>NC_000080.6:74679944-75279944 GCF_000001635.26 Mus musculus
GTCGCTGCTGCAGACAAAGCATTTCACAAATACAGGACTAATTCCTAAGCCCTAATACTGGGGGCGGGGGGAGGAATAAGTGACATCACACATCACACGCCTCAATACAGATCAAAGTGGTTGATGGTTGTTTCTTGTAGGGACACAAGTTCTACTGTTTCAGAGACTAATAAGGTTAGACTGAAATGAAAAACCAAGGTTTGTGATCAACCTGTCATGATGTTTTGCATGTAAGGTTCCCTAGCCCCCAGCTGGTGTTGCCCATCCGACAGGGTGACCAAAGCAAAGCCCAGACACTGTCCTTACCACCTTCCCCCATACCTACTTGAATGCTGCGATTCTCATTTCTCCCACATGCATCTCTCTCAAACTCATTCCTTCCTCTCCAACTCCTGGCCTTCAGCCCAGGTTGGGAGCTGATCTTTTGAACGCAGTCTTACTGTATTACTCGGTCTTACTACATCACTCCGCTTTAGCCCCATTGACAGGCCATATCTCTACTAGTCTAATTTCAAAAACAGATGCTGTGTTCTCTCTCTCTCTCTCTCTCTCTCTCTCTCTCTCTCTCTCTCTCTGTCTGTCTGTCTCATCTGAAGTCTTTGGCTCTTTCCAAAACCCCAAACACTGTAATGTACAAGGTCAATCAGGAACGCTCAGCCTTGAGTCTATTCCCCTCTGTGCCAACCCCAGCTCCCCACAGTTCTTACTCTCCTTCATCAACACACTTGTTTCTGGGGCACTTTCTGTTCTTTACCTCCTAACCACTAGCATTTATCCTTCAAGACTTGGTTCAGCACTCTCTTCTTTTATTTATTTATTTATTTATTTATTTATTATTAGATATTTTCTTTATATACATTTCAAATGCTATCCCAAAAGTTCCCTATACCCTCCCTCCTCCCTGCTCCCCTGTCCACCCACTCCCACTTCTTGGCCCTGGCATTCCCCTGTACTGGGGCATATAAAGTTTGCAATACCAAGGGGCCTCTCTTCCCAGTGATGGCCATCTTCTACTACATATGCAGCTAGAGATATGAGCTCTAGGGGTACTGGTTAGTTCATATTGTTGTTCCACCTATAGGATTGCAGACCCCTTCAGCTCCTTGGGTGCTTTCTCTAGCTTCTCCATTGGGGGCCCTGTGTTCCATTTTATAGATGACTGTGAGTATCCACTTCTGTATTTGCCAGGAACTGGCATAGCCTCATACGAGACAGCTATAACAGGGTCCCTTCAGCAAAATCTTTCTGGCATATACAATAGTGTCTGGGTTTGGTGGCTGATTATGGGTTGGATCCCCGGGTGGGGTAGTCTCTGGATAGTCCATCCTTTACTCTTAGCTCCAAACTTTGTCTCTGTAACTCCTTTCATAGGTATTTTGTTCGCTGTTCTAAGGAGGAATGAAGTATCTACCCATTGGTCTTCTCGCTTCTTGATTTTCTTTTGGTTTGAGAATTGTATCTTGGGTGTTCTATGTTTCTGGGCTAATATCCACTTATCAGTGAGTGCATATCTAATGACTTCTTTGTGATTAGGTTACCTCACTAAGGATGATATCCTCCAGATACATCCATTTGTTCAAGAACTTCATAAATTCATTGTTTTTAATAGCTGAGTAGTACTCCATTGTGTAAATGTACCACATTTTCTATATCCATTCTTCTGTTGAGGGACATCTGTGTTCTTTCCAGCTTCTGGCTATTATAAAGAAGGCTGCTATGAACATAGTGGAGCATGTGTTTTTATTACCAGTTGGAACTTCTTCTGGGTACATGCCCAGGAGAGGTATTGCTGGATCTTCTGGTAGTACTATGTCCAGTTTTCTGAGGAACCTCCGGACCGACTTCCAGAGTGGTTGTATAAGCTTGCAATCCCACCAGCAGTGGAGGAGTGTTCCTCTTTCTCCACAACCTAGCCAGCATCTGATGTCACCTGAATTTTTGATCTGAGCCATTCTGACTGGTGTGAGGTAGAATCTCAAGGTTGTTTTGATTTGCATTTCCCTGATGATTAAGGATGTTGAACATTTTTTCAGGTGCTTCTCAGCCATTCAGTATTCCTCAGGTGAGAATTCTTTGTTTAGCTCTGAGCCCCATTTTTTAATGGGGTTATTTGAATTTCTGGAGTCCAGCTTCTTGAGCTCTTTGTATATATTGGATATTAGTCCCCTATCAGATTTAGGATTGGTAAAAATCCTTTTTGTCATATTGAGAGTGTCTTTTGCCTTACAGAAGCTTTGAAATTTTATGAGGTACCATTTGTCAATTCTTGATCTTACAGCACAAGCCATTGCTGTTCTGTTTAGGAATTATTCCCCTGTTTGTACCCATATCTTTGAGGCTTTTCCCTACTTTCTCCTCTATTAATTTCAGTGTCTCTGGTCTTATGTGGAGGTCTTTAATCCACTTAGACTTGAGCTTTGTACAAGGAGATAAGAGTGGATCAATTCGCATTCTTCTATGTGATAACCACCAGTTGTGCCAGCACCATTTGTTGAAAATGCTGTCTTTTTTCCGAAACTGGATGGTTTTAGCTCCCTTGTCAAAGATCAAGTGACCATAGGTGTGTGGGTTCATTTCTTCAATTCTATTCCATCAGCACTCTCTTCTTAAAGGTCCAAGAGTTGACTGAGGAAGATACCTATTCTAGATGAATTCCTAGCATCTCCCTGCTCTGGACTCAGCAAGCATAAATGCTGGCTAGTGTTCTGTCATCTTGACACAATCTGGAGTTATCTGAAAAAAAGAAACCTTAATTGAAAAAAAAAAAGCCTCCATAAGATCCAGCTGCAAGGCATTTTCTCAATTAGTGATCAACGGGGGAGGCCCCAGCCCACTGTACGTGGGGCCATCCTGGACAGGTAGTCCTGAGTTCAATAAGGAATAGGGTCAAGCAAACCATGGGAAGCAAGCCAGTAAGTAGAACCCCTCCATGGCCCCTGCATGAGCTCCTGACTCCAGGTTCCTGCCCTGCTTGAGTTCCTGTCCTGACTTCCTTTAATAATGAGCTACAATATGAAAGTATAACCCTTAACTCCCCAAGATGCTTCAGTCATGGTGTTTCATCACAGCAATAGAAATCCTGACTAAGACAACATATATCAACTTAGATACACTTTACTTCCAACACAGGATGTACAATGCGAAGCCAGTACCTTCCCTTTAAAACTTGTCTCTTCCTTCACAAATTCTTATGCCAGAAACCTCCAGTGTTTTCCTTAGCTCCTAGTTAATTCCTAGTTAATTACTAAGTCCTGCCAATTCTGTCTCTCAGTATCTTAGGAATCCTCTACTTCCTGTCCCCAATACTGCTGTCACCACCCACCTTGTTTGCTCTCACATCCTCTCTGCCCCTCTAGCCCAAATCCATCCTCCACGTGGCCAGGCTATTCACCACATCATTTCTGTTCTCTGCCTGGAATCAGTTTCGAGCTACCCATTGCCTCTAGGATGAAGTTAAATTTTCTCTAAATGGCTTGCAAACCCCTTCATGATGCACCTCTCACATCTTCATCTGAGCCCAGCTCTGCCTCTCGAGCACCCTTACCTCATATTGAATTACTTTCTGTTCTGATTATGTGCTGAGCTTTCTCGCCTCTGGGGCATTTATCCAATTTGTCTGGATAAAGTCTTGGTGGTTTTTTTTTTTTTTTTTTTTTTTTTTGATGGCTTGCTTGGCTATCACTTTCCACAGAAATCTTTCCTAATCAGTTCTCAAATCCAAGTCAAGGGCCCCTCCCTGCATCATAGGGTCTGAATATTGGAGTAGATCTCCAAATCTGTGTACTAAAATCCAATCACCAATGTACTGGTAAGAGCTGATTAAATCCTGGGGGCAGAACTCTCATGACTGGGTCAGCACCTTTGTACAAGGGGCTCTGAAGAGCAGCTTGGGCCTTCTGCTGTGTGAAGATGCCATGAATATAGTTTTGTGTATAAATAAGGAAGACACCCAATTACTGTGGCCTCCCATTTAGATTTTCTAGCCTTAAGAATTGTAAGAAATAAATGTGGATGATTTATAAATGACATTGCTGGTGGTATTTTGTTATAGCAGCCTATTGGCTCTAAGATGCCAGTGTGCCTCATACCTTGTGCTGTCTTCTTGCTAGTACTTATCATAGTGATATGTATGCTGCCTACTGACCTGTAAAGCTGTTTAGTGATAGGAACCGTTGCTGTTTTGGACAAAGGGTATATTTCTCAGGATTGAATCTCATGTATGACACACTTTCAGTAAAATATACCCTTCCATGAGTCGGTTATGAATTGAATAACAGTATGTCTCTTAATCTAAGTTATAAGGAATCTGATAATCATACATAGCCACCACACTCGATGGCCTCGGTGACCTATGCAGCCTAGGACTGTTCAAGAAGCCTCATGAGGCTTAAGGAATTCGCTGCCACAAACGTGAATGTGTATTCAGTGTCTGTCTTAGGGTTTTGTTGCTGTAAAGAGATACCATGACAACAGCAACTCTTATAAAGAAAAACACTTCATTGTGACTGGCTTACAGTTCAGAGGTTCAGTCCATTATCATCACATGGCACCATGCAGGCAGGCATGATGCTAGAGAGGAGCTGAGAGATCTACATCTGGATCTGCAGCCAGCAGAAAGAGAAAAAGACTGGGCCTGGATGGATTGTGCACTTGAAACTTCAAGTGCACGGATTCATGGAAGGGTATATTTTACTGAAAGTGTGTCATACATGAGATTCAATCCTGAGAAATATACCCTTTGTCCAAAACAGCAACGGTTCCTATCACTAAACAGCTTTACAGGTCAGTAGGCAGCATACATATCACTATGATAAGTACTAGCAACAACCCAGCCACACAACAAGGCCACACCTAGTCCAACAAAGCCACACCTCCTAATTGTGTCACTCTCTAGGAGTCTATTTGGGCCATTTTCTTTTTTCTTTTTTTTTTTTAATTAGATATTTTCTTTATTTACATTTCAAATGTCTCCACTTCGGAAATCCTCTATCCCTTCCCCCTCCCTCTCTTCCCCTGCCTCTGTGAGAATGCTCCTCCACTCATCCACCCATTCTTGTTTCCCTGCCCTGTCATTCCCCTACTCTGGGGCATTGAACACCCTCAGGGCCAAGGGCCTCTCCTCCCACTGATGACCAACAAGGCCATCCTCTGCCACATATGTGGCCAGTGTCATGGGTCGCTCCATGTGTATTCTTTTGTTGGTGGTCCAGTCCCCAGGAGCTCCGGGGGATCTGACCTATTAACACTGTTGCTCGCTCCATTGGTCTGCAAACCCCCTCAGCTCCTTCTGTCCCTTCTCCAACTCCTCCATTGGGAACCCCCATGCTCGGTCCAATGGTTGGCTGGGAGCATCCACCTCTGTGTTTGTCAAGCTCTGGCAGAGCCTCTCAGGAGACAACCGTATCAGGCTTCCATCAACAAGCACTTCCCAGCATCCACAATAGTATCCAGGTTTGATGGCTGTTTATGGGATGGATCCCCAGGTGGGGCAGTCTCTAGATGGCTTTTCTTTCAGTCTCTGCTCCACATTTTGTCTCCATATTTCCTCCTGTGAGTGCTTTAGTCACCCTTCTAAGAATCACTGAAGCATCCTATGTGGGCCATTTTTCTTTCAAACCATTACAGGGTCCATGTCCATTTAAAAGACCTGAACCCCTTGGGAGCAACTGAACCTCACATACATTTTTAAAGCTCTCTTGCTATTTGAAATCTTGCTGTGTTTTCTACCTCTTGAATTTCTGAAGCTCATGCCATTTCCACTAATATTTCTTAAATAATGTCCCTTCCCACCTGCCTTTGTTAGGAAATTATGGAAGTAATTAGATTTATTGAAGTTCCATCAGAAAGAGAGAATTCTGTGCCTAAGCCTTGACTTTGTCTTTTCAAAATGGTATATTAGTTTGATTATAAATCTATGAGGGACTGATGCCTTGCTTTTACTTTAATGAGTTTCTACAGAGAAAAATTTCAACTGTGTACTCTCACAAGGGATGAGACAGTACTGGCAGGGGCCCAAGAATGTCTTGAGTCTTGTTCTCAGCCCACTGCGAAATGCCTCAGTTTTCTAAGACAAAGCACAGGAAGGGACTACTTTCATCTACCCCTTTGTCCTCAACTCACATCACATCATTGCTTCCCCCATTGGATGCTAGGAAGCAGGTCCCTTATAAGAAGGTCTAGGTGAGAGCAGGTGGGATCAGAAGGCAGCATAAGTTCTAGCATTCAGTGCCATTTCAGACCTTTGATACCTCTTATTTTTGGAGAGCCTACTTACATATATATAAATGTGTTATGCTAAATAACTTAGATGTTTAACTATTAGGCATGTCCAATGAATAGGAACATTTTAACAGATATTTAAATGTATTAATTCTGAGATTGCAAATTGTCATATTTTGGATAATACATTTTTCCACACTTAAAATTCTCATAGATTCCTACCTGCCTGTCTGCCACCTTCATTAGGGAGGGTAATGTGGGGATTCTACCTATGTTTACATGTTTGTTGGCTACATGGAATGAAGGGCATTCTAAAAGCATTAAAAAATAAATAAAAAGCAAAGAAAAATGTCTCTATTTGGGTATTCCTTCCCCATTTTCTCACTCCCCGAGGAGCTGCAAACTGAAAGCGACATGACCATATATGGTTCCAAAGAGATGTCTACAGAGATCTCTTTGCTAAAAGACATACTAGATTAAGTCCTGTGAAATTTTTGTTTCGAAGATCATAATGTTTATCAGACTGTCTGTATTTTAGTCTGTATTTGTGTAGGTGTCCCTGAGTTTGACCAGCCTACAGTATCCCTTCTGAATGATAGTGCAGGGGTGTATCAACTTCCTGGGTTTGGTGCAGCATGGTTCTTGTCTCCCTTTGGACATCAGGAGACTAGGATCAAGGTAGCAGCCAGGACACTTCCCTCTGGGGCCCTTTTTATGCCTTTGTCTTAGATTCTGGGGCTATGTTAGTGATTCCTGATGTCTCTTGGCTTTCAGAGAGTCACCTAATCTCTGTCTTCACTTTCATAAAGCATTATCCCCAGGTGCAGGTCTTCCTGGACCCAAAACACCCCTCTTTTTATGAGGTCATTAGTAAGACTAGATTGGGGCCACCCTCATGACATGACTTTATCTTGGTCACAGACAAATAGTCTACTTCCAATTAAGATCACACTTGCTCCTGGACTTGGAGCAGGTTGTAGAAAGCATGCCAACCCCAGCCCGGAACAGAGCTCTCAAGATTGATGATCTGGCCACAAACTGTTGCTGCCTTGAATGTGGGGAAAAAAAAAGTTAATTATATTACTCCTGTTCTAGTTTGCTTTGGATCCTGTAATGAAACACCTTGGCCAAAAGCAACTTATGGGAAAAGGGTTCTTTTGGCTTACAGGTTGCGGTCCATCACTGAGGGAAGTCAAGGTAGGAACTGGAACACAGGCCTATGAGGAGTGCAACCACAGGCACACTCAACCTTTCTACCTCTTGTTTCTACCTATACAACCAGGAACTACCTGCCTGTGGCTAGCACTCCCCATTTAGAAGGCTGAGATCCTTCCAAATCAATCAAGAAAATTCCCACAGACCAATTTGATAGGGGCAATTACTCAACAAGGCTCCCTCTTCCCAAGTATGTCAAGTTGATCACCAAGAGCTCCACGTCCCTGTGCCCAGGAGTCTTTCTTGACTCAAGTCAGTAGTCCTGTGGATCATAAAAGCCTGGGGCAATTTTTAATCTAGAAAGAACTTGTCCTGGAATGATAGTATTTTCTTCAGTATCACTCCCCGACCCCTCTTAGATGGCTTCCCTATGACAGTCCCAAACTGGTCCAACCTACAAATGAACTCTCTGGATGGGCTAATAAAGTCATTTCTGACCATGTCTACAAAAACATCTTAGTGGGGAGGAGCAGGAGGCATGGTTAAGGGAGCAGAGGTATTTATAAGCTCACAATGGGATTAAGAGGTGCTAATGTCCACAACCACCTGCCTGAGTCAGGCTCGGTTCCCCTTCTCTCAGGATCACAAGAGAGAAGCCTGGAGAGATGACTTAGCAGCTAAGGGCACTGCTTCTCTTCTGGAGGACCTGGGTTCAACACCCAAAACCCAAATGGTGACTCAGAACCATCTGTAACTTCAGTTGCAAGAGGGTACAATGCCCTGTTCTGGCCTCCACGGGTATTAGGCACACAGGTGGTATGGGGATGTGCTGACAAACACTCATACACATAAATAAATAGATAAATAAATAAATAACCTTATCTTGTTCTGAAGGTACACTAGCTGGGACTACAGACTATTCCTCCCAATCAGGGGAAGATGATAGACTCAACTGAAAAACTAAATATCTACACACCAGATCATTAATTCATCTGTAGGAACCATAGGCAGCCCAGAGCAGAGAAATACTGAGAAAGCCAAATAGTAGACAGTGCCCTATTATAGGGTCCACAGTGCCTGGCCAAGGACCACCCACCTTTTGCCCAAAGCAAAGAGAGGAGTGGTGTCCTAGCATCTTCTCTAGCCTAGGAGGAATGGAGAGCTTGTGCAAAGTACATTGGAATCACGTAGGGGTTCCATGGGACATGCCTGTGCCCATGTCCTCAGGCTTTCCTAAAATGCAAAGTCAAACTCCATATGGATGCAGCCAGATGTTTGTTTGTTTGTTTGTTTGTTTGTTTTTTAAGTTGCACATTGGTCCCAATGTATATCCAATAACCAATAATACTGCAAAGAGGACCAAGAGCCATTAGCTGGCCTCTGAGCCTTCTCTTCTGTTTCTAAGCATGAAGTCAGAGGATTTTGAGAGAGAGTGATAGCCCATGCAGATGTTCATAGAGGTACCCAGGCAGGATATGGGCACATGATACCTTTTAGTATGATCTCCCTGGAAGCCAGTTTTCCTCCTTCAAAACACAAGAGAGAGACAAGCTAGGCCTATATATTCGCTCTATCTGCAAAGCCAGGCAGGACCAGGTGGGCCTTCCTCTCCCTCAGTTGCTTTGATCAAATCAATTTTCCTGCCTCCTGCTTCCACTTCTAAAGACCTCGATGATTACATTGGGCCCACCTGGGTGGTCCAAGGTGTACAGCCTATTTTAATATCAACTGATCCGTATGCTTTACTCCTGACTGTCACCTTAACGCCTCTTTACTGTGGAACGTGACCTAGAACATAGCCATGCATTCCGGGAGCCTAGTGAGGGTACCTCTAGAACACCATTATTCTGCCTACCACAAAATACATCAGGTACAAATGTTTAATGGGCTGCAGAAAACTAAACAACTTCCTGTTATTCTCACAAAATCTAAAAGTTAGCTTGCACATTATAGAGATGTTTGCAACTTGATCAGCAGGATCTACACATACAACACACCACACACACACTCTCTTTCTCTCTCACACACACACACAACATACTACACATACAAACACATGAAATCACCACATACACACACACGCACCACATATAAACACAACACACCTCACATGCACACACACACACACACACACACACACACCACAGGTACCCATAATATGGCTAAAAAGATGATCTCATTATTCTAAACGTACCCCTGTGAAATGGAAAACTATAGCAACTTTCTAGAAGTTTCTGTTTCCATCCTATTGATTTCCCACATTGCAGAGCCCTTCCTACCTGACAGACTCTAATAGGTCCTTTTGTGTTAACCTGGAAGAGCTACCCAGCAAATGAACTCCTTCCGGGATGTCAGGGTGCCATGTTTCCCCGGTAGCTTATCACCCTTCCTCTGCATCTCCTCATAAAAGATCTGACTCATTTACTTCTGACTGTGACTTCTGTTCCTTACGATGTGTCCTAATTATAAAGAACTTCCCTGTTCTCAAGAAAGCACTGTCCAGAAAAAGCAGAACAGGGAAGCAGGGAGCCTGTTTTACCAACAGGGATGAACATGTGTGCACACAGACCACACATATCCAACACATTCACTGTTCATCTAGGCCCAGGGATCCAACATGTCTTATGCATGAGAGTACTGGCAGAGCCCACCTCTTCTAAACTTGGACACACAAATGTAAACGTCTGCGTTCATCTCTAAGGGTGTCTGCTCTCTGTCCCCACCCCCCACCCCGACATCCTCCACAGCTTACGTTGGGGGAGAATCCATGACAGTACAGGGCTAGGGCACCACTTCTCAGGAATTCAATGGCGGAACTTAAACGTTATAAGAAACAGTGGAAGAGATGGTAATTTAAACAATATTAGCCTGCAAATTGTGCATTAAAGGCCTATAGTAAAAGGCAATTATCCCTTCACACTAAGGTCCAGAGGCTACCCCATGCCGCCTTCATTTTTATGTTTCCTCTGGGAAGCCATAACCCTGCTTTCACCTCAACTGCATCTTAATGGCTCTAAAACTGAGGTGATCTCCCCTGTGTTACAAGTACACGAAAGAGGTGTGTGTTCAAAAAACATTGCACAGGGCATGACATAACTTCTAAGCCCCTATAACCTGAGGATTCAAGACCCAAGAGAGAGGCCTGACCACCTCAACTCTTTAAAGGGAGAGAACTTGGCCCCTGAACCTGCACAACTCATGTCTAAACTTGTTATGCTGGGGCCACACGGTGTTAAAGAACAAAGACTACAGAGCCAGATTGAGTATAGGTCAAAATTCTAGTTCAGCCACTCACTGTGTGACCTTGGGCAAGCTGATTAACCCCTCTGTCTCTCCATTTTCTCATCAGCAAATAGAGATAATGCTACTGCACAGGGTTGCTATGAGGAATGAGCGAGCTAATTTGCAAAAAGCACTTAGGGTGAGTCTGGAACAAAATAAGTTTTATATAATATTTGCTGCTAATCTGATTTTTTAATTTTTGGTTATATAAAATGCTGTTTTCTTATGACATTTTTGTACACACACACATATGTATATATCTCATTATTTTGCTCATTGTCACCCCCATTATCCTGTCTTTTGTCCCTAAGTAATCCCCATTCTGCTTTAAAGTGGGTATGTGGTTGTTGTGACCACCCCATGCCAAGTTCTCCCAGTACAGGGTTAGGTCAGAAGCATTAAGAGAATTTTACCAGCTGAAACATTACAGACAACACAAATTAGAGGAGTCTCTAATAGAGAGTTTAGATAGAGGATTCTCAAATTAATATCTTTATCTGCATCTTCTACGAAGCCCAAGCTGCCTAAATTATTAACCCTCAAAAGACCTATATTTGGGCAGCCTCTTAGGTCTGTTGCTAAGATGAGAAAGTCTACGACTTAGTCATAACTGTTTTGCCTCATTTTCTTGGTCGGTTATCTCAGAAACATTATTTAAGCACTGTGTGCTGGACATGACCTTAAAAGACTCTCTGTTCCACTGGAGCTCACATTCATGACACCCACCAGATAAACAAAGAGACCAATAGAGTGGCCTCAGTGTATGGTGAATGCTTAAGAGGAGGCCAACCAGAAACCAAGCTCAGGGGGTGATCTGAGCCAGTTCAGGCTAAGTAGTCAAGAGGGAACCTCTAACGACAGGGTATTTGTGAGGATAGGCAATCCTAAGGACACATCTATGTGAGTTATCAATGGAGAAAGTATCCTGGCAGTGGGCCCAGTAAGTCCCACAACCATAATGAAGTAAGCAATGTATGGGGCTGAAGGACAGAGAAGCCAACAGTGAAGGAGGAGGACTGGAGCATTCCATGGAGACCCAAGGGTACATAGACAGGACTTGAAGCAGTAAGAACAGTGGGAAAGATCAAACATGAGTCCAAAAGGCTTGCAGTGCAGGCCTAGCAATGGGAATAGAAAGGTAGACTTGATCATTAAGTACCCCGCAGGGTAGAATGTGTCTGAGTTCCTGGCTTTCTTAGGATTCTGTCAGTGGCGTTTCCTGGCCTAAGGGGACCAGGCAATGGCACACAGTCCATAGCACTGCTCTGAGTACCCAAAGGTAGGAGATGCAAAACCGAGAGGCTAAGCAGGCAGCTCGGTCCATGCATCTTCCTGATTGTGACAGTGCCCTGCCCTGGGGTTGGAAGTTTGATTTGTTTCTGTTTTCTAACTCTTCTTTCTGTTCCTTGGCCCATGTTTAAGTAATGTAAAATCTTGAATAATGTCTATGTGCATCTCAATGCTCCCACAAGGAAATGCACTTAATCCTCAGAACCCAGAAGTATTGGCTATAAAACGAGAGTCATGAAAATGCTAATAAACCTCAAGTTGTCAAGGGATCTATGAAAACTCCTTCCAATTGCCCTATAAACACAACAGCCTAGTTAAACCAGACAAGACTAGCATCCACCAGGCCAAGATCCATAAGCATCTGAGTTATGGGAAAATGAAATAAATCAGATCTAGCTCGCATTTCTAGTTCATCCATGTGTTAGCTATAAGAGTAATAGAAAGCCATAAGCTATATTGGCACCTGTGTTTTCTTCATAAAAATAGGAAGAATACCTCCTACCCTGTCATCCCCTCATTCGGTCGACCATCTGTGATGACCTATGCAGAGCTGGACACCTTGTGAATCATTTCTCCCTGCCTGTTACCTTTGAATGTATGTTTGCACAAAGCGTTGAATATAAAGGAAAGCCATTTCATTCGATGACCATTAAGCGCTACTGAGCTCTTTACAAGAAAGCTCTACTTGGTCTTCTTGGTAACTACCAGATAAACTCTATCAAAGGTGCTTTGTAACTTGAAGCCGGTGCCTCTCTCTACAAGCCTAATGGGCATCCTTAGTCTGGAGAAGCTAGAGCATGCACAAGTAGGTATCAGAGAGCCCAGGAAAGTTTCTCTGATATAAAAAAATAAGTAAATAAATCTTCCTCCCAATCCCAGACCTAAGGTGTCAGAGTGGAAGACAGAGGTGGTAAACTCCTGGCTGGGTAACAGCTCTCCTGTTCCTCAGCTCATGGCAAATACAACTTGAGAAAAAGCAAAACTCGGAGTTCTGCATCCTGAGCTGGATTTAATATGTGAGGGTTTGAGCTAATTAGACAGGTGTTGAAAAATGAAATCCTAGAGAAGCTTCCAGAATGGTAGGAGCACAAGCAGAGCTAAGACAGAAGGGGAATACGGCAGTGTGGCTGGGGTTAGAAGATGAAGTTGCTAGTTAGGGACTTTCCCGGGTCCTGAGATGGCCCTGTCAAATTGAGAACTTACCTATCTGTGTAAAAGTGGTGTTTTCTGAGCCCAAGGGCATGAATCTGGAATGAAGCTGAGAGCAAGTCCAGCTGATCTCAGGATTTAGGAACCAAATAAAAAGCCACTTTGAGCCTTGCGGTAGAAATGGTGTCAGTTTATCAGTACAGGGACAATGATCCCGAGAGCAAGGCCAAGGTGAGAAGCCCATGAAGAGTGTGAATTTAAAAGAACTCAAGAGAAATTCTCTAAAGCTCTAAGCCTGCCAAGCTAATAACCAAATGGAAACGTGTATCTAGCCCTCAGACACATTTTGTTTTGCTTGTACAGTGTGTCTCGGTTCTCCTATTAATTGAATCTGATGGCACAGATATTATCATTTACCAGGCACCAGTCTCCCAACCATCCTCCACCAACCACACAGCTCAGGTAGGCTTCAGAATTATAAACACTGGCTCTGGAGACATCTGAGTTCATGGTTGTTATTGAAGGGGTCTGTGTTTCCAGCTGGTCTGGTCTGTGTGTGTGTGTGTGTGTGTGTGTGTGTGTGTGTCCAGGAATGCTTGCCACGTGAATGTAGGGAAGAGAGAGGAGGACCTTGGGCATCTTCCTTTATCATCCCCTGCCTTACTCCTTTGACACAAGGTCTCTCTCACTGAGCCTGAAGCTAGGCTTCTGGCCAGAAGGCCCCAGTGATTGTGTCTCCATCCTCAACATTATGCCAGGCATTAATGACCAAGTTTTATAGTTATGAACTGGGGATTTAAACTGAGGTCTTCATCCAGAAAATGTTCTTAGCCACAAAGCCATCCCCCATGACACCCCCTGCCAGAGCCTGTCATTGAACCTGGAGCTCAGAGATTCATCTAGGTCTGCCCAGTGAGTTCCAGGGATCTTTTCATCTCTGCCCCACCTTTCAGTTCTGAGGTTGTAGTTTGTGCCACTGTGCCTAGTCTTTTGTTTTGTCTTGTTTACATCCCACCATCAGTTTCCCCTCCCTCCTCTCCTTCCAGTCCCTCCTCCTCACCTCTACACCCCCCCCCATCCACTCCTCCTCCTTTTCTCTTCAGAAAAGGTCCAACCTCAATGGATATCCACTAGCCAAACCATATCAAATTGCAGTAAGACTAGGCACCTCCTCTTCTAAGGCTAGACAAGACAACCCAGTAGGGGGAAACAGTCCCAAAGGCAGGCAACTGAGTCAGAGACAGCCCCTGCTCCCACTGTTGGGAGTCCCACAAGAAGATCGAGCTATACAACTGCAACATGTGTGAGAGTGTCTAGTGCCTGTTTTCCTGTGTGGGCTCTGGGGATCTTACCTCAGGCCCTTGTGCTTGTATAGTAGGTAATTGACCAACTTAGCCATCTTGCTAGCCCTAATTTTTTTAGCTCTTAAATACTTGATCCTATTCTAATTGCAAACGTCACAGAAAAACAGTAAAACCCAACAAACATGGGGAAATGGTGGGGGTGAACAGCAGAAATTTTAGCATCAGCACTTCTGAAATAAGCCATTTCAGCAGCTACATATCATACTTCATGTTGGCAGAGGGTGCCAGCCCCTGCACTCCAGAGCTGTGGCTCTTCTCGGCCTGATGTCAACATTTAGAAGAACATGAGAACTCTAAAGCCTTCCAGAACTCTGCCAACTTTTCCTGAGAGCCACTTGGAACCAGTAGAACCGACCACACTGGTCAAATTTTGACTTGGGAAGGAGTGAAGTGAACAAATGAGGTGAAGCAGTTGCCTGGGGTTGGAAGGCTCACACTTGGTGCCAGGTACTGCTTCACACATCCCTATCGCCAAGGACTGAGTTCCTGAGACCCAAGTACGGAAGTGACACTTCCATGAGCAGGAAGCATTCTTCACCTACAGGTTGCATCTACAGTATAATTTTACTTCTGAGATTTTAGCCTGGAGCTAAGCCCTCTCCCACATTCTTGATGTGCTCAGTATCTCTTTATTAAGCTCAGTTTCGGCTGCACCAGCCAGAATCTGTTTCCATTTCTTAAATCCAAACACTTTGACTAGCAACGATGTCAATGCAGACCTTTCATTGAAAGCCTCATAGACAGAGGGTCACTCATGCTGATTCCCATGAAAAATAATGCCAACCAAGGAATCCCACTTGTCGTAAGGCACACAGAGAAAGGCCACTGTGGACATCTCTTATCCTTGCTCTGTGAATCTGACTCATCATGTGTTATCTTAGTCATATCCATTTTTTTGCACCCATTATTTAGTGTTGAAGGCTGACTCCATTGCTCCCACCCCAGAGAATAATATGTTCAGCACTTCTGTCGCCTTGCAAGAATACAGTCTTGCTCTGAAGGGCCCTAGCTTGGGTGGTTAATGGTTTGATGTTAATAGAAGCCCATGTGCAGAGGAGTTAAGCCATGTACACATCTCCAAACCAAGTTATAAAAATGATAGCATTTCTGTTGGAACCAAACAAGGGCGGCTGGAGGTTTGGGATACAGCAGGGGTTTCCAGCTGGAGGTTTGGGCTACAGCAGGGACTTCGGGCCATATAAAGGACTCTGAGCGTTAAGGGAGCTGATGGAGCACTCTTGTCTTTGCCAGATCTTAGACAGTCCCTCAACTGCCACTCATGGTACAGCAAGTCTCCTTTCTATTCCTGATGACAATCCTTTCAAGGGACATTACTGAACAATCCTCATTTTATAGAAGAAACTCAGAGACTTGAAGAGGTTCACTTCAAATAACAGGGGAGCCAAAATGGACTTTTCTGAGATAAGCTAACTGTTTTTCCTCTCTTATGCTAGAGGCCTTCAAGGGCGCTGTGTGGGTCTGCAGAATCCACGGACACTCTCGGGGAGTCCAAGGGGGTCAATGGTATTCTCAAGACCAGGGTTGCCTTCTTCCCGGCTCATCCTCTTATGAGAATAGGGAGCAGTTTCCAGATACAAGGATTAGTGGCACACAAAGACTGAAACCGAGAGATGGAGCCCTGCCAACCTACCATGTTCTATGAAACTAGTAGACAGATTCTCACTTCTAAAACAGTGCCACTTCATGTTTTGGATGAGAAATATGGGGGGGGGGGTTAAAATATACTAATTGTGCTAATGTGTAATATTTTATTATTAAATGAATCAATTACAAAAACTGCTTTTAAAGCAGTCTGTTGAATTTCTGAAGTAACAGATACTTAAAACTCTCCAAAACAAAAGCTTGCTGGACCCTTTAACAATGTTAAGTATCTAAGCGAGTCTTGAGACCAAATATTCCAGGATGGCTAATCCACTCCAAATGCACTTTATATGCCATTCAGCAGTGACTAAGTTCAAGGTGAGCGCAGATTCCCCCTAGTGCATCATTTTTTTTTTAGCAGTGTGATGCTGATAGTAACCCTGACACTGTATGTTCTCCCCTCCCTCCCCCACAATCTTCTTTGGGACTGATGACAGCGAAAGGTCTTGGATTATAAAGTAACTGATCATGGTAAAGCTCCCTCTTCCTCTTGAACTCCTAAGAATCTCATTCAGTGGGGACTCAATTAAACACTTGATTGATGAATAAATGACCAAAACTGGTTGCTGACCTAGAGGGAGGACCCACTTGGTGTCTATAAGAAACAAGACATAAGTGTGGAACTCTTATGTAGGTCATCAGGGACATATTTAGTAAGCATTGGCTCCCACACACAAAAAAGAAAACAGAAACAAAACAAAGGAAATGTGTGCACATGTTTCTGAGATTGCAGTGACTCGGTGACTGGAGATTGCCAAGATAAACACAGCCAGGTGCCTGCCTCCTGGGATGCACAAGGCCAGGTGTTCCTCAGCCACGATGCACAGAGATCCCATCCTGTATCCTGCCTTGGTTCAGAATCCCATCCAGATGTTATTCAGCCACAGGGACAACTCAGCAGCTGTTTCCCACAAGACTCTCTCCCAGAACTATGAACTCTGGCCACCCCCACTCCACCATCACTCAGCTGTGCTTCTCTGTGTCTTCTGCTTTGCCTCTTGATCTCATTTCCTCCTGCACTGCCTCCTTAATAAATCATGTATGCACATTTAATTTTCTCTATAAGATCCGGGGCTTCCTGAAGCTTCTCGTATGCCCTTTGTATTACCTACAGAATTTCACCCAGCGTGAAGTGAATTGTAATTGCTTCCATTTAAATAAATCTTGGAGGTTTACAAAAATAATTCTAAACCAGTGTATCACTATTTCCTCATCAAAGATCTATGTGAAGATGAGGGCAGATTTCTCTCCTTAATATCCCTTTCCTTGAAGGTTGAATCATTAAAATTCCACAGCCTGAGGTCACCCAGCTAAAGATGAGCAGTCAGGAGACAAACTTCTGTTTTAAATACTGTCTTTAAATATAGTCTTCTGTTTTAAAGACTCTTTCCCCACTATATGAGTCTCTGTTTTTCTACTAATAAATATACCTTAGAAACAGCTTTAAGCAAAATAATGGGCCAGGAATCAGAATAGTAAGGAAGAAAACTGAAATTCCTGCTTTCTGTATGGTTCTGCCTATACCCATCTCCACAACCCCCAGTGGTTTGGGCTGTTCAAGTAGTCTGTTCTGTGCTGCCCCATCCTGTGGGTAGCTCTCCTATCTCATATAAATGTCCACTTCACACCTCATTACTGCATTTCCCCAGCAGCAATGAAGGAAAACACTATGAAATTATTCAATAATTCCAAGATGTGTCTATAAAATGTATGCCAATTCCCAGCCCATCTCCCTCCACCCCACCCCCATTTGTAGTGCTTGATCCTCAGCCCCACAGGCTTTTACCTGAGGTCAGAACTTATAAGTGTTTCAGATGAAGTATCTCTGCTATTAATAAGATTGCCAACCCACGAATGTAATGATATTCCTAGAATTTAAAAAAGAAATCACTAAGGTGTTGGAAACACCGTGTAAATGTTTAGGGAGTCAACAAGGAGTGCAGAGTTAGGACGGCATCCTTGTTAGAGAGAGAATGATTTGGAATGTTTTCACAAAGGATCTGCCTTGAGAAATGCCTTGAAAAAAGTGGAGGGGGAAGCTTGGAATCACGGTATCCATCTGCAGCCCAATGGCATACTTGGTAAGCACACAAAATAACACATGTTCTTTCTATGCAAATGGAGCCATGAGATAGGTGGCCCACCCCCAGATGCTCAACTGGCTGCTTTACCCAAGCCCCTGCTTAGCAGGAATCCTGGAACCACAAACAGCAGTTCATAAAGCGTTGGCAGAACTGGATCAGTAGGGAAATGAGCTGTGAGTCTCTGTATCCCGTTAGTATTTACGGTGCCCCTTGATGTTCTAGACATTTAATAACATGCCAGAGTATATTTATCATCTTACTCTCAGCCTAACATCCTAAGCTATCCCTGTGGCTTCTCTTTCATGGCAGCCAAGGTCCATGTGGACCCACCTCTATTCACTGCCATTTGAATTTGGGTTAAAACCACCCCTCCTGTGTATTCTAGATATGCAAAAAGAGACACCTCATACTAACAACAAGACACTGCATACATCAACCAAGTCATTAGGAGATGATACTTGTGAGAGGAGGCAAAGTTTCATAACATCTCAAATCACTATGCAACCAATTGAAAGGGCAAGCTATGTACAAGGTTGTTCTGAATATCTCCAGATGTGAGGAGTCAGAGAGAAAAAATGACACAATTATGTGAAATTTTAAGAATGTGAATAGTTACATGAAGACAAAATTGCAAAGACCTCCTAAGGTGAGCTGAATGGTTAGTAATTGCCTGAGCACTAGGAACATTGTGGGTATATGCCACAATGTGTATGTATGTAGTATGGTTAATCCAGTGTGTTAACCCATTTAACTTCCCATAGACATGGGTTGTATGAACACATAGCTGCCACACCCTAGTTTTCTAGACACCAAGGCTATTTCTACACATACCTTATAGATGGGACTTGTCAAAACTAGACATATCACATGTAAAACTTTCTCAAGAAACCTGTCCCAGTAGGAATCAGAGAAGCTATAATTTAAAAAAAAAGAGAGGTTCAATAATGTGACCAGGCATGACCTTTATCTAAATAAATTGTTGCTTATAAGCGTGTTGCTAAATACTCAGCTAAGAAAAGAATACTTGGTAATGCTTGATAACTATATGATCATTTAAAAAGAAAGCGAAGTATATAAAATTTTGAGTTTTATTATTAATGCTTTGTTAGAAAATCATAACGGATATGAGTGTGTGATATAAAGTGAGCTTTTAGACATGTATATGATCTAGGATAATTAAACCAGATTAATTTACATAGCCATCACCCAAAGTTCCTTTATTATTTGTGGTTTCAACAATAACTTGTCTCAGGGACACTGAGATGACTCAGCAGGCAGTGATGCTTGCAGAATAAGCATAAGACCTAAGTTCTGTCCCCAGAACTGACAGTGGGAGGAGAAAACCAACTCCACAAAATTCACTGATTGCCACACACATGAGGCGGCCCTTGTGTCCTCCTCACAGACATAACGGATGAATTCCTTAATAATAACTTTCAATGATTTCAACTATATCATATGATTCAGACACTCATATTCTCAAAGGGCAAAAATGTCAAATGGAGATAAAGCTTCCCTGGGAAAGTGGGGAGAGGTGTTAAGTGACAGCCAACAACCTGCATCTCCAAGTCACAATTCAGTGGGACCCCATCACAGTTCTTAACCACAGCCTCTTCTCTTGGGTGGGGCCAGCAGAGCCAGGAGCCACTGAACCCAGAGTCTGTGATGAGGCAGCCTCTGTGCTGCATGCTGCAGCTTAGCTCTCAGAGGCCACTGACATGGTTATTGTTTCAATGTCAGGAAAGAGCCTGGTCATTCATATTTCTTAAAGTCTGTAAATTGCTCTTGGAATGAGGCACAGGCAACGTAATTATTTAAAGCTTCCTGGGTTACTAAAATCTGCAAGCAGAGTTGGGAGCAACCATTACATGTGGCAGAGAGCAAGTGAAGGTTTTAAGTTGTCTTTCTAATTTCTAGCCTTAAAAATGTACTGCCTCACTGGAGGAAACTTAATTGGGGATTAAGAATGATGATTCCAATTTCTGAGAATCATTGAAGAGAAATGTGTGTGTGTGTGTGTGTGTGTGTGTGTGTGTGTGTGAATGTATGTATAATATGTGTGTATGCTTGTACATATATGTAGGCATATGAATGTGTGTGCATGCATGAGTATGCATTATTAGTGTAATTCTGTGGTAATAACAAGGTTGGTTGGTAAAAGTTTTCAGATAATCTAATGGAAGTTCTAGATTTCTCATAGACTGTGTATAAATATGTATCTATGTCAGTTAAAGCTTTGGGGGACTTTCTAAAACTAACATCAATAAGCCCTGATACAGCCATAATTTTATAACTACTATAAAAATAACATACAGTTTTTTAAATATATGCCATAAAAATTAAGAAACTGATATGTCTTAATTTTGTTCCTAAATTTCTGTGCAATTCTAAGTAAGTTGCATAAGCTTGCTAGGGCCAATTTTCATCTCCATATGGTGAAATTCTTATCAGCCCTTAGGGTAGTCTGGGTAATGTTTATCCAATCTGTAAAATATCTCAGTGTGGAGTGAGTGCATGTGTGCAACATATCTTGAAGTGTTGCCACGTGTTGGAGCTGGCAGGTTGATGAGTGAGCGCCATTCCCACTTCCAGTTTTCCCATGTATCTTTTTATTCTCATTCTCTGCAGCGTGAAGATTAGCCTGTAGCACTGACTTATAAGATGCTTTCTGTCAAACTGCTACCAATTCCCTCTTACCTTTTTTTTAAGGCAAGGGTTCAAATGCAAAGGAAAGGTAACAATCTGAGGGAAAGTGAAACCCATAGCTCAAAACTTTCCTCGGAGTCCTGGAATACCTGTTTTCCTTCCATCTTCTCCGCTCTCTATCCACTGAAAGTCTCAGTGACTCTCAGTGCTTCATTTCCCAAGAGACCCTCGCTACCTAGTACTTCAAACTGCTTGATTCAAAAGGAAAGTACTTGTCACAAAAGAACCATTAGGTCTAAGATCCTAAATCACGAAACTGTAGGATTACAAGGAGAGCCTGTCTGTCATAACTGGTAGTTCAGAATTAAGATCCTTTAGCCCATGGAAAGATTCTAACTAGATTGGGGGACTTTATGGGCAAAGCAAGCAGAGAGCTGCGCTCACGGAGAATGCCCAACAAAACCTTTGTGTTCTTAGTGTCCGTGATTCCCCGCTGTTCACTTCGCTGTCTGAATTTTAATGCAGAGGAATAAGAAATGTGCACAGAAGATCTCACACCTTTAGTGCATTTTGATGTTTCCTACTCCTCGGGGCAAAAAGTTATTAAACAAAATGCAGAGTAGAGTAGTTCAAACCACCGTCTGTTCATAAAGCAAAATGCTTAATATGCAGAAATCTCAGGGTAGAGAAGATGTCAGGTCTCCAAAAGCCACTATTATCAAAGAAAGCAGCCAGAAAATTAACGCCCTTGAGATGACTGTGGCCACACTCTTGGCTATCAGACAGGGCTCTCATTTCTCTTGGTAGGAGCATACTTCCGAGCCCCTCATCAAACACACAAAGCCCACGGAGATGCCTTTGTTCCTTGACAAAAGTTTCTTCCCCTTTCTAGAGTGCTGCTTTAACTTTCCTACCAGTCTTTTTACAAATATTTGCTGGTCACACTTACTCAGGAAGAATCACTGAAAACAAATGGTAAGCAGCAGTAGTCAGGAGAGTTTTATTTAGCCATTTAAAGACCCATGAGTTTGATTCTCCCCCATCCAAATCAAGGTGTCCTCTCCAAGCACAAAACAATCCTGCCTATGACCTGCCAGGATATCCTCCTGTCAGGCAAGTCTTTCCCTCAGACATTTTAGAGGAAGAATCTGTGTCCATGTGAGTGGTTCCATTACCCTCTCATGTCACAGCTGCTGAAATCAAAATATCCCACATGGAGTGTATACTGTGTGTGTGTGTTTTCTCAACCCAAGAGACAGTTACAAAGTCCAAATGAATTAACAATTAGATATTTTCGGCTGTCTTACATTCTGGTCCAGTGAAAATAAGCCACTCATTACCAGGTCATAAATAACAGGGCAAAAAGGCTTTCAAGGTAGGAACTTCCTTTGTATTCATCAAGAAAATGAACACCCAAGAGTTTAATAACAAAATCATACACCTCTTTGGACAGTTGATATTTTGTTTATATGCATCATGACTAATAGTAATGGCTGCAATCCATCACATTAGAAAAGTAATCAACAGGGCTAGCTGTACCAAATTAAAATTGATTGAGACCTCCCATGACCCTGGCAGAAGCTAATACTTACATCATCATTACATAGCCAATAGTGAACAGTCAAAACACTATCTCGCTTCTTATGGTTTATGAACTCTATTATATAAAGGCTAACATAGAACACTGAACAAAAAATAGATTAGAACAAAATAATGTTGGTAATCATTTTTCTGAATAATTCCCACACACAAAAAAAATTATTCCCACCTGCTTTGCCGTTTGTTATGCTATCTCACTTGAGTCAGGCACCATTCTGGTGATCTGCATATTTGATCTATTTTATCTTCACGCCATCCATGAGGGCATGTTGGCACCAGCCTCATCCCATAGAGGAGCTGAACATCACCCCAGGAGCCCAGACCCATAGCCATGACTCACATCTAAGCCCATCTGAAGTAGATGCTCAGTGTACCCCTCCTGATCAAGTAAGCAGGAAGTCTATGTAATAAGACTGGATGAATATAAGAACCATCTCTCAAAAATATGCGTTCAAATATTGGCAGAAAAAGAAAACGCTCTTCTTAGAAATCCGAGGCTATCTTTTATGGTTAATTTTCTGAAGTCCCTGAAGTTTGATGAGAGGTCAAAAGGTCTCCTAGGATGCCTCTGTTATGGCCACAGCTTTTAGCTCAGAAGGAGTTCCCAGCAATGTAGCAGATACACACAGGAATGTTGTCATTCATGTTTATCTTCCAAAAAACAAAACATCAAGAACTGGCATAACCTTACATAGACAAGAAACAAATATCATCCCTGAAGCCTGTGGAGTTATGTCGAATGGCACTTGGAAAGAGATGTGTCATTCTGGGAAAACAACTTGGGGTAAAGTGCATTCCAGGCCAAGCATGTGGACCCAAGTTTGAATCCCAAGCACTCATTCGAAGACCTGGGCGGGGCAGCAGGAGGGAGGGACAGGACAGAGACAGACAGATCTGGGGCTCACTGGCCATCAGTCTAGCTGAAATTGTTCCGTGAGGGACCCTGTCTCCAAACATGGTGGAGAGGTGATTGAAGATGTTATGTTAGCCTCTAGCTCCCACATGAGCCTAAATTATTATGGCCAAGCCCTTGCTTCCTTACTCGTGTTCTCTCTCTCTCTCTCTCTCTCTCTCTCTCTCTCTCTCTCTCTCTCTCATACACACACCTATACACACAAACACACAGGGCAGGGGGCAGAGAGACATTCTTGTCAAATATTACACTAAGCTCCAGCTGCTGTCCCTTCTACCAACTGGGTGTTAGGACAGCCATACCTGTGTTTGCAGATAGTGTTTGCATGGTTGTTCTAACCATGGAGAGTTTGGCTATTCTTTTCTTCTCGTTGTTGTTGTTACTGCTGCTGCTGCTGCTGCTGATGCCACTGCCGCCACCACCAATGGACTGTTTGTATTACATACATGTCTTCAAAGGAAACTATTTTCCTATTGGGTGGCAAGACAAAGGTCAAACAGTGGCCACTAAGCAGGCCTGACAGCAGCATCTTGGGCTACAGAGTGGCTGGAAGTACAACCAAGGGTGCTCTGTCAGGAAACTGGAAATACAAGCCAATGTGGACAGGAAATAGCTTTTCTCAGAGCGTCTTAGAGTGAAGGAAGCAAGCTTGAACTAAGCTGTACAGTTGTTTCTTCTCCTTTCTCAGCTACAGGATTCTGCCTCTGTGGCAGAGAGAATAACAGAAGAGGAAGTATACCGTGACTGCTTTGGCCTAACCAGATTCCATCAAACCTCCGTAGCTCCAAAAAGGGAACAAAAACCTCACATCAAGGTCAAGCTAAACTTCACTAAGTAGGATCAAATCACCATGGAGAGAAATTATCATGATTAGAGCCAGCTGTGACATTTCTTCACAGCTAAACGCCTCTGTCTGAGCCGTGTACCTGGAGGCCCATTATAGAGGCCCCTAATCAGAATGTGCAGTGACAGGCCGGCTGTAAGCTCACATTACCATGTATTATAGCAATCTGCATCTAACTCATACATTAGAGTCTATTGACTCTGCAGATGCCTTGTTTTTTGGCAATTCATCCTTATAGATGTTCTGCTATGAAAATATATGACTTTTATGGGCCAATGGAAGTCTGAACACAAATTCTATATGTTATGGTGCGAAGGGAACACTAAATTCCTCTTAAGGAGAAAGCCTGTCTGTGATTGTGGGTTTCTCTGAAAGTGTTTCACTTTAAATCTACATAAGAATATGTGTACATGTTTAATCATATGATATCTGAGGTTTGCCTCAAAATGAGGGTTCCAAGTGAGGGCCCTGGAAGACACAATATTTGTCTTGAATTTATAATTATAAAAGCTAAGAGGCATCCTTGGGAAACCATTTTTCTTTGTTCGTTTTTTTTGGGGGGTTTGCAGATGTAAGAATTTTTCCAAAGTAAAAACTTTATAAAACTAACCCAAGTTCATTTGACTTACTTGAAATTAATATTGGAAAATGTCTTTCAAAAGTAGTTTAGAATATGTTCAACTTTAAAAATGGCCATAGTGGCTCATGTCATTCAAGAAGCTGAAGCAGGATCAATGTGAGTCTGAGGTTATCCCAGGCTAGTATCAGACCCTGTCTCAACAAGCACACGTTTTATCATAAATACTTAATGCCATAGGGAGACCTAAAACTGCACAGAAAGTTCTGTGCAAACAAAAGTAACCTAGGCACCTTGGTGGTGAGAATAAGTGCGATTTTCCTTTACTCACTGTTACCTTTTTATATTTTTCAAATTTGTTAGAAAGCAAAGATGTTAGGCTTATAAGTTTACAGAAGAAGTCGTGAATGCTGATAGTATAATATGAAGTGGGAAGTTAAAAAAAAAAGTAGATAAACTAGACCCTTGTCCTCTTGCCCAGTGTGTGCACGAGTACATATGTGTGTGAGCGCGTGCGTGTGTGGGTACGTGGGGGGGGGAGTACATGCGTGCATATGTTCCTGCATGTGTCATGTGTGTGATACATGTTAAACTGTCCCTGCGGTTAGTCTGTTGATCTCTAGATGATGGTGTTAGCGGTCATTTGTATTTGTTTCACTTTGCCTCTGCATGTGTTTTTGCCAGTTAATAAGTAAAAAATAATATAATTCGAAAAAATATAGAATAAGAATTAGCCCAATCTTCATTGAAGTAATACTCTTAAAGTAAGTTGGCATCACTTTCTTGACCAGGCATTAAGTGGTGATGCTTGTACCTTCATAGTCTCAGTCCCTTGATGGTCTGTCTCACTTTTCATCCTTTTTCAGGTATATCCATGCCAATCCCAGTCTTCGGGCTACAGGATGATTCGAAGGTCTTTAAGGAAGGGAGCTGCCTGCTCGCCGATGACAACTTTGTCCTCATAGGCTCTTTTGTGGCATTTTTCATCCCCCTAACCATCATGGTGATCACCTACTTCCTGACTATCAAGTCACTTCAGAAAGAAGCCACCTTGTGTGTGAGTGACCTCAGCACTCGGGCCAAATTATCCTCCTTCAGCTTCCTCCCTCAGAGTTCTCTGTCATCAGAAAAGCTCTTCCAGCGGTCCATCCACAGAGAGCCAGGCTCCTACGCAGGCCGAAGGACGATGCAGTCCATCAGCAACGAGCAAAAAGCATGCAAGGTGCTGGGCATCGTGTTCTTTCTGTTTGTTGTAATGTGGTGCCCATTCTTCATCACCAATATCATGGCCGTCATCTGCAAAGAATCCTGCAATGAAAATGTCATTGGAGCCCTGCTCAATGTGTTTGTCTGGATTGGTTATCTCTCCTCAGCCGTCAACCCACTGGTATATACGTTGTTCAATAAAACTTATAGGTCCGCCTTCTCACGGTACATTCAGTGCCAGTACAAGGAGAACAGAAAGCCGCTGCAGTTAATTTTAGTGAACACTATACCAACATTGGCCTACAAGTCTAGTCAGCTCCAGGTGGGACAAAAAAAGAACTCACAGGAAGATGCTGAGCCGACAGCTAATGACTGCTCCATGGTTACACTAGGGAACCAACACTCGGAAGAGATGTGTACAGACAATATTGAAACCGTGAATGAAAAGGTTAGCTGTGTGTGATGGACCGGATGCTGGGACGATTGCCCAGGGTGTGTGAACAAGTTTACACCCACGTGTGTGGGGGCAGGATAAGGAGGCTCAGATCAAATTAGACTACTCCAGTGGACCAACTATAATGTCCGGACAGCATTTGAACTAGGAGTGTTGTGATGCTTTTAACATTGCCAATGAGATCTTTAAAATCATTGGCCTTTATTGTACAATTGTAATGAGGCATAAAATCCATCTAATTAACTTCTATTGTCAAATAGAAACCGGGCTGCCATGTTGTTGATGGGTAGCATGGGAGTAAGTTGGTGACATATTGTTGTATATAAAAATAGCTATAAATACTGAAAATAATGAATAGCCTCTTTAAAAACAAAAATGAGTGTTTCAAATTCACCACAACATATATTTTGAAAAGAAAAATAGACAGTATTATGACATTTGTATTGCTAATACAATTCATTGAAATACTTGACGATATTTTTCATTCTTGCTTTTTTCATAGATGCCATTTTGAAATGTTCACAAGACCGCTGGCATTTGCTGCATTTGTCATTAATTCTCAGACGTGGAAGGGTCTTAAATGTTATTCAATAACTCGCTGCTTTCTCTTCTACTTCTTGGGCTTTACCTGAATTTGCAATGTGGTCTTATTTCGTATATTTTTCTTCTCTGTAAACTATCAAAGGGTAATTCTACTTTTCCAAGTACAGTTCTAGAACTCGCTTCAAAGAAACAGCATCCCGGAGGTATTTGGTAACTCACTAGGGAAATGACTGTGTTGCGCATGCGCCCTTTGAGCAGTGACCAGTACAAAGAGTTGACTGTCACAGCTGAACATTAAACTCAGGTTTCTCGCTGTTAGCAGTAGCTTCTTAGGTTATTTCTGTAAAACTCAAGTGACTTTCATATTGACAGTTATCAGGTAAAACTGGTGTTTTCAAAGAGCTGGCAACGTAGCCCAGTTGATAAAAGAGTGCTTGCCTAACATGCAGGAAATCCTAGTGTGGATGCCCAACACTACATAACATAACATAACATAACATAACAGGCACCACGGTGCATGGCTGTAATCCTAGCACTTAGGAAGTGCAGGCGAGAGGATCAGGAATTCAGTCACCCTCAGCTATTTATCTAGTATGAGGCCAATGTGGACTGCATGAGAGACTCTGTCTCCAAACTAAATAAATATAGGGTTTTTTAATGATACTTTTAGATTAATGTATTTATATTATTTATAAAAATGGGTTAGCTTGGTTCCACAGTGATCTGTTGACTGTATCTTATGAGTGGAGCAGTTTCTTAGTTAATAAGGATATTTAAAAAAAGATATATAAGATTTTTGCATTAAAAATGACAACTTAATTGGTTGTTATCAAAAAAAAGTATATAGATTCATTTTCAGAATCAACCAGTTCAATTTTTTCCTTACCTGATTCAGAAAAGAGTTTGTATCAACTCTTGAGAATTTTTTTTAATAATTCTCATTGGTTATAGATATTTGCCAAGGAAACAAGGAAATGGGAAAATATCAATTGAATCAAAGATTGCATGTAATGCATAAAAATAAACACCACAAATTGGGTCCAATTTATAAATACAAGGTTAAAAGCAATATTTTTGTTGCTTCCCTCTAAAACTACATTCATTTTGCTCTGACAGACACTAGCTTCCAGTCAAAAGGCAAGTATCAGCTACCATAACGTTCAGTAGAAATGGCTACTACAGACTAAGGCCAGTTATAGTGAATCCACCATGACACTGTGACACACCGGTGAATTGCACATTACTGTTGAGACAGAGTAAAAGGCTGAAACATCCTTATTGGCTACAAAGGTGTTTTGTTGCAAGCCTTTGGGAAATGTTACAGGTTTAGGAACTAAAGCATGTAGAAAACTTCATCGTGTAAGTTGGAAATTAAGGTTTTCCTAAGTATGTCTTTACAGACACTTTGAATGAAGGTCATGGCTTCAGGTCTAAAATTTATAACATGTCACCAGTCCCAAGGTTATACTTGAAAGAAGTTAGTCCTTAGTGATTAGACTATACTGACTAATAAAAAATAGAAGTGTTAAGAAGCCTGTTCTAATGTGTTTTGCCTTAGTTTGAAACTCTGCACATGCCAATACGTATGAAGGAACGGGTGCAGATTCTAATTCCATGAACTTACTCTTCATCAGAATGAACAGAAACCCCGCTGAAAGGTGTCTTTTGACTACACATATATTACCAGTGTGTATGTGGCTTTTCCCTCTCTGTAACTATCTCTTAAAGGGTATATAAGAAAACGTGTACCTGTATATATATGTACAGACATGTTCCATGCACTTTATTCAACATTTATATATTTATATGAAGAAGAGCAAGTGGTGAAAACATACACATGTGCATGTTTGAATCATGTTGATCTAAATGTGAATTAATGTTCTAATATTCCCATGACCTTCCATGACGGCCAAAGGAGGTTACTGTGTAACAGAGGTACACTTTAAATAAACTGGAAGATGCTTTAATATAAGGAAAGATTTTAACACCATTCTATCAGGGTGTTGAAAACAAATGTCTATATTCAGTTTATTAATCTGAAGTTGAATGATAACTTTAGGCCTCTCTTTAGTCTGGTACTTCTAGACATCTATGGCTTCTTAGATATACTCCTCTCCCCAGGAGGGGAGAAAAAAATAACCATTGAATGATTTATGGATCCATGATGAAAGGATTCACTTCTAGTCAATATTATTAAAAGAGTAACAAACTTCACTCTTCTTTAAGTTGATTGATAGAGTCTACTAGACTTAAGGGATTCAACGCCATATTTAAGAAAAACTCAGTTAAAGCTTACATAATCTATTGGACCACAGCGCCATCTCATGGTCAGTTTTGAAAAATGCTACTGTAGTCCAAACTGCTACCGGGCTGCTTTTAGCAAAAGGGTTCTTCTCCCATTTTGTGCACTGATGAAACATATTTATAAAAGTGTTAAGTTATTCTGTGCCATAATGTAACAAATACAGTGAAGATTTATTTTATGTACTGGTTTTAATCTATTCTAAAATATTTCAAGAATGAATGATTAATTGCAAATAAAGTCCACTTAAAAAAAAAAAAAGTTGACTCCAGAGTTGTGTTTGCTAGAAGGAATTGTCCCAGACCTCCCAGGTCTTCAAGTTGGGGATAGTTGGAAAGCAACAACCTGTGCTTCTGGCTTCAACTATCTCACAATGCTAGAATCCCCTGCATCAGCTTAACGGTCATGAGTCAGCTTCCAGTCACATAGGTTCTCTGTGTCCTACTGATACAACCCAGAAATATAGAGACACACACATATAGGTGTGCATATGCATTACCATACATGCACAAACACACACACACACACACACACACACACACACACACAAACACCAGCACAGGAACCATAGTTAAACAGGGATATGTAACATCATTAAACAGGCCAGAAAGTCACATGACTCATCATTGCACCTTTAAGTGTAGGAACAAAGCAGGGCTTTATGCCTGTAACCCCAGCATCAGAAGGTGGGGGGAAGGATGCCTACAGATTACAAGGCTTTATATGACACCTTGTTTCCAAAAAAAAAATTTAATGAAAAAAAAGTGTAGAAATAATTACAAAGAGGGAGAGTAGTTTTTTTTTTCCAGGTTGTTATGTGTTGAGCACCTACCTACTGTAGAGTCCATGTGTTCAGCTGTTTTGTTTATTTTACATACATGGACTCCTTCACATCTAGCCTAAAGGTAGGAATAGTCTATTTTGAAAATGAGAAAACTGAGATTCAGTTAGTGATGTGTCAAAAGCCACACCACTAATAAGAAATATAGCACTTCAAGCCGGGGCCATCTGATTCCAACCCCTAAGTGCTTCATCCAAGTGGGAGAAGAAGGACATTTCAGAACCCAAACTCTCCTGTTTCCACATTTGCTTCTTGTTATACACTGGCTATAAGCTTAAGTCGTCCTAAACACCCTGTACCTCATTGGAATGTCTCTAGGATGCACAGGTTTGGGTCACGCCCTGCCTAATTGACAGAGATGGCTACCGCAGATCATAGCCGTCCCTGACAGCCTGCAACACACTGGAAGTGTAAAAACTGGGTTTGCTTGCTTTAGTTTTGGTTTTTGTTTTTATTATTAAGATACTAAGAATTGGATCTAGGATCTTACAGTGCTAGGTAAGCATCCTGCCACTGGGCTGTAGCCCCAGTCGTCGTCGTCTTCTTCTTCTTCTTCTTCTTCTTCTTCTTTTTCTTCTTCTTCTTCTTCTTCTTCTTCTTCTTCTTCTTCTTCTTCTTCTTCTTCTTCTTCTTCTTCTTCTTCTTCTTCTTCTTCTTCTCCTTCTTCTTCTTCTTCTTCTTCTTCTTCTTCTTCTTCTTCTTCTCATCCTCCACCTTCTCCTTCTTCTTTTTACTTTTTCCAATTTTTTATTAGGTATTTTCTTCATTTATATTGCAAATGCTATCCCAAAAGTCCCTTATACCCTCCCCCCCTCCCGCCCGCCCTGCTAAACTCCTCTTGCCTTCAAGCCCTTTCCCATATTCATGTATGTCTTTCCTTCTGTTTTATGGCTCACTGGTTCTAACCAGGACCATTTATGTGAGCGTGGGTTTTAAGCTGTTAACTGGAGCTTGGTGGATTCATCCATGGGCACAGCTCTGAAGACAAGGACTGACTCTTGTCCAGAAGCTACAGGTAGCCGATATTTCAGCAGGGGGATGGGCTCTGGGGGCTCCTTCCTAACCTACAATGGACTAGTGTCAGATCTAGAGATGTGCAAGTCCAACGGAGGCAGCCTCAGATGCTGTGGGATCCTGATTGCAATGGCTGTCATGCCCAGGAAGTAGCATTTCAAAGACTTTTGCTTCATCTCCTGGCTCTTACATTTTATTTCTTCTCCTTTTACTCAGTGTTCCCCCAAGTCTTACCAGGGGTGATTAAAATAAAAAAAAATGTTGTGTTTAAGGCTCAGCACTCAGCTATCACTTAGTGTCAGCAGGGAGAGCAGCTTGGTTCTCTGCATTCAATTCTCTCTGCATTCAATTCTGCTCACTGGAAAGAAAGGTTTCTCTGATTAAGGCTAAGATTAGTATTTGTCTATGGGTATAATTTACTATAGAAGTAAATATTAGAAGGCAGCTATACAATAGGAAGTTTCCACCTAGGGCCTAAGACCTGCTGGCATTGTTTTTTACTGGGATAACTGTGCCAGGCATGAATCCCCTCCTGTGGAGTGGACCTCAAGTCTAATCAGAGACTAGCTGGCTACCCTGTTAACACAAAAACATCACTCTCTTTTGCGAATGGAATAAGAAATAGTTGACTTTGAAGCTAAAAAAAATATGAACGAGTACAGCCTGGGAACATTGATTTTGATTACCCAAAATTCCATGTTACAACATGGTAACATACAGTAGTAAAACAAAAGGAGATGTAAATCAAGCATTTTAAAAATACATTGGTAAAAACAATTAAGTTGGCATTTACAGCACAGAGGAAAAATCTCAGCTATAGACCTCATATGCTATCCAATGATACTCAGGGGTTTTGTTAAGTTAGTACATTCCAAAGGTATCTGATAGTCACCAACTGTAAGATCAGACACAGACCTGTTTAGGGGACTAAATGGCTCAAGATAAATGCTATTGGCTCTGGACCTCTCCACAATCATTGAAGTGCTAGTCAGTTAATCATCCTTGCAGAGGTGCAGCTGAAGGCTCAGTTTCTTTCTAGGGTGTTTCATTCACCACTCCATAACAATCATCACTTTTGCACCAGTGAGCATTGTCTGGCAGGTTAACATTACAATTCATAGAGTTTGCAGCTGATTAAGACTCTCTTAATGCCTTTTCTCTCCATATTAATCAGGGTTCCCTAGAGAGGGGAAAACTGATAGAATGAATGAAGAGTTTATATATATATATATATTATATTTTACATATTTATATACATATAAATATGTAAAATATATATATATATGTAAAATTCCAAGGGATTTATTAGAGTTCCTTAGTCCAAGAAGCCAGTAGTTTGCTTTGTCCACAAGGCTGGATATCTCTGCTGGTCTTCAGTAAGTATCAGATCCCATATAAGTAGGCTTCCATTGAAACAAAACTGAGGGTGAGCAGGCAGAGTCAAAGCTTCTTCCATTCTTGTTCTTTACATAGGCCGCCACCAGAAGGTATGGCCCAGAATTAGGGTGGGTCCTCTGACCTCAAGTGATGTGGATTTAAAGTCTCCCTACTGGTAATGGCCCAGTTTAATAAAAATCCCTCCCAGGTGTAGTCAGCCACTTGGGTTCTATTTAATTGCACATTTAGCCAAGTTTACAACCAAGAATAGCCATTTTACTCTCCCAGCATCCTGTGTAGCACCTTCTAGGACTACGAGAGCCATCTAGCAGAGGTAAAGCTTCCAGCTCAACTCCAGCTTGACTTCTCTTTGTGTTCCACTGAAGGTATGTAGCGTCTTCAGCAAGAGGGTTGATCAGCTAGTCTTGGTAGGCACTCAAGAGGAATTGTAAGAGCCTTACAATTTACCACCAGTCTGTTCCCATGAGCCAGCACACCATACAAAGTCTTTCTGCTTACTTAGAACCTCCTTCATGCGGTCCAGTGGCAGCTGAAGACAGACAGAAAACTCAGATCTGGTCTGCTGCTCTTGTTTGACCTTAGGAAATTGTTTCCTTTACCTACAAAGTAGACCAAAGACTTAGAGATAATCCCTGAGGAGCCTGTTCTAGTTCTCAACTTATCTGAACGGTAGAAAATCCTAGTCCTTCAGACATTGATGAACCAAAGCAAAGAACATTCTGGAACTCCTAAATTCTATAGATGAATTCCACATAATTCAAACTTTCATAACAGTAAGCCTGTGATAAATCATCAATGATCTCAGGAATGTGTAAGCTATGATACCAAAAGCGAGATATAAACATAAATGATTCTTTCTGAGGCGTTTTCTCAGTCAGACCCTCTTTTGAACAGTTTCATAGCTGCTATAAAATAAACAGTTGCTCTTTTTAGTGGTCTCTAGGCTTCTTAAAGATAAATTGAACCTATTATGTGAGATCCATTTCCCTGAAGGTTTAAAAATTGAAAGCCCAAATAGATTTAGAACTCATGGTGACAAATATCCATTTATTTATTTACTTATTTACTTATTTATTTATTTATAGCTAGATTCTTGTTGAAAGGGAGCCAAGGTCATTTAGGTCTTTATTTATAATTAAAATTATGAGCTCTTCAGATGGTGTTTATTCTGCCTCCTAGAGAACAGCACAGTATGTACGTCCTGTCCCACATTTCTTTCTGATATTGAACAGTAATGTATGTCATTACTCATCATGTCTGAGTTAGGGTGACTCTGAAAACAGAGCCAAGAGTGAGTGAGGTTCAAATTACCAATAAGCAAGATGACAGGAGGAAGGAAATACAGTAGTCAGGGAATATGATATTGTGGGGGGCTGGGCATGTCGCTGCCCACTGGCGCTATGTTGAACACACTGTTCACTCTCTCAGCAGCTTTGTTCATGAAAGCCCCAGTGTGTCCATTCTACACAATTCTTCCCCACTACATGTGAGAAGTCTAGGATAGCAGTGAGGCCACATACAGGAGGTTATTCAATAAACATTACAAAATGCGTGTTGATTTATTCAGCCCTCCAACTTGGTCACAAATTAACCTAATTAATATGCAGCTGGCTTAAAAGATATATCCGGCCTGAGGGGTGCATACGACAAGATGACGCTTGAGGAAATGCCACCACTCGAGGGCTGTATTAGCTCCCCTAGACATTGCTGAAAAACAAGTATATGTGCCAGTGACAAAAGTCTTCAGATTGTTGTAGAATTCATAAAGATCCTTTAAATAAAAAGATAAGTAAACTACTAGATGTCACTATTTCCTGACTCCATCGTTAATGGTCTTCATCCTAAGCAGGTTTATAGTGGGTAACATGAAGAGTCATGTGTAAGAGAGGGGCCATAAGTCAACCTAAACAAGAGTTTTTCAAAGTAACCATGGAGACAAAAAAGAAATGAAGAGTAATCAAGTCAAAGCTGGACTTTTCAACATACACGTATTTAATCATTAGCATCTCTGGTGCTCTGAAAATGGGATAGATCTGTTTATTTAATCTCTGGAAGGAGATTTTTCTTATGAATTAGAAAGAAAATATACACTTAGCTATTCATGAGTGAGGTGAATTTGACAAAATTAAGACAACAAAATGTGTCTGAGAGTAACTGGTATGATTTGTATGAAATGTCATGGTTTAGTCAGGCTTCTAATCGGATCTCAGAGAACATGACTATGATTAAGTCATCTCTGAACTTCTTTCGACAGAATAAGGAGCTGTGGCCCATACTTGGTCTTGTTCCCATATACACAACAGACCCAACAAAGTTCAGGAACTCACTAGGACCATTCAAAAAGAATGCATCTTGAATTGTGGGGTATGGCTTAAGAGAAGACCATCTGCCTAACATGCACAAAACCCTGGGTTTTATTCTCAGCAGCCTCCCAAAAAATTAACTAAATCTGGAATCACAATCATGATATAAATAAATTATCTTAATAATAATCAGAAGAGATAAAAACACTGATGTTAGAGGAACATTTACATAATATTCTTTGAGAAGTTTCCCTTACTGATGTCAAAAGATAAGTGAATTATTTCTTCTTTGGGTATGAGTAGTGTTTAAATAGAACATCTTTTATTTGTTCTTTGACAGTTTTATACATGTAAGCAATGTACCTTGATCATGGACACTCCCATTTCCTTTCTCTATTCATACCATATTGCCGCAGACCCTCTGGGTCCCTGGTCTGCAAGGAACGGGATTTCTTAGGCAGATGGGAAAAAGAGTCGGATGACGTGACAATCAGGCACACACAAGAGAGGTGTTGAATCTGAATGTAATGTTCTGGTTGAGCTTCAGACTTATATTACAATGAATTATCAGAAGATACAAATCACAAAAAGACAAGATACACTGAAATTCATCAGTTACAGCAGAAAGGAATTTGCAGGGACTAATTAAATGTTTACATTAGGAATAACAAGCCCTGCCTAGGATCAGCCTAAAAGCATCAGGAGGTTGTTAACTCTTGATAGGCCTTAAGAGTAGTGTGTTATCAGGAGCTCTAAATTCTTAGGTCTTGTAAAACTTATCCTGTCTGGAGAGTTCCCCCTTATTAGGGTAGTATATCAACTTATACTTGACATGGAATGTAGCCTGTAGTAAAAGATTTCTATCTCAGTGAGACTTTTAGTCTCTTTCTGCAAACAGCTGAGTTAATGGCAAGTGCTTTATTGTTTTATGGTAGAGCTTAATTAGTTACTGAATAGGTTAAACTCCTTGCTGCTATCTGGATTCTAAGAACACTGGGAAAGGGCTTTAGCTATGTTAGAATACAATCTTAAAAGGCATTTACTATAAGGTAATGCTATATAGAGTGCACGTGGATCCATACACTAGACTAATGTGGATTTGGAAATTTAATTTTATGGGTTAGGGGAATAGCCAAAGATCCGGGAGTAAGTTTCCTTGAAACTCTTTCCTCATGAGAAAGCTTTCAGATTTTCATCTGACAAGCTGACTCCACCGGAGTCCCGTGACACCATATCATTCCAATAATAATAATAACCAATGAAACTTAGTGCTGCCTGTCTGAAGGGTGGCTGATCTTGTCTTGATCTTGTGTGGGTAACCTCAGCTGCAGTAAACTCATGAGTGCAACAGCATGCCATGGCCAGGGACAGGTTCAACAGCACCTGTCCCATCCTTCAGCTCTTATGAAGGATATTCCCTTGTGGTGGGGGAGAAGGGAAGCTGATATAGATGTCACACTTAGGACTGAGAACTTGATAGTCACTCAGGCAACAATATTAATATATCCACCATCCATCGCTTCTGATGTTAAAAATTCTGAATAGACTGACTAGAGTCTAAGATCTGAGTAAGTTATAGTCACTTGCTAGTCATTTGCGGGTAGGTAAGTAATTCATACCAAAGTAGAAATTAGCAGTGTTTCAGCCTTTTCTTGCACTGTGCATATTAGGCTCAGCACTAACCAGTCTACTTTCTTTACAGTAAGAGAAAAGGTAAGAGAAATACAAGATGGTGGTGATTCTGAAATCTGTTGAGCAAGGATTTTCTGCAAAGTTCTCCCAAATGTAATCACCATAAATCAGCCAACAAAGAAATAGTCTCAGGAAACAGTTTTACCAACTTTACCAAGCTAAAGAGTAGAAATCAGTCTGCATTGGAAGGGAGGGAAGATAGAATTCACTGGTATAGAGGATGAAAAAGGAATAACAGAACAAGAAGGGGTCAGAAGTAGAGGACAGAGGAAGTAAATGGATGGACACCCACACACATACACACAACAATAAAAAAATGGAGTTTCCCTATAACTAACAAAAACAAACAGAAAACAATGCCAAGTATAAGTTAAGTCTTGTGGTGGTTTGAATGAAAGTGGCCCTTTAGGCTCCTATATCTAAATACTTGGTTCTATTGGTAGAACTGTTTAAGAAGGATCAGAAGGTGTGGCTTTGCTGGAGGAGGTGTGTCACTGGGGTGACCTTTGAGGCTTAAAAAATCCCATGATAGGCCCAGTGTCTCTCTCTCCACGTGCAGCTTGTGGATCAGTTACAGCTCCAGCACCTTGCCTGCACAGTGGTCATAGACTCAACCTCTGAAAACGTAAGCAAGCCCCAAATTAAATGCTTTCTTTTATAAGTTGCTTTGATCATAGTGTCTCTTCACAGCAATAGAAAAATAACTAAGACATTTCTTCTGAAGTTGTTGGCCAGTGAGGACCTGTAACCCCCAAACAATACAAACTATTGTCATTGCTCTTGGTTATCCTCCATAACCTGACAATAAGACCCTCTTGCTGAAGATACCATATGCTTGCATCCTAGAACACGCTGAAATCAAGCTAGTACTAACCTGGAAGCTTTATCTCCTACTGGATAGCTTTCAGAGTGCTGGAAGATGCCATGCAAGCTATTAGAAGAGCAAAGTACTCATCAATCAAACCCAGCTATGAACCCTTCAAGCCTCAATGACTAGCCTGAAAGAGTTGCCCACTAGTGCAATAGTGGTACAAATTCAAGAAGGTAACCAAGCACTTTTTCATTAGATCTAAGTCCCACTCCACAGGATGAATCAAAACCTGAAACCCAGTTTTGACCAAGATCCTATGGCTCGACACAGCTTCTCCCTGGACTCCTTGCTAGTCTGTTAGATCTTCAACACCCTCTCTTCACTTCCTCAGTTTTCACAGACCACTTCAAGGACTAAATATGTGTGAGTGCATCTCCATCCGAGTTGGCCAGACTGATGTCTGGATTGGCAATGCCTGCTGGGTGCTCTACTGCCTGGAACATGGCATCTAGCCTGATGGCCAGATGCCAAGTGACAAAACCACTTGGGGAGGAGATGACTCCTTCAAACACCTTCTTCAGAGAGACAGGAGCTGGCAAGCATGTGCCCCAGGCCATGTTCAAAGACCTGGAAGATGCTGCCAATAACCATGTCCGTGGCCACTACACCATTGGCAAGATCATTGACCTTTTCTTACAGAATTTAAAAACTGGCTGACCAGTGCACGGGTCTCCAGGGCTTCTTAGTTTTCTACAGCTTTGGTCGGGGGTGGGGTGGGACGGTACTGGCTCTGGGTTCACCTCCCTGCTGATGGAGTGTCTCTCTGTTAATTACGAAAAGAAGTCCAAGCTGGAGTTCTCCATTTACCCCACCCCACCCCAGGTTTCCACTGCTGTGGTTGAGCCCTACAATTCCATTCTCACCACTCACACCACTCTGGAGTACTGTGCCTTCAGGGTAGACACTGAGACCTCATGTCTACCATGGTAGTCATAGAAGCCTCAACATTGAGGGCCCAACCTACACTAACCTTAACCGCCTTATTAGGCAGATTGTGTCTTCAATCACTGCTTCCCTCAGATTTGATGGGACCCTGCATGTTGATCTGACAGAATTCCAGACCAACCTGGTGCCCTACCCTAGAATCCACTTTCCTCTGGCCACTTATGCCCCTGTCACCTCTGCTGAGAAAGTCTACCATGAGCAACTTACGTAGCAGAGATCACCAATGCCTGCTTTGAGCCAGCCAACCAAATGTTGAAATGTGGTCCTTGTCATGGTAAATACTTGGCTTGCTGCCTGCTGTATCATAGTGATGTAGTTCCCAAAGATGTCAATGCTGCCATTGTCACCATCACGATCAAGCGTACTACCCAGTTCGTGGACTGGTGCTCCACTGGCTTCAAGGTTGGCATTAATCACCAGCCTCCCACTGTAGTACCTGGTGGTGACCTGACCAGGCTCCAGAGATCTGTGTGCATGCTGAGCAACACCACAGTCATGCTGAGGCCTGGGCTCGCCTAGATCACAGATTTGAATAGCAATCACAAACAGTGTGTACAAAACCTGTAAAAGCCCAAATGAGACCAAATCCCAGCAAATAGAAGAGCTGGGCATACAATCCTACCCCAAGACATAGAATTACTGGCATTTCAAAGCTGCTGGGGGTGGGTAATTAGTTAGTTAGTTAGTTAATTAGTTAGTTAGTTAGTTAGTTAGTTAGTTAGTTTTCTCCAAGAGTGTTACCCCTGGCAAGTTGACCACTCTCCAGAAGAAGACCACACCTCCAGGAATATTTAGGCAACACAAATTGGTTTTGATTTTTTTTAAATGACACAAATTTAAGTGAATAGGTAAAAGGGGGTGAATTGGGGAGGAACTGAGGAGAGAGCATGACTACAATCAAAACCCATTTGATGGTTAAAAATAAAATCAATAAAAATATAAAATGGATTAATTAAAAATTAAAATAATAAAAACAAAAATTAAATAAATTTAAAAACACGTTTTATGGAATACTAATAAGAAAAGAATAAAAGTAAGATACAGACACCTGTGTCTGCTGTTATACGTTTACTGTGTTTACTGTGCTAATGACCAGAGATTATTTTCTATAAACCTTGTTGAATCTAAATACATCTCCCAAAGGCTATTTGATAAAGCTTTGGTTGACAGCATGCAGCACCATTGGGAGGTAGAGTCTAGTTGGAGGAGTAGCAATCGGGGCTGTGCTCTTGAAGGACCCGCTGGGACACTGTCCCCTTCCTGTTTCTCTCTCTGCTTCCTCACTGTCTCCCTGTAAGGCAAGTGACTTTGTTCCACCATGCACTTCCCATTGTATGCATGAGTATATCCTTGGGAAAGATACAGTTCTTCCTGGTGGCTTTAACTTCCTGTGTAGGGTAGACAGACTCTGCTAAAGATAATCATGTGATTATCAACATGAATAATTCTCTACAGAAGGGATTGCTCTTGATTGGATAAGAGAGAATCATAGCATATCCTTGATTGTCTCTCCTTTTTACTCAGCTTTTTGCCCAGGGAATATATACTCACATTCCTCTCAAACAAAGCAGAAATGCAAAAAACTCTATGTCCTTTATACATAAAGTAAGTAGCTTCAGAAATAACTTTCTGACATGTTCTTTGTACTTCCTGAGCTAACCAAGAAAAGGATGTTGACTGGAAAGTACTGTTTTAAATGACTGGTAGACATGCTACTTTCTTCAGAGAATGTAGAATTTACTGTCAGGATACAAATGGAAACGAATAAGTAGGGATCAGTAGCATTAGAATTGGCTTGCAGGAATAGAGACACAATCCACTTCCTACAACACCCAAGGCTTCCATAAAGATGTGTACATAAGTCCTCCTTACTCATGGAAGACTTCAACATCCATTGCTACTCTCTCTCAACTTGTTTCTCTCCTATCTCTCTCCCTTTTACCATCTTCCTACCAGTCAGTCTTCTAGCATCTTATACATGTGCTGACTTATGATCTGCCATGACTTATATCTATTTGCTGGTCTTTAATCTTTCTCTATGGTTCCCAATTGTCACTTGATCTTCTCTGTACTTCCTTGTGTAGATGTTTAAGGAATTGCTGCTGATCATTGTTCAGGTTCCCCACGGAAGACAGATATTTCCTTCTGAGCCTTGCCTGAGGATGCAAACTAGAGTAGCTGGAGATCCTTCTCAATCTAGTCATCTGTGATGAGCTGTGAGGGATGCTCCTCAGCAAGGATGGATCCCCTGGCAGGAAGAGTCTCCAGATCTACCCCAGGTCAACATGCCCCTCAAAACCTTCTCCACAGAGTGGCTCCATCCTCTTCCTGTTCCAATTCATGTAGCTGCCCCTCTAAGGCTTTGCATGGCTGTTTCTTTCCATTTTCCCTTCTAATATAACTATTTCCAAGTTCCCATCCAAACCTCTGAAAAACTGAACTTTCACAGTAGTGAACACTTTAAAGGGCATTATAAGAAGCATATCAACCAACTTTTTTTAATTGTCTAATCTACAGAACAGTCATCATTTAAAAAAAAAATCCAGAAGATTGAATACAAAACCCTAGGAAAACAGTGGATGGAAGATAAATCAAACTCAATGATGCTTTTTCAATGCCTGCCTCAGAATTGTGATTTGATGACCTTTATGGAGCAATTGCAGTGTTCTGTGATTAAAATAGTCACATTACAATCTACAGGAAATTGGACAATTTTGGAAGAAAAAGTCTTTCAAACCTCAGTGGAGGAGGAAATTATTTGGTAACTAAATTAGAAACATCTATGTCATTGGTTTGACAGAGTCCTTAGATCCACTGGTGTTACAAAACGTGTATGTTCCAGAATGCCTGCATTACACCTGCCAAGGGGAACATGAATTTCAGACTGTGCAGATCAGAACGCTAAGACAAATTAGAGAATGAGACACATAAAAGCAAGGTAGGCCATGTGTGGTGTTGCACACCTTCAATTCCAGCATTTGGGAGGCAGAGGTAGGAGAACTAGGCCAGCCTAGTCTACAGAGAGAGAGACTCCCAGAACAGCCAGGACTACAGAGAAACCATATCTCAAAAAATATGTTGGCATATTTCTTTCATTATTTTATTAGGTTCTTATAACTTTACCTCCCTTCTAACCCAAATTTCATCCTAATCCCTTCCAGTCCCCCAACACTGCATAGTAGAGAAAGATTATTACGGGAAAAGAGGAGGGTCATAGACTTCTTTCAGTCAACAAAATAGACTATTTTCTGCTGGTTAGAAGCATTGGGTTCCTTGGGACCAGTCCAATCTTCGATGTCAGAATATCCCCAACTTCTTCTCGCCACCTACTCACAAACACTTGACCAACAGCAACATCAGCATCCAGGAGCAGCAGTGGGGAGAGGTAGCTGCCTTCTAGGCACACCTCTACCCCTGTTGGGGCTCTGGCATTTATACCCTCTCCGGAGTCCCCAGAATTAAACCATCTGCAGCTAGCAAAGATCACAGCTTTCCTAGAACACGAGACAATCATAGTTAGCAGCTACGGACTAACTGAAACAGCCCTATATCCCACACCTGGGATTAAAGCCAAAACATATTCACATGACATAACTGAATTTAAAAAACAAAACAAAACAAAAATTTTCACTACAGAAAAAAAAGTGTGAAATTTCTCCAGAACCTCCTTCCCAGCATGCAGTGCAATAGTGCGAGATTGTGGGACATTTGGGGCACAGAGCATGACTAGAGGAAGCAGGCCACTGAGGGTGAGTCTTCCAGGCTATGACAGTCCTGCTTCTGGTCCTGTTTCTGCTTGTGGTCAGCTATAATGTGGGATGCATAGACCACGGGTTTCTGCTGCTTAGGACTGAACAGCTTTGCCCACTGTGCCTTCTCCACCAAGAGGAACCATGAGCCAGAACAAATCTCTCTTCCCTTAAGTTGTCCCTGTCAGCAATTCTGTCACAGTGACAAAAGTGACTACTACAAGGATAACATTAATTTGTGGTGTTATAAGGATCAGGGAACATATAGGGAGTTCTTCCGTAACAAGGGCTTATTCATAGTAGGACTAAAAAGCCTAAGGCAAACATTATATATGAAATCTAGCAAGGGTTCCTCACAAATCTATCCTTGTTTGGTTTTTCCTCTGGCATTAGATATATATAATGAACTACCAAGGGGAAAGGTAACAAGAAAAGATGAATGCTTCTCAATCTCACTTACATGTGGAATATATAACAATCTAATTCATAAAATTACAATTGAGCAGTGGTTACCCAAGACCAGGGAGTCAGTAGATGTTGGCCAAAAAATAAAACCTTACAACCATAAATTTGCTAGTATACAGCAGGATGGCAGCAGTTAGTGATATTGTATCTCTTATTTAAAATCTGCTAGAAAAGTAGATCGGAAGTGTTCTTTCTAAATACTCACACAGCCAGATACAAACATGTGGTGGTTGGTGTGATGATTTGACTCTGTTAATCATTATACACTTACGTGTAGATTGAAGCGTAACATGGAATATCTCGATTATATACAGTTTTCATTTGTCAGTTACATCTCATTAGAGCTTGTGAGATTTCTGGGAGAAAAGCATTTTATCATTCTTCAATCTACTTTCCCATTCCCAATATACTTTCATGAAGGCTTAGAGAAATATTACATTGAGGAATTTTGCAACAAAGAAACTATTTGACTTTTTTAAAAAAGGGGACATTCTTTGGAGTTCTTTTAAAGATACAGTTTAAAGTGGAGGCATCTGTTTTCCTACCTTGTCTAGTTTCCAAAAGTCTGAGGGCTTCTTCCCATAAGGGGATCACAAAATAGGTCCCTTGGGGCCCCTGGGTTGTATCATATCAGATGCAGAGGATGGGAGCCTGCTTTCAACTGTGGTTAGGTAGTAATGATGTTCTCCCACCCCTTGCCCCCAATGTTTCTCAGCGAGGGGAAACACATTGCTGACACTGCTACAGTTGAGAAGGACCAATGGCCTGTTCCATCCTGGACTAGAGCTGGAAGTCAGAAAGACTTCCTCCCGGCTGTCTATGTTTAGTAGAGAAAAAAAATCTGATTGGCTAACATGCTCTAAGCCTAAATCAGGAGCGGAGGAGGTAGACCTCCCTACCCCAGCACTACAGACAAGAGCACCAGGAGGCTTTGGGACTATGTGCTATTTGGACTCTTGGAAGGGAGCAGCCCCTTGGACTTTCCTATCAACCTTTAAGGCAAAAAGGGAGTTGGATATAGACTGATTTTGACTTAGAAAAAACATTACTTTCTCTGAAATGCCATTATTTAAAGTAATCAAGTTACGCTTTCTTCAAATGGCATAAAAACTGTCAGTCGTCTTGGCTGGGGAGGCAGGAGGCTCATCTGACCCCTACCAACCATCCTTGGAGCAGAGTGCATTCTCTACCACTGACTGACATCTACTGGACACCCACTGCCAAGCAGCTGCAGGCCTTCAGAACTCCGAAAAGAACCAAAAGAGCCATGGAATCCCCAAGGGAGTCCTCAGCAAGTACAACACACCCAAGTCTGCCCCATGTCCTACAGAGACCTTCCTCATGCCCTGAGTTGGAGCCTGTGCAGATAATAAGCAACTCTATGGTTCCCATGGCTGATAAGTTTGAGATCACAGGTACCTGTGGGTTGTTGTATGATCATGTGATGAGGTGTTGTCCATTGCCATCATGAGTTAGAAGGAAACAGAAAATTAGAAAATAAGGCAGAAACGGAGGGCTCAAGAGCAGCCAGGGCAAGTGATGGCCGTTGTCAAGGTGTACACAGACTACAGGTGAGCAGCAGAAGAAAATCCCCTAAATCAAATAGTTTCACTTTGGACAACAACAAACCCCATGTTTTTAAAAGCTCCAGAATAATAGCTCTCAGTCTTTAAACATTTTAAAATACATTTAAAATGCAGAGTACAGGGTCCCTTCTGTTTAGAAGTGTGTAGGGTCTAGTCTAGGAAACTAAAATTGTACATAATGCACAGTGTTTCTGTAACAGACAGTCCTCAAACCTCTTTTCAGGAAACAGTGACCTAAAGGTTTGAGTGCATCCCCCTTTTCTTTCCTTCGGTGGATGTTTATTTAAATAAACATGCATCCAGGTGGTAACCCCAGCACTCAGGAGGCAGAGAAAGGAGGACTTGAAGTCCAAGACCAGCCAAGTGTGGGTAGTAAGACCTGTCTCAAAATTAATTAACTAAACAAATAAAAGTAAAGTTCACCCAGCTATGCAGTAGGGGTCCTGGACATTACAGTGAGGCTGTTGGTGGAAAGCTCAAGCCTTGGCTTCAGAGAAAACCCACACAGCCTAGCTGAGAACAAAGGCACAGACAGGAATGGAAAACTATGCTTTAGCAGGACTGGAAAGTTCCCATGGATGAAACTACGTTGTGATGATTGGAATCAGAAATTTTCCTCAGAGGATTTCTATCCAGAACTTGGTTCCCATCTTGCAGACCTAACTTAAAGTCTGTGCCAAATTTGTAAGATGGGGCTTAAATAGATGCAAGAGGCCTGTGAGGATTCTACCCCCTACTGGTCCAGCTGCCTTCTCTGTTTCCTGGCTCCTGCTGGGTATCCTGAGCCAGATATGGTGGCACACCAGATGTCCTGGTGTGGTGCACACCTTTATTCCCAACCTTTAGGAGGGAGAGGCAGGCAGAACACTGTGTTTGTGGCCAGCCTAGTCTACAAAGTCAGTTTCAGGACAGCCAGGGCTATACAGAGAAACCCTAGAAAACAAAACAAAAACAAACAAAGAAACAAAGACCAGTACCTCAACAGGCTCCCATGGGTTGCACCATGACTTTCCAGCTGTGGTGGACTGAAATCTCCATGAAACTATGAGCTAACATAAGCCTTTCCTCCCCTAAGTTGTCAGGTATTTTGTCTCACCAGGAAGAAATGACTAAATCATATCCATGAATGCATACTAATTCACCATAACCCTCAGGCTACAGGAGAATACTGAGAAACCAGAAGCCCCGTGTTGAACGTAAAGAGAGAAAGTGGAATGGCAGAGCATGAGGTGGAATCTTATGGAGAGGAGGCAGATCAAAGACAACTCCAAGTTTTCCTGTTAAGAATCTCTCTGATGAGTGGTGGAGGTCACTGACAAACTTAGTGGAGAACAACACATGTGATCAGATTTGTGCTTTTGACTATTCAGACACCGGAGGAATCATAGTGTAGAAGCTAAAGATGCTGGAGATGAGCATGATAGCTCTTCCTAACTTAGGAAATGTTGACACTGTTTGGAAATATACAGGATAAATAGAAGATAGAAGAACAACTGAATGAGACCCTTTAAAAAAATGATTAGGCTCCAGGCTCAGAGTATTGTGACCACAGTTCCAAAACTCTGTATCCTCAATTCCAAAGCCAATATGTCAAAAACCAAAAGTTGCTACTCATGCTACTCAGCACAACAGAGATCAGTGAGGATGATGGGCATAAAGAAGATAGATCACATCTCCAGCAGGAACTGAGGCTAACCGAAACGATCACCATCTAGAATAAGAAAGAAGACAGAGCCAAAAGACCAAGGAATGCTCAAGGGAGCTTAGAAATGTAATTTTCAATTCAAATTCTTAATTTAAAAAAAAAACTTTTTTGAAAAAGATCCATTTGTTGGACAAACTTAAGCTTCGATTTTTTTAATTAATTTTTTGAGAACTTCATGAGTACTGATCTGTATCATTCCCACTGTCTCCCTTATTCACATCATATCTTTCTAGAATGTATGCATATATACACACATACTCATTCATACACACAGACACAGGCACACACACACATATACATACACACATACATACATATGTACATATACACACATATACATATATAAATATGAGTATATATACACTCATATGTAAATATGAGTATATATACATACATATATATCCATGTATATACAACCTACTGAGTTAATTTAGCTTTGTTCATATGCACAGGTGTCCAGGGCTGACAGCTTGGGATTGGACAACATATGTGGGAGCTGTCCCTGATGAAAATTGATTCTCCCTCTCAGCAGCCCATTGACCACCTCTTCATCTACGGATGGGATCCTGTGGAATTTCTCCTGTCCACGTTGCCTTATCTGCAATGTTATCATGCCGATCCTGTTTACCGGTGCATTTCCCCCCATCACCTCAAACTTCTTAAGAATTAGATAAATAAAGACAGGGAACAATAATGTGTGAGTTGGCCGGGGCACTTCAGAGCCTGCTACTCATGCTTCTAAAACTACAGCCTTCAGGCCTCTCAATATTCTTCCTGTGTTTGTATTGCCCGTGCTTACATGTACTGCAAAACCCTTATTTCAATAAGTATTAAGTTTGCTTTTCTATATATGAAGTTTCAAAAGATATATTCACCATCATTAAAGCCCCTATAGACCAGGAGAGGTTTGCTATCACCAGGAAAGACATTTACAGAGGCAAACGTACTTTCCTGCCAATGCCAGCAGAATCTGCCCCGAGTCCCTCAAATAGAGTTATTTATCTCTGCTCCCAGAGAAACAAAAGGAAGCCATACCTCTCCTGCTCTCAGAAGTCTGGGTGATTTGATCACAGCCTCCCTTCAGTAAATTTTCCCCCGGCGGTGAGAGAATTGCGGGGATCTGTACATCTACTGCCTTTGTTTGCTTCCCCATCTCCTGAGTTAACAATAAATTCAACTGTTCCATTCTTGACTGTGTTCTTCTTTACGCTCCTACATTTATCAGATGGCTAAAGATTTGTCTCAGTCATCCTGGGTTCCTGAGAAACACGTGCTGAAACTATATCCAGGCTGCGTAAGTGAAGTCCTGTGTGTCCCTAGATAAAGTTGTCAATCTCATCTGTAATTTTAAAAGGTTTTAAATTTCATGAGGATATTATATTGAACAGGAGTTTTTAGAAGAACAGAATCAATGAGTGTGTGTGTGTGTGTGTGTGTGTGTGTGTGTGTGTGTGTGTGTGTGTGTGTGTAAAATTGGGGTTCCCACTGAGGGCTGGGTGGAGAAACAGTGGCTGTGTGCACACTGGAGAGAAACTCCGTAGCAGTCTACCCAAAACTCCTGGATACTTTGGCAGTTCCAATCCATCACTGAAAACCTAGAGGTTCTCTGGAAAGTCACTGGTATTGAGCCTGTGTGCTTGTGAGTATGCACTTGTGCATTGATGAACATGAATACAGGTATGCTTGTGTGTGACATGCATTTAATTAGAGTAACATACATAACCATGGGTGGGGGTTGTTTAATGGAGCAAGGGCAATTACCAGTAACTACACTACTGAGGAATGTGGCTCCCCTTCCCCAGACACCATTAACTTCCTACAGCACCAAGCTCTGTACAGTACAGCTCATAAACCCATTTCCATTCTTTGACAGGGTATTGATGGGCTTAGTTTTATGCAGGTCTTGAATATACAGCCACCTGTGCTGCGAGGTCATGGTTGTATGATCTCCATCCAGAAAATAGCATTTCACATGACTCCTCTCATCCTCTAGTTCTTAGATCTTCCCCCGCACTGTTTCCAAAATGTCCCCCGAGCCTTGGAGGATGTGATAAAGACCCTACTTATAGCTGAGCACTCTGTAGCCATTATTCTCCACACTCGATTAGTTATGACTTTTTGCGTTAACCACTGGCCACTGCAAACAGAAGCTTCTCTGACCAAGGCTAAGAAACATACTTAATTATGGATATAAACATGAATATTTAGAAAGCAGTTTGACACCATGTCCACTTAGCAAAACATAGTATGTTTCTCCGTAGGGCCGAGAGCATCCATAGACATAGAGTTTTGGCCTGGTTTATAATATTAGGCATGAATTCTACACATGGATTGGGTCTCACGTACAATCATGAAATGGTCGATTAGCTCCGTATTATTCATATTATTATCGCACCAGTGGGCACATCTTGCCTAGAAGGTCGGTGTTGCAGTTCCCAGGCCTCACAGATGAATAAGAATATTGAAGACTTTTCTCTCTCAAAAGCCTGCATTGAACTTCTGAAACTAGGAAAGCTATTTGGAAGAGGGGAAGCTTCTAGACCAGTTCTATCTTGATTTCATGATATCCTTCAACCAGTATATGGAACCAGTCATTAGACATAGGGCTTTATCATTTAGTTATGGTGGGTCACTGGGTTTGTAAGGGAAAAGATCTATCAATGATGCCATTCCCCAACGTTTGATTCATCTCAGCAGTTGGCTCTCACAATTACCCAAGTCCACAGACACCGTGGATCAGAGACCATTTACCTTTCTTTGTCCCTAGTCTAACTTCTATCCTATAGAACAAGCAAAACAAGGTGGTGGTGCATATTCCCATGCTTTGCAACAGTTTGTAGAGGACTAATTTCTAAGTCAATGTGATATTTGTTAAGTAAACTGTAGAACATCCACAGGCTAACACAGCACATAGCTATTAAAAAGTTTTAAAGCAGGGCATTTCAGAATAGTGCATATGACCCTAGTGTATGAAACTGAAGATGATAAACACTGCACTTATGAACTTTCCAGAAAGGAATATGGCAGTAGATCTCAAGAGCAATAAAAATGTCCAGAGCAATTGAGCAAATAATTCCTCGTGCGGGACTATATCTTAAATTAAAAATGTTTAAGTTCACCGTAAATCCAAGAACATCTTGAAAATGTCAACAGAAATAAATCACATCTGAAAATGGCACTAGTATGTAGCATGAATAAAATAGATTACCTCTTTAAAAACAATGACTATAAAAATGCCCTCAAAAACTTAATCCCATACAAGATAGAAAAACTCCCACTAACACACACACACACAGAGAGAGAGACACACACACACACACACACACACACACAGACACACACATACAGTGTCAGGCTTTGCAGCCAACAACTTTCCAACTTTCCAACTGAACTGCTGGGTCTGGGGAGCTGCCTGGGGATAAAGGGTTTGCTGTATAAACATGAGAACCTGAGCTGGGATCCTCAGCACATATGTAAGAAGGACGAGACCTCAGGATGCACATTTGTAACCCCAGTGCTGAGAGGTGGAGGCCAAAGGATTCCAGGGCTTCCTGGACAGCTAGTTCAATCAATTGTTGAACTCTGTTCAATGAGAGTCCCTGTTTCAAAATATAAGGTGAAGAGCAATACCTAGTGTTGATCTCCAGCCTCCATATGTATACGGCATGGACACAAACATTGGTTCACATCATGCACTCGTGCTCGTGCACATATGCACGCACACACACACACACACACACACACACACACACACACACACATATACATACATACACTGACCTATGTAGAGAATAAAATTAAATTCATTCACAGAGGAAAGAGACAGGGTTTTAAAAGGTGCATATTGCTAGACTCAGACCTAGGTTCATTAACTTGACAGGTTAACATGTATTTTAGAATCAGGCATCTAGATGCCCAAAACCCCAGCATCCTTTTGTAGACTATTAGTTTAATGCAGACTCAACATTTGCATTTCTCAAATTGAAAATTGAAGTGTAAGTCCTTAGTTGGCATTTGGAAGTAGATAATTATGGTGACAACTATGAGACAAGTACAAGCTCCTCACAAGTGTGACTGATGTCCCTGGCAAAAGATGAAGGGACCAGAACTCCTGCTCTTTGCAGTGAACTTATACCAAGGTACTCCTCTGCAAACCAGAAAGAGAGCCCTCACCAGGGACAGAATGGCCCAACTACTTGATCTTCGATTTTCAGCCTTCAAAATCATAGTAAATACATTTCTGATATGCTCCAGCCCAGTGTATAAAGTTTTTGGAAAGCCAAGACAGTTCCCATCCCCACAGATCTGAAGCAGATTGGAGTTTTCGTCATTTTCATTGAGTTCTTTTATTGGTTGCATCCCGCTCATAGCTCATATTCATTCAAACTGAGAAACTGAATATTCTCAGTCACAGACCTAGAGGTCAGCAGTGCTTAACCTGTGGGGTGCACCCCCTTTGGAGGGCCAAATGGCCCTTTCACAGGGGTCATGTAAGGCCATCAAAAACCAGATATTTGCCAGGTGGTGGTGGCGCAAGCCTTTAATCCCAGCACTTGGGAAGCAGAGGCAGGCAGATTTCTGAGTTTGAGGCCAGCCTGGTCTACAAAGTGAGTTCCAGGACAGCCAGGGCTACACAGAGAAACCCTGTCTCGAAAAACAAAAAACAAAACAACAACAGCAACAAAACCCAAAAAACAAACAAAACAAAACAAAACAAAACAACAAAACCAGAGATTTACATTATGATTCATAACAGTAGCAAAATTACAGCTATAAAGTAGCAACAAAAATAATTTTATGGTTGGGAGTCACCACAATACAAGGAGCTGTATTAAATGGCTGCAGTATTGGGAAAGTTGAGAACCACTGCTCTAGGTAATTTTGGACATATTTCTTTAAGTGATTACTATTCATTCATTTTCATTATCAGAAATATCAACATTACTTTCAGATTCGGTTTTCTTTACTTTCACACCCAAATAACAATATATAGTATTAATGTTCTTGAAAATAGAAGTTTTGATCTAGTATAATTTCATGCTGACTGAGAGAAACTGTCATTATGATTATTACCACTAATATGGATACAAGAACTCTTTGGAGTTAGTTTGTACCTTAAAGAGATCAAGATACTAATTGAACACCCTTTAAACTTTGTTCAAGCATTTAACAATTAGAAAGAATTTGCAGACTTGGGTAATCTTTCATAACTTCAGTTGTGAAACTCAGTTTGAAAAAAAATTACCTTTCCAATAAATTACATTTAAAAGTAGTTAGCTTGGGAGTGATAGAGTATACCTTTAATCCCAGCATTCGGGAGACAAAGGTAGGGGGATTTCTGAGTTCAAGACCAGCCGGTCTACGTAGTAAGTTCCAGGCTAGCCAGAATTACATTTAAGACTCTGTTAATAATAATAATTTTAAGAATTTACCTTAATGCTTTCTCAAAATAACATTCTTTGGTTAACCATTAAACAGGTACACAAATGCCTGCCACATGACACAGAAAAGCAACGTTCTGCGTGGCAGCTCATCCACACAGGTTATATTCCACTGAGCTCAGCTCACCTACTTGTTTTTTAGCCTGACTAGCCACATAACTTGCAAGTCCCCCAGCAAAACTAAGATGGAGAGCCTATACACACAGAGCAGGCACTGGGTCCTTCTGACAGTTTGTTGCAAATGCACAGGCTGCGTGATTATTAAACCAGACAATCTTACAGGTTATACATAGTATCCACAACCTAGCAGCCTAAATACTGGTTTTAAAAACTGCTTGTAATATTTAATTTTCTGAACAAAGTACACTTGCTGGTTAAATTGGATGAAGTTGAGAACTGCTGTAAATGATTAACCAGAAACCCTGACACAGTTCAACTTTTATTGAGGGAAGAGGGGAGAAAAAAATGGACATTGAAAAGAGTTAATGAATGTGTCCTCCTCCTAGAAGCTCCAAATCAAGCAGGTGCAGAGTAGATGTGGAATGAGGGTGGAAATGTGAAATTTCTGCTCAGGTTTCCAAACAACTGCAGAGTTCCACACAAGCCCTTTCCACAAGTTAACTGGGAGAGGCCAGCTGGTGTACTAGAGCCTCATTCTCTTGTTGCCTTCTGGGAGCATCTGAAGCAAGTTACAGAGGTCTAGAGGTCCAGTGTCATGACAGACACACTTTTGGCTCATCCTGACACACCGCGGAAACAGGAACCCGGCGAAAAGTCTCTTGGGAATGGCCTTGTAGGGGAGGGTCGGGGTCCGGGAACTCCTAGTCTCCCTTGGGGTGTATCCATAGGGCAGGTCTGCTAGGAGAGTGCGCGCCCTGGGGGCGGTGTCTCAGAATGGGAGCAGCTCAGGAGGGAGGGCTGGGGAGGAGAGGGGCAGAGAAAGGGAGGGACTTGAGGGCGGGGCCGTGAGAGGGGACCAGAGTAAGCGGCCAAAGGAGGGGACGGGCCCAAAGGGAGGAGCCTCTACGTGGGACCCGCCCCGGAGGCCGGGGCGGGACATATGGTGTGGGCGGAGCCAGAGGCAGTGCTCGGGGCGGAAGCCCCAACCTTCTTCCCTGGCGAGTTAGAAGCTGCCCCTCACCGAGGTAAGATGGAATGGGTCGTGAGTCCCAAGCATTCTCTACTACCTGGTTTTCGGGCGGCTGTGCGCGGACGCCTAGACCTGCGGTGGTGATAGCAGCGGGGAATGGTGACGATCTCTGCACCCTTCCCGCCGCGGTAAGGCAGGCCTCGTCCCGCAGGGCCTGCTAATCGCTTTAACTTCGGGGAGCTGGAAACAATGTGTGACCTGGGGCGCCAGGCTCGCTGGGATGCTCGGGTTGGTGGAGTGCCCGCCGGGACGGCATTTCGCCGAGCATTCCCGCGCGGAGCCCGGGGAACGCTTTCCCTCCGGGATCCCAGCCTGGGCTGCAGGCGACGCCACTAGGGCCCTGAGGTGTCTTGGGCAGCGCGCTCGAGGCCGTGCCCAGTGGTAAAAATTCAGGTGTAGGCGGCCGTCCATAGGTGATTTGTGGTTGAGTCGTCAGAAAGATGGCACTTATGTTATTTAAAATTAATAAAATTCACCATTTTTTATGTAGGCCATATTAGGCCTAATGGTCAGCAATCTATAGGCATTCTTTGAAAAGTTAAAGGAATGAAACCCCAGGCTTCTATAACAGTATTGTTTGTAGTGGGACATACTAGTAAGAAAGTAGACTAAGGTTTTAATTAGCTCTTAGCTATATATAATTGCTATGATGATACTGAGATTTTGTTTTATTTTGTTTTTGAGACATTGTAGTTCTGACTGTCCTGGAACTCACTTTGTATACCAGGCTGTTCTCGAACGCCTGGTTCTCCAGGGATTTAGGGCGCGTGCAACGAAACTTTTAAAGTTCAACTTTTGAGACATTTCAGATATAAGATAGGCTGTACAGGCAAGGATCTAAGTTTAATTTTAAATGTGTTGGGTTTTGCTATAGCGATGCGAAATAAATGCATAGCAGTTTGGCACTAATGCTTAAAATTTGAATATGAAAAGACAGATTTAGATTTTTCAGCCCAGAAGATGTGTTTGAAATTTAGGGACTATGAGTTAGGGGGAAAATATGTGACAAGAACTGGGAAAGGGGCGTGGGGTGGGGGAGTTGGGAACTAAGAATGAAATAGAGGGGGGGGGAGGCAGGACAGGCTTTGAGTAAAGAAATGGTGGTCAGGACTGTGAATTTATGCCTTCCCCAAAGCAGCAGAATATGCTTATTCATTGTGAAGCAGCAAAAGTGTGTTGCCATTGTCAAAGGTCTGTGACTAAGCCCTGACTAAGTCTGGAGGCAACTGTATCTTAACAAACAACATAGGTCCTGAGAAACTTAAGAAAGTTCATTCTTGGGTGAGCATACCAGAATCAGCTTATGCAACCTAGATGGTACTTTGGAGTGTGAACATGTACAAGGTATAGAATATGGTAGGCAGTTTTAACACGATGGCAACTACTGGTGTGTCTACACACAAAGGAGACAGAGTAAATTATGGCATAAAAGATTTTCAACAAATAGAATGCCAGTAAAAGAATGCTTTTTGTAACTAGAGCTTACAGGTCCAAAGCAAGTCAGTAAGTCAATTTTGCTATGAGTTAGGGAATGTAAGTGACCTGGACGAAGCTACACTAAACCTATTTTAAAATATCTTATTCATACTTTAACTTTTTTTTTATTTTATAAACTGTAGTTTTTAGAGCCATTTAACATTTATTATTACAGTGATGCAAACTTTTTTTTAAATTTTATCAGCTTTTTTCTGGTTTTAGTTTTCACAAACTTTCTATAGAAACGAAGACACAATCCCACAATCTTCAGGGTTGATTCACAGGACCACATCCCATGACTGTCTTCTGCATCCACATTTCATCCCATGGAAGTGCTTTAGGGTACATATATGGAGCTATCCTCCCCGGCAGACGCAGTTCCTTCTCCATAACGCCTTCTGTAGTGAGCACCTGCAGGAGGCTCCACACACACACACACACACACACACACACACACACACACCCGCAGACAGTAGCTTACTTATTTCTGTCATCTTGAGTTTGATTTATAAGTGACTGGTGCACATGAGCATTCCTTTCCATTGATAAAAAATCCATGTGATATTTGGTCTCAAGTTTTTAAAGTATTTAAGGAGCTCGTTGAGCTTTGCAAATGGCTCTGTGAAGTCTGTCACTTGGTGTTGTCTTCCCTCTGCAGCTACGTGTGTCCTGGCTGACAGGAACTTTTAGCTCTACTATACTCTTACAGGATCACTGTCATAGATGTAGGATGTCCTTGACTAAACCCTCCCTGTGCTGACTGTCTGTATTAACATAGACCAGACTTGTCATATTCATATGACAATTATCCATGTGACAGAGAAGCAGTATTTGCAATAACATATGAAACATTAAAAGTTAATATTTTGTGTGTTACAAATCAAGCTATCTATGAACGGAGGGTACTTTATCAATGTGTAACTACCCTAATCCTATGGAATTGGCTCATCTGGCTTATTTTTTTTTTTTTTTTTCGAAAGAGAAAAGGAAACAGAAAGTTCCATGATCCTCTAGGCGGCCAGACCACAAAGCAGCTAAGATCTCTGATGGTAGCCCTACCAAAGCTCAAATCACAATTCTCCACTGTACAACTAAGTATCCAGATTAAGAGACAGGACTGAGATTACTCTTAATTGTGCAAAAACATTTTCCAAAATTCACTTTTCAAACTAGCGTTACACTTCTAAGAGTAGCCTACAATAGAATCCAGCCAGCACCCAGTGAGTGACATCACTGATAAGACCACCAACGTGGTAAGGCGTCTTCCTGGTGTCTGTTACTTTAGTTTATATTTTGTATTATATAGAAAGTGCTTCAAGGAGTGGGAAGGAAATCTTTCCATGCCAGGTTTACATCAGAATCAGTTCAATTTTTCTTTATTACATAATAGGTATTTATGATAAAAAATGAATTTCCAGCTTTTTCCATATATTATTTCTATTGCAAGATAATATATTTATATGTGTTCAAATTTATCTTCATAGAGAATCAACAGAGTGACTTCAGAGAAAAGGAATTAACTACCAGGCTTCAAAAGTTTCTGACGACAAGCTATTCCTTAGTTCACAGCTAACAGGCTCATGTTTGCTTGTTGATTTGTTTGAAAGGAGAAATGTTGGTCAAACAAAAATCTCTTGTCACTTTCTTGCAAAAACTCATAAATGTGCATAGAAAAATGCCTCTGGTGCTGTAAGTGTTCTGTAATTTTCTAAATTAATCAGTAGACTAGGATCTGTTAATCAGTAGACTAGGATCTGTTTTGAAGGTCGTGAGGCAGTCCACAACAGTAACAGCAGCAAACCTCACGGTACCGACCTTTTCCAGAATCAGGCAAGTGCCTGTGCTGTGTGTGCGAGTGTGAAAACTGTCGTGTTTAGATAACTGATCTGAGAACAGTTCTGTTTCAAGTGTTTCAGAGGCCTTTAATAGGTCGGGCATGTGTTGGCATGTGCCTTTAATCTCAGCACTTTAATCCCAGTTTCAAGGCAGCCTAGTCTATAAAGTGAGTAAGAGAACATCTAGGGCTACGCAGAGAAACCCTATCCTGATGTGGGGGAGCTTTAAATTAATGGGATTCCTCTTCGTCCCAGGAGGAGAATGGCGCTCAAACAGATTTCCAGCAACAGGTGCTTTGGCGGGCTCCAGAAAGTTTTCGAACATAGCAGGTAAGCATAAGATACCTATCATTCAGCTTTTATCATCTGCTTTGTTGTAGTTTTATATAAAACCTTCACTTATGAACCTGCTTTCTCTCCCCGAAGCGCACTGTCTATCTGACAGCGCCACCAAACTTACCTGTTTCTGGATTGGGCGCTGTGAGATAGGAGAAGGAGAGCCCAGAGAATGTCTTGGTTTTGGTTTGATAGTCTTCTAAAAGTTTCTGGAAAACCATCTGTGTTGTTATTGAAAATTCAGACAACAGCTTCCTGTGAATCTTCTAATATAGTAAAGAAGCCTAGACTTAAATTAAATTGGCAGCATACACAGACATATTTGCCTCCACCAGCTCCTGAAATCTGATCTTACGTCCTTAGGTAAATGCATTAAATACATATACATACACAAATGCATTGAATATACACACACAAACAAATGCATTCAAAACACACACACACATATACACACACACCCCTCATCATGTGCATATGAACCAAGAGGAGATACAGTAGCAGAGGACAGGAGCTGAGGACAATATTTTAGATACAGATATCTAACCACAGATTTAGATATCTAACTTATTAGCAAAGCCTAGAAAACTAAATTCTAAACCGAAAAGCGACATATTTATATAAATTCCTAAGATACACTGACAACACTGGAAAGACAAACATGGAGCCGAGGAGCAAGATGAGTAGTTAAAAGTTTATTTTGAAAAATCAGATTGTCTCAACATTCTGGATGGTCAGATTGCTGCTTTCTCCATGTCTGTTGTGTTGCTGTGAAGAGACACCAAGACCAAGGCAACTCTTAGATGAGAAAGCATTTAATTGGGAGCTTGCTTAGACTTTGGGAAGTTCAGTTCATTATCATCATGGTGGGGAGCACGGCGGTGGCAGCCATGGTGCTGGAGGAGTAGCTGAGAGCTATATCCTGATGCGTAGACACGGGCTTTTGAAACCCCAAAGCTCAACCCCCTTGCGAAACATTTTCTTGACCAGACCACACTAGACACCACGCCTTTTAATCCTTGCAAATAGTGCCACCCCCTTGTGACTAAGATTCCAAATCTGTGAGTCAGTGGGGACCACACCCCAGGGCCATGTGGTAGAAGGGAAGAAAGTGACTCCCACAAGCTACCTGAATCCTACACATATACTATGGTGTGGTGTGTACACAGTGCACACTAACACAATGGATCAATAAATAAATGGATGAGGGGGTAATTCTAGAACTCTTAAATGTGGTCAGATTAGAAAGATTATTAAGCACCCTTGTAGAAGCACTAGCCAGGTGTGATGGCACATGCCTTTAATCCCAGCACTCGGGAGGCAGAGGCAGGCAGATTTCTAAGTTCGAGGCCAGCCTGGTCTATAGAGTGAGTTCCTGGACAGCCAGGGCTATACAGAGAAACCCTGTTTCGAAAAACAAACAAAACAAAACAACCAAGAAAAAGCACTAACAGTGCTGTGAAGTATCAGATCATCGGGAACAAAGAACATTTCTAAACATTTAGAGGGGAAATCGATTAAAGTTTTGTGTTGTTGTTGTTTGTTTGCTTGCTTTTTGAAAATAAGGTTAGTTTGTGAGCCACACCAGCATCACTGCGGTGGTGCCTTCATTTCTAAAGGATGACCCTATCTATGCCTAGCCACACGTCCTGTGGAGAGAATGAAAGCATTTTTCATTTATTTCCCATGTGCCTTTTCTGGAAGCAGCTGGGCAGAGGGAGGGGCTCGACTGAGAGCTGAAGTCAAGGGACCCAGAGACAGAAGTGTCTAGTTGCAGGCAAAGTAGCTCTGATAAAACATTAGTGACGACAGAGGAAGGGTGCAGAGCACTTTAGTACCCAGAAGGGAAACAGAACTGAACAGACATGTTTTTGGGGATCCGTGTGTCATATCTCATAGAAACAGAGGTGTTTTGTTTTTTTTTTTTTAAGATTTATTTATGTATTTTATGTATGTGAGTACACCATTGCTCTCTTCAGACACACCAGAAGAGGGCATCGGATCCCATTACTGATGGTTGTGAGCCACCATGTGGTTGCTGGGATTTAAACTCAGGACTTCTGGAAGAGCACTCAGTGCTATTGCTGAGCCATCTCTCCAGCCCCAAAATAAAGACATTTTAATAGAAGTGTTACATTGAGAATTACATTTAACATTTGTATTTATGCAGCTTCAAAGCTAGGCTCAGGCTGGGAATAGCTCAGTCCAGTAAACTGGCCTCATTATCTTTTTGAGGAGCTAAGTACATATCTTAAATGTTGGTACTTCTTTGAATGTTTAATCACATTTTAAAAAATTCTTTACTGTATATTCTTCCTTGTTATAAAATGCTAAATTATTAGTTTTGGTCCTGATTAATGAAGGGCACTAATATTTTCTGTGATATTACAGTGTTGAGCTGAAATGTAAAATGAGATTTGCTGTCTACCTACCACCCCAGGCCGAGAGTGGAAAGTGTCCAGCGCTTTACTGGCTGTCTGGTAAGTATTTCACTTTTGAATTTCACAAAGGAGTTCTGCCTTACCTTTTTATTGTGACCTACTTATATACTTTTTGGGTCATTTATTGGAACCTTCGGATGGGGCTAGAGAGACAGCTCAGTGGTTAAGAGCATGTACGGCCCTAGTAGACGAATCAAGTTTGGCTTCTGGGATCCATGTCAGGCAGCTTACAACTTACTGCAACTGCAGATCCAGGGATCTAACACCATCTGCTAGCTTCTGAGGGTACAGCTACCTGTACGCACACGTGCACACGTATGTACGCATAATTAAAAAGTAATAAAGTAAATATTGTTTTTAAAATTTAAAAGGCTGTCATACTCTATTTTGTAACTTATTGAGAATAACTTCAGACCTAGAGAATTACATTTTTATTTCCTTTTCAATTAGACCAAGTAACTTAGCTGAAAATGTAAAGTTTAGCACTCACTGATAAAGATTTGGAAATCTTACACATAATTTGGACCTGCCTAAGCATTTCTGGAGTTTGCAAAGACCTCAGCAGTCAAAGAGAAGTATGAGATGGAACTGAAACGCAAAGATTCGTTCGTGCATTAGAAACTACAGACAAGTAACTTCCTAGATGTGTCTGAATACTGAACTCCAGCGCACTTCCCAGCAGCAGTCCAAAGAACACAGCGCTTCTTAACCACGGTTAATATTTCCAGTCAGACTATAGAACAGATGGTTGAGAGCCAGGATGCACAAGAGTAGTTCTGAGTTCCTGTGTTTACTTCTCTTCCATAAAATGTGAGCACATCTGCATCAGAAGCAAACGTAAGCAGAGAGTTACGGCAACTGTCACAGATGCCATTTTCCTTCCATAAAATTATTGCTTATGTTGACAAATCCTACCTAGGCATCTATCAAGGAGAGTCCCCTAATGCCAGTGTGAAAAAGAAAATAAAGTTTGTTTTAACAACAAAATGAGCATTTCTATCTTAGTTTCTTTCTTTCACTGTGATAAAACAGGATGACTAGAGGCGACTCATAGAAGGAAGAGTTTCTCTGGGCTTCCGGAGAGACTGAGAGTCCGTAATGCCAGGGGAGCATGGGAGGAGGCAGCATGGCACGGCAGGCAGCAGAAGCAGGAATCTGTGAGGTCACACTCTCAACTGAAAGCGTGAAGCCAAGAAATCAAACAGGAAGAGAGCAGGTTTATACGCTGAAAGCTTCGCCCCAGTGATATAATTCTTCTAGTGCGTAGCTCTTAAACCTCCCCAGATGTGGAGACTCTGCAAACACCATGGCAAGCATAGTGTAGTTCCAGGGGAAGCAAGAAGGAAATTCAGTTCAACCCTGCAGCCAGAGTCTGACTTCGAGTAGTTTATTTGAGACATATTTAACCACAGCACAGTGTGGTGAAAAAACTTCCTGGTGATAAGTACCTCAATCCTGTGTGAACAACAAAGCTTAAGACACGACTGCATTGAAACTCTTTGTAAAATATGTGTGACATCTTCCATAAAGATGGGGTCTATAGATTGACTACATCTGACATCTTCCATAAATATAGTTTGGATAATCTGACGGAGAAAAACAATCTTATGATAAAGGTCTGAGGGAAGATGTGGTATGGTCTCAGCCACACAGATAGTGACAAGGTCACCAGGGTATTAACCAAATCTGCTCTTAGCCTTCTGGGTGGAAAACAGGTTAACATCTGGATGCATTGAAGAGACAACCCTGTGTGTTTAATGTTCCTGGTTCCCCAGTGGTTATCTGTGAGCAGAGAGACCTCCGTGCCTCTCGTACCCAAACAGTGCCATCACCTGGGGACTAAGTATTCAAATGGTATCCTCAGTCAAACCACCACAAATTTAGATTTTCTTAAAAGTGTGTTAGACATACCAGCAGCAGTAGTAATAAAATTAGATATTTGATTAGAAAACATGCTAATTGTACAGCTAAGGATACCGTAGAAATCATATAATTCATAGAAGACAGGCCCAGAGAAGCTAAGTACTGTCTAAGGTCACCTGAGTTAGTCACATTAGTTAGTCCAGACCTATGCTTTTGCCGCCTCTCATTTATAGTGAGCTAGTTAAGTCTTACCCTTCTTTTAGAGACCCAGATCAGAATTGAAATCTAACAGTGCATACCATCTGGGCTTTGTGAGTATAAATACAGTTCCTGATTGTTTACATCAAATGACAGGATAATCGCGTTAGTGAGGTGCTGAGAATAGACCTTGGAAATGAAGTCCTGATTTCTCAGATCCTCACTATGTACAAAGTACCATTCAAGGGACATTACATGTTGTCGTATATGACCTGCTTATGAGGAAGAGGCAGTCAGTTCTGTCTCTAGTCTTCAGAGGAACAAATGGAGGTCAGTAAGGATCTTGTCTGAAGGCAATTCTGTAGGTGCCGAGAGCATTCAGCTGTCGACTTTAATGTTACTGGTTGTGAGTAGTCTTAACCTCTAGTCTGTTGTGGGCTAATAACTAAGTGTTTTGGGTTCACCTCAAGCGTCGTTGCTAGTTCGTTTTTGCCCACTCTCATGTCATTGTTAAGTACCTAATGATGCTGAGCTAGCTGGTCTTCTGAATAATAAACTATTAAAGCTTGTAGAATACTCACAGTGTAGCTTAACATAGCATCCTTTTTCATCTTCAGGTTTAACTTGCACAGAACAAAATTTCATATCAAAGTCTGGCTATCAGCAAGCTGCCTCAGAGCACGGCCTTGTGGTCATTGCCCCTGATACCAGCCCTCGTAAGTATCCTTGATCAAAATGCTTTATAAACCACTAAACCTTCAAATCTAAGTTTTATAAGTAGGATAATACCCATTATACAGTTCCTCTCAAGTTTCTGCTCTTGTGATCTTTTGGTCATATGAGCAGCATCAGGACTCTGAAATCCCATCCTGGGAGCAGAGTGGGGAGAGAGGATGAAATCACTGCAGCGAACACTAGGAGACATTATCACCTCAGGATGGTGATCTTTACCCTCAAGGTCATGTGCTGGAGAGAGTTAAGGAAGTGCTAGCAGTCTGGGAGCCTTGCAGGGAGAGCATCACCACACAGTCACAGAAAGTGAAGAGCACACAAGCCACTTGTAACAGAGTCAGATGGGGGGAAGTTCAAGCTAGGAGAGCTCACCTTGACCCCTGCAGTCTCTGGGTCGAAGGTCACTCCCTCTTCCCTTGTTGGCCAGCACAAGTGGCACGTACCATTCAAGGTTAAAGGACACAGAAAGTGGAATCCCATTATGTATCTCAAAAAGTAGAAGAAAATGGAGTGTTTCGGGAGCGTTCCATTGTGTGTAGACGCACATATGCAGCTGGCAGCATGTGTAGTGGGGGTTATTTTACGACGTAGCCTAGGCTGATAGGCTGACTAACAAGTACCCTGTCTCAGCCTCCCAAGTGCTGACATTATAGGTAGGTGCCACTGAACCCAACTAAAACTAGCATACTAAACATGGGGACTTACTGTAGAGGAGGTGAAAGTCTAATCTCTTCCTTGCTAGGTGGCTGCAATATCAAAGGAGAAGATGACAGCTGGGACTTCGGCACTGGTGCTGGGTTTTATGTGAATGCCACTGAAGATCCTTGGAAAGCTAACTACAGAATGTACTCTTACGTCACCGAGGAGGTAATCTCGCTTATCTCGTAATTATTAGCTGATGACCAACTGGGAATTTAGTTTCACATACAAAAGCCTTCCAAACCTGAGAATTTTAATATAGGAGTGGCACTGGAAAAACAATTTTAATTTGGAGAAAATCCCAAGATTTCCCAATATTATAGCTCCTGCAGTTTAAGTTAATAGTAAGTATAGGTTCGAGTTTTTTTTGTAGTTATATTCAGATCTGTGATAATTCCCAGGTTATCTCTCAACATCGCACACAGAACAGGCCTTCATGTCCTAGAGCTGGTTCAGTCAGGTGTCTGAGGTAGCAAGAAGGACCTGACTAGAAAGGGCAAATGGCAAAACATGACTTCTTTTATTAATATTTATATTCAGTATATGCATTTCCTGGAGTTAGTCATATATATATCATAAAAACTCAGAAACAACTAAAATATAATCAGATATAGTTTGTGGTGAGTTGTTTGTTGCTTTGGTGATTGGTGTCAAACTCAGGGTCTCATGCATACTAAGCAAGAAGTTTACCATTAAGGCACAGGCCAGCACCCAGTCACCCATAATTTTTACACCCTAGACAGCAATTATGTTTTGGTGGGGCTTTTACATTTATTGACATTTATTTACATTTGTGTTTTTATATCTCCTTTACTCTCTCACCAGCTCTGAACATGTTTTAATTGAAAAGTTTATACTAATTCCTGTTATTTTATTGTTCGTTGTTGTTTATTCACGGATACGCCATGGTTTATTCTTTACTGTGGCCTCATAAATGTATATATTTCTCTTTAGTACATAGTATTGCTTCATGTATCCTCTGTAATGTTGGCGATTACAAACAGGAGCTGTATTTATACTTACAGAGCTCAGATGGTGCGCACTGTTAGATCTCAAAAAAAAAAAAAATCTGCACACGTTTTTCAGTGACATAATGAGAAACCATTGTCTACCTGAGGTTTTTCTTTTAGTCTTCACCTGTACAATTTTGCTTTTGAAGTACTGATTGTGCCGCTATTACACAGTACTTTGGAAAAGTCTGACCTATCTCCTCTGAGCTCTTTTATCATGTTATTAAATTCTTTCTAGCTTCCACAACTCATAAATGCCAATTTCCCAGTGGACCCACAGAGGATGTCTATTTTTGGTCACTCCATGGGAGGCCACGGAGCTCTGATTTGTGCTTTGAAAAATCCTGGAAAATACAGAGTAAGAAACACTAACTTCGTTGATAAAACACTTCTGGGGATAGTAGGGAATTTCAAAGACTAAACTTTTGAAGTAGCCTTAGAATTGGGAATTAAACATGTCTATGGGTGGGGTTTCATGAGGTTGGCAGAAGGTGTTCAACTTGTCCACATGACAGATACTGTATGATTAAAGCCTGAGAATTCCATCAGAATGGTTCTTGCTGGCCTGATAGAAGTACAAGAACATATAACTTATGTTTTCATTGCTCTTTCAGACTATACTTTTGAACATAGTTTTTCCTTTTGTCTGTTAGTCTTAATTAGATGGCTAGAGTTATTATGTAACACTATCTGTAGTTCATCTATGTGATTTTTTTTCATGACAAATGTCTTTGTAATGGTGAATTTGATTGGTTATAATGGAGAACACTCATATTTTAAGAATTTTATGTTCTTAGTGCTCTGAATGAGAGATGCTTGGTTGAAAAATATCTCTTAGCATCCCCATCCCCCAACACACTTTCTTTAAGGCTTTGTAGATTTTTTTTCTTCTTTTAATGAGCCAAGATTGAAAACCTACAACTGAAACACTAAATTCAGCAACTGAAATGAAGTGTGCTTAAAAGGGGATGCGTGTTTTCAAACCCAGGCTGTTGAGCATCTTAGATCAGTTTCATCTGTTTCCTTTTCTTTGCAAGGACAGCAGTCATTTCAGGCATGCTGCTGAGTGCATGTGCTGAGATGCACAAATGTTGCTCAGAGCAGTTCCATAACACAGTACTAGAACATAAGTGTTTAGCTTTTCAGTTTTCTTACAGTGAGTCAGTGAATTTATGGTCTAAAGTGGAAAAGTGAGCTTAGTTTGTTTTTTGGTTTTTTTTTTTTTTTTTTGTCTTTTAAATATAGGAATAGCATTGTGTATTATATACAGTGAGAATTCTAAAGCTAAGAGATGCCTTATTGGCCCATTGAGAACCAGCGTCCAAACAGAAAGCTGTGTTGGAAATGCCAGCATGGTGAGGCAGACCTTGCTTCTGTGGTAATGATTGAGAGAAATGCCTCATTTAAGGAGCGGTTCACTAAGGAAGGCACCAGTGTATAGATCATCACAGCTTAAAGAGGAGAAATTCTGAACACAGACTTTTGTTTAAGGCGTACTTGCATTCAACAATTCGGTCTGTGAAGTTTTGAAGTAGGTTATACAACGCTGTAGTATGAAGAAGCCACAGTTGCAGGTTTTTTATGTTGTCAGATGGCACAAGTTGCAAACCACCATATTTGCTTTAGCAAAATATAACTTACTTTTAAATTTCCTTTTGTCTCTGAAGTCTGTGTCAGCATTTGCTCCAATTTGCAACCCTGTGCTGTGTTCTTGGGGCAAAAAAGCTTTTAGTGGATATTTGGGACCAGATGAAAGTAAATGGAAGGTAGGTGATTGACTGCTGTTTCTGTTCTCTTAAGTTCACACACACACACACACACACACACACACACACACTGTAATTGTATATGTTGACTATTGTATAGTTACTCCTCTGTGTTCATGGGGTCTACATCTGTAGACTGAACTAAAAGGAACTTCAGTTTTAGTTAAGTTTGTCATTAATGTGTTCAGACCTTTTCCCATCGTCTTTGTTCTCTGCTACCTCACATTAATACCAACAGGAACCAGGGTAATCAGTGGTGGATTTAAAGTACTCATGAGGACATGTGTGGGCTATAGGCAAGCATCGCTGTTTTATATGTTATGTAAGCATTACACGTGTCGAGATCATTGGGAGGGTTCTAGAACCAATCCTCAGACACACAGGGACAACTGTTTAATAGTCACCTTGGTTTGTAGTGGTTCCGGATCATGGAAGTTTCCAGAAACTACATTCTCTGCTGGTGATTGCTTTTACATTTCTAAGTTACCATTACTTCTAAATTAATTTTTAAAAATTAAATTGGATATCTGAATGACTCAGACTAAAAGTTCAAAAAAGCCGGGCGTGGTGGTGCACGCCTTTAATCCCAGCATTTGGGAGGCAGAGGCAGGCAGATTTCTGAGTTCGAGGCCAGCCTGGTCTACAAAGTGAGTTCCAGGACAGCCAGGGCTATACAGAGAAACCCTGTCTCAAAAAAAAGTTCAAAAAAATAATTTCTAATTTAATTTTGGTTCTAGTACAGTCTATCTTGGAAAATGTCTCCCTGGACACTTTTAAGTTTTCAATGTTTCTTCATTTTACAGGCATACGATGCGACCTGTCTCGTGAAGGCCTATTCGGGTTCCCAGATTGACATCCTAATCGATCAAGGAAAAGATGACGAGTTTCTTTCAAATGGGCAGTTACTCCCTGATAACTTCATAGCTGCCTGCACAGAGAAGAAAATCCCTGTTGTGTTTAGACTACAAGAGGCAAGTACTATGAAACCTTAGCTTGATCTAAATAGCAACACTTTAAAGGCAAGATGTGTACAAGTCTCTTACCTTTATGGTAGATACGTTAAAACATAGGGTAATACTGGCAGTAAGAGTTTCTAATGCCCTTAAGATGTCAGAAGTGAAGTTTGTAAGACCTAAGCCAATTGGACTTAAATAGGGAAGCTTTTGACAGTGAGAAGTAGGAGCAGTTTTGCCCATCATCAGGCTGCACGGGGCGGGAAGTTCAAGGCCTGAGAGCATGGGGCTTTGGCTTCCTCATCATTGGCTGTCTTTCCTTCCAGATCCGCCACTGCTACCCTACAGCACGGCGCCACGCTCCCCTGTTAGGTTCATGTGCACACCATGGCCTCAAAGACTGAACACTGTCTGGTCTCCCAGGCTTTTCTTGCTTCTCTTTGCCAGTGTGCTGCCTGTAGTCCCAGTGCCGTAAGAGGCAATCGCGGTTGGCTTGCAGACCTTCTTGACTGTCCACAATTCACCTTCTTATCCTGCTCTTGTTTTAGAAATTTTACTTTTTTTTTTTTAAGACTATCCGTAAGGTTCAGAGTATATTATAAACAGAGTGTCCATTTCAAGGTGAAAAATGAACACTGAAAACCATGTAAGATCATGATGTATAAAAACTTCCTTGTTTAAGCTTCAAGGTAATGAATGTGTCAGAGATGTCTACGAAAAGTCTAATTGTTGTGAGGCTGACCTGGACAGTGTGCTGTGTGGTCCTCGGCGGTTCACACTGTGTGTTCATAGCATTGGCTCATCTGCAGTCTTCATACCTGGTTCTACCACTGCCGTCATGCTCTGTAGTAGAGCCAGGACTGTTAACCAAGATCACAACCACAACTTTTGTCATGTCATGTTTCTAGCTTTGTCTAGGCAATGTGCTGCAGGGATGAGTAAGAGCTCGCCCAGGGGAAACTGGGCATAACATGTTCCCTTTCCAGCTTACACAGGGTTAGTAACTCCTTGTTTACCAGAGTAGTCTGATCATGTGCAATACATAAAAATGGATATCTCTGTGTGTGTGTGTGTGTGTGTGTGTGTGTGTATGCCTCTCCTAGATATATAGATATATGTTTGCACACAAATATTTATCCCCATATATTAGGTGTGTGTATGTATGTGTATTCCATCCTTAAGTAATAGCATTTTTTAAGTTTACTTCAATATTTCCCATCACAATTGTATTTAGTTCAATAACCAACCTGAGAAACCCCAATTCCTGTTTGGCCCTAAGTTTGGCACTGTGTTTAACTGCATCACCCGTGGCTGTAAGCTGTAATCATAGTTCGTTCAGATGATCTTAACTGCACTGGCATGCTGAATGCTTTGTGGGCTTCCCCTGAGGCTGGGCCAGGAGATTCTGATGTTTCTGTAGACAAATCTCTGCCCCAGCAAAGTCTGAAAATGTATGGAGTTTGTTAAACAACAGCCTAGAGTTAGAACATGGATGAATGACGTTGTTAGTGAGGAAAAAACAATCTGTTAATTTCTAAAACGCCTGTCTGAACCCCAAGCAATGAAGAAATGAGTTTGGCTCTCTTGGGAGGAGCCAAGGCAGAATAGTAAATTCTTCTACGAGCATAGGAGCTTATTAAAATTACCAATCACAGTCTGGAATCGAGGCACAATGTGTTGGTTCATTTTTCTCTCAGCAAAGGCCGGGAGAGTAATTGTGCAGTGTGAAGCAGACTTCATTTGGTGTGCTGTAAGTGGATCAGCGGAGTGGACACTGCAGAGTGGTGGCTGCAGAGAGGCCACTCACAGATGGCTGGTCAGCTTCTTGACCTCAGCCCCTCGGGTCCGAGAGCTGGTCTGTTGGTTAGGTTTTTTGGTTTGATTCTCTTGATGGGATTCTTGCTATTTTTTTAATCACTGATTTAATCATTGATTATAAGCATTACTATCTTCTTATGAAATAGGAGTTTTGAAAAAAAAACAGGTTTTATATAAAAAGACAAAAATGACTGCAGCCTTGTCACGATTCACCCACCTTCACTGTATATCTGTCATGTCGGACATTCTCAGCTTGTGTTTGTGCTTTGTCAGTTGTCAAAAAAGACTGCTCGGCAGGAGAGGATTAGTTCATGGGAAGACTTACTTATTTCATAGCGGTTTAATCTGGGGCTCTGGGGCATCTACATTGGATTTTTAGAAAGCGCTATACACTAGAACTGACAGTGTAGAGACTGACTCTGTAAGGTAGGGCGTCAGCCGATCTGTTTTTAGTTACTGAAGTTACAAAATGAAGAGGAACGACCATGGCCCAGTACTGAGGGAACATCCAAGATCTCTCTGTCTCTGTGTGTAAGGCCATTACCTGGCACCCAGACTCTGACTGTTAGTAAGCAAGTGAAGGTCTTTCACCTGTCTTCTTCGCTAACTCAAGGCTCAGCCTGAGCTTTTGCAGTTGGATCCAGGAGCCATGCAGGGAAGCACGGTATAGAGGAGCACTGCTTCCTTCCTGAGAGCTCAGGGAGGACTGAGAGTGTGTGTGCCCTCCCGCTGCCAGCCCTTCCTACTGAGCGCTTTCCCATTTAACGCTTGCAGGAGAGGGGAATATGGGTGACTGCACAAGCTGCTTAGCAAACCAAACTTGACTAATTAGTTCAAGAGTGTAGTAGAAAGAGCTCGTTTAATAAGGCTGATAACTAGAACCCGAGCCCTGTCCTGGATAGCACACTTGGCTCCAGTATCTACCTTCAGCGGCACAGCAGCAGCTCAGTGTGTCCTCTTGCCTTGTAAAGTCCTTCTTAGAGTTTTAAAACTCTATGGCAGGCAGCAGCCGTAACTAACCAGTGAGAGGTGGAAACCAAGTAATTCCAGGGTGTGGTCTTGACCATGAAGACCCTCCTGTCTGATGCTTGTCCACACTTGAAGACGAGTTACTATTAGGACGTTACTGGGAGTCGTCTACACTGGAAGTGACTTCCTGTTAAATCTAGGGTGGATTGCATCTCCATCCCCTCCAACAGTGGTTTTGTTGCTGGGATGGTCTGTCTCTCTCTGTCTCCGTCTCTGTCTGTCTGTCTCTCTCTCTCTCTCTCTCTCTCTCTCTCTCTCTCTCTCTCTCTCTCTCTCTCTCTCTCAGGGGTCAGGGACATTGCATGTGTGTTTGTGCATGTAAAGACCAACAGTGAACATCAGGTGTCACTCCTCAGATACTGTCACTATTTAAAAAAAAAGATAAAATCTCTCACTGCCCTGGGATAGTAGCAATAGCCAGACAAACTACTATGACTGGCCAGCCAGCCCCAGGGATTCACCTCCTCACACTAGAATTACAGTACAGCCATTACACACCAGGCTTTTATTCACCCCCTTGTGGTTCTAGGGATCGAATGCAGGTCCTTGTGATTGCCAAGCAAGCACTTTACCAGCCGAGCCATCTCCCCAGGCCAGAGATTGAATTCCTAACTTTGATGTGCATGATGGCCATGACTGACTTCTTTAACAGTGTTAAAGACTTTAAGGCCTTTCTCCATGTTGTTTTATGTACTTCCTTTGTATTTTAATAGTTGCTATTATTTTTATGTCAAGTGTACTGCCTCTAAGAATTAACATTGTCTAGCCCATGTTTCTACCCTGATTCTGCTTCTTCAGTGTGGCCACATGTCTCCTTGGCACATTTAATTACTGTATTACTGCCTCTCCTTGCACATTAATGACAGCATTTAGAAGCTCGGATATGCAGAATGCTTGATTTCCCTTCATAGTTTTGCTGCATTTAAATTAAATGCAAAGATGACTACTCTGATTTTGATTAAACCATACTTTAACACTTGAACTGTATATACATTTTATATACATTTTAAATGACAGGAGAGGTCCAGAGAATCATAAGAGAGATGTTTAATACTGGAGTTTCTGAATGGTGGATCCATGTCTCATTTTGTCTCCTAGGGTTATGATCATAGCTACTACTTCATTGCAACTTTCATCGCTGACCACATCAGACACCATGCTAAGTACCTGAATGCATGAAAAGCCTCAGCCAAGAGAATCTCATCAGGAGGCCGGAAGGGAATCAACAGGAGTGCTGACTTCCTCGCAGAAGATCATGCTCCTGCAGCTGAATCGCTTTTCTGAATAAATATATCAAACTTTCTGGTTTAAATTGTTATTTTACCACCATTCACGTAGGAGTTTAATGCTTGGTAGGTTTTCTGAGTCATTTGGAATTCCCTGTTAAGTAGCCTCAAGCCATAGACTGTGACTGCAGCTCTCTTGGTGGTGTATGTTCAAGAACTTAAAGGGAATTTAGCACAAGTTTTTCATCCCATCAGACGTTAGGCCACTAGCTCTTCTTACTGCGTACCTTTCTCTCCTGTCTGTCGAGGATCTGATTTCTAGAAGGCAATGATGGCCAGTCATTAAGAGGATAGGGAAACGGGCACAGGAGAGTCAGGCACACTGTCTGTGGCAGACTTCCTCAGTGCTAGTCCAGTTTTTTCTTCCTTGATGAGCTGAACGCATTTGTAAATTTTGTTTGGGGGTTTGTTGAGTCTCTCAAGATTATATAGTAAGACCCAATCTGAAAATAATGTAAGGAGATAAACTGTATACTACTATCAACAACTACTTTATCTTAGTTACATGGAGAAGTTTTTCTTAGTGAGCTCACAGAGAAAAGTCACTGGTCTCTGTAAATACCCACACTGCTCCCCGAAAAGATCAATAGATAATGCTTTTTGAAACGTGCTAAGAAGCCAGTTCTTCTGTTAACACAAAGGTTGTGTCCTATTTTGCCTTCCTTGTGTTTTAGGGTAAAACACCATGACTAAAAGCAACATAAGGAGGAAAAGGTTTATTTGTCAGTCACTGAGGGAAGTCGGGGCTGGTAATAGACAAGTGGGTACTCCTTACTGGTTTACTCTCCATGCCTTGCTTAGCCTGCTTTCTTAGAGTAACCGGGACCACATTCCCAGGGGCAGTACTGCCACAGTGGGCTAGATCCTCTCATATCAATCAAGAAAAGATTTGCCTAACAGGACAATCTAATAAAGGCTAAATTCTGTAGCTATAACTACTACCCCAAATTCTTTGTCATAGCAGTTTTAGGATGTGTGTGTGTGTATATATGAATGCCCAAAGACCAAGTCAGGCATGGTCTCAGGAGCAGTTTTAGGATTTTTTTTGTGTGTTTTCAAATGTGTGTGTGTGTGTGTGTGTGTGTGTGTGTGTGTGTGTGTGTGTGTGTGTGTGTGTGTGAGTGTTTGTGAATGCCCAAAGACCACACCAGGCATGGTCTCAGGAATGCTGCCCATCCTCTTCCAGACAGGATCTCTCACTGGTCTGGAGCTCACCAAGAGAAGCTAGCCTCTCTAGGGCCCTCCAGCTTTGTCTCTTCAGTTTTGGAATCACCTACCCACCACCACACTGGGCATTTTAAAACGAGGTCTGGGAATTAAGCTCACAGTTTCATGCTGTGAGATAAGTTCTTTACTAGCAGCTATCTCTCCCTAGCCCCAGTCTTAGGAACTTTTCTCTGCTATTATAAACACCATGACCAAAAACAACTTGGGGAGAAAAGGGTTGCTTTTAGCTTTCAGTTGTAGTCATCGGGAAGGGAAGGGAAGGGAAGGGAAGGGAAGGGAAGGGAAGGGAAGGGAAGGGAAGGGAAGGGAAGGGAAGGCAGGGCAGGAATTAAGACAATACTGAAGCAGAGACCATGGAGGAGTACAGCCTGTCACTTGGTCAGCCTTATACAACCCAGGATCACCTACCCTTTTGTGCCAGGCTCTCCCACTTCAATCAAAAGAATGCCTCACAAACTTTCATATGGGTCAGTCTGATGGCATTTTTCTCAGTTCAGGTATCCTCTTCCCAGATGACTCTAGTTTATATCAATTTGACAAAAACCTAAGCAAGCTTAATATTAGAAATACAATGAGTGGTGAGTCTGCAGAGACCATATAGATACTAGTGCCTGAAGAACTGAAAATCCTGATGTTACTACAAAAACTCTTGGGTTAAATTTTAAGAGGCAACTTCACTCACTGGTTCTGTAATATATCTCAAAGCCCTCAGAGGTGATGGTGACATGCTAGGCTGTTAAGTGTAGCTTGAGTGACATCACTGAATTTGAAGATACAAATGAGTTGAAATTTTTTTCATAAAATTTTACAATTCAACATGTCTAAACTACAATATATACAGTGTCTACACTCTAAGGTATTTTTGGTATTTATTTATGTGTATGAATGCTTTGGCTGTATGCATACATTTGCACCACATGGGTTCCTGCTGCCTGCTGAGGTCAGAAGAGGGCATTGGATCCCCTAGAACTGGAGCTAAGGAGGGTTGTGAGCCACCATGAAGGTCCTGGAATCAAACTCACCTCCTCTGCAAGACCAAGGCTCTTAAGTGCTGCGCCACCCCAGCAGCCTGATAAAGTAATATCTTTATCTTAGGAGATCCGTAAGTGCAGGCAATCAGGTGTAACACATGGGAACGTTTTTGTTTTTGTTTTTAACATTTTATTTATTTTGGTGGTTGGGGTGAACATGCATGCCACAGGCCATGTGTGGAGGATAGGTTTGAGGCTTCAGGTCAGTTCTATCTAATATGTAGGTTCAGGGATTAGATATGTAGGCTTCACAGCAAGAGTGACTTTTGCCCAAGACTGAGCCATATCCCTGGTCCTGGATAAGATTTTAGGGAGTTTATAGACATGTTCAACCAACACAAACTGCTTTAAATATTAGTGTCATGGAGCATACAGGCCTTCCTGTCCAAAGCAAGCTCATATTTAGGTACAAAGGGGATACACCCTGTGGAACAGACTATGTTGTCTGTAGAACTAAAATCAAAAGCTCATTAAAATGAAAAGTGCAATCTCTGTCTCTGTCTCTCTCTTTTCTTTTCTTTCTTTCTTTTCCTTTTTAGAGACCAACTTCCAAACAATCGGAAGAACTGGAATGTTGGGTGAAAAGGGAGCATTACCCATAATCCAGCAGTAAGAACACACTGGCAGAGATGGGGACGGGGGTAAGAATGTGCAACAATGGAGACAGCAGGAAGGATTCTTGACTACCTTGGTACTTTCCATTGCTGTGATAAAGCACTAACCAAAATCAATTTGGGGGAAGAAAGGTTATTTGATCTTACAGGTTACAACCCATTATCTACGGAAGCCAGGGAAGGAGCTAAAATGAATCTTCTGTAGCTTTCAAAAAATTCGCTTTTAAGTTTGGCTCCATCTCTGTCATTCATCATTTGAATAGTACTCAGATCGGCCAGTCTTCCCTTCCTTTCTTCTCACGGCCATGTTGTTGAGGACTGTCAAGGCGGACTTGATTTTTGACACCAGAAGCTGCCACTTGGTTAGCTGGGAAAGACTTCCTGCGCAGTGAGGACACAGGCCTGATGCCCAATCTTGAATCTGACTTGTTCTCTTTCTTGCGGTGACTGCGACCCCAGCTTGGGAGTCTCAGTTTCTCCTCGTTCATTGACTTCATTCATTAGAAGTGACAGCAGGGTAGCACACTGATTCCAAGCAGGCTGTGTTCCTCCTGACTCAAGAGAGCAAAAGCTGGGGATGCTCTCGGTTTTATATCTTCTGTTTTAGCTGGCAGAAGAAAGCATCATGATCCTGGGTGTTAAGAGTTCATATTGCACTGTTGTGATGGGCCTGGGCCTTCTGGTCACATTGCCCCATGGTGGGAAACAGGAAAGTGTGTGTAGGGGGGAACATGTTTTATGTGGGCTGTGCATGTGTGGTTTGCTATACGTGTGTGCGCACATGTGGAGGCCAACAGTCAACCTCAGTGTCATTCCTCAGGAGCTGTCGACTTTGTTTTCTTGGGACAGGGTTGCTCATTAGCCTAAGGTTCACCAGTTAAGCCAGAGATTTCCCAGTTGGCTTGAAGCACTGGCCTCCTGTAATGCACAGGACAGCTCTGATCAGATGGGCTGGGAGCAAAGATGCAGCAATAACAAATCACACCACTGCCATGGGTCATTCTGGCCCAGGCAGATACAGATCCTGAACATCGGTCCTGCAGTCCTTGCTCAGGACAGTGGACTTAAGAGTTTCTGCCTCCATTTGCCTATATATTTTTGCTTCTGAGATGAGATCTCAAAAAAAAACAAAAAAACAAAACAAAAAAAAACACTATGTAAGAACTTCAGACTCTCCTACTCCCGTGTCTGGAGTTCTGGGATTACATGTGTGCACCATCACATCTGTATGTAGTACAGGAGAGAAGCCACGGCTTCCTGTGTGCTAAGTGCTCTGCCGGCAGAGGTAAACCCACAGCTTCACTTGTCTCCGCAGAGCAGCTGCTCTCTCACTAAAGGAAGGGTGGAAGTGTAGGGAGAACACTGGCCCAAACCCAGCAGAGCTGTGATACAGACCCCAGTTGGTGAGGAAGCTGAGGTGAGAAGAGCCAGTCCTGTGATTTTTATAATTTGGGCCAAGAAACTAAGACATCTTCCAGATGCCTCTGGGGCCAAGACCGGAGGGAAGCCTCACTCCCAAACTTATCTTAGCAAATTTTCTTTTGCTTTTTGTAGACAAGTTTAAATTTTAGTTTAGAGGGGAAAATGTATAATTCTAGGGGGAGAGAAGGTATGGATATGCATATCCTCCCACCCCATGCTGTTTTATCCTAAACCTAGCAGCCATTCAAAGACCTCCTACAACTATAGTCAGTACTGAAGATTATTTTTCATATATATGATAGAATTTTAATTTACGCATCATTTAGTAATATTCTAACAGTAACTACTGAAATAGAAATTGCAACAGAGCTTGCACATACATAAACATTATATACATAGTGGTATTCATGAATATTCGCAATATACGATTGCTGTGATCTATTTCAGCACCTTATGTGTGTGTGTGTGTGTGTGTGTGTGTGTGTGTGTGTGTGTGTGTGTTCAATCAACATTAGCATCAGACTGATAAGTCAATCAATCCAAAGGTGGTTGGTACAAGTTTAAAATTTTAATGGCTGTTAAATAATAAAAGGGTTTGCATTATATACATTCTGTCTACTTATCATACTACCAGCCAGCCATGCACATTTCATTGCACATATAGACATAGTGTACAGGGATCTTGAAGACATCTTATCCATATAAGATCTGCATAAAAAAACATTTTACAAAATATTGAAGCCGTTTGTATGATACAGCCAATTTCATGAAAATACTGGAAATTAATATCAAAAGAAATACTTTAATTTTGAAAAAATATCCAAAAATAATGGTTACTGAGCTTCATGTTGTCAAAGATACATGTAAAAATATACTTCAGGACTCTGGGGTGCAAAGCCCTGAAGGTACAACATTCTAGACCATCACTCTAAATCCTTGTGTAGATAACCTCTGACTTCTGCTTCTGCTGAATATACTCTGTTAAAAACCCTCTCATCTTTACACTGCTATGCCATCTGACAAAACAGGCATTTGTGCAGTACAGAAAAATATTCAAATATATTTATGTTAAAGTGCACAGTACACATGATAGGAAGTATCACTAGCTGCCAATCTGAAGTCCCACACTCAGAACCCATCTGCCATGCCCTGAGGCAGTGTCTGTCGGTGTGTGTGGACCACACTCATCCCTCCTGTGGTCTTTTGTATCCATCTTGATGGTCCCCCCCATCGTGGCAACTGATGCTCTAGAAAACTGCTAATGGCTTTGTACAGGGGTCAAAGTGCAGTCAGCATTCCCAAACTTGACAGATGAATGACTGGGTTATCTGCCCACACCTACAGGGTGAGTGTGTGTGGGTGTGACTGCCCCTGCATAGTCCTATGAAGCCTTCCTTGAAGGAAGCTCACCCACTGACAGGATGGGGTGTGCTCCTTTCTTGGCCTGGCTCCCTGCTAGTCCTAATGTGCTTGCCCCTGCCCCCTACTAGCTGCTAACACACTCCACTTACTTAACCCTCTCTCAGTCTGCCTCGCTGTGCACATAGCTGCCCACCAGGGGCCCTGCCCTGTGAGCTGCACACTTCCCAAGTTTCCTACCAGACACCATGACCCTTCCAAGTCCAGACTCTTAAAAAAATTCACCAGCTTGATAATAATAAAAACGAGTATGTCTACATTTTGGCATCTCTTGTTCTTTGAACACCAGCAGTTGTACGTCCATGTTGGCTTCCTGACTTGAGCTCTTACGGCCCTTGTAGCTTGATGGTCAACTTCAACCTGCTCCATGTTTTCATCCCTTTCTTCAACATCTACCTCTGGTCCTAGATGCTCCTCAATGACATAAAGTACAGTGCAAAAATTATACTTCAAGACATATCTGAACACTTCCCACTTCTCTGTGTTAAAATGTGAATGTTTTGTGCATAGCGAAAGAAACATGAATCCAGAAAAAAAAAAACTTCACATTTTATCTTCAAGTTTAATATGTCTTTTTTTTTCCACATTAACTATTTACAAATAACTTTGGGGTGCTCTCTTGATTTCAGTCAGTTTATTATATTGGGGGACAAGAGGGCTGCTGGAATGTAGGAAACTGGATGGAATGCAGAAATATAAATAAGAACGATGTTCCACAAACCAAAAGGTGGATAACACCTCTCAGAAAACAGCTCTCTCTGTCTGCCACAGAAGAAGCACGTGTTTCTTGCTTAATTTTTCTTTCCTGAATCATATATACTACAGAATGCACACCAAGACCCGGAACTCCTACATGCCAAAGAGGCTCAAAAAATAACTCAGTATTTATAATATTAAAATAAATTGTTTAACCACAAAAAAGCAGTAATAAAATAGTTTCCTAATTTACAATTTGCATCCAAAGGATGAATAATGGCTCGCTAATAAATAACATTTATATAAATATTTTTGTATGTTGAAAATAGTTTTTCAGAAAGGCAATGGTCTCAAGAAACATCTTGAAAAATTTTGGTGGCAAAAAAAAGAAACCTGATTGCATCCCCCTCCCCCTACTGGTTCTGCAAGGAGTTTGGTTTTGATAAAACAGACGCACGCGACTCACTGTGAAATGGTTGTGCTTGGCATTTGGTAATGGCGGTTGGTGAGTGTGGAAGGGATGAAGGGGATTGAAAGGCAATGATGTGCTGCTACTCAGTTCTCCGCCAGCTCCCTGACCCGCTGTCAGGTAACACCTGCCCAACCTGAAACCTGCAGGCCAACTCTAAAAGGTCCTGAGTCCTCCCTTAGGCTGAAACCACGCCAGTGCAGTTCCTCCTCCGGGACCTGGCAGGGAGGTGAGTTGGGGAGCAGGTACAGGTGCCAGGAGCAGAGTCCAGAGTCCCTGCTCTGGGAAGAGGCTGAGCCCACCCAGAGGAAAGGGCTTGGTCTCATGTGAATAGAGCTTTTGTGACGGTGACATCCAACAGTGCCTGAACAGTCGTGCCCACTTTGACCAGGCCTTTCTCTTCAAGGATGTGATGAGGCAGGCAGAGCTTTTCCTAGGAGGAAGAAGAGGAGACGATCAGCTTTCGGACAATGGGCCCGTTGATGGTAAACCCTTGCTACATCACTGATGGGAGCTCGGTTGTGCACCACTGTGCTGCTTGCTTCCCTCCACCTGGGCTTCTTCCCCTGATACCACACCACTGCTGAAGCCTTTCCTGGGTGGGCAGAGAATATGACTTCTCACGCGGGCAGGTTGCTCCAGAAAGGTCCTTAATAGCATCCAAATCTGTATTTGCTCTAAACATGTAAGAAGCTTTTCACTACAGAACTGAGGGACGCTGAGACAAAACCACACCCCCAAGAAAATAGTATTTTCCATCCTTGGTGAGCAACACTGCAAATAACCTCTCATGTTTTAAAGGAGCCCGGATACTCACTTACACAGACTACAGATGGTTATAATGTCTGCCAGCCTTGGTTTAAGTCATTTTACATTGTGAGTTTCCCAAGTGCGTATGTGCTGGGTCACTGCTCTCCTTGTGGTTTAGACACAGTCCTTATGTAAGAAGTCCTTTATCTTTAAGGGTCTTTTAAAAAACACTTTATTTTATGAGCATGGGTGTTTTGGCTGAATGTATGTCTATCATCATAGGCATGGTGCCTACAGGTCTGAAGAGGCAGTGAATATCCCAAAACTGGAGTTCCAGAGTTGTAAGCCACCACGTTGGTGCTGGGAACCAAACCCACCTCTAAAATGGTAGTTAAGTGCTCTTAACCACCAAACTACCTCTCTAGCTCCCCAATTTTTTTGTTTGTGTTTCCATTTTTAACCTGTGCGTGTCCATGTGTCTGCGTGGTAGTTTGTGCATCCGAGTACGGTTGTCTATGGAGGCCAGAAGAGGAGCTGGAGTCACAGGCAGCTGTGTAGTCACAGGCCTGATGTGGTGAGAGGAACTGAATTTGGGTCCCTGTGCTACAGAGGTGCATGCTCTTAGGCACCACGCTCTCTCTCCAGCCTCTATATAAGGCACCTTAGCACAGCTCCCAACAATTTCTCTTTTAAGATTCTTTTATAAAACGGGCAAAGACATACAGGGCACACTACTTTCTCATGTTCTACTCGTAACTATGGGAAATGCCTAACACATGCCGCTCGGGGAAAATGACCCTGAGCCCCTTTGTGTGAACCATCTTTCCTATGCCACATGGAGGTTACAAAATAACATCAAAAGACATTTCCACCTTTGTCACTTGGTCCTTGTCTGTGGCCATACTCTCCCCTCCCTCTCTCCCCCTCTCTCCTACCCCTCTCTTTCCTTCTTCCCCTCCTCCTCCTCTCTCTTCTTTCTCTCAGTCACCCTATAAGTGAGATCATGTACTATTTGTTTTCCTGTACCTGGCTTGTTTAACTTAAGAATGTCCTCTAGGTCCAGGCATGTAGTCCTTCACAATGGAGTTTCTTTAGTAAGCCTAACAGAGTTTACATGGGATCTGCACTGAGTGCTGTTGTGTGTGTGTGTGGGGGGGGGGGGGGGGGAGTAGGAGGGGTGTTCGTCAGCATCAAGCTAAAACCTGAGAACAAGATGGCTTCCTTTTGTGTAACTTGAAGAGTCAGACTTTCCTGCCAATGTCTGGCCACAGATTTCCCACAAATCTCCATAGACACAGGCACTGTGAGCAAAAGAACTTCAAAGGCATGCCGTGCTATCTCCAGAAACTTGTTGCACGTTCCCAAAAGGGCCAGAGTGTCGCCATCTTCTCTGTCTCTCTCTCTCTCTGTCTCCCCCCCCCCCCCAACACCTTCTCATTCACACGCCTTTACTGAATAAGAAAGGCTTGGTCCCAGGCCTCAGGAAAGGGCCACACAGGGCAACATACTTTTACCATGCCTTCATGCTTCTAGGAAAAGTCAAACAGGATGATCTGCTCTGTCGTGTGTTAGGTAACCATGTACGTTTACACAGCTGGTCCGTCTAACGGCCAAATGTCCAAGTTGAAAGGGTAGAGCTGAAGTTGAGAGAGAGTCATGAGCCAGGTTGGAGGGATGGTGACCCAGGGGGCATGGCAAGGGGCATCTGTAACAGGATGACAGTCCCATCCTTTTCTGTCACCATCTGCACTGGTCAGGACATCTCTTGGCTCTGTTCTTACTCTATCACAGCTAGTTAAAGGGGCAGGGGCAGGTCCTCCCTATTCTTTTTAATTGCCCCAGCACCCAACTTTAGCTCTGACCCAGTAGGAAATTATAAACACTTAATACAGATAAGATTCTGGTATCTGGTATTAAATTAGAAGAGAGTCAGTCAGGCAATATTTTGTATCATATGTTAAAATTATTTTTAAATTTTTTAAAAAAAAACTCTAAATGGCTTTGAGTAAAAAGATATTTAATATTTTCTTTAACAAATGGGTTTGGAGGAATTTTCTAAACCAGTAAGTACTTAAAGATTTATTCACTTATTACGTGTATGTATGCACGCATGGATTTATATGTGCTACATGTGTGTGCATGTGCATGGATGCCAGAGGGTGTTGGATTCCCTGGATCTATGTGATCTGACCCATGTCTGGAAGAGCAATCTTACCCACTGAGCCACCTCTCTAGGCCAGTAAAGAAGCATTTACAAACTACAAAGAAAAGATGAAAACATTGTAAACTGAAAGATGTGAGGTGTCCATGTGAACAGTGAAAAATAAAAATACCTAATGAAAAGAAAAACAAAAAAAAATGTCTGCAAACTGTATTTGCGTCAAGTTACAAAACTTTTTGTGTGATACAAACTCAACCAGAATTCTGAGCAATCACTCCGTGAACAGAAAGGTGGTAGGGCACGCTTCTTGCAATCCAGAATGCAGGAGGTGGAGTCCAGAGGATCAGGAGTCTGAAGCCTGCCTTAGCTCCAGGATGCTATCTCACTTGGTAAGTGAGTTCCACAATAGCTTTGCCTAAGGCTGTGGCAAGACATTTGATTCTCAACCTAACTTACATCATAGCCTAGCCCAGCATCTACCACACACATGCTCAGGACACTTACATGAGCCCACCATTGGGGAAAACTGTCTAATACAAGTCTTATTCTATACTTATATAAAATATATATTCTATGCAGTGCTCAATAGCTCATGCAGTTTATTGAGTCCTATCCTGAAAGAGAAAAAAGAAAGTGGTTTTTTCAGAAGGGCACCATCTTAAGCATGGAAAACCCTAATTGAATATCACTAAGTCAGGGATCACCAATAAACACAGACAGAAACATACCCCTCAAGCCTTCCTTTTTCTTTCTACCCACGCCCATCCAGAGATGGCCTCAGCTCATGTTGAAGGCTTGGCGTCATCTAAGAAAACTAGCCTAGAAGGCCAGAAGCCCTATAAAGATAAAACAGTCACGGCATTCCGCAACAGGCCTGGAATGGATCTGCAACTCTGCTGTTTGAAAGGTTGAACACAGAGATCCTGGAGAAATGGGGAGCAGGGGACACCGACTTATGGACACAGGCCACTTTCCATCACAACAGTTGTGTCCCAGCATCTCCCCAAAGCGGGCTCGGAAGTTGGGTGGGACTGGAGTTGCTGTGGGTTTCCAATGGGGCCATAAACAGCACAGAAGGGCAAGGGCTTCCAAGAGCCAAGCAGGCCAGATGCCACCTCAGGAGAACTAAAGCTGTCACAGGATATCAGAGGACATGTTGAAAATGTGACAGAGGGCATGCAGTATATCTACAGGGATCCTGTGCTGTTATTTTTTTTTTTTTAAACACGATGAAATCTTAAATATTATCCTGCTTATCAATAACACTGAACGTTTTCCACAGTAGATGCTTTCGGCTACTCCCCCAGTGGTGGGTTCCATTAGGCTCTCCCACTGACACTCTTCTGAGCCATAGCAAATAGGATTAGGAAAGGCAGGCCAGCCATAGAAAAATAATGCTAACTGTGGGGGAAAAGGCTGGACTGCTTGTCACACGGGCTCTTCTCTCCCTGAAACTTTTTTTTTTTCGAGACAGGGTTTCTCTGTGTAGCCCTGGCTGTCCTGGAACTCACTCTGTAGACCAGGCTGGCCTCAAACTCAGAAATCTGCCTGCCTCTGCCTCCGACTCCCGAGTGCTGGGATTAAAGGCGTGCGCCACCACGCCCGGCTCTCCCTGAAACTTTTTATGATGGTTATATGGAGCCTTCCCTACTTCTAGGCCAGCCACTGGAGCCACTGGTCTACGACAAAGTCCTTCACACCAGCTCATTTCCCTTGGTTCAGCCTTTTTTTTTTTTTTTTTTTTTTAAATAAAATATTCTGTGACTGAATTGTGTGGAGCTTAACTGTGTGTTATCTTAATGCATATGAATGCAAAGGTCTAGCTCTGCCCCCAGGGTCAATCTCCTGCTAATTCTTCCACTATTCTTCATATCGCAGCCAGGCCACTCGCCAGCCCCTTCCTCCCACTGCCTTGCCACTCACGCCTAGCTTACACATCTCTAATCTTAGTGCAGATATTACTGCTTCGGGGATCTGCATGGACCCTCATGAATGCCACGCCCTCTTTCTATGTGTTTCACAGAATTCGGTAATTGACCCATCTCAGGCCCTTCTCAAGGAAACCCTCTTTGCTTTCTAAGAAGCCATTTGGTTGAGGGTCTACAAACTAGGACCTTCAAGCCAGTCCGATTCCTCCTCTATTCTTTGTGAATAAAGTTTTATTGGCACTCAGACCAGCTCCCTGGTTCATATATCCTGTATGGTGGCATCCGTGCTTTAATGACAAGCTGGTTGGTTGCAACAGAGACCATCATCCTAAAAATCATAAAGTATGCTGACACCTGGTCTGGACTACAAACTTTCGGAGGATGGGGACCTGGATCTTGAACACTATTTTATCTGCAGCACCTCCCATAGGGCCAGTACACAGCGCACGTTCAATACATGAGGAATAACTGAATGAACCAAGTATGAACAACACTGCTGGAAAAGCCAAGGGCAGGAAGGAAAGTAGATTGCACGGACCCCCTACCCAAAGGGTTGCCTGTTGAAAGGTAATTTTGAAGTCTCAAACCTAGCCTTTAAAACCAAAGCCCGTGAAAGATGATTATATTAAATTATTCTTCAGGAGATGGAGACACAAAGCCAAGGCCCTGGGTGCACTTCTCAGCACCCAAACGTTTTTACCTAAACTATAAACACTTTACCTGCCTCAGACTCCTAAAATTTTAACTCATACTGGGACTGATGTGAATTCAGAAGATAACTAAACAATACAAATAGCATTGTGATACTAAGTGTATTTAAAAACCCCACTCAGTTGACCTGCTTGGGATTCAACAAGGATTTTTTTCTTTTTTTTTTTTCTTTTTTTTTTTTTTTTACTGGTCCCCTTTTTGTAGTGTTAAGGACAATGAAGTGGTTTGGGCCTGAAATCCTGAAGGAGCCATGAAAATTGACGGTCATATACATTTTGGAAATTCTCACCCTACGTGGAACATTTTCTACCCATTGCAGGAGTAGAAGGGATACCTCACAAATGGCTACTGCAAAATGGAAATGTAAACAGCTGTTTCTCTTTATCACGTATTTGAAGGAAATACTTTAAAAACACTCTTTCTTAAAAGAAGATGGGGCCCTGGTATGCGGGACAAATCACACAACTGAATCCCTGAAGGAAGATTAGTCAGGTGTCCCCAGCTGTGTGGCAATGGCCGGTATCCCATAAGCTTGTGAGCTGCTGTCTGGAACTGCGGAGGAGCACCACAGAGAGGCCCAGTGTTCCAACCAGAAATTAACGGTTTGCTTACAATAAGCAAAATGACCCACTCGAAGTGGTGCCTGAAGGGTTGAGTTGATTATGCTCTGGGAGTGACCATACTAGATAATGAAAAATATCACACAGCAACCCCCACGGAGAGCAGCACATTCGATGTAAATTAAGGACATGGAAGATGAAAAGCATAGCCAGGGCATCCTTGGGATGCCAGAGGAGAAATATTCGGGAAGCTACCATTGAAGATCAATCTAATCTCATGGGACTGTTTTACTCACTTGATGTTTATTGATGCTATTTTTTTTCCTTGAGCCAGCAAACTAGCACGTTTTCTCAATTCTCCTTTTGCCCACCATTAAGAAGATGGAAACAAACAAACTGTGGCAAACACTGAAAGAAAGTCCCCATGCATGGCAGAGCTGGGTAGAAATGCCAAGAATCATTCTGGGCACCCAGGAATAAATGCACCAACAGGCCAAGAAAAAAATAAAAAGCTTGGATTAATCACCCAATTGTGTTTATTAAGCAATTTACGGCTCAGGGTGGTCACCAGACACTGTACAAAGGGATTTTATTGTTACAGAAAAGTACAAGATAGCACCAAAGACGACTCATAACTCTGTGGCTTTCAGACACAACTCACATCACGAACCCTGTATTCACCATCAACACAATGCTGGGAGGAAGAGGCTCAGACAATCTAACATCTTATGGCATAAAGAATGCTTTCTGTTTTTTGTTTTAAAATCATATCTGATTTAGCAGCAAAGATTCTATAAATATAACCCTTCAAGTATGGAGGCATCTCAGAATCTCATCTCCCCTGTTCTCATGAATATGTTCAGAAAAATATGATAATCTTCATAGCAGCCATATCTGAGGAACGTTCATATCTCAGCAAACTGGACATTTATCTTGACGGCATTAACACCACCACCTTCCCAACACGAGAAGCAGTGTTCGGCAAGAAGGATATAAAAGGAAGCCGACAATGTGGCTGGAGCTTGCAGCAGGGCCTTCTCACATTGTAAAGAGGCTTCCAGAGACTCAGCAAGATATGGGCCAACATGATTAGAGTCTAACATTTCTTCCTTTAACCACAAAAAGAAGCACTTTGCCCCAAAAGCTGAGAGGCCGATACGCAAGCCTTTAAAAACGGACTTAAAAATAAACAGTTGGATCATTAATATTACTAAAAATCAAAGGCCAAATGGACATTCAAAGTAAATGGGGAAAAACATTCATCTAAAATAAGAGCGATCTTATCATCTGCTGCTATAGTAACCCAAGGCCCCTGGTGCTAAGAGTGTTCCAGGATCCATAGACTTATTTGAAACTGAAGAGTCAAATGCATCACATTCTGGGTCTGCAGTTATTCAATATACCAAGAAAGTAAAGCGACCCCGTCACATTATGCAAAAATAGAAATCCCTTCTATAAAACCCTTTTCTCAGCTTCAGAACACCACCTAATAAAAAGGAAAAGCGGGCTAAGCAGATCCACCAGGTGGCGCTCTAACAGGAAGGCACTTCCCCAGATTAGGCCTGCAGAGGGCACAGAGGGCATGCTCTGGTGGACATTGGCTGCAATCCTCCTGGGTGCCCTTCACAAGCCCCTTGCAGCAAACAGGGAGGACTCCAACTAACCAGCCAGCAAAGCAGTCATTCTCCAGATACGACTTCTCAGCTTGGTCAGCAATGGTACCATTAGAGATGTTTATAAATTAGACTGAGCCCAAATGCTGGCTTTTCTCTGCAAGGCAACCCCTCTACAGATCAACTGCCAGTCCTGAATTAGGACCAGAATCAAGTATCAAGACTCCTGTATGCTAACCCCACCCTGTTCCTGTCCTGGTTCTCCTTACCTCCTGCACAGAGCAGAGGCTCATGGGAGAGAGCAGGACCTACAGGAGCATCGCTGCCCACACCACGAGTGTGAAGGAGTATGAGGTATGCACTGACAGGCTTTGTCGCTGTCGCTGTCGCTTTTAGTTAAATGCAAAAAATTACCCAGTGGGAACTGTATTCTACAAAGTTTGTGCTTCAGGAAAAATCTGGCTTATAAATGTTCAGTTTCAAAACTCGACAGCTAACTGAAGAGATGACAGGGATGGGAGAGTCTGCAAGGCAAAGGCTCCAATGGGGGGAGGAGCTGGGCTGGACCAGGATGCCAGAGCAGAGCGTTTGGATGCGCATGCAGGAGTTAGGCAGACAGAGCATTCCAGCGGTAAGCGATATAGACCAGTACTATAAGGAGAACATGGATAAGACAGAAGCCTATAAGGTCCCTGGAGCGGAGGGCAGAAGTTGACTGTGGGGGTTTCTCCCCGAGGGCCAGCAGAGTGTCAACAGTCTTTCGAATGTGACGAAAATCCAACTGCAGGATGTCATACGGAGAGCACAGGTCGGCCTAATCCGAGGGCAGCCATTAGAACAGAAAGAGAGTGCATACAATTAACACCACACGGAAGAAGCACCGGAAAGAAGCACACATTTCTGCTTACTAGCAAATAGCAGGAGTCAACCCTTACTTCAAGTTCTTAAGTCCATGACAAAAGTAGAGCCCCCAGTGAGCCCTATGTAAACTGGACAGGAACCTCCATCCACCATCACACCCCACCACCGCAGGCTGTGCAATGTGCACACTGCTCTTGAATTGGAACAGTCTTAATATTCAAGTGGCCTTATGTGCTCCAAGTGGCATTATGTGCACATCAGTGGCACAAAAGTGTGAGCTTTTCATTCATCACACCTAGAGCTTAAACATTACTAAGGGAAAAATACAAAATCTAAAGTTGAATCTCCAATCCTCTTTTCTTTTCTCTTTTCCTTTCTTTTTTCTTTTCTTTTCTCTTCTTTTCTTTTCTTCTGGAGTCAGGGCTTCATGGTATAGTTCAGAATGGCCTCAAATTCAAGAGCCTCCAAACTTGCCTTCGGGGCCCTGGGATGATATAACAGAAGAGTCTAAAGGAGGCTTCTGAGATGTGCAGTAGGAAAGCCTGGCACATAATAGGTTATTATCTAAATCCCTTCACTACTCTTCAAAGACAGCAGGATGCCTCTGCTCCCATGTTTTATCTCTACTTATGTGGAATTTATGTGTCATAATTGGCTGTTGAGATTTCTGGGCAGCCCTCACAGCCTGCTGCTATCAGGATTCAGCTTCCATATGCACTGAGTTTGCAAACCAGGAGGTGGCCTGGAACTTACTATGTAGACCAAGCTGGCCTTGAACTCACAGAGATCTGCCTGCCTCTGCCTTGAGAACTGGGATTAAAAGGTATGTACTACTGCCAAGTCTGAACCAGGATTTTAAGTCATGGAGTTCAAAATTAATAGGAATTATAACTGATATGCCAGTAAGAAAGATAAGTTGTATTTTGCTTTCAACTTAAAGATTGACAATATCTGTGACATATTTCACAAATACAATTTCCAAGTGAGCAAAGCATTTAAAATGCATATTATATGTATATATACTTTTAAATATTTTGCTGGGGTATTAGCTTTTTATTGTAACTTCCTTGTTAAGTACAGCAATCTCAAATGAAAGGCTACTCTGAGTCCAAGGGCTCATGTTGCCTGTATCCTCTGGGTTCAGCCTGATACCCTCAGGTAAAATACCAGGTGGGCTGATGATAATGGAAATCCTTTATGATGGTAGGATAATTTAAAGATTTATATGTGCAAGCTCTCTCTCTCCCTCCTTGCCTCTCTCTCTCTCTCCCTCTCTCTCTCTCTCTCTCTCTCTCTCTCTCTCTCTCTCTCTCACACACACACACACACACACACACACACACACACACACACACACCAGAAGAGGGTAGTGGATGCCTTGGAGTAGAAGCTAGTGGCTTGGGTCCTGGGAACAGAACTCAGGCTCTCCTAAAGAGCAGTTAGTGCTCTTAACCAATAGACCATCTCTCCAGCACCAACAAGAGATATTTTAAGATTAACAAATCATGTTAAATCTAGCCAATCTCACACATTTTCACAGTAGATCTCAGAGAACCAAGATACCACTGTTAAAGAGACCACCCAAGAATTAAAACAGCCACAAGTAACCTGGATCTTCCTGGGGACCAGATGCTGGCCAAGGATTAATAGATGGGAAATAGCTCCTTCCCACAGAGAAGGTTTCTACTGCAGGAAGAACGCTCTAGTACAATGCTGTGCTTGACCAGTCAAATCTAAGAAAAGCAGACATAAGAGACATAAACACAAACTGAAATGTGACTTTCTCCGGCTATTTCCATGGCAGAAGCAAGCCACTTTGCCAAGGGTGGTGACACTGACTTATGTAGGGGCCAGCCAGGGATATGTAACAAGACTGTCAACAAAACAAAAGCCAAGCAAGAACACCAAGGAACACCAGCAGTCAGCTCTGTAGTATCACTGCAGCACTCAGACTGCCTTGCAGTTTGGGGGGGTATTTCTTCAGGTGAGGTGGGCACTCTCAGAAGTCTACTTCTGGGGAAGTAAAGGGCTCAGACCGTCCCTTTCATTGAAGAAACAATCCTACTACGTCATAGAAGCTAGGCTTAATTAAAGCAGATAAACCCAGAGTCTCAGATTACGGTCGTTTAAGTTAAATTATAATCTCTAAGGAAGAAAAACAAAAACAAAACAATCAGGACTAACTAAGTCTGGTTTTGAGGCAAATGACTATGGAACGTGGTGGGCTGCTGCAGCCATCTAAGACCTGGTCTCTAACTCAGTCCCACAGCATGTATCCATGAGGGCTGTAGCTCCAGCCCTCAAAGTGATGCTAACCATGAAGGAAATCCCTGAGAGAACTGGAGTTTTCCTGACCTGTTGTACTTTCCCCAAACTAGCATTAAATAGGAAATTCTGGGGTTATAATACTTTTTTATCTTTGAGAATTAAATCAGAAAACGCTAAAGCAGGGGATTTGCAGAAGCTACACGCCCTCTTTTTTTTTTTTTTTTTTTTTTTTTTACACAATACTCGTAATGACTGAAAACATTTGCAAAACAGTTAATTCACTCAGAACTCCTTTGAGTCAAATGTTGATTTAATTTCCCACTATAGGAGGCAGAGAAAAAAAACTCACAACCAGCAGAGCCTAAGAAATAAGCTTAGATTAAACACAAGTGTGTGACTGAAATTGCTAGCAAGGATTGACTCAGACTCTCCAAACAGGATGGGCTCCCTCACAGAAGAGAGACAGATCTGGCAAAAGGCCTACTTGTCATAGACAATCTGGATGTCTGCCTGTCTTTAAAAAAAAAAAAAAAGTGATATCTTTTTTCCTTTGAGGCAGGGTCTTACTGTGGATCGTAGGCTCATTATGTATACTAGATAGGTCTGGAAACCACAGAGCTCTCTGCCTGCCTCTGCCTCCTGAGCCAGCACCACCAGCTAAATTATTCATGAGTGTTCTTTTACTGTATGTTAGCTGATGTGATGTGATGTGATGTGATGTGATGTGATGTGATGTGATGTGTGTGTGTGTGTGTTGTGTAATATGGACTTTGGTTATATTTACTCTTCCAGCTAGTCCCCTTCTTCCACCCAAAGTGCCTGCCCCATCTACTTCCACATTTACATCATCATCATCACCACCACCACCACCATCATCATCATCATCCAGCTTCTGTGTACAGGAAGCAGCATGTATCTGTCACTCTGAGTCTGGCTTATTTATGAAATGACAATCACCAGTTCCATCCATTTTCCTGCACAACAACATCAAATTGTTCTACTCTGTCGCTGAAGGCAAAGAGCATGGTGCAGATTCTTCACATTTTCCTCACCGACCGTCTCTGATGGGTGCCTAGGCTGACCCCAAGCTTGCCTACTGGAGCCTACAGTGCCCCCACTGGTGTACGAGTCTCTCTGTGGAATGCTGGTGCTCCCGCCGGTGTATGGGGATCTCTGTGGAATGTTGGCCTGGGTTCCTTCAAGCTGGGTCATGAGGACATTTTCCAGGCTTCTGAGGAGCTGCCATCCTGACTCCCACCGCCATTTCCACCCTCACTGGGGTCTTTGCTCATTTGGCTCTTTTCTTAATGACGGCTATTCTGACAGTGATGGTTTTGTTTTAAAAGTCCCTTCCAGGTATCTGCTAGCCACCTGTACCTGTGAGAATGACCTCCTCCTCCACTCACGTGCCTACTCCTTCATGGAACTTCTCACTCCTTTAGCGTTCTATTGTTGGTCGCGTTCTCTCCATATTCTGGCTATTAATGTCTGTCTGCTGAGCTGTTGGCAAAGGCTTTCTGCACTTCCGTGGCTGTGAAGGACTCTCTCTAATCTGACAAAATATCGTACTGGTCAGTTGTTGCTGTCAATCTGTTTCTTTGTCTCTCTGTCTCTTTCTGTGCCTGCTGATCAGGATTGCAGCTCTCGACTACTTCTCTAGCGCCCTGCTTGCCTGAATGCTATCATCTTCTCCACTGTGATGCACTAAATCTCTGAAACTGTAAGTGAGCCCAAATAAACGCTTTCCCTTGTAAGAGTTGCCTTGGTCACGGTGCCTCTTCATAGCAATCCAACAGCGTTTATTGCGGCAGCAGAAAGGAAACTAGGACAGAAACTGGTACCAGAGAGAGAAGGTTGGCTGTGACTTCCCTAACCATGAGGATTATATACACTGGGTTGTTTTGAGGGAGGAAGGTAGAGGGTTTTGAAGCTTTGGTTAGAAAAGCCACTGAGTGCTCAGAGTTCAATAACCTACTGTGGGGACGTGGAAGATGAAGCTAAGAACTTTGTTGACGATGGAGGCCTGAAGGATGATGCAGAAGGAAGTCTGGGATTCCCTCAAAGACTAGCAGGGCTGATCCTGTGGTATTTCAAATTAAAAATCTGTGGTGTCTCATCAGCTGCAATCAACAAGATCCTAGTCTTACTGAAGTAAAAATGTGCTCTATTGGGACAACGGATGCTAGTCAGCTGGGATTGAAGAATCATCTATGATTGACTTCACCGCAGTCGGGAGGTCTTCTGGGAAGTGCTGGCTCAGGGTCAGCACACGGAAACTGTGGTGCAGTCCAGGGGCCAAGGCTGCACACCGGTTTGGCAGCAGAACTTGGTAAATGATGTGGAAGAATCTCCTGTATGGTCCTGGTTTTGAAGGCATGAAGGTGTCATGGAGAGCAGCTGAGGGTTGACACTGTGTGGCAGGGGCAGGGTCTCCCTGAAGAGACCAGAAGAGTCCCTGGGTGATCATGTAGCCTCAGTGACAGTGACAACTCTAAGATTGAAGAGTCATGGAAAGAAGTTGAGGCCTGCCATCGTGGGAGGCCACTAGCGAAGGTGCAACCTCAGCTGCAGTGGAAACCCTGGGATATCAGCGGTGCGGGGACCACAAGATGACTGACAAGGACAATGACAAGTGTGGAATGAAGCCACCCTGAGCCCAGGACACACTGTATACACCATAAAGGGCAGAGCCAGAGAAGTGTGGCTACTGAGCCTTGGAGACCAGAAGATCGTAGGTGAGTCCCATATTGGACACTACTTCAGTAGTGATAGATTTGGGGGTTTGTTCATTGACCTTATTGTAACTGTGCCCCAGTTTTCCCTTTAAAAAATAAAAAAAAAATGCATATAACTTACTTCAGATTTTACAAGATCCTACCGGTAAACGACTTTGGTTTTGTTTTGTTTTGTTTTTTTCACTTTTAAAGTAAATTTTGTTTTTTGTTTTTTTTGTTTTTTTTTTATTTTGCTGTTGCTTTAGTTTGGGGTTTTTGTTTTGTTTTGAGACGGGATCAATCTATATAGCCCTGGCTGGCCTGGAACTTGTTATACAGACCAAACTCAAATATATGCAGGCTTCTGGCTGCCAAGTGCTGGGATTAAATGCATGTACCACCATGCCTGTCACAAAGTGTTGAAAAATTTTAAAGACTGTGGGAGTTTTAAAGTTGTTCTATGTTTTATCCTGTGATATTAGCATGAGATTTGAGGGGCAAGGGAAGGTCACATGCTTCTGTGTCAAGGTGACATGGGTGGACTTAGGGTGGCTTCTAAGTCTACTTGGGCAGAAGGAACTTCAATGGAGGAATTGCCGCCATCCGACTTGCCTGTGGGTGTGTCTGTGCGGATGTCTGTGGGCATGTCTGTGGGGCATTTTCTTGACTGTTGATTGATATATTGGGGCCCAGTCCACTGTGAATGGTATTATCCTTGGAGACATGGGCCTGTGACATAGTAGAGAAGAGGCGGAGCAAGCCAGTAAGCAGTGTTCCTTCACAGCAGTGGTTCTCAACCTGTGGGTCATAACCCCTTGGGGGTCAAACAACCTTTTCATAGGAGTCACCTAAGACCCCTGGAAAACACAGGTATTTACACTATGACTCAGAACAGTGGCAACATTACAGTTACGAAGCATCAATGGAAATAATACTGGGAGCTGTAGGATGGAGCAAACCCCTTCCTCCCCAGGATGCTTTTGGTCACAGTGTTTATCACAGCAACGAAAACTCTGCTGGGACACGACTCATGCCGCAGAGTCTGCATTCTAAGAGCTAGTCGTATCCAGGTAGACGGTCTACTTAGAAGATGGTAATGTGCTTACTTAAATGTAATTGAACTTCAAAAGTCAACATGCTCATATTACTATTGGAAATATCACAGAACGGTATGCTGATAATCATTCTAAAACTGTAAGGCCCAACCTCAGTGACCAGGTACATACAGTCTGTTGGGATGAAGAGGCAGATAGGAGGATTTCTAGATCTCTCCAAATATACAAGAACCAGCGATCTTATGGATTTAGAGGGCAGCTCTAATATTGTCTAGCTAATTTATCTACATATGCAATTTGACTGTTATTAGAAATTGGGTCTCTATTGTAAAACTTTCCTCTATGCTTAAGTCACTGCCAACAACAACAAAAACTGGTGGCCAGCTATCTTCTAAAAACAAAAACAAAAACAAAAACAAAAACAAAACACTAAATGTATATACCTGAAATAAAATACAATGTCCTTATATTTAAAATGAAATAAAAATAAAAAGCTGTTTTTAAGATGATTTATTTTCAGCTATGCATGGAGACAGGTTGGAAGGCTACCTACTGACCAGAGGCAAGAACAAAGCACACACCAGAGAAAGAATGCTCAGATGAGCAAGGGTATGGGCCTTAGCAAAAAATAATGGGAATGGAGAGCTGGCCTTTACTGCCAGCTCTAGGGGTTCTGATACCCTCTTCTCTCCTTAAAGGGCAACTGTACTCACATACACGGAACCTTCGAGCAGACCCACATACACGCTCACAATTAAAGAGAAAAACAAATCTTTAAAAGAAGATGAGCATTTTTAAATGGTAGATAGGGTCTTCCAAAAGCATGAACTTAAAAATCAGTAAAATAATCCACCTGCCAGCTCGCATTTCCTCCTCCAACTACAGAGCTATCCAATGAGGCTCCAGAAGAAAAATAAATATCATGTCAAGAATCTCATTTCCATGCTCCAGAGAACTATTGATGTGAATTTAAAGTGATAACTAAAGTCACTGATCTGTGGGCAAATGAGACAAACTTGAAGAAAATAAGACACTCATTTCTCCTAAAAGCAGAAACAAAACTATAGTTTCAATTTCCCATAACAAAACTCTGATCAGTTATTACATCTGTGGAACCTCCTGACCCTTCACACCACGTGAGATACAGGACTGCTTTTCTAAATATTACTTTCAGTTAAAAAAAAACAAACCTCACTACAAAACTCAAGTCCAATTACTAAAAGATGCTGAAAAGGAGGAAACCTCTGAATGTAATTCACAATGTCTTCTTAACTCTACTTGGTGCAGAAATTGAGATCCATCCAATAGCCTGTCCGTGTGGATTGGGAATGAAAACTCGTGGCCTCGCATCCTTCTGACATGACCGGGTTGCCAACAAGGCAAGAAGAGCCAGTGCCTGATAATGCGTCCACACCCACAGCTAGCTGGTCAGAATCCCAACTTTCTAAAGTAAAGTACCTTTCTGACCCAAGATACAACTCTCCCGCCATTCTAAACAGGTACCCGGTTAAAAGAAAGACCATTCCTACCAAGTCCTGAGGCCATGGCTAGCTTATTTTAAACCTTGTGAAAACATTCTCACTGAGCCACAGCAATATCTACTGTATGACATAGGTGGTTGATTCTTCATCGATCAAAGACTCCTCTCAGCCTGAGAGACTACCAGTAATATTCCTAAAGTAGCCAAAATGTGGGATGATAGCTAACAGGGAGCCTGGTACATGCAAACCAGAAGGCAGGAGGACCAAGCTGACTCAGAAACAACAAAGGAAGCTCAGAGGTATACATGGCTTCGTGGGCCTAAGACGTCACCAGATTCGGATGCTTGGGTGATACAAAGACTCTACTGTGAAAGATCTAGGAGCCCATAAGGCATTGTCCTCAAGACTAAAGTGATGCTTGCACGGATACCAAAGATAGCTGCAAATACGACCTGTAGCCTTAGCCCCACACAGGGTACTGCTTTGTTACCTGATATTGTCTACAGTTTGGAATCGAGTCTACCAAAGAAGCCATGTGTGCATGAGAGCCAGTCCAGAGCTACTCTTCCCAGGCTACTGTCAGGGATGGGCTTAACGTGCCACACCCTCTGCTATCCACCTAGTGAGTTGAAAGGCTGCCTTCCCATACCCCACACAGACATATGTCCTAGATAATCAACAGCCTACAACTTGGTTCTGAGGATCAACTGTTTAACCATCCATAAAGGTTTCACAAACACTGCCCAACTTCGGGGCAAATATCAAGGACTGTACTGGTGGAGACTTCTGAAGCTATTATAGTAAGAACAACTTCAAAAACTGTTCCCAGCCCGTCGATGGACTTTGCATGCAATGGTTTAGCTGAATCTGCTCAGCTCCTGCACATGTCCCTGAGTACCTGATAAACTTAAAACGGTTTACGCTGACTTTAGGCTATAGTTCCAAACCGTGATTCTCCCAAGGAACAGAACGAATGCAATCTTAGAGAAGAGATGGGCTTCATGTCATCCCCTGGAGGGAAACAATGCCTCATATATTTGTGAGATGAAAATGTTCTGTTGTGAGTCGAGCAGGAAGACTTGTGGACTACCTTCCAATCGGGGAGTTCTGGTTTTCCACTCATGCATGATGCCTTCCTTGCTGAAAACCACTCACTGAATTAAAAATAACTAAGTATATAGCTAACTGGGACATGGGATTCTGTGTTACTCACTTGCTTTTACCCTTCTTGAGAATTATAAGTTACCTACACTGTTAGAAGCACCACAGAAGGGGCATAACTCAGAAATTCTGATTTTTTGCTCTTTTTATGGTAATCTAATTTCCCTTCCTTCCTTCTTTTTCTCACAGGAAGTGAGTAAGGGCACTCGCATTCCATTTTTTCCCAGAGTAAGCCAGTCATGACAGTGACAAGGACGCTCCTTCATAATTCATGAGGGCTTTCCAGTGCAGACACAAGTAATTTACCACATGAAATTGGCTTGAAGGGTTTCTGATTCACAGTGGGAGCCCCCACGAGCCCACGGTAGAATCAAATTATCAGAAAAGCTGTGTGTTCACAAATATCTGAAGCCAAGATGTTTGTGCAATATTCAAACACACACACGCAAGACAGACGCACAGATGAACACAGTTGAAAGCAGAAGTGGTCGCCGAGACATTGTGGCCAGTATATAAAGATTAGGTTTTGTTTTTCAAAAACAGAATTGGTAAATTTCTCTTCATCGACACAGCTTGATGTAAGAACACTTTAAATATAGTCTCCCTTTTCTCAAATAACACTGGAATCCTAACCGTCCCCTAAGCTAAAATAAGAAGGAGGGGGAAAAAAAAAAGAAAAATAGGGGATGGGTAGGAAGAAAGGGCTGCTGGGTGGACTTTAATAGCCTGTGTAGTATACTTTGAAATGTGATTCATGAGCTCAGAGTCTCTCAGAAGAGGTTTGTTTGTTTGTTTGTTTTGGCTTTTTATTTGTTTGTTTAACTGTTTGCTTTTTAAGTTACTTTATCTTTATCATTAAGGAAACAAAGAAGCCATAAGAAAAGTAACTTCTCATTTCTGTTCACCATTGTGACAAAGATCATGTTAATTGGTGCCGCTGCTGCCTAAATCCTGGAGTCGTTTTATCTTAAATTAAATAGGGAAGTCTCTGAACGCTCCAAGTACCCATTCAAGGAGGCCAGTGGGACTGAGCCGGGGACAGGGAAAAGGTAAACTGTATCATTAGGCAGGCTACAGAGGACTGCCAAACGGGCTGAGAGTAGACTACAGGATAAAACGAAAATGTCAGTAGTTAGCACCCTACACAGGCCTATGCATCTTCATCACCGATGATAACAATCACTGGATTTTTAATGAACATTAGTTTGATTCATATCTTAAAATACTGGGAATGAAATCCAGCAATTAATGGACTTTGCAAAGCAGCCAGGGCTAAGGAAGGCCTGCTTCTCTTAGCTACTCTGTAATTCACCAATATTAGAGCTTTTTCTTTCCAATTTGGAATTTCACATTTTCTAACACTAAATGATTTTCCACCTTTTTCTTAGAATTGAAAAGATATGTAAGACCATTTTAGTTAAACTGCAATAGAGCAACTTCAGTTTAAAAAAAAAAATGTAGGTTATTTATTTGAAGGTATCTCTTGAAACTGAAAAAAAAAAGATGCAAAACAAACAAACAAACAAAAAGATGTCTATTCATGGTTCAAACAGCTAGGCTGACGTTTTTTATCAAAACGTGGCCATTTGAACTAAGTCTGGTGTTACCTCGGGAACGCCAAGTTTCCTGCACGCTTCCAAGAAGTTTTCCACGTTCCTCCTGCACTTGGCCATGCTGAGTTTAGGCTAAAAAGGGAAACATACAGAAGCAACATATTATTAAGATAAAAAGCTATCTAGAAACAGCCATCTAGAGGCAAAAACTTAATATTCTTAATATTCTTGAGGTGTGTGCATGCACAGGTATTTACATATGCATATTAGCTAGATAACTTTAAATACACACAAGCATGTAATGTTGATATGCTAACATATATGTATGCTAGGATTTCTTCTCATATGCCTAAGTATCTGTGTGAGTGCACACAAAAACAAACTCAGAGTTCTGTGCGACGATACAGTTTGATAAGCCGTTTCAGTTCACCTAAAAATATACCATAGCCAACACCTTTCTCCAACAACAAATGTTTTTCGATACAAAAATTAAAATCCATGAGGCTAATTGTCTCCTCACACACACAAAAAAAAGTTTAATTAGAAAGACACAAACAAAAAGGCAAAAAGCACTAAAAGTTGTAGATTTGACCCAAAGCTTCCAACTGCTGCACAGACCCTCACCTCAAGTGACCTGGGAAGGGTAGATGGGTAACAGGCCCACTTGATTCATGTAGGAAAATTCTTCTATAGTAAATTTTAAACACTTTTGCCAATTTTTTAATATACCACCATTACTTTCCTTAAAGAGGAAAGCAAGAAGTATGACTGACCCAAATTTTCCAAGGGAAAAACTGTGTTTAATAATGGGGATGATGATGATGATAAATAATAGGAATAGTAAAGACTTATCATGTTAATAGCAGGAAGTGACCATATTAATATGGTCATATTAATTAGATCAATTGGGATGCCAGTGTTTTGCTTACAGCCTGAAATACAATCTGAAAAACTGAAGAAACAAATTTTCCCCATCCCCCAAAGATAATTTTTAGTCCACTGAGAATAGCAATGACTCTATCTATCCACATTACAAAAAACAAAAACAAACCCCCTCACTATGGGGCTCGTGAAATGAAAGACCAGAGCACTTAATGCTTGCAGTAACACAGTCAGGACAGGTACCCTCAGCACTGCTGATGGAACTGAGAGCCGTACTGGCTGTCTGTTCTTTCCCATGCTGCATCTGGTGCTGAACTCACAACAGTGAAACCAAAATATATGACCTTGGGCCCCACAACTCTAGTGTAGCTGGAAACAAGGAGCTGAAAGAGGGTCCGGTGGGACACACCGTAGTTCTTACTGGTGACGGGTTTGTAATGAGGGAAAATAGAGAGAAACCAAATTCTCATGGGTCAGAGCAGGAACTGTGGAAGGCAGGGGGACAGGATGGCTTAGCAGGTAAAGGCACCCACTGCCATGCCTGGTGACCTGAGCTCAAGTCCAGGACCCACACCAATGGGAGAAGAGAACCAACTAACTTCTTTTTTTTTTTTTTTTTTTTTTTTTTTTTTTTTTTTCATTTTTTTTTTAATTAGGTATTTAGCTCATTTACATTTCCAATGCTATACCAAAAGTCCCCCTTACCCACCCACCCCCACTCCCCTACCCACCCACTCCCCCCCTTTGGCCCTGGCGTTCCCCTGTACCGGGGCACACAAAGTCTGCGTGTCCAATGGGCCTCTCTTTCCAGTGATGGCCGACTAGGCCATCTTTTGATACATATGCAGCTAGAGTCAAGAGCTCAGGGGTACTGGTTAGTTCATAATGTTGTTCCACCTATAGGGTTGAAGATCCCTTTAGCTCCTTGGGTACTTTCTCTAGCTCCTCCATTGGGAGCCCTGTGATCCATCCATTAGCTGACTGTGAGCATCCACTTCTGTGTTTGCTAGGCCCCGGCATAGTCTCACAAGAGACAGCTACATCTGGGTCCTTTCAGTAAAATCTTGCTAGTGTATGCAATGGTGTCAGCATTTGGAAGCTGATTATGGGGTGGATCCCTGGATATGGCAGTCTCTACATGGTCCATCCTTTCATCTCAGCTCCATACTTTGTTTCTGTAACTCCTTCCATGGGTGTTTTGTTCCCACTTCTAAGGAGGGGCATAGTGTCCACACTTCAGTCTTCATTTTTCTTGAGTTTCATGTGTTTAGGAAATTGTATCTTATATCGTGGGTATCCTAGGTTTTGGGCTAGTATCCACTTATCAGTGAGTACATATTGTGTGAGTTCCTTTGTGATTGTGTTACCTCACTCAGGATGATGCTCTCCAGGTCCATCCATTTGGCTAGGAATTTCATAAATTCATTCTTTTTAATAGCTGAGTAGTACTCCATTGTGTAGATGTACCACATTTTCTGTATCCATTCCTCTGTTGAGGGGCATCTGGGTTCTTTCCAGTTTCTGGCTATTATAAATAAGGCTGCTATGAACATAGTGGAGCATGTGTCCTTCTTACCAGTTGGGGCTTCTTCTGGATATATGCCCAGGAGAGGTATTGCTGGATCCTCCGGTAGTACTATGTCCAATTTTCTGAGGAACCGCCAGACTGATTTCCAGAGTGGTTGTACAAGCCTGCAATCCCACCAACAATGGAGGAGTGTTCCTCTTTCTCCACATCCTCGCCAGCATCTGCTGTCACCTGAATTTTTGATCTTAGCCATTCTCACTGGTGTGAGGTGGAATCTCAGGGTTGTTTTGATTTGCATTTCCCTGATGATTAAGGATGTTGAACATTTTTTCAGGTGCTTCTCTGCCATTCGGTATTCCTCAGGTGAGAATTCTTTGTTCAGTTCTGAGCCCCATTTTTTAAGGGGGTTATTTGATTTTCTGAGGTCCACCTTCTTGAGTTCTTTATATATGTTGGATATTAGTCCCCTATCTGATTTAGGATAGGTAAAGATCCTTTCCCAGTCTGTTGGTGGTCTTTTTGTCTTATAGACAGTGTCTTTTGCCTTGCAGAAACTTTGGAGTTTCATTAGGTCCCATTTGTCAATTCTCGATCTTACAGCACAAGCCATTGCTGTTCTGTTCAGGAATTTTTCCCCTGTGCCCATATCTTCAAGGCTTTTCCCCACTTTCTCCTCTATAAGTTTCAGTGTCTCTGGTTTTATGTGAAGTTCCTTGATCCACTTAGATTTGACCTTAGTACAAGGAGATAAGTATGGATCGATTCGCATTCTTCTACATGATAACAACCAGTTGTGCCAGCACCAATTGTTGAAAATGCTGTCTTTCTTCCACTGGATGGTTTTGGCTCCCTTGTCGAAGATCAAGTGACCATAGGTGTGTGGGTTCATTTCTGGGTCTTCAATTCTATTCCATTGGTCCACTTGTCTGTCTCTATACCAGTACCATGCAGTTTTTATCACAATTGCTCTGTAGTAAAGCTTTAGGTCAGGCATGGTGATTCCACCAGAGGTTCTTTTATCCTTGAGAAGAGTTTTTGCTATCCTCGGTTTTTTGTTATTCCAGATGAATTTGCAAATTGCTCCTTCTAATTCGTTGAAGAATTGAGTTGGAATTTTAATGGGGATTGCATTGAATCTGTAGATTGCTTTTGGCAAGATAGCCATTTTTACAATGTTGGTCCGGCCAATCCATGAGCATGGGAGATCTTTCCATCTTCTGAGATCTTCTTTAATTTCTTTCTTCAGGGACTTGAAGTTTTTATCATACAGATCTTTCACTTCCTTCGTTAGAGTCACGCCGAGATATTTTATATTATTTGTGGCTATTGAGAAGGGTGTTGTTTCCCTAATTTCTTTCTCAGCCTGTTTATTCTTTGTGTAGAGAAAGGCCATTGACTTGTTTGAGTTAATTTTATATCCAGCTACTTCACCGAAGCTGTTTATCAGGTTTAGGAGTTCTCTGTTGGAATTTTTAGGGTCACTTATATATACTATCATATCATCTGCAAAAAGTGATATTTTGACTTCCTCTTTTCCAATTTGTATCCCCTTGATCTCCTTTTGTTGTCGAATTGCTCTGGCTAATACTTCAAGTACTATGTTGAAAAGGTAGGGAGAAAGTGGGCAGCCTTGTCTAGTCCCTGATTTTAGTGGGATTGCTTCCAGCTTCTCTCCATTTACTTTGATGTTGGCTACTGGTTTGCTGTAGATTGCTTTTATCATGTTTAGGTATTGGCCTTGAATTCCTGATCTTTCCAGAACTTTTATCATGAATGGGTGTTGGATCTTGTCAAATGCTTTTTCTGCATCTAACGAGATGATCATGTGGTTTTTGTCTTTGAGTTTGTTTATATAATGGATTACATTGATGGATTTTCGTATATTAAACCATCCCTGCATCCCTGGAATAAAACCTACTTGGTCAGGATGGATGATTGCTTTAATGTGTTCTTGGATTCGGTTAGCGAGAATTTTATTAAGAATTTTTGCATCGATGTTCATAAGAGAAATTGGTCTGAAGTTCTCTATCTTTGTTGGATCTTTCTGTGGTTTAGGTATTAGAGTAATAGTGGCTTCATAAAATGAGTTGGGTAGAATACCTTCTACTTCTATCTTGTGAAAAAGTTTGTGCAGAACTGGAGTTAGATCTTCTTTGAAGGTCTGATAGAACTCTGCACTAAACCCGTCTGGTCCTGGGCTTTTTTTGGCTGGGAGACTATTAATAACTGCTTCTATTTCTTTAGGGGATATGGGACTGTTTAGAAGGTCAACTTGATCCTGATTCAACTTTGGTACCTGGTATCTGTCCAGAAATTTGTCCATTTCGTCCAGGTTTTCCAGTTTTGTTGAGTATAGCCTTTTGTAGAAGGATCTGATTGTGTTTTGGATTTCTTCAGGATCTGTTGTTATGTCTCCCTTTTCAGTTCTGATTTTGTTAATTAGGATTTTGTCCCTGTGCCCTTTAGTGAGTCTAGCTAAGGGTTTATCTATCTTGTTGATTTTCTCAAAGAACCAACTCCTCGTTTGGTTAATTCTTTGAATAGTTCTTCTTGTTTCCACTTGGTTGATTTCACCCCTGAGTTTGATTATTTCCTGCCGTCTACTCCTCTTGGGTGAATTTGCTTCCTTTTTTTCTAGAGCTTTTAGATGTGTTGTCAAGCTGCTAGTATGTGCTCTCTCCCGTTTTTTCTTGAAGGCACTCATAGCTATGAGTTTCCCTCTTAGAAATGCTTTCATTGTGTCCCAAAGGTTTGGGTACGTTGTGGCTTCATTTTCATTAAACTCTAAAAAGTCTTTAATTTCTTTCTTTATTCCTTCCTTGACCAAGGTATCATTGAGAAGAGTGTTGTTCAGTTTCCATGTGAATGTTGGCTTTCTGTTATTTATTTTGTTATTGAAGATCAGCCTTAGTGCATGGTGATCTGATAGGATACATGGGACAATTTCAATATTTTTGAATCTGTTGAGGCCTGATTTGTGACCTATTATGTGGTCAATTTTGGAGAAGGTACCATGAGGTGCTGAGAAGAAGGTATATCCTTTTGTTTTAGGATAAAATGTTCTGTAGATATCTGTCAGATCCATTTGTTTCATCACTTCTGTTAGTTTCAGTGTGTCCCTGTTTAGTTTCTGTTTCCATGATCTGTCCATTGGTGAAAGTGGTGTGTTGAAGTCTCCCACTATTATTGTGTGAGGCGCAATGTGTGCTTTGAGCTTTACTAAAGTTTCTTTAGTGAATGTGGCTGCTCTTGTATTTGGAGCATAGATATTCAGAATTGAGAGTTCCTCTTGGAGGATTTTACCTTTGATGAGAATGAAGTGTCCCTCCTTGTCTTTTTTGATGACTTTGGGTTGGAAGTCAATCTTATCAGATATTAGGATGGCTACTCCTGCTTGTTTCTTCATACCATTTGCTTGGAAAATTGTTTTCCAGCCTTTCATTCTGAGGTAGTGTCTATCTTTTTCTCTGAGATGAGTTTCCTGTAAGCAGCAAAATGTTGGGTCTTGTTTGTGTAGCCAGTTTGTTAGTCTATGTCTTTTTATTGGCGAGTTGAGACCATTGATGTTAAGAGATATTAAGGAAAAGTAATTGTTGCTTCCTGTTATTTTAGTTGTTAAAGGTGGCATTCTGTTCTTGTGGCTGTCTTCTTTTAGGTTTGTTGAGGGATTACCTTCTTGTTTTTTCTAGGGCGTTGTTCCCGTTCTTGTATTGGTTTTTTTCTGTTATTATCCTTTGAAGGGCTGGATTCGTGGAGAGATAATGCGTGAATTTGGTTTTGTCGTGGAATACTTTGGTTTCTCCCTCTATGATAATTGAGAGTTTGGCTGGGTATAGTAGCCTGGGCTGCAGTTTGTGTTCTCTTAGTGTCTGTATAACATCTGTCCAGGCTCTTCTGGCTTTCATAGTCTCTGGTGAAAAATCTGGTGTAATTCTGATAGGCTTGCCTTTATATGTTACTTGACCTTTTTCCCTTACTGCTTTTAGTATTCTATCTTTATTTAGTGCATTTGATGTTCTGATTATTATGTGTCGGGAGGAATTTCTTTTCTGGTCCAGTCTATTTGGAGTTCTGTAGGCTTCTTGTATGTTCATATGCATCTCATTCTTTAGATTTGGGAAGTTTTCTTCAATAATTTTGTTGAAGATGTTTGCTGGACCTTTGAGTTGAAAATCTTCATTCTCATCCACTCCTATTATCCGTACGTTTGGTCTTCTTATTGTGTCCTGGATTTCCTGGATATTTTGAGTTAGGATCTTTTTGCATTTTCCATTTTCTTTGATTGTTGTGCCGATGTTCTCTATGGAATCTTCTGCACCTGAGATTCTCTCTTCCATCTCTTGTATTCTGTTGCTGATGCTCAAATCTATGGTTCCAGATTTCTTTCCTAGGGTTTCTATCTCTAGTGTTGCCTCGCTTTGAGTTTTCTTTATTGTGTCTACTTCCCTTTTTAGGTCTAGTATGGTTTTGTTCATTTCCATCACCTGTTTGTATGTTTTTTCCTCTTTTTCTGTAAGGACTTCTACCTGTTTGATTGTGTTTTCCTGTTTTTCTTTAAGGACTTGTAACTCTTTAGCAGTGTTCTCCTGTATTTCTTTAAGTGATTTATTAAAGTCCTTCTTGATGTCCTCTACCATCATCATGAGATATGCTTTTAAATCTAGGTCTAGGTTCTCAGGTGTGTTGGGGTTCCCTGGACTGGGCGAAGTGGGTGTGCTGGGTTCTGGTGATGGTGAGTGGTCTTGGTTCCTGTTAGTAAGATTCCTCCGTTTACCTTTCGCCATCTGGTAATCTCTGGAGTTAGTAGTTATAGTTGACTCTGTTTAGAGATTGTTCTTCTGGTGATTCTGTTACCGTCTATCAGCAGACCTGGGAGACAGATTCTCTCCTCTGAGTTTCAGTGCTCAGAGCACTCTCTGCTGGCAAGCTCTCTTACAGGGAAGGTGCGCAGATATCTTGTATTTGGACCTCCTCCTGGCCGAAGAAGAAGGCCCAAAACAGGACCTTTCTCAGACACTGTGTTGCTTTGGCAGTTCCCAGGTGGTACAGACTCTCACCTAAGCAGACTAAATTCCTAAGTTCCTTGGAGTCCCGGGACCAAGATGGCGACCGCTGCTGCTTTGGCTTAGGCCGCCTCCCCAGCCGGGTGGGCACCTGTCCTCCGGTCCGGAAGGTGGCCGGCTGTCCCCGGCCCACACAGGGTGCTGCCTCAGCGCCTCTGTGCTTCTGCCTGTTCCAGAAGCTGTCAGGTTCTCTGGCGCACCCTCTCACCTGTTCAGACTAATTTCCTAAGTTCGGCGGGTCTCGGACCAAGATGGCGACCGCTGCTGCTGTGGCTTAGGTCGCCCCAACTAACTTCTTAAAGATATCCTCTGACCTCTGCACACCCACAGAACAAGTGTGTGCCCCCCCCCACACACACACAGAGAGAGAGAGAGAGAGAGAGAGAGAGAGAGAGACAGAGACAGAGACAGAGACAGAGACAGAGACAGAGACAGACAAGAGAACAAAACCACTTCAAGAAGCTCACAGGATAATTTCTGGTCATTTAGAAGCTTTAACATAATAGTAAGTGTTTGTAATTCTTACTGTCTCCTGACACTTTCCAAGGTGACAGTGCACATTCCATTTGAAGGTCAGGGAACCCAGTACCTCTCATGTACACTGGGCAAAAGAATTGACAGTTTGCTGTACAGCTCACACAAGGTTGGCAGCTAAGGGAGGATACAAGTTCAGTTCCTAGCACCCCATAAGACCTACAAGTCCACTCTGGGGGGCCCAATGTCCTCTTCTGCATCCTCATACACCTGTGCTTATGTGCACACACCCAAAGCAGAATTTAAAAAATACATACAAATCTAATCAGACAGTGTTTGCACACACTCTTAATCCCAGCACTCTGGAGGCAGAGGCAGGAGGGTCTCTCTGAGTTCAAGGTCAGTCTGGTCTACATAGCAAGTTCCAAGACAGCAAAGACTATATAGAGAAACCCTGTCAGAAGGAAGGAAGGAAGGAAGGAAGGAAGGAAGGAAGGAAGGAAGGAAGGAAGGGAGGGAGGGAGGGGAGGGGAGGGAGGGAAGAAAGGAGGGAGGAGGGGGAGGGAGGAAGAGGAGGGAAGGGGTAGGGAAATAAATGAGTAAGAAAATAAATAAATAAAATCTTTAGGTCGTGGCACTGAGTTGAATGATAGAATTCACTGTCCCACATTAAAGTTGCTAGAGAAATATTTCAAAGAGAAGCCACATTGCCTACCATCATATTTCTGAGGCAAAAAAAAAAAAAAAAAAAAAAAAAAAAGGTGGTCAAACTTTTGAAAGAAAAAAGCAGTATTAATATTATAGAAGAGAAACTGAGCCCATTAGCTAATCCTTCTGCTGTCATGAGGAAACAAAACAAGATAAAAAAAATGCCCTAGTGAGAGCCCCGGATCAGGGAGGGCAGGGACTTCACACAAGTGGCACTGGACGCACTGATTACATGGTCCAAACGGTCCCTTCAGATGAGTGGCTCTGCTATATATAAACACAGACAGTAGCAGTGGCTCACGCTTAGGTGTCCCATCTCTCCAGTACCTCATTTCATCTTTTCAAGAGCAGGTCTATTTCAGAGAAGGGCGTAGCAAGCTAAACACAGGATGCAACTTGCCCAAAGCTTTTAGGCACAGATCTGGAATCTCAATCTAACCTCAAATCTTAGCCCCTAAGCTCTTTAGCTTTCCCTAATGCACCCAATCTGTTACATAAACTCTTTCTGCTCTTGTTTATGTAACCCTACGTGGGCTTCAAAGACAAGGCTGTCTCTGATTCCTCTAGTCTTTCACACAGGATCACAAACTGCCCCCATAGCGTTCTTTCACCTGCCACGGGCTCTGTGGTATCTAGGACACGGGTCAGGACTAAGATACATAGCTCGGGGGCGGTGGGGGGAGAGCAAAGGCCCTGGGTTTGATCCCTAGGAGAGGATGGGGAGGAAGGAGAAGAACCAGCTGAGTGATGCCCCAATGGGTAGGTTATTAAGGATGCCTTATACATTTGACTATCTTCATAAGCTACTGTAAAATCCTCAACGAACAAGAAAGAGAAGAGACCCCAACCAGCAACAGAGAAGGTGAGGCAGGAGATTTACATGCCCAGGGCCAACTTGGGCTATCTTGTGAACACAGAGTGAGACCCTATGAGAAGAAAAGCATGAGAGTCCACCTAGAAACAGCCCTCAACCAGACAGCCTTCTGAAGAGACCTCACGGTTTAAATATCCCTTTGTGAGGGCCAAATCTCTGTGCTCTGGCCTTTAACCCAGAACATTCATCAGTAACTTCTTTAAAATCCACACCTGAGACAGTTACTTTTCTGCCTTTCTCATGCTTGTTTGGAAATAGTCTTCCTTTAGTGAAAATTCTGCTTCCTTGCTTTGCTCTGTTCTTCTACTTGTGTGGGTGAGGTCCAACAGAAAGGGTCCAGGCAGTCAGGTTCCTGGAGGCCCCACTGGCATCTTTAACCAACAACTCTGTACAAACAGAGCTCATTCTATGCCATTTTCCTTTATCTGTACTTACAACAGCCGGTGAGGGGACATGGATGCTGGCGACAGATCTCGGACGGACGTGGTTGGCCAGGTGGCAGAGGACGACACCATCCATGAGTGCCGCCCCCAGGTCTTCATGAAGGGTCACCTTCAGCCTCATCTCGATGCTCTGGGGATGGGAAGCAGAAAGAGCCAGTTTGCTACGGTGGTAAATACACCTGCAAGTATGTATAAACCCAAGTGCTCTTGTCAGTGAGGGGACAAACATAAGAATGTCTGGAGATGGGGTGATGGTTTTGTCAGGAAAGTGTTTGCAAGGATGCGAGTTTGATAGCAGACCCCAGAGAGTCTGACATGGCAGTGTGTGCCTGTAATCCCAGCCGCTGGGCAAGTGGATTCTAGGGGATCCTGAGACTTGCTAGCCAGCCAGATTAATCTAGTCAGTAAGGTCCAGGCGAGTGAGAGAGACCCTGAATCAAAACCAAAAATGTACGTAACACCTCGGGTTATCTCTTTTCCGCCACATACATGTGCATATTCACACACACATACATGCTCACTCTCACACATCGACATGCATACCCCAGACACACAGTGAATGTCTGGAAAACACTCACATTCATTAAATATCTCAAGTATTAAAAAAAAAAAAAAACGCTCTGTATAAAGACAGATACGGTTGTGTTGAAATGTCTGAATTAGAAGCTGCAGAACTGAAACTGGGATGGTGCGCAAGGGAGGCCTCCAGGCCAGCTTTTCCAACACACAGAGCGCTGCGTGATTCTGCGCATCGCGCTCAGGCACAGGCCACGCCCCAGTACCTCTCGGAGTTGCTCCACCAGCTCCTTCTCCTCTCTCATCTGCTCCATCTTCCTCCGGATCGTAAACTGTGGGTCTATAGATTCCAAGTTTCTCTGCGGTCTTAGAAACACTTCAATAGAAATGGAGAAAGAAACCAATCTGTATTACCACACAGGGCTATTCCTAATTTCAGATAAATTATTTACTTATTCCAGATTGTTTTATCATTCACTCTCACAGAGAAATTCCAGAGTCATAGCAAGAGTTGGCTGTGAATGCTCTAAGGGACACAGGTCTCCTGAGTTACCCTTCTGGGTTGTGTGCACTGCAGAACTCGGTTTGAGCTGAAAATAAACTGAATTGAGAGACAGGTCTCATCGGAGTGGAGATGAGACTATGCTGTCACTACTCAGACAAAAGCTGTCATCTGTCATCATGTCCAGTGTTACCTTCTGTTCTAATCGATATTCTAATCATATGTTTTCTCTTTCTTTAAATTAAGTAATTTTGATCAAATAAAAAGATGTTAGAATTGATGCTATTGTAGAACTACATATTCTGACTTCTGTCCCATCACTGGCCAGGTGTTCAAACATTCAGCTCGAGTGCAGGTGACAGTCTAAAACGCTGGCTGGACTAGAGGGGACTCTATCACCACTGGCTTGAGGATCTTAGGCTTCCTACAGAGCAGTGACTGAAAACATTGCTTTGTCGGAAGGAATAAAGAAAACACATACTCTCGGGGATAGAAAGATAGGTCAGCAGTTATAAACAATGTCTGCTCTTCCAGAGGACCCAGGTTCGATTCCCAGCACCTACATGGTGGTTCACAATTATCTTTAACTCCAGTTCCAGAGGATCTGACCTTCTCTTTTAGCTTCTGAGGGTACCAGGGATACACATGGCAAACAGACACACACATAGACAAAACATCCATATGCATAAAATAACAATAAATAAATCTCTTTTTAAGTTAAACCCAGCACTGTACAGAACAGGACAGAACAAATGAACAATGGGGGAAAAAAAAAACTCGCAAAAATCATATGCTCTAAACTTCAAGGTGATAACATCAATTGGGATGATTAAAATATATTCTCCGTGTGGCTTTGCACCATCTTTGCACCTGTGGGGCCATGCCAGGAACAGGATGTCTAAAAACCAAGTGTATGAGGAGGGCTGTGTTTGCATGGACTTTTTTGCTGGTTGTAAGGGAGGTCTCAGTAGCTAATGAGAGCACAGCTCTTCGTAACGTTGAAGGTGTGTGTGCCGGAGATGAAACTAAATTCTCCTTAGGTAAGAGATGTGCTTAGGTATATAGAGTAAAACACAATCCAAGGACTCCCAGAGGCAAACCAAACAAAACCAGAGTGCTCTAGGGAAAGATAACTCTGGCCCAGGGAAACCTTGGCGTAGTTTGCACCAAATTCTCAAACAATCTCTTTGCAAAGGGCAGCGGACACAAAATCTGTGGGATGCCACACCCCACAGATGTAAGCTAATGAAAATTAAATAAAAGTGGATTTACAGTCTTATAAAGATGTTTTACATGTAAAGAATGATTTTAGTAGCTGGGCAGGGAGGCACACGCCTTTTATCCCAGCACTTGGAAAACAGATGCAGACAGATCTCTGTGAGTTAATGACTACCCTGGTGAATCATACGCCAGTCAGAGCTAGACAGAGAGGCCCTGTATCAAAAAGGGGAGGGTGTGTGTGTGTTCATTTTAGCAGAAGTCTTAAGTTTTTCTTTTTAGAGATTTTTTTTTTTTTTGCCTGAAGACACAAGGCTGTTGGGGAGTGGGATGGTCTGGTTTTCTATGTAGAGATGTTTAGATGGGGCTAGGAGGTGGTGGTAGGACAAAGCCACTCCAAACAATCTGTGCAAAGAACTCCTATGTAAGAAACCACCACCCCAAGTAAGAGGGATGGACGCCCGACTGCAGCAGTTACAGCCATGGTCATAGAAATAATGCTGAATACAAAGGACCTACAACGTTCATTTGGCCATTTCTTACAATGGTTCAGTTTGTCACCCTTTGAAGAGTAAATATGGCTCACAAGTATAACACATTGAGGAAAAGGCCCATGCATGCTTCGAGTGATTAAATACCCAGCACTGTGAGGCTGTATCCATCTCTGTCTTCCAGTTTTCTTTTTACATGGGTTCAAAGATTCTAGAACCAAGATGCCTGGAAAGATGAGGTGGATGCCATCGTTGACTGATACAGTTCACGGAGAATGAGGCTGAGTGCATGAGCACAAGGCTTTCCGGAGCCACAGAAAGGAGGTTGTGCCCCCCGTCTCAGGATGGAAGTGAACCAAAAGGTCACTGGTTAAAAAAGCCAAAGGCTTGTCCACTCAGGAGTCTCTCACCAAGGCCCCACAGGAGCCAAAGTCCACAGGACGTAAGATTGGTCAGAGCAAGAATGGAAAAAGGCAGAGCAAGAACAGAAAAAGGCAAAGCTCGCAAAAGAAGGGTGAGGTGATGGGGCAGCTGGGCTCTGAGAGGAACGTGATGGAGAAAGGACATTAGAAGCCTGAGAGAGCAAACTGCACCTGCCAGAGGAAGTCCAGCAACTAAAAGAAAATACAATGTAAAACCCAAAAGCAACCTCTTCTCACAAAGATGTTAATTGAATTTACCAAAAAAAGTCAAGGAATGTGGACGGAGCTTGGTAGTGCACACACATGTCACCAAGGGGCGCCGTGACCCTATTCTAACAGTTTGCTGTTTGCTTTGGAGGCCATTTCCCTTTTGACTTTATTCTGGGGAAATCTTATCTAATACGGCATGCTTAATACTTTCAATATGTTTTTATTGGACGATTTCATTCCGAATATGAAAATATGAGGAAGTTAAGTGACCTGCAATCTCTGGGGTAACTGCACACACTCGAGCATGTATGTTAGCAGAGCAGCGTGAGGGATATCAGAGTGATACCATCAGGTCTGGCTCTTAATTTCCTGGCATGCCTGTTTATTTTAAAGTCCTTTGCAAATTACAAAAGCAAAAGTGCCCACTGGGGTAGATTTCTGTGACTAGCAAGCAATCACCAAGCGTTGAAGGTCTCTCAGCTGTCCTTTCTATTTTAAAACAAATATTTCAAATGTACATGCAGTGATTAGAAATGAGAAGCATATGAGTATATACACTAAAATTATATAATTAATTATAACTACCGTGAACGGTTTGAAAATAAAGAAACTCTTTCAGCTAATAAGCCTGCCAGCTTACTTCTTTCTGGATCAAGTCTTCAGGGAATTGATGCCTATGAGAATTATCCTGACTGGTGTTAACTCCCTACCATTGCATTTCAAGAGCTGTTTAATGATTAAGGGGCACGTCACTAACAGTGAGAACAGGACATAAGACCTGCTGGCTGTAGCTCACTTAGCAGGAGACAATCTCTAAACATGGCCTATTGAGGAGGTTGAGACATGCATACAGAGGACTCCGCTGATCTTTCCATCCTTGAAAGTCTCTGGTCTCTTCACTGTATCCCTGAACTGGCATAATCTCTACTTCCTGTGAATGCCCAAAGATAATTAGCTGCGTACCTCTTGGCACTTATCATTCTGTATTACCCCATAAAATCCATAGCTCTGCAAGAGCCCAGTTGCAGGCTCTTTCTGCATCCCACAAAGCTGTGTGCTGAGACGCATGTTTGTTGAGGAGTAAATGAAACCTGTGTTTCAAAACCTCCCAGGAAAGACAGGAGTAAGGATCTGAAGATCATCTTTGCAGAAATGACCTTACCCTGGTGATTCATTTCTTAATTTCTCCTCTGACAGAAAAAAAAAAAATCCCAAATTACTCTCCAGATCTGAACACATTAACTTCCAAATTTAGGTTCCACAACAGTGGAGACTGTCTGGTTGTAATGTTAGAGGCACGCTTAGCATAGGGAAGCACTTAGCAGGGGTACGAAACACGAACACAAAACCCATTCTCCAAGTGTCACCTTTCAGCTAAGCAAAGAGAGCTCACAGTGCTAAACCATACACTAAGTGAACCTTACCATGACACTGAGACAAAAAAACAAACAAACAAAACCTATGCACTTTGCTTCTCTGTGGAAGCACAGGGCTTTGAAACTTAGCTTCCTCTTCCTTGGAAGTTAAGAATGCGGACTAGAGTGCCTTTTAATAGATTCAAATGCAAGGCAGGGATACCGTGACAAGTATAAGCTTTAGACTGCGACTCTTAGGAGTTAGAAATCAGGCAAATGAATTCATCCATTTCCTTCTGGAGCACCAAGTAAATCAGGTCCCTTTACTGCCCTTCAAATGCTGAAATAGCCCTTCCATTATCTTGAGCAGTTTATTTAACTCACATGTCAATGTGCACATAAACAATGTATCTCTGTCTACCACGGACACATAAATGACAAAGAGGTAAATGCTTAGGCTCTGTCACTTACTATCTCTGAACATGGGGACCAGACATTCTAATCTGAAGCCAGAGCTGAGAGTCCCCGAGGAGCTCCCACGCCCTCGGCATCCTTACTTTTGTACTGGGGAGAATAAGACCTCAATGCTACGCTGTCATCACCAAGGAAACCAAGATGCCTATAAACTGGCTGGAGATGGATGTCCCCTCACTCACTGTCACACAAAGATCAATTCTAAGTAAGTCTAGAGTGGTGCCCACCAATTCACCAGGAATGAAAAGGCAGAAACACCTCAAGCGAGGCCAGGACTGGCTTTTGACTTCCAAGTGAATGGGAAAGGGGAAGACGAAGCCACAAACGAAGGCACAAGAATTAGGGCAGGGGAAGAGGATGGGTTCTCAGGAAGTGAAGGCACCCCAGGCTGTGGTGGGGCAGGCAGCGCCACAGATGGACGTCCATGTCATGCTGTCCCTCTGAGAAGAATGATTTCAGAAACTGTGGGTCTCCAGATGTTCAAGGTCCTTCCCGCCTGTCCCCCATTTTTTTCTTTTTTTAAAAATCTCTTTGAAGACCATGTTACAAAGACAATGGTGAATTTAAAATGAGCTCAATCTGGAACAGAACGTTAGAAGGGATTTAAATGAAAAGAGAAATCTTTGTGTACAAAGATGGGCAATGAGATGAATACTCTAAGTTTGACCAAGTTAATAATGAAACGTCATGATTATCTAAGGTATCTTGTTTGCAAGGCTGGACAGCTGTGGTGTCAGATAATGAAAAAACAACACAATTGTGGAGATAAGCATTTCTGGACATGCCAAGAAAGCCCACAGAGTAGAAGAGTCTGTTTCTATGGAAGCGTTAAGGACAACACAGTGAGTGGGCTACATTCCTCAGCTTTTCCACTGAGTTAGGAAGCACTGCAGTCACAAGGCCAAGTCTCATGCGCAGGGACTGAAAAGGTATGTGACACTATGGACAAACTGCAAATAAAGAAAAAAATGTAAACCATCAGAAACATCTGACATGGTTGCCCGATCCAGAGGAATATGAAAACAATCCTTTTATTACTGCTGTGGTATAATGTGGTTAGGCTCCTGATTTGTTATACACAGGGGGAAAAAAGGCCATGTAATAAATGCAAAGTTATTTTGTTTTTAAATGTTCATAATGGTTATTGGCTGTGGACATCTCAGAATTTTTAATAAAAAGAAGACTGGCCCAGTACCGCCCACATCAGCTCCTCACCTGTCCAATGAAGGATGGTTTGTCTGACAGGTGACAGTTAAGACCTGCAATACAGACCTCCTATCTGAGCTCTATCACAGCCACATACCAGCATAGAAATTCTGCTGTTAAAAGTCTTTAGACCTTTCCAGGATTGAAAAAAACAAAAACAAAAAAACATGGCCCTCTGGTTTCAGATATTACTCCTCAGGAAATAACTCACACATGAATCTTTCATAATAGCCTTATTTCCAATAGAGAGCATTATACCTATAGTAGCCAGGATTTCATAAAACAGAAACACTTCTTTTTCATAGCTTGATCTTCCGGTTTTATACCAAAGAACAGCTTAGAAAGAAAAATTCTCTCTAACCCTCCTCCTCCTCCTTCTCTTCCTCCTCCTGTCGGTGCTCAGAATTTAAAGCAGGATGACATAAGGAGGGGATTTTGTATCATGATTGCTCTTTAAAAAAATCATGACTATTTTCAGTGAAAATTTTTGAGACCTGCAGTGCTCAAGCTGTGGGTTGTGACCCTTCAGAGGGTTGGACATCCCTTTCCACTCGAGTCCCTTACTGGCAGACAACAAAGATGACTCATAACAGAAACAAGATTACAGTTATGAATTAGCAATGGAAATAATTTAATGATTGGGAGGTCATCAAAACATGATGGACTGTATTAAAGGGTCAGGACCTTAAGATGGTTGAGACCCACTGTTTTACACAACTATAAAGTACTAATATTTCTTGTAGATTCAGTCTGCCAGAATATGTATTCTTCTTTAATAAATGGAAATTTTAGGTGAATCTTAACCAGAGATCACGGCAAGTATTCTAACTATACATTCTCCATTACAGGAGTGAAGCACCACACCCACACTCTAAAAAACAAACTCTGAGAGCATTAACTATGGGGTCAGAAGCAAGTGGAGATAACCGAAATGCGTGAGTTTCAATCTCTGTAGACGAGCAGACAAACCAACCAAACCCCTAGCATAATAGGTAGACAAGAGAGTATTGAAAAAATCCTCCCAGAGTCAGTACCCTCGAGGTAAATCAACTGTCACATCATCAGCTGTTAGGCAAGAGGTCACAAGCACTTGTCTAGACGTTGCCTCAGAGGCTTTCCAGAGTATGGAGTATGCAGGTCAATATATCCTGTCTCCAGGTACACACAGAGGCCTGTGGAGTACAGTCACAGGCTTATTACATGAACATCGAAGAAGAGACAACAAAGCACCTACCATTGTCACTGTTTCCTTCAGATGGAACACTGTAGCTAGAGTTGTCCCATGTTTGTGCCTGTGTAAGTGTGTTGAAGGAGATAGGAGGGAGAATGAGGGCTGGGTCTGCAGACGAGCGAGAGAGCCAGGTGGACAGTTGCACAAGGACCAGGGGGAACCCAGGGGGCCGCAGCATTCCACACGTGGCATGAGGTTCGTATGGAAATGAGGTGGATTTCATTATGTGGGGTTTAAATTCAAATGGACAGTTCAGGAGGGGAATGGGAGATGGCGCATGGAAGGAAAAGAACGATAAAAACCGAGTGTTAGTACTGGCTCACACTCTGCATGCAGTTAATAGCCTTAATCTTAACAGTTCTGCGAGCCTGCAGCCTAGCGTGCTGTTGGGTCATGGCAGCAGAAGGAAAGAACTTGGTCATTCAGGCAGCGGAAAGCAGAAAGGCCCACAGATACCCTTTGCCAACCCCTTTTAACAACTAGTCAGCTGACATAATTGCACAATTCACCCAGAACTCCTGGGTCACATTAGACAACACTCAAAATGTATACATGCATCTGATATTTAGAAACAAAATGACTATAGAGGAATTGTGTATTTTAATGCTTTTACAGAACTGAGACAGTAACTAAATACTCTCTTTTTCATCTCTCCACAGAACCTGAATGGTGTACACTGCAGGTTCAAGGCAATCTCTAACTTGGTAAGCTTGGTTTAGGCTCTATAGATGCATTAAAAGTCTGTGGATCCATTTTACAACTTAATTGTAAAAGTCTAACACTCAAAGGGCTATTAATCTTTGCAGACTCTCACTCACGTTTTGATTTCAGTTATGAGACATTTTGAAATGCTGCAGAACTGTCCAGTGGCTTGCGAGAGAACTGTCGCCAGCCACGAGGCAGGGGGGTATAATAGCAGTGACCTCCATTTCTCCCAGAACAGAGCTCGGATTATGGGCATAATTGAGGTGTACCCCAGATTTGTCTGTATACGCCCACTTCCTTACATTAGGGGGCCAGTCACTTGAGTTTTCTACGATCTCATCCTCACCCTTCCTATCTGTAACATTCTCTAGGGCTAGAGATACCGCTCAGTGGTAGTGCACGGCCCTGACACGTGTAAGGGCCTGGGTTTAATTCCTAGGACTGAAAAAAACAAGACAGGAAAGATCTAGAAACTCTGATCATACTAAAGCCATTTCCCAACTGTTTATTTTCTCTTATTCTATTCTAACGGCCAGGACACCTCCACACTTGGCCACGTGTGCCCATCAATCAATGTCTTCCAAGAACAAACCATCTCCCCTATAAAACGAATCATCTCTGTTTTTCCCCTAGCGATGTTTATTCAAGCCAGAAATGGGTAACGCTCATACTGTTGTCAAAATGCTTTGCCTCAAATCCAAGATCACCTGTGTTTTCTACCAGGTGTGCTTGTGTGTGTCCAGGGCCCTTGTAAGAACTATTTAAAAGCATTCGTGGTAAATATAGTAAGTCTGAGAGGAACAAAAAAGCACAAACAAACAAGGTCCCAAAAGAAGGCATTTAGCACCAAAACTGGAAATGTGGAAAGAAATGTATTTTTCTACCTGGGGCCCTTTTTTAAAAAATTAAAAGTAACTTTGCACTTTGCTAACATTAACTTTGTCAATATGGTAACACAAACTACAACCAAGTAGGTCAAAAAGTAAGGTGTTTTCCTTTCTAAGAAGTTTCCCCGACTCCTAACCACTCATACAAGCCTTAAAGTGCTCACCCTCTTGTGTGAGTCAATGCAGAGCCCTTACCATGCCTGGAAAGCAACTGGGGTCGTCTTGGGGAGGACTCTGCCTGCAGGCTGCCCTGTACCTCCTCAGGGCACCAGGAACCTTTGGGGTAAAGCGGAGCCGGTTTATTCCCACGGGTTAAAAGCTGGAAGGGAGTATTCCTTCCCTACTTACATTGCCCTTTGCCACTTTTCTTTGCTGTGATTCAGAAGAGGGCGAGCTGCCCAGTCCTGGAAGCACAGACCTCACAATAGCATAACGTTATCACCCGACCTCACCAAGCTGCTGCTATTCTGATGCCAGGACCCCAGCCGACTAGAACTGGCAAAGCTCATATTACTCACGAATAAGTTTGAAAGGCCAAAGAGAAATCATTTTAGTTACTTTAGTTACTGAGGTCAACGTACCTGAACGAGGCTTCAGGCCAAACGGAGCTGTGATGTTTGCAGTAGGAGACACTGAAGGGGAGTTCTCTCGTATCTGTGGGGTGAGAAAACAATTGGGAAATGAAGAAGCAGATGGACTTGTATGGTTAGTGATTGTTATAAAATGACTCTGCTTTTGCTATGGCTGCCTTGTGATGGATGACAGCTTGGCTTTTTAAAAAAGACATTTTGTAAATACTCTAAGAGGTGGTCAATAGAATGTTTTCCGGTATTCTTTTTGTTGTTGCATTGAAGTCTTTATTTGCTCACTACAAAATCATCTTGCAGTGACACAAAGCCGTGATCTGCCTCTCATTGGACACATCTGACTGCAGACGGGCAGGCACGCCAAAGAGCACGTCTAACGGAGCCTCTGTAACACGGAGACACACGGCTAACACTGAGCATGCAGCTCATCACGCAGAAACTGCGCATCGAACCATCTTGGGTAGCAACTGAGGAAATGTCATCTGAATGATCATCTGCCGTTTTCCATAAAGACATCCCACCCCTAGATCTCAAAGGCCATTTCTCACAGAATTAATCTTTAGTGATGTATAGAGCCAAGTGATTTTGTGACAGTGAGTGACAACTATCGAGAGACCCCAGAGACAGTCCCATTAACTCTTTAATCCCGGAGTCAGACTATCCAACTCTGGGACCAATGGTTCAGTTTGGTCTCCATGGAATACCTCAGCTGCCATTAACCCTCAGGAAGCTTACCTCATTGGGAGAATACTGGCTTCCATTACTCTGTAACATTAGATCATTTTGCACCTTAAGGGAGAGAGAAATGTATACGTTCCATTAGATTTGGAGAAAGAGGAGGCAAGGACTACATCTTTTTTTTATTGCTGCCATAGCCCTGGCCCAGAAGCACACACTAACTAGCAAATGTTGAATTAATTCATGGTTAAGTAGCTAAGAAGGTCATCCTTCTATTTTCTAAAACTACGCAGCTTGTATCCATTGAGAAAAATCTAAAGACTAGCACAGATTAACATGAGAGCCCCCAAACAGGGATCTTTCCCCAGTAGCTATGAGCGCATCTTACCTGGCCAAGTAACCAAACTGTCTCCTGGCTCCTTTCTCTATTTGAATTATGGGTTTTTAGAAATGGTCCAAACTAGTAGTTCCAAAATATACAGAAATTTTCAGTAGGTACACACGCTTGAACCCTGAGCAACCTTGAAAAACCTCATTCACGTGACCTGTTTATTATCAGTCTGCTTTGGCAGTCACTGGTTAAGAGAGCTGTTAAGGAACCAAGCATGACTTAACATATACACTCTAATAAATAAAAAATTTGCAAAAAAAAAAAAGAGCTGGGTGTGGTGGCGTCCGCCTTTAATCCCAGCACTTGGGAGGCAGAGGCAGGTGGATTTCTGAGTTCAAGGCCAGCCTGGTCTACAAAGTGAGTTCCAGAACAGCCAGGACTATACAGAGAAACCCTGTCTCAAAAAACAAACAAAAAATAAAACAAAATAAAAATAAAAAGTTTGGGGATAGCTAATAAACACCTGCATATATGCCACCATAAAAGTGTAAATCTAAGGTGCCCATTGTGTGGAGGAGTGCTATTTAAAATGAACCCAAGGGAAATGCATGTAGAATAAAATGTCATTCATGTCCCTACTCAATTAAAGGGCCTTCTTAGGAGAGCCAACTAGACTTCTACCAACTCTCCCCATTGTCCTCACAAACTCCTCTCCTCAGTACTATTTACAAGCAAGGGAGGTGCGTTCTCACCTTGTGGACACCTATGGTACATAACTTCATGTGGCCAGTCTTCTAAACTATGTTTAAGGCAGGTCACATGACATGCAGGCAGACCCTCTACAACCTCTGCCTCCCCTCTCAGTGGTGGTAACACACTGTGCTCAATCTTCCCGGGCTACCCGTGCTCCCTTGCAGGTCCACAAACTAAGCTGTCCTCATGCCTTGTTATACACTCTATCCTTTCCGGAAGAACACAGCAAACAACTCAGGATGGCAACCCACTAGAAATGTTACCAGTACCAACATCTTCTGTTCACTCAACCATTTTGCTACTTTATGGGTCTCACGATCCGTCCTCCACAACAAAAAAAAAGCCACACCCTGCACAAGTAGGCAACCAACTGTCGGTCTGGAGAAAGGGTGTGTCGATGTGTGACCAAATAACAAGTGAGACCAGGGACCTAGAGAAGCCACAACTTATTTCCTTTTCCTTCATCACATGACTTCCTTTTTGCATCAGGCTGGCTGTCCATCCCTTCCTTTTGAAAGCCTGTCATGGGTCCAAAGCTCCCTTGAGAGGGTAGACAAGAATGCCTTACGCAAGCATGGTTACTCACCAAAGCAAAGGGAGACAAGCTTACAGCACTGTAACCTGACAGAGAGCACCGGCAGCTGAACGGAGAGGAGTTCGGGAACCTCTGACCCCTAGAAGCTTCGTTTCCTTCCTTGTGCTCTGGCAATCTTGGAAACAAGTAAGTGCTGTTTCTCCACAGGGTCTCACTAGGCAGTCCAGGTTCACCCTGAAACTGGAATCCTCCGGCCTCAATGGCAGAATTACACCATCCCCAGCCACACAGGCTGCCCCTGCCTCGGCCTGGGCAGAATAGGAGGTTGAAGTGAGTGCAGCTACTGCTTCCAGGGGGCGGGCTTGAGCACCTGGCTTGGGCAGGGATCCCAATGAAAATTAGATGCAGACTGAATTGTGAACTAGGCTCAGTCTATATGTAGATACATACCCATCCTCTTCTAGCCTTTCCAAACGCCTTCCACACTCCTGGAAGCGTTGCTCATGAACTCATAAGTGTATTGGCTTCTTGCCTTCCGCTAAGACAAAGCTTTTAAGGAGAGGTTCCACGCCATCAGCTGTCGCTAAGGTTTGGAGTGTGACAAACTGAATACAAAGAAGGCAATCTAGTGTGATGGAATAGCCGGCCTATCCATTACCATGGTAACGAGTCAGCCAGTCTCAACCGTGAGCATCATGTCCTGCATCCATGAACAGGTCACGTTAACTCCTATATTTCCTAACAGCCATCAGGAATATACGCTGCTAAGAGAACGACCTTTGTGGTCCTCAAGGCTTCCTCAGTGACACACAGCGACACCCAGAGCATACTTACTGAGGAGATGGAAATACAAAGTCCTGATTTCATGAAGGTTTGACTTGGAAAAGGTCTGCTTTACTCTGGTGTAAAAAGAGTCTCACACAACCCTGACCTGCCTCAAACTTGTCTTGTAACCAAAGCTCCCACTGAACTCCTGATCCTCCTAATTCCGCCTCCTGCTGTTCCAGGTGTATGCTGCCATGCCACTTACTGAAGGCTTTTAGCAAAACATTCAATAAATTACTTTAGATTACTACTATACAGCAGGCATTTTAAATGATTTTCCCTCGCTGCAAGCTATTATAAACGCTCCGAACCCATTAGGGTAGGCTAGGCAAAGCAACAGTGCTCACTATGGTAGGTAGATTAAATGCATTTTTGCATTAATGTTTTTAACAGCAATACATGAGAGGAACCAGAAACCCATTATAAATCAAAAAGGGCTTGTGTTGATAAGGCCTATAAAACATGAAGCACAAAACCTGGCACCCAGCAAGGCTTCTTTTTCTGTTAGGAATAAGCACTTGTAAACAGAGACACAATGTTTGAACTGTGCCCTGGATTTTTTAATCTTGTGTCCTCCTCACCCTGAAGTCATTCAGCAGGATAGTCATCAGGAGCTAAAACATCTCTTCATAGACTTCTCACTGGTCATGCGGGAACAATGAAATAACCATAATACAGTAATAAAATGGGGTGATATAACAATGGAGTGTTTCAACTAAATACAAGCAATGGGGGCAAGAAGGACACAGCAAGCCTCCAAATCTGAGAGCCCGGGAAGAGCACGCAACAGCACCAAGGCAATATCCAAAATAAGAATGCAGACCCTCAATCAAGAGGAAACATCAGACAAACACTAAAGGAAGAATATCCCCCAAGACAAGGGAAGGGCTAGGTGCTGGAAATCCGCTCAGTCGGTAGATCCAGCACACACAATGTCCTGGGTTCTATCTCCAGCACCACATAAACTGGATGTGGTAAAGCACACCTATAATCCCTACCCTCTAGAGGCAGAGGCCGGATAGACAGAAGCTCACGATAGCCACCTGCTATACAGCAAGTTTGAGGCCAGCCTGGGCTACATTAGACCCTGTCTCCAAAAGAAAAGGCCTGGCAAGGGCTCTGGTGGCACATGCCTATAATCCCAGAATTTGGGAGGTATAAGGAAGATGGTTAGGTGTTCCAGGTTATCTCCTGAGCCACACAGAGTTCTAGAGCAGCCTGGGCTACATGAGATACTATTTCAAAACACACACACCAAAAAAGGCCCACATTCTCTACAACTTCACTGTCATCGCATCACTATCCTCAGAAACGCTGCAAAGCAAAGGAGCCGGCAAAGAGACCAGAGAGACTCTGTAACCAAATGTAATGCCTGATGCTAGCCTGATGCCCACATCAAAGGGACAGGAAAATTCAGAGAACTGTTTTAGATCAACAGACCTATGGACGGCTGGGACAAGAGCTTATCAGCAGACACTAAGGAAGCGGAATCCTGAAATGTATCTACAGAAGATGGATCCCTATTTGTACACAATGTAACTGAAATGCAGAGCAGTAAGGGAAGTGGTGTCTACACTGTCAGCTATTTCAAAAATGGTAGATGTGGAGGAAAACGGAGAGACCAAATAACACAGCTAGCATGGGTAAACATCCATGCAGGCTGAATCTCCCTGTCCAAAAGGCAAGAGCCTGGAAGTGTTGGGACATGGGATCAAATTATCTGCAAATGCAGATAGGAGCTTGGAAACAGCTGAATCTAAACAGCTGGTTTTCATTTCAAATATGACTTATACACATGGTGTGAGGGGATTTTATGCTCTGTTTTCAAGCTCACCTGTGTTTTACCTGTGACCTGTCTCATGAGAGCAAGTGCAAAGGTTTATATTTGTGGTGTTCTAATATTGCTAAAAACACTTCTGAGTTTTGTAACATCTTGAAATCATTTGCATACTAAGGATAGGTAACCTGTAGCTGCAAAGTGGAAGATTACAATATTTTTATAACTTTTATAGGACCCTGAAATTTATTTTTATATTCTTTTAAAGTTAAAAATATTTCTATATATGCAACTTTTTAAAAAACTGAGTCTTTGTGGAGAGACACTTGCTCTTTTGGGGGACCTGGGTTCAACTCCCAGTACCCACATAGTAACAGCTATCTATAACTCAAGTATAACTCCAAGGGATGGAAGGGATGGGATGCCCTAGCCTGACCACATACATGTATATGCATGTCTGTGGAACACACATGTGAGCAAAATATTCATACATGCAAAAAAAAAAAAGCTAGTCTACACATTGAAACAAATATTCTCAAACAGAAAGGACATGGAAACCATTAAAGGGAACCCTGCAAATAAAAGTCTCCTGATGTTCAACCCTGGTTTGTTGACGTGCCCACCACACTGTGATTCTATCTAAAGGTCACACCGATAACAGTAAGATTGTTGAAAAATAACAGCTAGCATTTACATGCCCACTGCTGAGAGGTTTCTCCTGAATCATCTCACTTGAGCTATACAATAGCTATTATTAGACTGAAATTTACCAAAAATAAAAGTGAAGTTTAGAGAGGTTAATTAAGTTGGACAGAGTTAGCAATTCAGTCAGGGCAGCCATGTAACATAATTACCAGTCCTTGTCTGTAACAATGCAATCACAATCTCTGCAAACCTAGCTTTCCCCTTTATGTTTTTTATTTTCCTCATTTCATTTACTCAGGCATGTTGAGTGTAAACCTGCTTAATTACTTCATAGTGCATGTGCGGTCAGATCCAGTACAGATGCTGGTTTGTAGGGAATTTCAGTCTCTCAATAGGCCATTTTAAGGCCACTCCCTGGGAGGGATGTATTAAACTGTAAATAGGCAGTGTGGTAGTTTGAGTAGAATGACCCCCATAGACTCAAAAACTCAAATACTTCATCCTAACTTAGAGGAACATTTTGGGAAGGATTCGGAGGTGTGGCCTCATTGGAAGAGGTATGTCTCTGGAAAGCAGGCTTTGTGATTTCAAGCGTCCACTCCATTCCCACTAGTTAGCTTCTCTGACTCCTGCTTGTGAACTGAGTTGTAAGCTTTCAACTATTGCTCCAGCACCACACCTGCCTGTCTGCTGCCATGTTCCCCACCATAATAGTCATGGACTCTAACCTTCTGTAACCATGAGCAGCAAATTAAACATTTTCTTTTGTAATTTGGCTTGGTCATGGTGTTTTTTTTCACAGCAATAGAAAAATAGCCAGAAATTGGTACTGGGGAGGGGGCTATTGCTGTGACAATCCAGACCATGCTGTTTCTCAGAGGAACATGGAAGATTTGGGACTTTGAATGAGGAAAGCAGCTGGATGCTGTAAGCATGCCTTAAGAGGGTTATCCTAGCAGGAGCTTGGAAGACAGTAGTGAGGAGAGCAATGGGACTATGGAAGCCAAGTACTGGTGGTTTCAGAGAAGAACAATATCAGCAACTGGACTTTAGACCATTTTTTGATACTTTGGCAAAGACTGTGGCTGCATTTTGCCTTTATCCTAAGAAGCTGCCTGAGGCTAACTGAAAAGTTTAGGGCTAATTTCACTGGCCAAGAATATCTGAAGATAGCTTCATATTCATCCTGTTGTATAGTTACTAGTAGTAACTCTTATGAAACTCTACAGTGAAAAACAGCAAGCAGGACAAAAAGAAATACAACATGTGCAGTTTGAGAAGGGAAAGAGTGCCAGGGAATTTAACATTGGAGCCCAGGCTTGTGCTGAAAGAGATAAAGAGATGCTCAAAGCCAAATGGAGCAAAGTGAATTGGTGTGCAAGACTCTATCCAGCTAATCTGCAAAGTCTGGAAAATGTCTCAGAGATTTCCTGGTCCTAAAAAAAGCAAGAAAGCAAAGTGTAAAACGAATTCAAGGAGGGAGTCAGGCTCCATCCAAAGAGGACAGCTAGATATGGCAGCATCAGCCATGTGTCCTGGCTTTAGAATCATGAAGGATGTAGGGTTAAAGGGGTTGTGGAATCTTCCTCCATGGATAAGGAGAGCTACTGAGGTCGGGCATGTGGGAGAGGAGTTCCTGCATGGAAGCCTTAAACGGCCACTGTATTTATGAGGCCATGAAAAGTGAAGCTTAGATCATGTTGGAGACCCCAGCACAATGGACAGAGCCGCCGCAGAGCCATGACATGTCTGCCAGAGAACGCTTCATACAGGAAATGGAACCAGCCCAAGCTACAAGTGTGTCACACACAACAAAGTTGAAAAGGCAGAGCCATCTAAGTTCTTTCACATCAGACAAGGAATTACAGGATCTGGAGTTTGCCCCGCTGAGGGTTTTATTCTTCCCTGCTCCAGTCCACTTTCTTCAACTATGACACCATTCTTCCCTTTCAGAACAGCAATGTATACTCTGTACCATTGTATGTTGGAACTATGTAATTTGCTTTTTTATTTTAAAGGGGTTACAATGAAGAGACTGTCTCAAGTCTCAAGAGAAACTCTGAAACCATGTTGAGACTATGGAGACTTGAAGGTGGACTGAATGCATTTTACATTATAGGACCACAAGCCTAGAGAGTCCAGTGAGTAAAATCAGATGGTTTGAATCAGAACACCCCTCACAGGCTCACAGATTTAAATGCTTGGTCCCCAGGTGGCAGAACTATTTGGCCAGGAATAAGAGGTGTGGCCTTGTTGGAGGAGGCAGGTCAACAGAACCAGGCTTGGAGGTTTCAAAAGCCCATGTCAATTCCAGGTAACCTACACTCACCTTCCCCCTGACCCCTGCATGTGTGTGTGTGTGTGTGTGTGTGTGTGTGTGTGTGTGTGTGTGTCTGTGTGTGTGTATGTGTGTGTGTGTCCTGTTTATGGATTAAGATGTGAGCTTTCAGCTACTACTCTAGCATCATGCCAGCCTGCCTGCCTTTTGCCATGAGCCCTGTCGTGATGGTCACATGTCACTGCAATAGAAAAGTAACTTTAACAGATTGTGTGATTCCTAACTACTCTCCCAAACTTATCTTTCCACAGCTGGGATAAGCTTTCTCTAGGATCATTCCTACTTTTATGTTGAGAATGTTTTCTCTACTAACCCCCCCAAATTTCACTCCACATGACTGTATCTAACTTATCCTTATCTTCTCCCCAAATATTCCCACCAGCTTCTCATAGTATTCTTTTGTGTTCTGTATGGACCTATGTATACTATATACTCATTGTTTTTTGAGTCAGAATCTCTAGTTGTACCTGGGGCTCTTCAATTCAGCTAAGCTGGCTAACCAGTTACCCTGAGCGGCGCTCCTATGTGCACGTGGTAGCACTGAAACCACAGGCCCAGGCTGCAGTGCCGAGGGTCTGAACTCGGGTCTTTACGCCTGAATGGCCATCTACACCACCACCCCCAACTCCCTATATATTCTTTTAATCTTCCCAAGCATTCTCAGTTCCTTTGATGACGTCCTTCAGGCCCTTCATTTAGCCAGACTTCTTTCTCAACTCGAATTTAGTCTGCATCAACTGGGCCTCCCTCCATTTCCAAGCCAGAACTGCTTTCTTATGCACTGCAGTGACCACTGCCTGACAAAGTGAGTCTGTTTTGGCAAACAAACTTAGAGAATCTAACCAAAAAAAAAAAAAAAAAAAAAAAAAAAAAATTAAGCCACCTCTCATCTTTGAGGGAAGGTGGGGGGAACAATAGTCAACAAAATTAGAGAATCAGGAAAGATTACAAACTCGGTCATGAACAAATGCCACTACTTTCCTCCCCCAAGGCAACTACTTTCCTCCCCCAAGGCAACACCGAGCTCTGTCCTTACCTCACGGTCTGGAGACGTCTCCAGCTGCAACTGGCCACTGTAGGAAGGTGGGCAGAAAAGAGAGGCAAAGTGGATTTTTGAAACACAATCACATCATTTTAAAAAGAGAAAATGTACTGAATTATAAAAGGTGAACGTACTTGAGTGAAGGATCAGGGAATTCTGAGGCTTCTCCTGAGTCCATGGGGAACAGGTTCAAAATACTTCTCTCTATGATATCTGCGCTTAGACTAAAGAGGAGGGAGAACCGACAGGAGTGAACCCATTAAACGTCTGATTCGCTCTACGGGCTCCGTGCAGGTGAAACACTTAACTGACAAGCACAGCTTGTCTTTGGGATTAAGAGAAAAAGTTTCCAAATGCAAGTGGCTCTCCCAATGGAGTACCAGCGCTTGTTTTTACTGAACTCCAACTTATGTGTGAAAGACCATGATAATGTCTGATGAAGTCATGATCCAGCAAGCCAAACTGCTCAGGTATTAACACTACACCACTAATGGCATTAAGGTTCGATTGCCATGTCTGTCTGACTTAGACTGCTATATTTAAAATTAGCCATTCCTTGGTCCACAAGAATATTACCAGAAAAAAATTAAACTTGTCAAATTTATGGTAATTACTTTAAAAGTAAAGAACAAAGAACAAATATAGGAAGTAGTCAACATAGTGAAAAGGAATGTGCCCAACATAAAATGATTTCAACATGGCGGTTGACAGGTTGACATGATAGTCAAGTATCACTTGGAAGTCTGTTGGGAAGTTCTTGTACAATGCATGTTCCTGACAAGGGTCCAATTCAAATTTAAAGAGAAACCTACTACCCAAGCCTTTATAAACATATTGACACTACCAGACATAAATAGAAGTGACATCTGGCACTACCAGAAATAAGTAGAAGTTTTAAATTTCCATTTTTTTAGTAGGGTTTTCCTCCTATGTTTATAAATCAGTAGAAATTATTCTGTGCTTCTACCATATTTCTGTTTTCCATAAATGAAACCAGCCATTCCATATGAATGTCACGAGAGGTTAGGACCAGGAAACTGGTCTCAACTGCTACAGAACTTTGATTCTTTTACTTTGGATCTTGGGGAATAGGCAACTAAAGGACTTCACTTTGTTAGTGGTTACATACAGACCAACTCTGCTCTAAATGTGTTAGACGGTGATATAACTGACATAATGTGCTCAGTAAGTTAGTAGCCCTCATTTACGCACAAGGGCCAGGCCAGGAACAGACGTGCATACCCGTTGGGATCCTGAAGCAGCTCTGCCTCTCTCAGCTGCTCAATCATCGCTATATCCAGCTCCCGGTCTTTGGATGAATTTAGTCTGTAACATAAAACCAAGTGTGAGTGCAGAACGTTTAGCAAGACATCTTAAGTGCAGCCTCACAAAACCCCGTCAATCTTCTAATAAGGATTTTGACAAACTCAGTACTGTAATGAAGACACATAAGTATCCTGTAGGTGGGTGCTATGGAGGTGGGAGAAGTCCCTGGGCAGGGAAAACTCAGTTCATCTCCAGGCTTCCACTTGCTCCATGGCCAGTCAGGCAACAGACAAGGACACTGGGTCTTCCCATAAGACCAGCCTGGCTCCCCAGAGTGGAGCTGTATCAATTCCTAGGCTTCCAACTCTAGTTCCATGTGAGGGGCTCAGTGTGGAACAGCAGCTCTCAGGCCTGATTCTTTATCAATGCAGGAAAATCAACTGTGGAGCTTATGAAAGGAACTAGCCCCCAACACACCTAAGCAAATCCAATCTCAAGTAAAGACGGGCCCTCTAGAAAGCTCCACGGATAATCCTGACTTTAGAGTCAGGGTTGGGAAGAGATGTGAAACTGATAACGGGGTTTGCAAAGCTTTATCTGGCCTCACTTTCCTCCCTCGTGATTCTCTGATGCTACACTGAGTCAGGCCTCCTTGGCCTCTCAGAAGTGTATCCAACAAGGAGCTGGTAAGATAGAGTGATACAGAGGGACTTCCCAGGAAGAGAAATTTGATCACGGTTTGGCTACTCTTCTTGCTACACAAATGCAGGCCAATGAATTCCTACTACTAGAGAACATTCTTAACAGTCTGACCAGTCCTTTTTAAGGAAAAGATAATGCCCACAAAGAATAGTGGAAGGCCATCAAAACCTACATACACTCTACACCACAGACAGCAAAAATCTATGAACCAAACATCTACCCAATGCTACAGGTTCCAAGCCAACTCCATGAAAGAGGTTCCTTTTCTGTCGAGACACTCATCTGCTCCACTGGAGGTCTTGCCAAGTAAATACTGATATACAGCAGAGCAAAAAAAAAAAAAAAAAAAAAAAAAAAATCACTTATACAAGATTCCTCAAGGTCAAACCTTCTCTGGCCTTGGACAGAAAGGCATCACCAATCTAGGCCCCAAATTCATCATCTGCAATATGGCAGACAACCGAGCTTCTAGGACTGCTACAAAGATTAACTGGGCTGCTGCCTAGGAAATAAAACAGTGCCAGGAATACAGAATTTAATATATGCCAGCTATGACAGTTATTAGATTGGCAACTAGGACGTAGAGAAATGCTTTTCAAAGATTTGAACCAGGCAACCACGGTTGAAGGGACTGGCTCTCTAGATATTAGGTATGGCTATTGGCTTCTTCAAGGAAAACGGAAGGAAAGGAGAAGATGTTCTCACTTTTTATTGACAGACTCAAGTAAAACTCAAGGACAATGAAGTAGAACTTTCCGTTGTCCTGCAGTATGAATGTACATTCCAAACTTTATGTGTAGAAAACTCAATGCCAAAGAGAACAGTGTTAGGCATAGAACCTTGATCAGGGAATCTAGGAAGCCCCAAGGCAATAATGGACACTATTATTACAGGAGGTAGCTCCTTATGTATAGAAGCTCAGCTCTGTCTCCACCTCTCATATTCTCTTCCCATGGGACAGCTTCTGCTGTGTTATGACGGACCAAGAAGCTCTCACTAGACACAGCCTCTTGATTTTGGACTTCTAAACCAATAATTGCAAGCCAAATAAACTTCAACTGTAATGTGTTACCCAGTCTATGTGAGTAGCACAAATGAAGATTGACTATATGACCCAAGACTGTAAAGAAGAGTCATAGGAAAACTGGCAACTTCGTATCTTCATGACTGGGGAAGATTCTAGGCTTGCCCAAAGAAAAGTAGATCAAAATCTATCAGGACATGACTGCCAGAGTATCTGAAGAGGAATGGTGGCCCATGACCCAGCTCTGGCACTCACAGTTCCTCCATGTGCCAGTGAGCATCCTCTTCTATCCGCAATAGCTCTTCACAGTCTTCTGCCTGGTCCTATGATAGAGCACATGGGCTTTTCAATGAAGAGTTAAAACCGGTCCCAGTCCCTATTCATGGCAGTGTAATTCACAAGAGCCAAAAGGAAAAAACAAGCCAGTTGGCCACTGACATGCATGCTAAGGATATATAACTGAATCTTCTTTACAAGGAGGACATTATTACACTACATACAGAAATCCTTGAGCATGAAATAACACACCACACACACACACACACACTGCATGATTCTACACATATGAGATACTTATAGTAGTCAAACTTATTGAGAAGGAACACAAATCTATGATTGCCAGAGAGAGGAGGCACGGGGGAAGGTTTACTTGTCAGAGAGAGGAGGCACGATGGGAAGATTTAAGTGGTAAATAGTCTCAGTTCAGAAAGATGAAAAAGGTTTTAGTGGTAACAGAACAGAATAACAATACATAGTTAACACAAACTACAGAGTGCAACTGAAATGTGGCTAAAACGTTGGGTTGTGGTGCTGTATGGCTAGTGTGCATTTGCGCTTCAGCATCTGGAAGGTCAAGGAAGGCAGATGGACCATGAGTTCAAGGACAGCCTGTGCTATCTACCAAGACCTTGCCTCAAAAAATTTTACAGACAAAAGGTTTTATAATTCATATGTATTTTGCCACAATTAAAACATAAAATAATAATAATAACTCCACCAAGCTGGCTTAGGATTACAACTTCCATTAGACAGAAGCAACATAAAATCCACCTGAGTTCTTTATTTAATTCAACTTACTGGTATTTAACAAAAGGAAATGCCCTGCACTGAATCCAGTAGTTTCGTGTGAACAAAGTCAGAGAACACTCATGTCTTCACTGAGCCTCCCACACCAAAGCTCTCCAGAGACACTGCACTGGGAGTGCATCCTGGGGGCTGTGTCCACTGTGGGTCTTCCATGTATCTCCTTGAACTTTCTCCTCAGACAAGGAAAATGTCCTGGCTGGGCTCACACTAACAGAGAGCCACTCTGGAGTGGGTACATGTCCCTATTAGGGAAAGAACATCGGACTGTGGGCTATCGGGCATGTCTCCATTGGTTCTGGTGTCTCCTTAGGATGACCCTTCCCTGAGGAGGGTGTTGCAAAAGCCACTCCAACCTTTACTGCCTAGACGGTACTTTCAGGGTACAGCAAGATAAACTGTGTCACTCTGCAAGTGACGGTGAAGTCCATGAAATCAGACTTCCAGGTGACACGTCCAAAGCGACCTGCCCCAGGTCTTCTAGGCTTCCACTAGCAAAGGCAAGGGGGTTGTCTTCTAATTTTTAGCTTCAGAATGAAAACTCAACAGAACATGCAGTTGTTCTCTAGAACACAGAACAGGTTGGCATCAGCTTGCTAAGCTTTTTATTTGCAAATTACACAGCATTTGAGAATTGGCACAGTCATCTGCAGTGCCCAAAGCAGTGCTTGGGGTACTTGTAAGTAACACACACGCATAAATACACACACACACACACACACACACACACACATGCATAAATACACACATGCATAAATACACACACACATGCATAAATACACACACACATACACACATTCACATATACACACATACATGCATAAACACACACACACACTCACATATATACACTTACATAAACACATAACTCACATGTAACTCACATACACACATACACACAAATACACATGCATAAACATGCATACACACACACTCACAATCAACTCATATATGCACACTCACACATGTATAAGCACACACTCACATAGACACACACACACACACACACACACATAAACACACAAAGTGATTAACAAACACAAGCAGGACCCGGGTGAGGTAGGATAAGGGACACTCCGCCTCTGGCTCTGATTCTCATAGTAGACACTGAGCAAGCACTGGGGCTGGTCCACTTAGCGTACTTCTCATAGTTTTGTGCCTTCAAAAACTTATTTCATGGTTCTAAGTGGGGCTGAAATACAATGCTGAGATGCTGATTAATCTTCCTTGACAACTTCCTGAGACAACTCCAAAGTGCCCCCAAAAGAAACAATGTGTTAGGTAGGCTGTTCACGGGTGTGCATTACCGTGTTAGTGAATTCTAACATTTCAGTGCTAATGCACCAATGACATGCGGTCACCCTAAGGTTACACCGCTGGTGATGCTGCAGCCATCGGAGGCAGGCAAGTACACACTGACAGAATTCTGTTACAACACATTTCCCAGACCCTATCTCTACCCTTAAAGCATGGCTGACTGGACACTGAGCCAGGGGTCTCTAAACAGAAATGCACAAGAAACAAGGCTTTGTATTGGCTGACAGAAATGTGACCCAAGGCTCTCAGAAATCCAACTTTGTATTTCCTCTGAGTAGATTAGCTTTGCACTGGACAGTGTAACATGCATAATGGTTTCATACATTTACAACTATTATGAGTGATTAGAAAGAAAAAAAAACAGGCCATAATAATTAAAAAAAAAAAGCACTAGATGCCAATTTAGTACATAAGGCAGGATTATAGAAAAACACTGTTAGTGTGCTAGGAAGCCTGGCGCACTCATAGGTCACAAAACAGAAGTCAAGCCTAACACATGGTTGGCTCCTTGAGTGTCGCCCTCAGGATCCACCCTCCACATCAGCCACCCCCCAGGGTGCTGCCATCCCGGGACTCTGAATCCAGGGGACACTGTGCTTTATGAATCTGAGATTTCAAGTGTTCTGTTTTTATTCTCAACTTAAGAGAGATTCTTGATGAAATGAAGACAGAATCATTTTTCCATGTTCTAATGACTGACCTGTCCCACAAAGCTGACAGACAGGAGTCAAGTGTGGGAGAGCCTTATGGGAATGACCTGAGAGTGATGTGAGCACATCTGTGTGCTGAGAAAAATAGCTGGTGGCAGAATATAGAATATGTGCACTTAGGAGCACACACGTATGTATGGAGGCCGTGTTGGCTGAGGAGCTGGAGTGGGCACCTGCGACCATCGCAGCGAGACACGATGAACCCAGCCAAAGAGATGTTAATCGAGATACAAGATGAAGAGAAGAAGCACTGAAGTTGAAAAGCTAGAGTAGTGTAAAGACGACGTGGTCTATGTTTTACTGTCTGGGTGTTTCTGTAATCATTTTAGACTATTAACTTTGCACAAACTGAGTCAGGTTCATGATGGGATTGTCAAGTTCACTATTTCAGTCTCGAGGGCATGAAGAAGGCTACAGTACATTAGAGCCTCAAGCAGTACAAGTCAAATTCAGCTTGTTTTACTCCCAGTGACCTGGGATGTGAGTCCCTGGAATGCTGGTTAGCATGGCTGAAGGCATCAAACAAATCATCAGAAAACACAGGTGAGGGGCTGCCACAATGGCTCAGCAGTTCAAGGTGCCTGCTGCCAAGCCTGATGATCCGAGTTCAATCCCCGGGGAAGGAGAGAACTGATTCCCACCAGTTGCCCTCTGACATCCGTGCAGGAGCCATCTTGTCAGCCCACGGAACTGAAACTTTTCGAGTCGTATAAACTTTTGAGCTTCTAGTTTTGGAGCATTTGGGATCTCAGATTTTTAGATTAGGGAGCCTTGTGCTGTAATGCCTATATGAACATTCAAAATCCAAAAAGCCCAGCAATCTAGGACATCTCTAGTTTTAAACATATTGGATTAAAAAAAAATGCACAGCCTGAGCTCTCAGGCTAAGCATTTACAGAAACCATCTAGGCACTCACGTAAAACATGGGGAAAATGAAACAATTTAGGAACTTCTGCAAGTGGTCATGGTCATTTGGGGAAACCTGTCAATTTGTAAGGTTCGGAGGCTTAAGAAGAGGCTGAACCTGGATCAGAAAACAAAACTCATTTATAATCAGACAGTCTAGAGACGAGCATGGTTGGAGCCAGCTCTCAATGTCAGGGGCAAAGAGAAAAAAAAAAAAAAAAGCCTCAAGCTTAGAGAGGAGATGCTGGAGGCTTTGAGAGTGAACAGTAGGCTGGACAGACATGTTTGGCTGAAATCTGAAATCTGTGGATCTGAATTCTAAGGTCCCAAGCAGAGGAAAATGTGTTGAGCTGCAAAACCTTGCCTTAATATAGTTCATAAGTCCCGAGTGTCGAGCATCTGCACGGCCAGCAAGCTGCTCTCTTTCTTGTCCTGAGATGCCGCTGTCCCCCAAAATGGAAGGCTTCGGCTGAAATTCTCCTGTCAGGAAAACACAGAGAAAGCAAGGAAGCGTGACTTCAAAGACAGAGGCATGAAGCACCCACGGGTCCCCAAACACACAACCAGCCCCACCCCCGCCCCCCGTCACCCGCTGCTGAGGCCCCTGAGCAACCCATGATTTATTGCCTCTGCAGAATGTAAAGGGGAGAATTAAACATGGGAGTAGAGGAAGAAACAGAAAGTAAACAGAAGACCCACAAACTGAGTATTAAAAGTCAAGGCCTCTTCAGGGCTTTAGCTCCCCATGAAAGAAACGGAATGTCCTCTCATGCTTTTGAAGAATTGAGAAAATCATAAAAGCATTTTGGTGTTTTTAGAAGTGTGTGGCTAATTATTACACATTCTATGTTCAACAAAATGTATGGACCACTGTTACCTGGAAATCATTATGCCATTTAGATATGTATCTGCATATGCATTATAGGGATTAAATTGCTTCTGCCCTTAAGCAACCAATTAACCTTAAGGAAACATGAGACAAGTCTAGCCAAAAACCCCAGATCCTGCCTACCATAGAAATCGCCCAGGAAAGGCCCTGCAGAAGCCAGAGCATGCTGGAGCAGAACTCATCTGTCCCAGCAGGCAGAAGGCAGAAAAGGGGACAGCACAGAGGGCTCTGCTGACTGAAGAGTAAACAGGAGAAAGCAGGGAGAGTTTCCTTTAAAAAGTGACACTGCAAGATGTCGAGGGGACAGCTTTGTTACTCCTCTCTGGGATGGAACACATGAGACGAGAATACATAACAACATTTAAAGCTTTAAAAAAGGAAGACTTGTCTTAAATACGACCCCCAATACTCCATATTGTTATAAAGTTTATATGAATCAATTCAGCAGTAGCTACATTTTTCTCGCAAGAATTCATTTACATTTCGGGGTTTGGTTTCCATCACAGTCTCTCTGCTTAATGCTTCCCCCAAATCTAAGAGTCGGAGATGGTGATGCTCTCCTACAAACCCAGTACTGGGGAGGCTGAGGCAGGAGGAGAGACAGTTCCAAGCCAGTCTGAGCCACACAGGAAGACCTTGTTTTAAACAAACAAAATGAAATACAAGTGTCCTAAATCTAAGAGGTGGAAGAAAACATGGAAGTGTCTGAATAGCTTTAAAATACGACTATCAAAGAGTCAAAGGACAAAAGTTACAAGGAAGCTCTCGGAGGCCATCTGATCTAACCATCTTTACAAGGGATGGAAGCAGCCAGCTGACGTGGTTACAGTCACAACAGATTCCCAAGCTCATACCTCAAATGCGTTTCCTACCCTCGAGTGTGTTAGATTATGGCCGTGGGATGAAGTCCATCTTCTAAGTCATAGGCACTTCTAGGTCTGCCCACAACCCCACAACCCCACAAGCCCAAGACTCTCCATGCTCCACCCCTCTAGCTTAACCCACATGGATGTGGGGCTTGGGGAGTCCATGCTAACGGTGAGTAATGGAGCATCAGTCTTCCAGCTATCTGCATCTATCACCTTCTCCCTGAGATTCGGAGATTTTACGACAGCTGCTAGAGCTGTCCTACGTCTTATCCATCAATCATATCAATATTTTCTTTTCACAAATGAATTTGAAGAATCTCCAATATTCCTGAGGATTCTGGACTCTACTACTGACTGTTAAGGAGCAGAGCTCGCTTGTGAAACCACGGGTAATCACGTCAAATGTCTGAGCCTTGGTTTCCCCATCCTGCACTACAGCCAGAAGAGCCATCTAGACTGGGAATGAAATCATTCCCTGTGGGCATGACAGCTGGCTCACAGGATGTGTGACATAAAGAGTAACTGATCATCTGCACCTCTCTCTGTGTGTGTTTGCTTTAAGTCTAGCTAAACCTGCAAAGCAAGCTCTCTCTGCACACGTCGCTCTCAGACCTTTAGTTGGGGTGAGCCGATGGCACGCATCCTCCTTGATGGTCTGGTCTTCTTCCACGATGTTTGACATGGGCGCATTGAGGCTAACCGTGTCCTCATCAGAGGGCTACAAAGATACAGGGAATCATATCATTCTGGGGAGAGGGCTTCTCGATGCACATAAAGCGGCACCCTGACCTGACAAACAGCATATTGCTTACAAACTCAGAAATAGCAACCGATACCCATGTCAGAAAGGGAGAGCGACTATTCACGCGATGGCAGGGATGCACCTGAGACTTTGAGGGCAGCCGCTGTGGCTCTGCTTTGTGAATGGGCGCCGGCTGTGAGTACAGATTTACAGTGCTTACGCTGCACACACACCTCCACATAGATGCATGTCTCTGTGACTTCTCCCTTTTCTGAGCTTACAGCCACCATCAGGTCACCAGAGGGCCATGCAATACCCAACACAACAAGGGAACACTTGGAGACAAACTATAGCGCTAAATTATAATCTTACTAGGAGAGGTACAGTCAGGTCTGACAAAGGGTTGACTGACCAAAACTACATGGAGGTAGTCACACAAAGGAGGCAGGCAACTGAGTACGTATTTTGTTTAAGACATTAAGGGTCAGTGTCCAGCCTTGACTTGCATTGAGGAAGCAGCGCCAGGCAGCTGATAGTGTTATTAGGTATTAGGTATAAGGAAAGGGTGTTCTGTGTGACTTCTAAGACAAAGGTTCTATGAAGTACCGGGAGTTAATTCTGTCTGATGTCTCTCCTTCCCCACACTGGCCAATGACGTATATTCAGAAATCTACAATCCCCTCACAAGTTAAGACACATTTCCTCACTTCTCCCTCTCTCCATTTTAGTGTTGCTATTTAGGGACAAGTGACAAGCATCCTAAGCCACAGGAAGCAGGACCTCCACATGCGCCCTCAGGTGTGTGGCCGGTTCCTGAAGCAATTTTTGCCCTTAAACACACGCACAGACCACTTAGAAACACCAGAAAGCAAGCATGAATTTCACTCACCAAAGAACTATTCACAGATCCCCACAAGTTCTTGTTTAAGTATCTTGAGAAAACCATGGGTTTAGTATTTTCAGGACCAATGTTAAGTCAATCAGATGTGGCATCCATCAGAGAAAGGGGACAGGCGTGACTACTGACCCCAACAGTGAGGGTAAACAGGGAGTGAATGTGACCAAAAAATTTAAAGGTAACACACGATGTGGTATAATTCAAAACCTCACCACTTTAAAAAATAATTAGTACCACAGAGATGCACTCAGACAATGAGGCTAGCATGTGAGGTAAGAAAGACAAAGGAAAGATGTGTTTTACTCTACTAAATTATAATCTTTTCTACAGTCCCCTTTTCCCTCCCTCCACCTCCTACCCTTACAGCTAGCAAAAATCCAAAGATATGCATTTAATTAAAGGGGGAGAATAAATCCTTGGGCTCTCTTCAGAATGCTATTAGCATCCTACTTATAAGTAAGAGAAGGATAATGAAATTCCTTCCGTGATGTTTTATTAATGAACTTAATTACTCTTCCAAGAGAGATAAAGGAGAGCTTGTTTTAATTTAATGGAAAATAATCCCAGGGTGGGCAGTTTCTGCGACAATCGCCCATTTGAGGGGACTTAGGAGCTTTCATGAAGTCCAGGGGGTTAAAGAGAATGCAACATAAGAAAGTGATGCGTTCAGCATTCCAACCCCGCCGCCGACCCACAGCCAACTGTTAGTGTGGTTTCACGTGGGTCGCAGCCTCACACAGATACGGGATGCCTTTTGCTTCCCACTGACTCTTCTTCAAAATGTTAAATAAATAAATAAATAAATAAATTCTTTAACAAAAAAACAAAATCCTGAGGAACTTAAATTTGTTTTATGTGTGTGTGTGCACACGTGACACATGTCCCTGTCCGTGTAGCGTGTGGAAGCCAGAGGTCAAGGCTGGGCGTCTCCCCCGCTGGCTCTCCACATGCTTCTTGAGACAGGTCCCCTCACTGAACCTGGATCCCACTGCTTCAACCGAGAAGGCTGGCCAGCAGCTGCAAGTGTCCTCTTGTCTCTCTCTTCCTCACAGCATGATCACAGGCTCACTCTTCTGGGCCTGGCTTGTACAGGTGTTCTGGGCTGAACTCGGGTCCTCATGCTTCTGTGACAAGCATTGTACAAGACTAACCCATCTCCCCAGCCACGGACTTTAACTTATTTTATTTTTAAATATACAGCATTATAGCACATCTTGTGGGAAATAGACCTATCTGCTTACTAAAGCTCAAGACCAGGGGAGAACTGGAAATGATTTTTCCTGAAGTCACACCTGATAAAAATGTGATCTCTCAGCCAGGCATAGTGGCACATGCCTTTAATCCCAGCACTCGGGAGGCAGAGGCAGGCAGATTTCTGAGTTCGAGGCCAGCCTGGTCTACAAAGTGAGTTCCAGGACAGCCAGGGCTACCCTTTCTCAAAAAACAAAACAAAACAAAAACAAAAATGTGATCTCTCTCTCTCTCTCTCTCTCTCTCTCTCTCTGTGTGTGTGTGTGTGTGTGTGTGTGTGTGTGTATGAGAAGTAACTGGCCTAGTCATTACAACCTCAAGGACCCCCTATGGGGTCTAGTAGACCATACATGAGGCCAAAAAATGATAATAAGAAAGACAAAGGAAAGATGTGTTTTATTCTACTAAATTATAATCGTTTCTACAGTCCCCTTTCCTTTCCCTTCCCCACCTCCTACCCTTACAGCTATCACTAATGGAAGTTCTGTCATGCCCGACTGATGAAACTGAACTTACCCACAAATTTAATTTTCTGATCATAAGGCAGCTGAAGTACCAGAAATACAAATATTGTTTCTAAAACTATAGGTAAGGACCAGCGAGATGGCTCAGCAGGAAAACGTGCTTGGGGCCAAGCCTGATGACATGCCTGAGTTCAATCCCTGGACCCCACGTGGTGGAAGGAGAGAACCGACTCCTGCCGCTGCCTTCGGACCACCACACATGTGTTGTGACGCTTCTGAACACACAGATTAGCTTAAATGTTTTAACAGCTAGTTACAGACATTTCAGTGAATAAGCTACTCACACGCAATGTGCATTTGATTCCTTAGCACTTAGGGATGTATCTAACCGCACTTCCCTAAAGTACCATTAAAAACAGGTATGTTCATCAAAGTGCTTCATACTAATACATTATCCTTTCATAATATTCATTTAGAATTGAAGACTATGCTAGACAATGTGGAAGTGGGATAGGGGAAAGACAGGGGCTCTTAGGAACACTGAGCGACAGCAGCTAGCATTCACACACCCCTCAGGGGTCCCAAGCTGCTTTCACACATGATTGAACTGTCAATTCACATCGTTCAAATGCACCAGTGGCTTTTTCCTATAGAAAGACTTTGGTGGACACAGACAGATGGATGAAGAATGCAAGGTAACTCTGCGACCCCCAGATTTACCTCGGTGGCAGATAACCGCTTATCTCCATTGTCACTTCCAACCCCTGAGTCGGAGTCCTTCTTACTGCAGCGGACATCGTCAGCATTCAGTTTGTTTAGAAAAGGATTGGAAAAAAATCACAAAATTGACACCAAAGTACATCGATTAATAATGTGATTATGACTTCATTATATAAAACACATCATCATTATTGAAGTTATTGATATATGGCAACAGGCTGTCAGCCTAGTTCTAAGAAGTATTAAGATCACACACCTATAATGAAAACTTGTAACTGCCAAGGACATCATAAATTCTCTACTCAGGGTTTCCTCCTCTGAGGGACAACTTATTTCTTTGAAACAGTTACTAATTTTATCTTATTGACACATATATAGAAGCAGTAAGATATTTAATTATTTTATGTCCTAGGGTTGAAAACATTGTTTTCAGTCAATTTGAAAACCTTTCCAGTATTTAAGTATACCTTGCAATATAAATATAAAATTTTATATATATGTATATGTGTGTATAGTTATTTTGAAAGTGCCATTAGGATAGTTTGAAATTCCAAGCCATCCTGTTTAGCAAATCTCAAGGTCAAGGAAAAGACCTCTGCCCTGTAAAATTCTCAAGAAAAATGTGTGTTTCTTTAAGTGGGTCACTGTGGCTACTCTAGTCTCTGGATGCATAAGGCCTGTCTTACACCACAAATGTCCCAAGGATGCTTGAAAGGATTCTAACACTTACACATGAAACTGGAAATGGGGGGGGGGGGCGGTTAATACCTATACATTCTACATTTTAAAAACTGAAGCCTGCAGATCTTAACCTTAAGATACAAGAGCACACAGGTACACAGAAAATTTATAACTCTTAACATGTTTCAACTTGATACAGGTATTCAATCAAGAACAGCAAGTTTGAGATAGCAACTGGATATATGGCGATATCACACACACACACACACACACACACACACACATAGACATACAACACACACACACACACACACACACACACACAGCTTAGGCTGGCCTCAAATCCGTGACCCTCTTAACCCTGTCTCCTAAGTGCCAGGATCACAGGAGCATACTGCTACACCTAGCTTGAAGCGATCAATTTTTAAAATACAATAGTTTTTACAATAGAGTTTGCTATAGCCGTGCTAAGCATAAAGTCAGTACAGATCCTATTTAGAAGCATCCACACATGTCCTCAGGAAGCGCTGATTTCTGACGAGGAGAGGCTACACTACAGGGATTAGAGATTCCCCAGCATCATTTTTTTTTTTTTTTTTGTATGCCATTATTTTCTCAAACGCCAAGTCATAAACGTGAATTACGGGAACAAAGTGTACGGATGCTGACGTCAGGTTATCTGGGCAGCTGTGGCGAAGGGCATTCTACACAGCCTCTTTCAGGAAGGAAGGCATTAACTCACCTGTCTTCCACGTGTTGGTGTAAATGGGGCCTCTCTATGGTGGGGAGGTAAAGAGAGTCACTTGTCTTAATCTGGCATGCTTGTATGCTCAAATACTTAAATATGTGTACTTTTCCTTTCGTGCAAATCTGCGGAGAAATCAGTAATGCGTATTTATTTCTCAGTGACAAAACAAGATGTAAGTTCCAGGTCCCCGACCACGCAGTTTAATCTTGAGACTGTCATGGTAAGTAACTCCCTAACAATGGTCACTAAATACACAAGAGTTCTTAGGACTCTTTCCTCCACATTCCACTTTGGGCAGAAAATCCTGCTCAAGAAATACCTAACCTTTTCAAACTACTAAATTCTGACAAAAACATATGTAAGTGAAAAGAGGGTAAAATTTATTTTTAAAAAAAAATCAGACAGCATTGGGAATAAGTCCAACTCTAAAATATGGAAGAAAACGCAATTATCTTCAAGTTCACAGACAGCAACTAAGAGTTTAAAAGATCATCATAGATTTAATAAGTCATTAGGTTATTTAAGAAGAAAAGAAACTGTACAATATTTTCATTTGTACTGTGTAGCGTTCTCATAGTTTGATCTGTGTCTCAAAAAAGTCAATAATCATATTTTAAGACGTTTGAATTCCGTTTTCCCAGCTAATGTTCAAATAAGGCATGTGTGACCCCCTTTGTAGGCTATACAGCCTATGACAAGCGTCACATGTGTCGCTGAGTGGTTGGTACTTTATCAAACCTGAAACTCCGTCCTTGGATGGTTCAGACACGATGACAGGGATATGAGAACAGATGTGACAGTGCCACAGGCAACCTATCAGTCAGATTTACTGAAAGTCTCACTGTGTGTTTTGAGGGGGGTGGTGGGGTGCGGACTGCATCCCATCATGCCTAGCGCAGCCTCCGGTATGCAGAGAGAATCAGAGCAGGGGCTCTGTGGAGAGTCACTCGTGCCACTACTGTGCAGCCCTGGCCGTTGCTCTAGGCAGATCCTCACCTGCGCCGGAGGGGACTGCAGAGGGTTGTTCTCAAGCAGGAGCACCTGCAGCTGCTTCATCTCCCTGAAGCAGACGGGGATCACCAGCACCTTGTTGCAGGAAAAGTCAAACTTTACCAAGGGGAGATCTACTAGCTCTGAAAGAAGAGAGAAAGGGGGGGACATTAAAAAAAAAGTCTCAGAAAATGGCAGGATCAAGTGGCTGTGTAGTCAACTCAATAGTCAACTCTCTGTGTATCTAGAGATACGCAGGCTAGCAGCATCAACAGTGAGCCATGTTACCCGTATGAGACTCATGGCATGCGCGCATATAAAGAATCTCCCTGAATGGGGGACCGTTTCCCTGGACACTCACTCATACAAACTGTACTGGAAACACCTACCACTCACACCATCTAAAGAGCGTGTTTTCTTCCAGCAAAAGAATTGCACAAGCCATGCCACTCGGAGCATGTTCTAACTATATCCCATTTTCCCGACCCACTGGCTGATTAGGGATGCTATGCTATACAGAAAACCCTTATCTAGTCAATGTTCATGAGCTGGCACAGGCCCAGAATGAGTTTCAGTAAATATGCTCCCGATTTTGTCAAAGGGTCCCCATTGCTACCCTCCGATACATACTCAGTGTTATCTAATTTAGGATTTTTCAAAAGGACCCATAATTCCGATCTGGCTGGGCTTCGTCCCATCGCCTTCGAAGCTGCCCACAGCTCAACTCACAGGAGAGGATGTCCCATTTAGCCTGAGGTTCCCACCCAGTGGCATAATAAACACTCAGTAATTTCAAGCATTCCAACCAACGCTGACAGCTGCTAGGCACGAAGTCAAATATAATCCCATAGAGTGAAGCCAGGCTGAGGCACGCCAGGGCCTAGGGTGACGCTGGCAGATCTCTGAGCTGGCTGGGTGGTGACTACAGTGGGGTCACTTCAGAACAGTGCTCTGCATTTTGGGTATGGCAGCTGTTAAAGGCCAAAATATAGTGGCTTCAAATACTTCTGGCCTAAAGTGGAAGAGAGCCAGAAACTAGATAGGGAGAGGACTTGAAGGAGAGGACGGGAGCCTTTAAGAAGCACTAGCAGTTAGTCCCTTTTCCTTATCTACATGGCTGAGGCTTTCGATCAACTCTGCAGTACTATTTTAGCCCAGCCAGCACCACTCCCTTGGGGTGAGTGCTCCGTCTTCTCAGAACGCAAGGCCCTGGGAATGATAGGGGCTTTCCGTCTTTCACCTCTCAGTAGATTACTTGGTCTTACAGAATAGAGTAATTTTGAGACCAAAATTCTAGAAGGAAGAACAACACTCAACTCCCAGGTCTCATATAGTAAAGCCCATGTCAGCCTCAGGAACTGTATTTCAAAACAGATGTCAAGGAATCCCTATTTCTACTTTGACGGAGCAGTTCGAGTCCCCAACGGGGGCAGCCATGAGTCTCACGCCTTACTCCTAAAGGTTGTTTTGATACGGGTTGTGGGCACAGGGTGGAATTATGGGGGGGCAATTGTACATAGTGGAGGGGAAAGTTATGAAAGTGAACAGAAAGAAAAGGAGGTATTTCTATTGCTGGGATAAACACCATGACCAAAATCAACCCGGGAGGAGAGGTTTTATTTCAGCTTACAGCTTAGAGTCCATCATAAGGGTAAGTCGGGGCAGAAACTGATAGAGAGACCATGGAAGAGTGCTGCTTACTGCCTTGTTCCCTGTGGCTTGCTCAGCTTGCTTTCTTATAGCACCTAGGACTACCTGCCCAGGGATGAAACCACCCACAGTAGGCTGGAGCCCCCCACAATGGAACATTCATCAAGAAAATGCCCCCACAGACTTGCCTACAAGTTAATCGGGTGGAGGCATATTTTCTCACTCTGGCTCTCTTCCCAGATGGTCTAGCTTGTGTCAACTTGACAAGACAAACAAACAAACAAACAACAACAAAACCTAATCGGTATGGTTAGGATTTTCATGTTACAGTTTACAGACCAGCTAAAAAGGATGGGGATTCCCAGGGCAGGATGACTTCAAAGCTTGGCTGTCTCAACAATGTTAAAATAGGATGAGACCCTGTATTTTGTGGGCTTGTGTGATTCCTTTGCTACAAAAAGGGGGGCTTTTTAAACAATAGCTACTACATAGCAAGTATTCCCAGAAACTCTTTACCAACTAAAATGAAGACTCTAAATTATGACTAGCAGACCGGCTCCTCGGGGGAGTAGAGAATTTGCAGGCAAGCAGGTAAAGGAAACTTTTGATGATCGCCACTTCCCTGCCCTTTGGTTCCAACGTGTAGTGTAGGGGAAGACTCTACAGTCTCACAGTAGTGATGCCTTGGAGGGAATGACAGACTCGCAAGGCTGACCCACAAAAGGTCAAGGGACAGAGCAGGTAACGAGGAAAGCAAGCCAAGAAGGGCAGGAGGAGAAGCAGGGAAGCAGGAAGCAGGAGTCAAACAGGAGGAGGAAGAACAGGAAAAGAGGAAAGGAAAAGGAAGAGAAACAAGAGGAAAAGAAGAGGAAAAACAGCACAGAAGCAGGAAGAAGGGGAATGAGGAGGAGGAGGAGGAAGAAGAAGAGGAGGAGGAGGAGGAGGAGGCCGAGAAAGAACTCCACATTCCACTTTCCAGTCAAAGAGAGGCAAGAAATAAACACTTTAGTCCCCTGCCCTCCTGTCCTAAAAAAACAGAGTATGGCTTCCATCAGCTGTAGTAAAAACACACAAAACTGACTGAGGTAACTGGGCTGCAAACTTTATTTTTTCCCCTCCTCAAATTGAAAACATATGAGGAGAGATTTCCCCCAAGAGAACAAATGTAAGTAAATAAAGAGGGTCACTCATGGTGACCGGATACCATCAACACTTGTCAATTAGAGCTCTCTCCTCTGAGGCAGGAAAAAAAAACTTGATATTCTGTTGTTTTTTTTTTTTTAATTTGTTTTTTTTTTTTTTTTGAATAAAAACCGCATTCAGGGTAAACATAAGTTTTACCTTTGGGTATATTTTAAAATATCATAGCTGAGGATACATAGTTATAAAAGGAGAGTAAGTTATAACTGATCTTTATAGGGAAAAGAGTGTCCTTAAGGTGAGAGAGAAGCACTGAGAAAAACAGAAAAGTAGGCCCTGCAGGTGCTCCCTCCTCCCCTGTGCCACACTGTGACCACACAAGAATGTAATCGGTTTTCCCTTTGGAAATGGGTTCAATCATTTATGGCATTTCCACAGTGGTTATCGCAGGCACTCAAATGCAGCGGGGCTTCTTAATGCCTGAAAGGTTGTGCTGTACAGATAAACTGTGAATTAAAATTTTGTTTGTAGTTATCCTTAGTATTATTTGGTTTTATTATAATTAGGGAAAATAGTTTTATGCACTCAAAAGAAATGAGACTGTGCAGTGACAAATGGAAAAAGTAAACCTCCTTTTATGAGCTCATTCAAATAAGGCAATGACTCCCACACAGAGGTATTTTCTAATTCTTCTTTGAATGTAAGCCAGCGTGAGTAAGGTGAGAAACAGGGAAGGATAACCGAGCCCTCTACCATCCGCATGGTGCATTTTACAAAGCTCTTCTGCATGGGTTTAGGAGCTGTTTCCATGTCTGGAACAAGCAGTAACAGGATGGCAAAAACCAGGCAGCTTTCAAACTGCCACTAATAAATGCCAAGTGAACTAGGTGCCAACTGCTTCCAAGTGTGTGCTTTTGAACTGAGATGCCTTTCAAAAGACTCATATGGAAATCTGCTAACTGCAGAATCTTCCTACAAGTGTCTAGGCATATACATAGAGTTAAAAGGGAGTTAGTTACCTTCTAACTTCTAATGGGGCAACAATGTTCCTATACTAGACACCAGAGAATAACAAAACAAAACAAAAGCCCAATGCCAAGAATGGGTTACTTCTTCTGGAATTGTTGGCCAGTAAGGGCCCACCAGTTCTCAAACATTGCCAATGCTCTTGGTTTCTCTCCAGAACTTGACAGTTAAGACCCTGCTTCTGAAGATGCCACATATGTGAGTCATGGAACATAGCGAAATCGAGCTGGTGCCGTCGACCTGGAAGTGTCAGCCCACTGGCTAGCATTCACAGAGCTTGAAAGTGCTCTGTGAGCTTCCAGGGCAAGCCAGTGATCATCAGTCATACCCAGCTCTGAACCCTGGGAGCTACAACACAGACTGGCCTGGCAAGGCATGCCCACTGGTGTGATGGTGGCTCAATCATCATACAGGTAAAAAAAAAAAGCACATTCTGAATGGATTTAAGTCATCCCCACAAGATGAAAACTATACCTAGCACCATTAGAGATGGCTCGTTAGCTAAAAGGCCCCAAGGTAGAATCTACTACCATTCTGTTAAAAATTGACATTGTATTAAACTGACTCCAAATAACTCATTGTTATGTCCACAGTTCAGTACATCTCTCAACCCTCATCTGAGAAGCAATGGATGAACTGCAAACAGCCAAGGCCAAGAGAATGAGAGACTCACGCTAAATGGGAAAATATATACCCTACCCTCTCATCCCATGGCTTGGGGATCACTGAGGAAGAGAGGGTGAGAAAAAGCAGAAGACCCAGATGGTAGAGAACTCTAAGGAAACAGTGGCGTCTGGATAGAGCAGAGTGGCTCAGTGTATGAACCTGCAGCAGTTGTGACAGTACACATGGGATGGATGAAAGGCAAGCCTCAGCATGAAGGTGGAAATTGTCCACGAAAGCCTACTCCCAGCCAGGGAGTTACTGGCAACTGTTAGCTGCTAGGGGAGAGAGAGGAGGAGAGGGGACGGGGGGGGGGGGGGTGAGAGAAAAATTTTCTCTAAAAGAATAGCCCCTGGTGACCTGGCCATGCTTCTAATGGAAGGCCACCCATCCAAAAAATACTTGGGTAGCACAAATTGGGCTTGAGTTAAACAACCACAAAAATGATGAATAGCACACAAAGGTGGCTGGGCAGGGGGGCAGGGTTGGATTTAGTCAGAATTAGGGAAAGGGGAGTAAAATGATCAACTCATGTTATATGAAATTCTCAAAGAACTAATATAAATTTTTAAAGTATATTTTGGAAATCAACATAATCTCTGGAAAGTAGAGTATGTTTTAAAAGAAGTACCTGGCACTCTGCTCCCCATCTACTGTGTGTGTGTGTGGGGGGGGGGGGGATGATGGTTAGCTCTGATTGTCTTTCCTAGGTGAGTTAATATGGGAAGACGCCGCCCACTGTGGGCAGCACCATTCACTATAGAGGTCGTCCCTGTGCGAGTGGAGAAACACAAGCAAACAGGCATGATGCATTGGCTGTGGGCGTGACCAGTTCCCTCAAGTTCCTCCCACCTTGACTTCCTCACATGTAAGACTGGAACTATGAGCTAAAAATAATCCCTGTCCCCTGAGCTGCTTTTTATTAGGGCGTTTTATCATACAGAAGTGAACCGTGTGTATGTGTGCGCACATTTTATCTATGTACATGTATGTACATGTATGTACACGTGGAAGGCACAGTTGGCCATCAGGCCTCTTTCTCTATTGCTCTCTCTTTTGTTCTAATTTGTTTCAATATTTGATACAGGATCTCTGCTCTAAGTCTCCCTTCTATTTTGTGATTTAAAAACAACAACAACAACAACAACAACCCTGGCAAAAAGCAACTGAGAGGAGAACTCAGGGAGGAGAGTGTGCACTTATCTTGCAGGTCACACAGTCCACTGTTAAGAGAGGTGACGGTAAGAACTGAAGCACAAACTATGGAGGAAGACTGCTTGCTGCTCTGCTCTCTGCCTTTCTCTGCCTTTCTTATACAGACCAGGACCCTCCTGCGTAGGGATGGAGCCACCCACAGTGGGATGGACTCTCCTACAGCAATCAGCAATCAAGGCAATCTCTCACATTCATGCCCACAAATCAACCTGATAAAGACAACTCCTTTTTCAAGTGATTCTGGGCTATGTCATGTTGATAGGTAACTAGGCCAGCCTCTCACTAACTTGTAGCCCATTGATTTGGCCAGGCTGGCTGGCCTGCTCCAGAGACCTATTTATCTCCACACCTCCTCAGTGCTAGGGTTATAGGTACACTCTGCCACACTCGCCCTTGGCTTTTATATGAATGTCAGGGATTCAAACATATGTCTATGCTTATGAAGCAAGGACTTTACACACCAAACTATTCCTCCAGACCCCTCAAGCACTTCCAGCTTTGAAGTAAATGTCTTTATGCTTAAACCCTAGTGCTCTGGACAACAGGGACATACTGCAAGAGCCCACGGCAGGGCTGTGTGGGGGATACTATGACTGACTGTGCAAGTGTCCATGCAAAGCTTTAGGGTCAGCACTGGTACTAGTGACCTTGGCCTCAGTGCAGGGAGGACTCCGCTGTAGCATCACCCACACACAGAGGCAGAGTGTAGACACTGTGAGCTCTCTACCAGTGTTCCCAGATCCCCAAATCCTGATAGCCAGGATCTGCAGGACCAAGCTTGTCCCCTCCAGACTGTTAGCTTCATGGTCTAGAATATCACGTCACACCACCATGTTATACGGACTGGCTAGGTCCCACACCCCAAAACTCAGATATAGAAATCCTAACCCCAGTACATCAGAATTCAATGGGATTTGGAGATGAGGCTTTAAATGGGCAATTAAATAACACGAAGGTCATTAGGATAGACTTTAATCCTCTGATATAACAGTAAAAAAAAAGATCGAAACACAAATAGTGGTAGGTGGGGGTTGTTGGGAGGGGAGGATTAATGACCATCTGAGAGCCACGGAGGAAGGCCTTGGAATGGACAACCCAGAATGGTGAAGAGAAACCTTCTTGTCATCCATCTGAGCTACCCTCGCTGTGGTCCTTTTAATAGCAGCCCTAGAAAACTAATGTATGTTCCACTAAAGGTTGTGTTGCTCTAGCCTCAATTCAAACTAGAAGTTGGCCATCACTGTTCTGGCATCTGCCGGTGAGATCATTAACTACTAATTACTAATTGTTAATCGTTAACTATTAATTATTAATAACAGTCAATTTACACACACACACACTAACCCATCACCTCTCATAAAAGTAAACCCAGCAGGTGCTATCTCCCGCTCTCTCCACTTTGCCCTCCTTTCTTACCTGGTGGTAAAACCTTAAGGTAATTTCTTCGGACATTGAGTTCCCGCAGAGACTTCAGCTGGCCTATCTGCTGGGGCAAGGCCGTGATCTCGTTGCAACTCACATCCTGCAGCAAAAGTGGGGGGTTCAGGGAGAGGGGGAGTCAGACAAGAATAACCAATGCCCTTCCCCCAAGAATTACATGTGAATGCTCCTCAAAGAACTTAAATGCTTGGACAACTCCATAGAATACTGGTCTCCCGGTCCCAATCCATTGGGGCTCAACAGTGAAGAAAAGGGGTTTGTTTCTCAATGTCCTTTGAGGGCACAAAAGATATTAAAGGCATTGGCTAGCAGTTTCTGTTGCTTCTGATTTTCAGATGCGTGGACCTTACTCAGGTCCCACCACAATCTTACAAGGCAACATTACTATCTCACAGCTCAGGAAAAGGCGGCGTTATAGCCCGGCGGCAAGCAGGTGCCAGTTGACATTAGGAAGGAATTACCAGCCACCTTTCAGAAAGAAGGTTACACAGCCCCACCCCCCACTCCATCATACCAAGCTCTTACACAGAGAAATACCAGCACACCAACTGGATGCATCATTTATTCCAAATGGACTTGCTATCATATGGCTGACAGCTACAGCTGATGGCTGCACACCCATTTGTTAAGCAAGTCTGTGAAGTGTGAGGATTCTGTCATCTTCGCTTTGAAATTGCAGTCCCCCACTAATCCTAGATTAGAACCAGCTCCTACCACATAAAATATAGACCATTCTTACCCTATAGACACTCATTATCTCCCCACATCTTTCCTTCAGCTCTGGTAAGCAGCAGGGCTCTGCTTTTCTCTCACACACCTAGACCCTCCTGCAGTCTGTGGTGTGCTCCTCTCAGAGGGACTGCTGCACAGAACGCTCTCCGGCGGGCTCTGTCATCTACCTGCCTGCCTGTCTGTCTGTCCATCCCTTCTCTGCCACTCCCACCTCCTCACGTCCATCCTTGACAGACAGAGCTATCCTAGTGCAGATTTTATTCTGTTGTTCACCAGCATAAGCCTTCAGCAAAGTCCAGACTCTGTGAGAAGACGTCAGTTCCTCCAGGGCCACTCCCTGATTATTCTCTCTTGCCTCCTACACCCTAACCATGCAGTCACCACGTGGAGTTTCAGTATAGGCCAATGCTGTTTCGAAGTCTCCAAACTCATTCAGGCTTCCTCCCCTGCTTGATGACGTAAGGTCTGGCATTGTCCTCCTGGCCTGCTACTCATCTGTCATGGCTCAACCCAAGCTTAAAATTTCCCCCTTTAAAACCACTCCCATGATCCTCTCCTACTCTGATCATCACCTGGGAATGGGTGTTTTTGTTCTCCCTTTGCAGCAGGGTGTACATGTAATTCACTTGCTCCCTTCTCCTTCGCCTGTAAAGCTGGAAGTTCCTAGGTGAGAGGACCCACGTTCTCGCCATCCCCCAGCAGAGTTCCAGGTATAAGGCAGGGATAAAATGTCTAATATCCTCTGATGTAGACACCCCACGATACGATGGCCCCTTGTACCTTGCTTCTGGGGCCCCAGAATGGTTTGACATGTTAGTCAAGTTCCATGCATGCCCCACTTGCTATGACAGAACCGAAGACAAATCCAGGCTCTAAGCTATCCCAGTGGAGTGGCATATCAAGCAGGGGAAGCCTGAATGAGTGTGGAGACTAAATCAGCACGGGGCTACGATCCAGCTCTAGGAACCTGCAAAGCAACCTTTCACTGCAGAGGTTACCGAGGCCTTGTTCTGCTCTACTTTCCTTCAGACTAGATGAATGCATCACTAACCAATCGATCTTCTGCTCGATTCCACCCCTACAACCAGGATCTCAGTTAGACCAGGCTACACCAGTCAGCCATCAGTCAGCTGTCCCCATCCCCTAGATTAGCCCTCAGGTGAACCGCAATGGACACTACTTCACAAAGGCACAATATCACCATCAGTAACAGCGTGAAAAACTGCCGTCCATCCAAAAGGGTGTGCGTGGAGTGGCTGACATATAACACTCTCCTAGCTTCAACCGTCTGAGGAGGGAAGTAGGCTGAGAAAGGTTAGGGTCATAGACTTTTCAGGAGTACCACCTTAGCTGCTGCCCTTAACCTGATCCAAACAAAAAAACAGAACAAAACAAAACAAAACAAAAGCACATACAACTCTAATATCTAAAACAAAAATCACAAAACAGCTACAAATCACCACCAGTACTTATGCAGAAACCAAAATATACAAGAACATAAAATCAGAATTCGGTGGTGATCTAATTCTGATCGTCCATGGAGTCTAAAAGCAAGTCTATCCAGTGAGAGCCGGACCTTTCCATGCCTTAACTAAGTTATGAATCAGCACCTGGCCCACTCCACTGTGGTTCACAACGGCCCTCACAAGCATGGAAGCCAGGCCGGCCTGAGGCCAGTGTCACAGGAGATCATGCTACGGTCCTCCAGGCTCCAGATCAGGCCCGGCACAGGACTGACAGTGCCAAAGGGGAGACACGGTTTGGGGGAAGAATCTGCAGGGGTGATTTTCTGTCTGAGGAGAGGACTCTTGTCATGTAAGTATAAATTAAGTTTCTGTGAGTCTCCTAAGCAACCACATGGGAAAGCTTATCATTGCTTGTGGAGACTCATCGCAAGTATGAAATCAACCGCTTCCACGGCTTTGAAAGACATAACTAATATGATTTTTTTTCTTTAATAAAAATGAGAAAAGGGAAGATAATCTATATGTTTAGGCAACACACTTGCAGAATGGCCTCTCCTAAGATCAAACCTGTGTGTGTGTGTGTGTGTGTGTGTGTGTGTGTGTGTCTGTGTCTGTGTGTGTCTGTGTGTGTCTGTGTGTGTTTATGTTGTCCCCAGTTAATGGCAGCATCATTAGGCGTAGGTTGGACCCCAATAGCCTAGATGATTCTTCCTGGCACAAACCCCCAACACCATGGCCGTAACCAACCAACCAACCCCTGCAGGCTGTGTTTAAGCACATGCGGTAACCTCAGCATGTACTTACTACACATAAGACAGCGCTGCGTCTGATAGGCACCCAAGTTCTCCATCTAAGAAACAGGACACCTATGGACAAACACAAATACACAGGCCTGCTCGGATTTTGAAGAGTATCTGACGAGGGTCAGTTATGTGCCCTCCCAATATAATATGCATAACATAATAGGAATAGATTTCCCAAGCAAATCTATTACATAAAGGAGAGACAGGCTATACAGCATTGTATATTTAATATGGTAAAAACAGGGCAAATCCTATTTCCCAGGAGCCTCTGAACCTAACCAAGTCTTAAAGAGGTTATGCGTTTCATCATAAAAAGAAACCCCACGGGTACTTATGTCTAATTAGCGGAAGGAGTAGTGTGAAAAAGCAATAATTATCTCCATGTCTGGGGAGGTTTCTATCTTGAAAATGCACAAGCAATGTTTCTAGAATGGTCTCATTCTCTAGAACATTTCTGTACAAAATTCGTCTAAATAAGTCATAGGGCTTTTTAAAGATTATTCTGAAAAGATACTAATTAGAAAAATAAATTTTAAAGCAAAGAGCAATCAATGTCTTACATGTCTACAATCAGTGTCGAGTATCAGATTGCAAATTCCACATCAATTTACTTACTAGAATATTCAAATTAATTCCTTCTGAATTTTCTGTTAGTCCCAACCTTCTATGTCTTTGAGAATAACTCACTTAAGCTACATTGAATCACTGTGCACTCAACATTATAACATCACAACTATCCAACACAAGAATCATGAGAAACTGTTACAAATATTTACTGACTGAATTCTTCCTAAAAGAAAAAGGGAATCTAATTATAACAATTTAAATACTCAAATATAAGCTTTTTATGGGCTCACTCACCCAAACCCTATTGTTTAGATCCTAACAATGACTTAAATCACACTCAGGGGTGGACTGAGTGGTATAATACCAGCAAAAGAATGTCTATAAGAAAATTAGGTCTTTCGGTAATGGGTGCAAAAGCAAATTATCAACAGTGTCCAACCAGCGTGGAACCAGACCCCTCTGTAGAGGTGCCTTTTGCATGTCTCCCTATACAACTTGAGGCAAGTGCCTTACTCTCTCTGTGCTCACAGAAACAGGAGGGATGAGCATCAGAGTGAGCACCTGACCAAAGTCTCAACCCCTGACTCCAGGAAGCCACAAGGTGGGAGGAGGGGCCTCACTCCCGCAAAGGAGGGGGCTCATCAAAGTTTCCTAACCTGCACTCACTCACTCACTCAATAAAGCACACACACACACACACACACACACACACACACACACATATATATATATATGAATAAATACAGTACACATATATAAATAAATTAATAAATAAATAGAGTATGAAATATTTCTAATTTCTAATTTCTATATCAGGAAAATCCACTGACTACCCAAGAAGTAAATGAAACTATTAAGTGGTACTCAATAATGTCAATTTTCATTTCTTGGTAATCAAACAACCCTCAATACCTACAGTCAGAACTTGGAAAAAGGAAAAAAAAAATAAAAGTATATTAACATAAGCCTGACCCCTTCAGAGCAGCAGCCTTTGATGTGACATATGGCCGCCTCACGCCCTTGCCTCTCCATTGTGAACCTAGGCCTCAGACCTCTCCACATCCCACAAACACAGGCTCCACTCCCTGTTCTTGCTGCTAAAGGCAGAAATGGAAGCCACAGAGAGGCTCTGAGTAACTCCCGGGTTTCCACAGAAACCAGAAAGGTCAAAGGCATTACCAGAGACCACTAATGGACAAATGATTACAGCAGACGCGCTGGCACACACTCCCACACCTACCACAGAGACACTAGGTATAAAATCATGATAGGGAGGACTCTCGTCAGAAGCTTGTCATCTGGCTCTTAGCTCAAATGCCCCACACAGCCAAACAGTGGTTGAAAGGTAAATAAAAACCCTGTGTGTCTGGTTAGGGCCTAGGGTTAGACCTTCTACCAGCATGACTGGATCCAGCCTGGTGGGCCTTCTGCTGTGAAGGCAGGCTCCTAAGTCAGGCCCTCTGTTCTTCTGCATGGCAGATGGGGATGCTCAGCCAGGGAGGACATGAGAGAAAGCAAGCAAAGCCAGCGAGGCCAGCAACCCACTCAAGTGCACAGCACCAGGGTGGAACTCCTGGGTCCTTGGCAAAGGTCTCATCTGTAAAAGGACCCGACTTTACTGAGCTGTTAGCATGCCAGTCTTCACAGCTGCTAGTCAACTGTAACATGTGGCCATGATAGAGCACCTCTCACCAGACACACCTCATCTGTCAGCAGGATCGGACAGAAAAAGAAGCACATTTCCAGAGATGGCTCGGCCAGTGAAACCCTTGTAAGGCATTGAATTTGTATCTCCAGCAACTGTGTTAAAAAGCTGGGCCAGAAGCAGCTGCCTGTAATCCCAGCCCTGGGAGGAGGGACGGGAACTAGAAGATTCCTGGGGCTTGCTGGTCAGCTAGAATAGCTCAGTCAGTGAGAGATCCCACCTCAAAAAATAAGGTAGAAGTCCCGGAGTCTGGCCTCACTCAGTAGGAGTCCTTATAGCAGGAGTATGAGGACCTGAGGCAGATCTCCAGAGTGAATCTCAAAGCCAAGTGTGGTGCTGTGTGTCTATCGTCCTCTGCACTGTGAGTGGAAGGCTAAGAGAGGACTGCTGGGGCCTGCTGTCCTGCCAGTCTTGCCGAAATACAGCGTCTAGGTTCTCCGAGAGATCATGTCTCCTGGGAATATGGCAGAGAGTGACAGAGAACCCTGAACATCCTTCTCTGGCTTCCCCATGCACGGGAACAGGCACATATGTTACGTGTACACACATAAATGCACTACCATACCAACACTTGTGCATACACAAACACACAGAGAGACACGTATGCAAATGGAGAACCCATTAAGGAAGACACCCAAGACTTATCTCTGGCCTCCAAATACATTTATAAACATGCAAACACACATACACACACAAGTTCAACAAGTTCCAAAGGTTTTAGTTGAGTTTAAGTGAGATTTAGTCTACAGAAGGCTACAGATGCTCGCAACCTGACCTGGTTCTACTGTAAGGAAACATTCAGACATGCCTATTTGTCCAGGGCCATCAAGGAGAAGGTCTCCGGCTCATCTGCAAGTTGTGGCTTGTCACAAGTTTAATAAGAAAGTCACAGCAAACTGTAATAAGGAATTCCAGAGAAAGAAATCACCATTTTCCACACCGCTGAGCTCAGTACTGGTGTTTGACTTTAATCAGCCACGTTGCTCCATCCCCTTAGGTAAGTAACTACGGAACCGGCTCCAGACTATAACATAGCAACGTGCTACCTGCCTTGCCTGGTTATTTTAAGGCTTTATGGAACGATGCCGGTAAATAAAATAGTTAACAGCCTACTAGAAACAGATGCTCAGTACATGTCAGCCTTCGCTCTTCTTCCCACGAAGCAGCACTTACACACACAATATCTAAGCTGCAAGATAAACCTCGAGAGATGGTTAGGAGATGATTCAGAGTGGGCAAGGGGGTCTGAAAGTTCTAGACTGATTTATCAGTAGTGACTCTAAATGGATCAGATACAGAGTTAAGATCCTATCAGTTGCCCTGCACCAGTGCCTGCATCAGATGGAAAATACACAGGGGCTGGAAAGAAGAATGGCTAGGTGTTGGTTGTCCAGGGTGTTGACCAGGTAGGCAGATGGCTGTGCAGGACAATAGCTGGGTGGGACAATGAGTGTGCTGTGCAGGGAGATGGGAGCATAGGTGTGGGGCAATGGCCATGTGGGGCATTGGCTGTGCAGGGAGCTGCCTGTGCGGGCTATGGCTGACATGAGATACTGTTTGTCTTAAGACGATAAGGTAGTTGTGTTGTGATGGCAAGGCTAGGACAATGTTCTGCAGCCTGACTTCCTTACAAAACTAAGAAGGAACAACTGCTTCCTTTCTGATGGATGAGGTGTCTGGCCTTTGTTTCTAAAGTGGTCGTGAACTCTGGGTGATGTTGGTACACACTTAAAAGTGGGTATGATTCTCTTCAGAACACTCTGACGTGAAAGTGTTTGAAACAGCTTTTCCAAAACAGCCAACAAACAATGCTTAGAGCCCAGTGGGCGGAGTGATTTCCTCAGCACTCGAGCCTTAAATGGTGAGTTTTCTGAATGCTCCGGGGAGTGCCCAACTTTACTTTTTAAAAAAAAAACAAATCCGTAATCTGTAACTACAAAAACAAAAGCCTTCTGCTCAAAAATGATATCTGGCTCTCCAGGGAACTCTCTCCCCAATTGATAACTAAAAATAATTTGACATGACACGGTTACCTATAGTAACACTACTATTTTAATCAAAAAAATAAATAAATAAAACTAAATCAAAGATAAATGAGGATGGATGGAAAATAATCTTTTTTTAGTCTTTGACCTTGAATCAAGGCTGGCCATATCACTTCTCCATGTTTAAGTAACGTCATTAGTATATTTTGCCTGCTTCACAAATAAATGTCATGCATGTTTGTTTGTTTGTTTGTTTTTAATTTTTTTTTAGTGTGTGCGCACACCACAGACCACATGTGGAGGTCAGAGGACAACTGTGGGACTCAGTTCTCTCCTTCTACTGTGTGGGTCCAAGGGACTGAACTCAAGTCATCGGTCTTGGTGACTTTTGGTGACTTGATGACTTGGTTTTTTTTACCCACTGAACCAGCCCACTGCATCCCCCCCCCAAATGTTCTTTACCAAAAGCACACTTGCCAAGACCCAGGGAGCTACAGAACAAAATACACCAAAGTTGCACAGCTGTCACATCAAAGTGGTGGCTCAGCCCTGTTGGCACTAAGCACTAGAGTGTGGTTGGTCCTATGTGTGGTGTGTGGCCCCTGCATGATACACACAGGACTTGGTAGGAAAGACTTAGTACAAACATTAGGATACAAACAGTGCCACCTGGATAGTTTTCTCTCATATACATACTGGAGGTCATAAGTTTGACCTATCTAGAGTTAAATATAATTTATAGCAAGGACTTACTTTCTTTTGTTTCTTTTAACTGTTTAAACATAGCCATACTACATTTAAACCACATTTTTTGTGTGTCCTGGATGTCTACTGAACAGTGCTATGGATGAGGGTGTTACAGCTCAAGCTGTCATCAAACAGTGAAACTTCTACAACACGCTGGCACTCTGACACCCTGTAACTTGCAGGCCCGAGGGAGATCGGTCTGTGGCTGTAAGGTGTAGGCCAGGAGCTGGCAACAACACAGGAGACCCCAGCAAAGATCAGCTCACTACAAAAGAAACACACAGCTTGTGTCCAGAACTGGAGACAGTTTTGTCCTGGACATGCCTAACTCCTTACAGGATCCCAGAACCAGGCTGCTTCCAGGCAGGCATGGTGCAGGAGGAGCTGAGAGTTCTACATCTTCATCTGAGGCAAACAGGAGACTGATTTCTAGGACAGGGTTTTAAAGCCCACACCCACAGTAACACACTTCCTCCAACAAGACCACACCCACCCCAACAAAGCTGCACCTCCTAATAGCGTCACTCCCTGGGCCAAGCATCTTCAAACCTCCACAGGGATCCTTTCAGGGATGGAGCCTAGCAGAAGATGATTGTAGCACTGGGCATGCTCTTAGACAGGGTTATCATACTGCTTACAGGATGGCACTAAGGACCAATGAGAGTGGACCATCATATAAGAGTAAAACTGGCCCCTCCCTCTCTTTGGCTTCCTGTCTAGCCATGTGCTCTTTCCCTCACACATTTGCTCCCAGCATGATGCTATCAGCTGTGAGGAAGGAAAGCCCGCAGCAGTGGCCAAACGGATCACACGTACTTTCAGCCTCCAAAACTGTATTCTAAAAATGTCTGTTGTATAAAATTCCCAGTCTCAGGTATTTTGTTAGAGCAATGGGGGGTGAGGGGGATGGGGGAATGATCACAGACTTCTCCTTTTTCCTTCTGTAACAAAGTCTTTCAGAGGACCTCTAACGCTTATAGTCGGTTAAACAAACAAGAGCATCTTAGAAATCAGTAACATACCAACTCCATTAACTGTTTGAGCTGACCTATCTCTTCAGGCAGTGATCCGAGCTTGTTGTTGCTTGCGATTAAGACTTTGAGAGGCAGACCACACAGGCAGGCGGGCAGGGCAGACAGCTGATTTCGACTGTGAAGACAATACAACAAAAACACACGTAAACAGAAAGGCCACGTCATGATGCTGCCTGGAAGTGGGCTCTCTTTTGTTGGCGAGTGCGTTTTCCTTTGGGTTACTGGAGATCTCTATGTAGGCCTAGCTGTCCTGGAAACCTCAATAGGCTAGGATGGCTTTAAACAGTACAATCTTCTCTCTCTGCATCCACAGTGCTACAATTACAGTCCCGCAGCACCATGCTCAACTGTGAACATTTTGCAAAAATAAAAACGCCAATTCTCTGTCTAAGAAGTCACTCAAATTTTAAATTTTAAGTGGGCAAGGGGGTGGGGTAAAAAAAACACATAAAAAAGAATGAAGGAGTGGATAGACAAGACTGGATAACAAGTATGAAAATGCAATTTGACGACTAACTTGAGGTTTCATTTATACTGGTCAGAATGGCCAAGGTGGATAAAACAAATGACAGTGCCTGCTGGTGGGGACACAGAGCTAGGGGTACACACATCCATCGTTGTTGGGAGTATAAACTTGTATAGTTCCTAGAGAAAGCAGTGTGGCAGTGGGAACTGACCTACCACAAGAACCAGCTATGCCTCTCTGGGCATATAACCAAAGGATGCCTCATCCTACCAGAGACACTTGCTGAGCCATGTTCATTGCTGCTATGTCCATAATAGCCAGAAACTGGAAACAACCTAGATGTCCCTCAGAGGATGGACAGATAATGAAAAAGTGGTCTCTTCGCACAACAGACTATTACTTGGCTATTTTAAAAATGAAATTCACAGGTAAATGAATAGAGCTAGTAAAAATTATTCTGAATGAGAGAACCCAGGCCCAAAAGAACAACTATGGTATGCATTTGCATATATGTGGATGTTAGCTAATAAGTTTCCGGTAAGCAGGGCTACAATCCATATAGCTACAGAGGTTAGACACAGAGTAAGAGACTGGGGGAAATAGAATAGATAGTTATGGGTTGATGGGGAAGTAGAGAGAAAGGGACCATCAGATCCCTCCTGTCAGGGCTCAGGGAACTCTGTGGAAGAGGAAACAAAAAGATTCTAAGAGCGAAAGGAGATGGAGGAGATGGAAACACCAAGAAAACAAGGCCTTCCAGATATAACAGGGCTGACATGCATGTGAACACACAGAGATGTGGCAGGAGGCATGAGGTCTGCACAGGGTTAAGCCAGATGGGGTCCCAGTGGTGAAAGCCGAAGTTCACACCAAGCTCCATCCCTAACCCAGAACCTATCTCCAGCTGATAACTGCTTACAAAGGAAAAGATAGTTTTCTCCAATGGGACCTCACTGGATACACGAACCACTTGTAAGGGCAGGAGCTATGCCCAGCAATAGATAATATAATATAATAGTTTTGAATGGGTTTTTTGTTTTGTTTGTCTGGGTTTTTTTTGTTGTTGTTGTTGTTCTGTTTTGGTGTGTGTGTGTGTGTGTGTGTGTGTGTGTGTGTGTGTGTGTGTGTGTGTTTGTGTGTGTGTGTGTCTGGGCATTTTTCTTTTAACCTTACAGGTCATTTGTTTACATATATGGTTTCCAGTTTAGGGTTTTTATGGGATTTCTATATGTGTGGATGTGTGTGACTACGTGTGTTCTTATGCTTTGTCTTCAGTTCTTTTTGTGTCTGTACATCTACTTGTCTGTCTGTTTTTATCTTATTATCTTTTAGAAGCCTGTTTTCTAAAGAGAGAGAAGGAGGGGAAGCAAGAAAGGATATGGACGTAGGTCCATGGAGAGGTGGTGAGCAATTGAGGGGAAGGGAAGCTGTAATTAAATATATTATATATAAAAAAATATCTTGAATTTTTAAAATTTACAATGAAATATTTTTAAAAGAAATGTGCAATTCTGAGAAAAAGGTGCAATTGGACAGAAAGATTGAACTCTGGGGTCCTGAAGCAGAGTCTGGTAAGCCAACCTTGCAGCTACCCATGAGTATCTCAGCATCACTGATGGGCTGAAATGTTTCCATCAAACACGTGAGCACTGTTAAAGGAAGGGAAGATGCGGGGGCTGGAGAGATGGCTCAGTGGTTAGGAGCACTGACTGTTCTTCCAGAGGTATGAGTTCAAATCCCAGCAACATGGTGGCTCACAACCATCTGTAATGAGATCTGATACTCTCTTCTGGTGTATCTGAAGACAGCTACAGTGTACTTATATGTAATAAATAAATCTTAAATTTAATTTAAAAAAAAAAGGGAAGGGATGATGTCACCAGGTTTGATCATTCTACTTTCTGCAGCTGACAATTCTCACCAACTCCTGTGTGTGCATTATAAACACACAAAGTGGCCCTCTGCAAGAGGCAGCTTTGCACAGTATGGTGCCATGGGGCTCCTTGAATAGAAGGACAGAAGACAGAAGGACAGAAAGGACAGGAAGACAGGAAGAGAGAAGGCAAAAGGACAACTTTTTTCTCAAAACAAGAGCAATGGAAGCTCATGCCATAAATAGTCCCCAGAAGCCCAGTGCTACAGGCTACCTCTTAAATGCCCACCACCAGGCTGGAGAGATGGCTTAGCAGTTAAGAGCACTCTGCCTATTCTTCCAGAGGACCTGAGTTCAATTCCCAGCAACCACATGGTGGCTCACAACCATCTGTAATGAGATCTGATGCCCTCTTCTGGTGTGTCTGAAGACAGCTACAGTGTACTCATATAAATAACAAATAAATAAAAACTTTTTAAAAAAAAAATTAATGGTTGTAAACTACCATGTGGCTTCTGAAAACTGAACTTGGGTCCTCTGGGAGAGCAGGAAGTGCTTTTGACCACTGAGCCATCTCTCCAGAACCCAAGATTTGTAATATTAATTTTAAGCATGAAAAGGAAGAAAAAGAGAGGTGTTGGGGTTGGAGGGGGGGGTGTAGGGGAGAAATGTCCATGAGCGTAGGTGTGGTTTCTCAAAGGAGAGCCATTGTTAGCAGAGAGAGGAAAATTACAGCAATGCACAAATAAGTGGGGTTCACTCAGCTCCACACTATTACAAGAGCTGCTACACCTAAAGTCTGTCTGAGTACCTGCAAATGAGCTGAGGAAAAGAAAAAAAAGAAACATAGCCTTCTACCAAAGGATGCCCGGAACCCAGAGGGCTTCAGCTTCCCAGAGCAGCCAGCCAAGTCTGATGGAGGCTTTGTTCCACTCTGCATGCAGAGCTAGACCACATCGAGTCTCCAAATTTCCCATTGTCCACGTTTAGTTTTCTAAGACAGAGAAAGAGAGTCAATTTATGAAACGTGATTGACTCTCCACATGTTCATGTCAGCCATTCATTTCAGCCTCCTCCCCGACACAGAGCCCTTTGTCATACTACCACAGAGACAGAAGGGTACAGTTCTCTGACTTTCTTTCCCCATTATCGTATAGATGAAGCCAACGGCATGGGATTGGAACTATTAAAAACTTTCCCTGTGTTTGTGCACACACGCATTCAATGTCACACCCTCTGTGCACGTACAATCACATCTAAAAACATCTGTAAAGTCACTAAGAGAGACACATTTCTAACATATCAATATATCATTGGTAGTCCTTTGGGGGTATCCAATAAGTGGCTTTTTTATTTTCCTTTGCATACATTGCTATATTTTCCGAAATCCTTACAAGTGTTTCTCTAGTAAGAAAAGAAGCGTCATGGAACAAGGTAAACTGGAGTAGATGTTTCTCTCATGGGTGTTGCTATCTAGGCCAACTCTCTGATATGTGGTACTCATGCACTGTGGTGCATACGCTATACCAGAGACCCCACCTCCCTGCACATAGTAAGGGGCTGGGATCTGGTCCACTGAAAGGCAATGCTAACCTATGGGCTCAGAAAAAGCAGGTGCTGTGCTGAGCAAGAACTCAATATCACCCCTACTCCAGGTACTTGACGCCCAGCTAGCTCTATCAGTGCAAGAAACAGCACATCAGCAATTTCTCCCACGGCCCAGGTCTGCAGGAAAGCTCTCTCTACAACTGGACAGAAAGCTTTCCCATAAAGGCCCAGGAGAGAGTTAAGTGGGGAACCTCCCAGGGGCCTGGCTCTGGGGGACAAGGTAGCTACCTTCCAAGGTTAAAATCAAAGACTGTGACACTGCCCAGTCTCTTGGGACAGTGGAGGATGGAGTGGGCCCAGCCTGTCCCTCTGTCCTCCCGTAGTGCTCTCCCACCTATAGGACCTGTTTAAGAAACTGGTTGGATAACGGTCCCCTTGGTATTCTGCTGGCTTTTCTCAAGCTCTGAGGAGAGCTCTACAGCCACCTCTAGGAAGACAGCTCAGTTAGTTATTCAAAGGTGGCAAGTACATAATTCACAAGGTAATTTGTGATTATGAAATATTTATAAGCATGTAAGCCGGGCACGGGGGTAGACACCTGTGACCCAGCACTTAGGAAGCCAAGGGAGAAGGAAGCCAGGGATAGACTGAGACCTGACTCCCAAAGCAGAGTAGTTTATAGAGATCTTTTTCACAAGGTGAAAACTGGCCAAAAAGAATGCTAACAAGGAAATTCTCTTAGAACAAAGGCATATCTCAACTTCCTGCTGAAAAGAGGATTGGGGGGTGGTAGGGATGGATATTTCCAGAAATTTCTACTCTCAAACCCATGCTGAAACCATTCCTATACTTCTGTCCAGGTCTTGCCACCCAATCAATGCAAGCACCTAACCAGGCCAGTGACAAGACTGACTGAGTCATTATCACAGCAGCCAAAAACAACTCTGAGAAGGCTCTGCTGTGCTGGTTCACTCTCCCTGGAGGTGTTTGAGGGCCAGTGCTGGCTTCAAACTGAGCAGTCTAAGCTTCTGGACCCCGGAGAGGTGGTTAAGTAGTTTAAAGTGCCTGCTGTCCTTCCAGAGGACTGAGTTCGACTCCCAGCACCTATGCTGGGGGGCTCCCAAGCACCTTTAACTCTAACTTCAGGACCACACTTTCTTTAACCTAAAAAGACATTCTCACAGACAGACAGACAGACAGGCAGGCAGGCAGGCAGGCAGGCAGGCACGCACACACACACACACACACACACACACACACACACACACACACACACTTTAGAAAAATCTAAGCTTATAAAACCATCCAAGGCCTCTCTGGTGGGTCGAATGAGTTTTATAACCAAAAGCTGCTTAGCCCACCCCAAGTCCATGGAGTTAACAATCTAGTTAATTAGCATGCACGAGCAGGGGCATGTTTCCTCTTAGCCACATCTGTTCCCTCAGCATCTGTCTCATATACTTTGTCACGAGGTATTTTTGGATTATTTGCAGTTTTCATGAGAGTCAAAGGAACCACACATGGGTAACAAAGACCCAAGGTCCCCAAGGGGAACATTCATAAAGGGGAGGGGCAACTGTGTCCCTTTAGCTCCATGTCCACTGCCTATGTCAGCAGTCTTAGCTTCCTGAAGCCATTCATCTGACACTTATTTCTCTCAGGCAAGTCCAGGGGTCCCAAGCCTCCGCTTCTCTCCTTCAAGCCTACTGGCTAAAAAAAACGGATCCTTTATGAAAACAATGTTTACGGATAAGGTCACACAGTACCTGATAAGGTAAAGGCCAAAGTTCAATCTTAAATCTAACCAATGACACCTGTCTAAAAAGCTAATTTTCCTTGATTACAAAGGAGTTGATTTGCAGTGAAAAGGGCTTCTTGAGCTGATAAAGAATCGCAGGTTCAAATGTGGTGCCCCAGGATTCCCTGTCCTCGCTGCAGGAGAGCCTGTGTGCCTCCTCCTGCCACTGTCCCTGCCCTGCCTGGGTAAACAGGACAGGGAGAGAGGAGAGGGACGAAGGCCTGGCTCCTACCTGGTCCTCTGATGTCACTTTTTCAGTAACTCCTCATCATAAACCAAGTAACAGGGCTCAAAAACATCTCTGGCTTTTTTTGTTTCCTGCCAAATACACAGGATGGATTCTCACACACTAGCACCTTGCCCTTTCTTGTTGTGGTAAATACTTAATATTAATTTGGGGGTTTCTACCCCACCTTGCACCTTGGATCATTCAGTTCTCTGATAAAAGACACACAAACTTTTATATTTATAACAAGCCTTAGTCACATGGGTAGATATCAACCCTCTATGGCTTTCAGTATCTACTTCCCCTATCACTAACCCCGAGGATAGGACTTGCTGTGCTCCTGCTGAGACACACCTACTCTGACTGGGCAGCCCTCATGGCTAGTTCTTTTTTTTTTTTTTTTTTTTTTTTTGTTCATAGCAGTTTTATGCATAATAGCCAGAAACTGGAAACAACCCAGATGTCCATCAACTGAGAACGGATAAAGAAAATGTAGTTCATTTACACAATGGAATACTACTCACCTATTAAAAACAAGGACATCATGAACTTTGTAGGCAGATGGATGGAACTAGAGAATATCCTGAGTGAGGTAACACAGACCGAAAAGGACATGTATGGTATGTACTCACTTATAAGTAGATATTAAACATAAAGTGCAGGATATCTACACTACAATCCGCATACCTAATTTTCTTATGTGAAAATATTTCTCTGGGTGATAAAGATTTAGTGCTCACTAACGGAATGTATATTAGTCTTAAGTCCTGAAACATGTGCTGTTGTTGACATGTATCTGTACTCTAGCCTGTCTTTTTTTTTAATTAGGTATTTATTTCATTTACATTTCCAATGCTATACCAAAAGTCCCCCACACCCTCCCACACCCACTCCCCCACCCACCCACTCCCACCTCTTGGCCCTGGCATTCCCCTGTACTGAGGCATAGAAGGTCTACACGACTAATGGGCCTCTTCTTCCATTGATGGCTGACCAGGCCATCTTCTGATACATATGCACCTAGAGACACGAGCTCTGGGGGAGTACTGGTTAGTTCATATTATTGTTCCACCTATAGGGTTGCAGATCCCCCCAGCTCCTTGGTTACTTCCTCCAGCTCCTCCATTGGGGGCCCTGTGACCCATCCAAAAGCTGACTGTGAGCATCCACTTCTGTGTTTGCTAGGCCCCGGCATAGCCTCACAAGAGACAGCTATATCTGGGTCCTTTCAGAAAATCTTGCTAGTGTATGAAATGGTGTCAGCGTTTAGAGGCTGATTATGGGATGGATCCCCGGGTATGGCATTCTCTACATGGTCCATCCTTTCGTCTCAGCTCCAAACTCTGTCTCTGTAGCTCCTTCCATGGGTGCTTTGCTCCCAATTCCAAGAAGGGGCAAAGCCACTTGATCTTTGGCAAGGGAGCTAAAACCATCCAGTGGAAGAAAGACAGCATTTTCAACAAATGGTGCTGGCACAACTGGCGGTTATCATGCAGAAGAATGCGAATTGATCCATTCCTACCTCCTTGTACTAAGGTCAAATCTAAGTGGATTAAGGAACTCCACATAAAACCAGAGACACTGAAACTTATAGAGGAGAAAGTGGGGAAAAGCCTCAAAGATATGGGCACAGGGGAAAAATTCCTGAATAGAACATCAATGGCTTGTGCTGTAAGATCAAGAATCCACAAATGGGACCTCATAAAATTGCAAAGCTTCTGTAAGGCAAAAGACACCGTCAATAAGACAAAAAGGCCACCAACAGATTGGGAAAGGATCTTTACCTATCCTAAATCAGATAGGGGACTAATATCCAATATACAAAGAACTCAAGAAGGTGGACTCCAGAATATCAAATATCCCCATTAAAAAATGGGCCTCAGAGCTAAACAAAGAATTCTCACCTGAGGAATACCGAATGGCTGAGAAGCACCTGAAAAAATGTTCAGCATCCTTAATCATCAGGGAAATGCAAATCAAAACAACCTTGAGATTCCACCTCACACCACTCAGAATGGCTAAGATCAAAAATTCAGGTTGACAGCAAATGCTGTCGAGGATGTGGAGAAAGAGGAACACTCCTCCATTGTTGGTGGGATTGCAAGCTTGTACAACCACTCTGGAAATCAGTCTGGCGGTTCCTCAGAAAATTAGACATAGTACTACCGGAGGATCCAGCAATACCTCTCCTGGGCATATATCCAGAAGATGTTCCAACCGGTAAGAAGGACACATGCTCCACTATGTTCATAGCAGCCTTATTTATAATAGCCAAAAGCTGGAAAGAACCCAGATGCCCCTCAACAGAGGAATGGATACAGAAAATGTGGTACATTTACACAATGGAGTACTACTAGCTATTAAAAAGAATGAATTTATGAAATTCGTAGGCAAATGGATGGACCTGGAGGGCATCATCCTGAGTGAGGTAACTCAATCACAAAGGAACTCACATGATATGTACTCACTGATAAGTGGATGTTAGCCCAGAAACTTAGAATACCCAAGATATAAGATACAATTTGTGAAACACATGAAGCTCGGGAAGAAAGAAGACCAAGGTATGGATACTTTGCCCCTTCATGGCTAGTTCTTTACACCATGGTGCCTTCTATCCACTGTTCCCTCTTTTCCTCATCCAGAGAACTGAAGCCCCGCCCACCTCTCTTCTGCCCAGCTATAGGCTGTAGACATCTTTACTCAACCAATGGTTTTAAACTAATGAGCAAGGCTATATAACATCCCTTGCTGTACAAGAAAATCTTGTTCCTGAGGACAAGCAACTTTGGGGGCCAGTATTTAGCATTACAATACACAGCAAAAGACCAAACCTCAACACTGCCTTCCTAAATTAAGGGATTCACAGGCCAAGATGTTTCTGATGGGTTTACTTTTAAGAGAGTATTATTTATATGTATCTTGACTGAAGAACTTATCAGTGTCCATTTTGAAGGCCTAAATTAATTACTTTTTGTTGGTTTATTTTAGAGATATTTTTCTTGAAAAAAATTTTTTAAACCATAGACATGTAATATTCTTTATCTGATTTCACTATCAAGGAATAATACAAAATATAACTGTGTGTGTACATGTTCTTCCCTTAATAAACTGACTTAGAAATGACTCAGAAGTAATTCATAGGAAATGCTTATCAACAATTTATCTGCTATGACCTTTGTGTTACTGTGCAGAATGAATACCAATTCCGGAACCACGAGGGAGGGACTGAATCCCACCTTTGCCAAAGCCTTCATTTCTATAGGCTGAGGCACACCATTTAATCTCTAAGGCCTTGCTAGCTAAAAAATGAACATAGTAAGAGCTACCATGGTCTGGTAAGATGGCTCAGCAGTTGAAGGAGCTTACCACCAATACTGATAATCTGAATTGAATCTTCAGGACCAATAGCAGAAGAGAAGAAACAGACTGCAGAAAGTGGTCTTCAAATCTCCACATATGCTAAATGACTCACACATGTGCACACACATAAATAAACAAACAAACAAACATAGAAGATATTTTAAAAGATCTACCTAGTAGGAGCTTCTAGATGCAAAAGTGCTTGGCCAAACACTAAATGAAAGCAAAGCCATCCATATCTTACTACTAATATGGTTTATAAGGAGAGTTAACAATAGAGCAGATAAGTGCTCAGCTACTTCAACTCATTGTCCTTAATTGCTTAAAATTCCAACTGATTTTAAGCACTGACTAGCAAGGGCAGGGGAGACACCACTGGAGACCTAAAAGACATAACTACTTATTAAGTATGGAAATCATCCAGATGCCCCAAGTCAAACAGGCACATTAAAAACCTGTAGGACAATTAGGAGAATTTTACCTAAGACATTTTATACTATTAAAGAGTATAATAATTACTCCGTTTAGTAAATAAGACTTTCCTACGCTCTAACAGGAAAAAAAAGATTAAAATAAGATTCTATGTTTCAATCAGTGAAAACATACAAGCTAAAAATAAATAGAATCAAAGACCTGCCAAACTGGGCTCTGCCCCCAGCCAAGTCCTGTCTTTAGTCCAGACAGTCAATGAGTTTTTCCCTGCAGTCATCCACCCGTTCATTCTCTAGCAAAACAAGAACCCTGGGATATACTTCTAGGTCTTCAGACAGTTATAGAAACAGTGATGTGAAATTATTTAATCTCCACAGAACTGATAAGAAAACACCTCAGGGCTGGAGTCACTAGACTGGTTTCAGTGTGGCCACACCAGACTTAGCCTTGGCAGCTCCTAGCAGAGAGAGGGCATAAACACCTGGACTGACTGCTGGAGGATGACTGTCTGTGCTGGGCACCTGATCTGCAGGAAGCAGCCATTGCTTTAGCCAGGACGTTTCCTTGGCTGAGGGATTACCTCACCTGCTGTGAGATCTGCTCGCCTTCCCTGAAAGCATCATTGCTGTCTTCTGTTTTGCATATAGCACTTGCTAGTTTTCATACACACAGGGCAGTGAACAATATCCATAGAGGACCCATTCATTTTCCTGCTTCCTGCTTCCTGCTTCCTGCTTCCTGCAAAGCTTCTCACCCTGCCTTCCCTTAATGACTGAGTACTTCCCCCCTCCCCCACCTCCCCCCCCCTCCCCCCCCCCCCCCCCCCCAGCCAGCATAGCACTCCTAACCCCAGGCCCTTCCTTCCCACAGGAATGTGTGACAATTAACTACAAAAGCTGCCTTTGAGTTACCTCGTGATAGTATGGATGCACTTTAATTTTATGCTATAAATCTAAAATCAAATAAACACTATACTTATGCCTCATTGTAGAACAAAAGAAATATCTTACATAAATACTTCAATCTGAAAGTTTTGAACCCAGGGTCTCACGTGTTCTACTATTCTTCACTAACCTCAGCCCAGAGAAAGGATTGAGTTCAAGTTCAATGCACACACCCAATCTGGGAGCCCAAGTTTAAACCTCACTTTGAGAGCAACTGTGATAACTACAGCCTTGCCACTCCTGTCATCTGCAATCTTAAAATGCCTTAAAACTAGAAACGCACATGATTATTTCAATTATGACTTGAACTGGGTTCTTGGAAACTATGCCAATTAATTTCATGCCCACACATATAAAACGCATGTTTGCAGCAGGTCAGGGATTCAGTTTGAAAGGAGAACTCAACCAAATTCAGGCCCCCAGACTAAATCTTCAAAGGCAGGCCTCAGCATTCAGCACGATTCTGCAGTAGCTGCTGCACAGCCTTTCAGCTGTGCCTGCCTGTACCATATTTGGGGACTGCAACTGTACTGGTTTCCCACAATAACAGCCCATCAGTCTCCTCTTGAGTATAAATAACTCACTGCTTAAAATATTCCATATGTTTACAGCCCAACTGGGTAGCAACCACTGCTAAAAAATAACCACAGTTTGATTAGATAATGCCTCGGCCTCAGATCACTTCTCTCCTTACGACCAAGCTCGTTAAATTCAAAGAGCGTGGCAGTCACTGTAAAAACTCCAGCTTGAAATGTGCTTCATTTAAAATGAAAATACATGCTTAAAATCAAGGAAGAATCTTCCAAGAAAAAGTACTATACGTGAGAATGTTAATTTATCAAACACTTTCAAAACCAGCAACATAGGTTTGGGGGTTATACTGTTGTATGTGTTTGCAGGGAGGGTGTGCGTGTGTGTGTGTGTGTGTGTGTGTGTGTGTGTGTGTGTGTGTGTGTGTGGTGTGTATGTGTGCTCGCATGTGTATGTCATCCACCCTGGTTTTTGTGACAGGTTCCTTCATTGGCCTCTAACTCGACAAATAAGCTAGGCAGAGTGGCCAGCAAATTCTTAATACCCACCTGCTTTCTTAGTAACAGGTTTATCAAAGCTCATGGGTCATCCCTCCATGCATTCACTCTGAGATTTAGGAACAGCACAAGCAACCCAGAAGATGGCGAGAGAAAGGCACAGACTTTCCGGCCGGAAGCAATAAAACGCTGCACTAGTAATAGTTAATGATTGGTCCCTGCAAAAGAGGATGAAGGAAAGGGGTCAGGATAATTCTGAGATCACCAGCCGTTGTGACAGAGAAGAATAAAAACATCAAAGAAAGCGAGAAAGAAGCCAAGGTACATAAGAAATGACCTTAGTCTTAGTTACTTTTCCATAGCTGTGGTAAAACACCACAACCAAGGCAACACAGAGAAAACCTCCTCTGGCTTACGGTTCCGGAGGTACACTGGTCCATGACGTCAGAGCGGAAGTAGCAGGCTGAACCACAAGCAGGAAACAAAGAGAGCTAGCTGGGAATTGCCTGTGGCTAATGAAACCTCAAAGCCTGCCTCCACCATCAAACCCAAACTCCACCCCTAACACACACACACACACACACACACACACACACACACACACACACGTGACGCACCTCATCCAGTAAGGCCATACCCCCTAAGCCTTCCCAAACAGCCTCAGAAACTGGGGACCAAGTATTTAAACATAGGAGTCTACAGGGCCATCCTCATTCAAACCTCTACACTTAAGTTTGGCTCATGCTGGATTTTGAGGTATAAATGAGACATCCAAGAGAACCGGGATGGTAGGCAAGGAAGGAAGGAAGGAGTGATGTTCAAGGGAGCCAAACAGATGGAGAATAAAGTTGAGACTTGTGAGACAGGAGGTCTTAGAGGTAGCTGTAGGGACCAAAGCTTTGGGAAACTCCAACTTTAAATAAGTGCAGGAAGAGAGAATATTCAGACTTCAGAGCTGAGAAGAAAGAGGAAGAAGCAGAAAAGCCCCAGGAAAGGGTGATCAAGGAAGGGAAACATTGCTGGCATCATTACCAAACAAAATCTCACTATTTCCCACAGCTCCTGAAGCTATGCAAATTTTTCTGCTCATGAAGCTATGCAAAGCTCCTGAAATTATGAAAGGTGTGGGGCAATGGGCTACGCGCAGACAGCCTGGTTTCATGAGAGAACTCCTTCTGTCCCATGTAAGTGAATTACCACTACCGGTTCCCGGGGTTCAAGATCTAGTCTCGACTGGAAACCAAGCTATCTGTGCATAGCCCATTGCCCCACAAAAAGGTATATAAACAGTTCTGCTTCCTCCCTGTCAGGACCAGGCAACATCACTCTGAACTACAACCAATTATATACTACCTGTGATAGTATTTTTCTGCAGTATATAAGCTATAGAGCCTTCCTATGGGATTTCTGGAGAGCTAAGTATAAAAGTTTGGTGACTTCCAAGGAATAAAGAAGAGAAACTTCCTTTAGACAACGATAAAGGATTCCTGGCTAGTGCTATGGATTCTATCTAAGATCACTGTAACCAAACACTCAATGGTCACCACAGGGAAGTTAAGCTATTTTCCAGGGTACATTCTGGCTAAAGGACACAGTGGCCTCATGGAAGACATCATCTACAAGTGGAGAGTGCTCCTAAGTAGTTGCCTGAACTCCCTGTAGGGCTCTCATTCAACTTACTAACTAAAAGCAAGTGAACTCTCAAAGCACACAGGTCATTCTGTGGTTCTGCTTCGCCACCTGCAGCCAACGGGACCCTCACACTCCTTACAATACTTGATCTAGACGTGAAAGAATCTGTAACCTCTGGGAAATATTTTCTCCATCTATAGCCCTGTTCAATGAGCTCACTGCTGTGCAACTCATCCACATCATGATAGAATTCTGAACTAGTGCCAAGAATGTAGGCGACGCCAGCCCATAGGCTAAGGACCCAAGAGGAAACAAGGCAGGAGGAAGAAGCCCATTAGCACAGGCATCCTCTCCAGCTGCTTCCAGGCGGCTAGAAGGAGAGCAACCCTGCTCTCCCACTCCCACAGGACAAGGGTCCACATGAGCTGCTTTCTTCTTCTTCTTCTTCTTCTTCTTCTTCTTCTTCTTCTTCTTCTTCTTCTTCTTCTTCTTCTTCTTCTTCTTCATTAATGTATTTTCTTACACACCATATTTTATTCCCCTCCCCCATCTCCCATCCACTCTCTGAGACTGTTCCATATCCCATACCTCCTCCCCACACCTCTGTCTCCACATGGATGTTCCCACCATCCACCCAACCTGACCTCTAAACTCCCTGGGGCCTCCAGTCTTTTGAGGGTTAGGTGCATCATTTCTGAATGAACACAGACCCAGCAGTCCTCTACTGTATGTGTGTTGGGGGCCTCATATCAGCTGGTGCATGCTGTCTCTTTAGTGGTCCAGTGTTTGAGAGATCTTGGGGGTCCAGATTAATTGAGACTGCTGGTCCTCCTACAGGATCACCCTTCTCCTCAGCTTCTTTCAGCCTTTCCCTAATTCAACAACAGGGGTCAGCAGCTTCTGTCCATTGGTTGGGTGCAAATATCTGCATCTGACTCTTTCAGCTGCTTGTTGGGTCTTTCGGAGTACGGTCATGCTAGGTCCCATTTGTGAGCGTTCCATAGCCTTAGTAATAGTGTCAGGCCTTGGGACCTGCCCTTGAGCTGGATCCCATGTGAACCCTGGGCTGAAACAAAGCTTTCCATCCTCAGGATGTCTTGCTCAGTTATTTAATCCCAGCAACGAAAGTCTCAATAAAACACCAGCTACAAACAAAAAAGGTGTTGCAGAGGAGGAGAAATGAGTAACTTTTAAATCTGGAGCTGACAACTTTTTTTTTTTACATGTATATGTATTCTCCCCACCCCCCCCCACCCCCGCATGAATTACTCATGGAACTAATTACACAGGCTATAAGGAAAATCTTGAACAATCTAAAGAATCTACAAACAGGAAACATAGCTTGAAATAATGAATCAAATTCAAATTACATTTTTAAAAGGTACCGTAAAGCAACTCTATAGAAGTTAAAGCTCACTGGTCAGAATGATCCTGAGAAGTAGAAACAATTTAAGCGTGATTTAAAAGTACAGTATATAGTACGGTCTGGACAACTAACCCTCGAAGGTCATATGTGACCCCCAAAGGTCATGTGTTAAAGGCTCGGGGCACCTGGGTGGTGATCTTAGAACAGAAGAAGTTATGGGTTTTGAGAAGGTGGGTGAAGCCCTTTGGGGTACCCTTAAGTCACTTGGAGCATATTCTAGAAGAGAGGTGGACATAGCTCTGTGAGTTTGAAGTGTGAAGCAAGCCTGGTCTCAAGTTCCAAGACAGTCCTGGCTCAAAAACAAACTTAAAAAAAAAAAAACATAACTAAAAGAATGCAGGAATTTACAGTCTGAAGAATACAAGGAAGGACCATGCTACCTTCAAATACAAAGGCTTCTTGTTTTTATACTTGGGCTGTCCCTGAAAATCTCCCTAGCAAAATAGTTCTACAGTGCATGGAATGTAGCAGAGATGGCGTTCAAGTGCTCAGTACCACCCGTTTCTGTCACTCAGTGACTTGGGAAAAATCCCTCTTCTGCCTCACACCTACTACAAAGGCTGCCCAGGGGCTCACTGGGGGTTGTCATGACTACAAGGTGCTGCTGGAGATGAGGACAATGATTATTCCACAGACCCAATATATATATATATATATATATATATATATATATATATATATATATATATATATATATATATTATAGGGTAGCATTTCTTCTAGGCTCTGCCCCCACAGTTACCTGGCAATAGCCAGGTACACTTGACTCACTATAAAAGGGGCTGTATGCCCCTTCCTCACTTCTTACCCTCTCTTACCCTCTTCACTCTCTATTGCTTCTCTCCCCATCCCCTCCAGTCTCTCTCTCCATGTGTTCATGGCCTGCCTCTAACCACCCACATCCCATGCATGTTCTTGGGCTGGGGGTGGTGGGGGGGTGGAGCACTCTCTCTCTCTTTCTCTCTCTCTCTCTCTCTCTCTCTCTCTCTCTCTCTCTCTCTCTCTCTCTCCCCCACTGCCTTTCTCTGTCTCTACTCCCCTCCCCATGCCCTACCCACCCTCATTGTGTGTGTGGCTGGTACCTCACCGGGAAGGGATGCCTCAGCATGGACCTGCACAGGTACCGCCATCCATCTCACCAAACCTCACTCTTATCAAACATATCCCTGGCTTCCTCTGCTTTTTTTTATAAAATACATCATTATATACATATATAATATATGTAAACACATATATGATATGCACATATATACATTTATGTGTACATGCATGTATGTTCTTTTTCTCCAATCCCTCCTCTCATTCATATCACTATTTATAAGATAGCGTATTAACTGCAGGAGTTTTACAGGAAATGTAATTAGTTGATTATTGATGTAGTGGCAATGTTTCACAGGGCTTTTACAGGTCTAGTTAGAAAAATGATCGCAATTTTGAGCTTGCTCATGTGGGACCTCAGAAAAAAACATTGAGAATTGCCATACGTGAAGAGAAATGTCTGCAGTGAATAGCAAATAAGCACCCCTCACTTCCAGAGAGCTACTCGGGGCACAAAGATCTTCACATCCCTGTGAAGATCAGAAACAGAGCAGGAAACAAAGCCAGCGAACTCAGCCTTGCTTCTGCTGGGAGCATAATGTCGCCTTTGTGTTGCAGCTTGCTTTCTCCCAATGCAAACAGTGAGCTAGAACATCTGGGATCAGGTGTGCACCGTGGAAAAACCCTCCGCGGAAGCCTTGCCAAGGACGGGCTATGCTAAAAGGAATGGCATTTGATAAGAAATATCCCATTATTAATTTACTTGTGTTTGGTAGCCTGCCAGCACAAAACAAAGAGACATACAGTTACACGCACTTTACACACAATTTAATAAACACACCCAAAAGTTTAGGGTCCGCTGCCTATATGTTCAACCATATGAGCAAATGCCTGGGAACCCTAGAAAGGCTTAGGACATATGTAGACAGCTGTGCTATGTAGCCTGCATGTCCCAGTGGCCTCTTTCACGTCTACTGTTCCATGGAAAGTGTTTTCAAATTTTTTTTAAGATTAATATTATTGAACGCCAATCTGGTTCACTGTGTTTTGGTGTTTCTATGTATCTGAGATTTCGTAAGATACAACATAACCATCATATACGCACATACATGTGTACATGTCCACACACGCACATACATACACACACAGATACGCAAGCACACACAAAAATACACACACAGATACACAAGCACACATACATGTGTGCACAAAGATGCTCTCACTTTCCTTTTGATTAGAGCTTCATAAAAAGGAGATGTGGATTTGTAGTAAGTGAAACAAAACTTCAAGCTCAGAGAAACAGTATCAACTTTCCAATTTTCTAGAGAGAAGAGACACATTGGCTTCTTTAGAAATGACACACACAATGGCACAAGGCAAGAGAATGATGGACATTAATTTTTGTTTCACAACAACAACAACAAAAATGAAACAACTGTGCTTTCTAAAGCTGCCCTGGCCCAGGGTCCCTCAGTAAGAGAGTGAGTGTCCAGGGGATTAAAGATTCTTTCAGAGAAGGAGCCTCAGAGGAATGTGGGGATACGGGTTCTGTGACTATCAGGAAGTTGGCTCTTTTTGCACATTGTTTAGCAGCCAAAAGGGATACCGGGCAGCAGAGATGGCAGCCAAAATACATTCCTTTTCCAGTGTAATAACATCTTGTGGACCAGACAAACCTCTACACTGGCAATAGCTCCAAACCAATTCCAGCTAAGCTGAGGGAGCACGGGTTTCTGAGGAGCAATCCAGGCCCAGCTGGTCGCGTTTCCTCTGAGAATCGGAAACCCACGCCCTTCATCCTGGAAGCAGTCTGATTAAATGCTATAAAGAAGTTGAGTCTTTCACACCTCCCTTCTCTGAAATGAGCCTGCTATGCCAAAGTCTGCGTTCTAAGATTCACAACACCAACTGCTGCCAGGTCCTGTGCTCTTCTGGGCTGTTTGAGCTTCTTCTGGTACTCTGACACCTTTCCAGCCGTTTAAAATAGATTTTCAGGCTTGCCTGTGTGGTGTCAGCTCTAAGTGCCTGTTGCTATAGAGCAGCAGGCTTGCTGAATCAGTTTTATTGTTCTTGGCCACGTTTCTTGGACAAAGACATTTTCAAACAGGAAGACACAGGGGGCACATACACTAAACTAACATAACCTTTGGTTGTGAACACCAAAAAGCAAAGATGAAAAGCCTCGACGATTCAAACACGGGCTACATAAACAGCAACACATCAATGTTTACCACAAATGTTACATTTCCATCGTGTGAGAAATTCGGGAAACACTTTCATGTTTCTAACTGCAGTTCATGGTAAAGATGTTTTCACGTGTGAATTAGTCCTGCCTCTTGAGAGACGAGAGGGTCTTTGGCACAAAGCAGCTATTTGAAAATTGCAGATTGCACCAAGAGATTCTACCAGCCAAGAACCTGGCTAGGCAGCTGCAACATGTCCCTGCTCCTCCACCAGTACCACCACCACCACCATCATCATCATCACCACCACCACTGTCATGACCATGACTGTTGTCAAATATTTATGGCCGCCTACACGGCCATAATATACAATGTTTCTCAGGGGATGGAACCAACTTTGAACGTTTGCCATAAACTCAAAGTATCTTTATATGGGATCTTTTTCTATTTTAGAATGTACAAAATTAGCAAGTCCTGCTTATAATTTATTAAGAAAAGGAGAAATTTTAAATATAGCAAGAACAGGGCTGTCCCTGAGGCTCTGTGACAGAGCACAAGCGTTCTGAGGACAGTGCTCAGTTTGATCCCCACTGTCACAGAAACAAAAGAAAATGAATGAAACAACACTTAAAACGAAACAGAGGAGTGCTTGATGTTAAGTACAGGAACAAGATCTGGGAAGGCGGTTTATCTGTACCACTTTATCTAAAGAGTCTTCCTAATTAATAGACGATAGGGGGGGGGGTGAGGGAAAAGGAGAGGGAGAGAAGGAGGGGGGAGGGGGGAGGGCGAGGGAGAGAGGGAGGGAGAGAGAGAGAGAGAATATGAATGAATGAGAACCAAGCACCAAGCACCAAGCACCACAGAAAAGAAAATGTTTTAGTTGCTTATAAAAGGAGAGGACTCAGGGCAGCAAATGGCTCTAGGGTTCTGTCCGCCAACCTGGGCTCCTAACTTCAATCCCTAGAACACACGTTGAAAGCAGAAATCAGACTCCCAAGCTGTTCCACACATACAGCCAAAGAATGGATATTTAAATTCAAAGACCCCCGTATTTGTTAAGGTTGTCGCCCAGATATGACCTCCTAAGCCCCTCCGGTTACTAGCTTGCAGCCAGCTGGAGTCAGGGCCAGTCTGAGTCAGGAAGCTGTCTGTCACACAGAAGACTCAAGTGTTGTGATGTAACTCAACAGCATTGTCTAGACAAGGTTATACATATTTGTAAGTAAACAAATTTGCTAGTCACCTACTGTTTCAAAAACAAACAAAAACAAACAAAGAAATCTCAGGCAAGAGCAGTGTGATATTCATCCTACCAAAACCATTCCCAAGCCTAGAAATAACGGAAGCTCAAAGACAGGTAGTACTAGCAAGTACAGCTCCGAAATCGGTTACTCAAGCAGCAATTAAGGACTCTAACTGAATAACAACGTAACACTCAAAACCTCCCTCATCATCATTTCATATTTACATATTCATATACGGGCATCAAAAATGTCACCCTGAAACTGGCCTAATGGGGGAGGGCCCAGCCCACTGTGGGTGGTACTGCCCCTGGGCAGGTGGTCCTGGGTTGTGTAAGAAAGCAGACTGAGCAAGGCAGAGGAAGCAAGCCTGTAAGCAGCACCCTTCCATGGCCTCTGCATCAGCTCTTGCCTAGAGCTACAGACCAGACGCCCCTCCATGATGGACAGTAAGCTAGCTGTAAGCCAAACAAACCCGAGTTACCCTTGGTCAGAATGGTTGATCACAGAAAACCCAGGAAGTTTAGTATGTTGGGTTCTCAAAATGGCTCATGGGCTAAAGGCACTTGCAACTAAGTCTGGGGACCTGAGTTCAATCCCCAGGACCCACAAAGATAAATGAAAGAAGTGACTGCTGTTAAGTTGCCCTCTGACCTGCGCGCACACACACACACACACACACACACACACACACCACAGTGCACAGTACTTGCCGCACACAAAAGAAATTTAAGATATAATGAAATAGAAGAGGAGGGGGAGGAAGAGGAAGTGGAAGAGGAAGAGGAAGCAGCAATAGCAGTAGTAGCAGCAGTGCGTAGCCTTTTAAAAAGCTCAGAGGCTGCCGTATATGTTTGATACTTCCTCACATAAAGCAGTAAGAGACAGGCTCTTTCTTATCTTTCATTCCTTATAGCGTGCTCCTTCAAAGATCACAGGCTCAGTGCAAGAACCTGAACGGTCTCGGCCCTGCTAATATTCACGGTAGGAAATGTAGGAAAGGAAAAACAGACAAAAATTTAAAATTACAAATAAAACTGGGAGATGAGACACCATGGTGAAATTAAGCAAGCCACAAAGTACATTTAGCAGTTTCCCCATCCCTCATGCAGAAATTCACCACAGAACGCCCACTGCATTAGTCTGTGTTCATCGCCAATAGGTTCTTAGTCTCTCTCTCTCTCTTTTTTTAAGTTTTTAACTGTTTTTAGACTATTTTATGTGTATGGGTAATTTGTTTGCATGCATTTCTGTATACTCCTTGCAGTCTTGGTACCAGAAGAGGGCACTGGACTCCGGGAACTGGAGTTACAGACCCTACGTGAGTGACAGGAATTGAACCTTGGTCCTCTGGAAAAGCAGCCAGTGATCCTAACTGCAGAGGCATTTCTCCAGTCCCTTTCCAGTCAAGAATTCCGAGGCCCAGGCTTGATTCTATCCTTTCTACTCATCTGAGGGCAGCAATAATTCACTCTCAAATGAGCGCAACCTAGAACTCCTCAGAACACACTCAACATTAATATTAAAAAAAAAAAAAAACAATTAAGATTAGATCACCAACATTTTTAAGATTTTATAGTCAACTATGCCCCAAAGTTCTGGTGCACATGGACTTAACATGAAGCTATGTTACACTAATTTACTTACTATCGTAAGCTAACTATTAGGATAAAAATGCTATAACAGAACAGAAGTGGGTAAGTAAGCACAAGGGCTGCATTGGCTTTGGCAACAATTGTAGTTCATGAATAAATCTCTTGAGAAGTCAGGGAACCAGAAACTACAGACACTGCTGTGTCGGCTCCCAGACAAGTCCTGGGGAGCAGGCTTCTGCTGTAGGTGAAGCTAGACAGACTAACCAGAAACCTGTGGAACTGAAAATTAGCTAGGTGAACCTGCAGACTACCCTAACAGTACCTTACATTTTATTTTTTTTAAATAATAATAATAATAATAATAAATTAAAGCTAATGACAACTGCACCTCGGAATGTTTTTAACCTTGAGGGGAAAATGTACATTCCTAGACTCATGATGGCAGCCCTCTTTGCTGTTTCGGCTACAAACAAAGCAGAAGGCCTCTAATTTTTCAGGAGCCAACTAAAACAAAATGGAAACCAGAAGAACAAGAAGCCCGCTGGTGTCATTATCTGTTATAAAGAGCCACTGTGTCTGGCTTGCTGGGAATTTTGAGCTTTAAAATTGAGTGTGTTTGTTATGCGGCACAAGCCTCTTCTCTGACTAGGCTCTACCCCTTACACACCAAAATGCTGGCAGCTCGAGGAAGGACTTGGGCTGGAACCTGGGAAGTTGTTTCCATTCAGGTACAGGGAGCAGAACAACTGTATCCCCTCTCCTGAAAGAGGCAGGGCCTGACCAGAGCAGCCAGCTAGCTGCAAAGTCTAAACCCAAGGTTTAAAACAATTAGTGTCCTTGAAACCCTAGAGCTAGTCTGCAGCATTAAAGTGTTACACGATGCTATACAATGTAGACTGAGGGAAGCCAATGTAGACTGAGGGAGGCATGCTCAGCAAACCCTGGCTTAATTCAATTGAATTAAAATTACCTAGGGCACTCAATCCCTGACCCCCTACCCCCAACTCTCACCCTGGCTGTCCTGAACTCACTCTGTAGACCAGGCTGGTCTCAACCTCAGAGATCCACCTGCCTCTGCCTCCCAAGTGCTGGGATCAAAGGATTGTGTCACTTTTTTAAAGAGACTGAACTTACAAAGAATGGGTTTTCCCCCTTCCTCTTGAAACACCTTAACTATCATTCTTTTTCAGTTTCACCTCCCCTCTTCCTTCAAAAGCTGCATGAATTCTTGAAGATAGCACACTAGCATCCTTACACACGCCATCAAACAGGGCACAGTGATGCTACATAAGTCGTTCCCTTTCAGGACCCTGCCCTGCTGACATCCGGGGAAGCCCAGCACCTGAGCAACAAAGAGTAACACTAAAGACCCTGTAAATCTAGGACAAAGGTCATTCTTAATGAGCTCTATGGTTTACTTGCCAGTGTGATCAAGAATCGAAAGGAAGGTAGACAGGAACGCAGGATGGTTCTGTGTTGGTCACTGAATGAAGGCGATCGCAAAGTTTCCACGTGAAACCTACCTCAAGTTTAGGTGGGTCAACATCTGCAAATTAACAATGGCCTCAGGAATGACTCTGATACAGTTGTGATACAGGTTAAGAATTTCCAGTGATACAAATTGGCACAGCTCCATTGGCACTTCCACCAGTCTGTTTTTAGATAGATCTATGGGAAAAAAAGGAAAGAACACTCTGTCAGTACATCACCAGGATCCTCCATGCTGTCTGCACATCACCAGCATCCCTGATGCTGTGGGCACATCACCAGCATCCTTGATGCTGTCTGCATATCACCAGCATCCCTGATGCTGTGGGCACATCACCAGTATCCCTGATGCTGTGGGCACATCACCAGCATCCTTGATGCTGTCTGCATATCACCAGCATCCCTGATGCTGTGGGCACATCACCAGCATCCCTGATGCTGTGGGCACATCACCAGCATCCTTGATGCTATCTGCACATCACCAGTATCCCTGATGCTGTGGGCACATCACCAGTATCCCTGATGCTGTGGGCACATCACCAGCATCCTCGACGCCTTGTCCCTGCTTTAATGCTATGATCTAAACTTTATCAGCATCGCTGTCTTTGTGCCTCTATTGTGGTTTCTATTTCTTGGGCAGATTCAGAAGCACACGCATAAGGGAAACAAAGATGCTGGTGAGACTTTGGGTCTCTGATTTATAAATCTGGCTACATACATACAAGGAACTTTTCACCTATTTTGAAAATTATCTTAGGCAAGAATGTAACTCTTTTCACATATACAAATACCATAACTATCACTCATTCATTATATGCACTGACTTTCCAACTAGAGTCCACTTCTAATGGAGATGAAATATGTCTTTTTATCTTCAACAAATATAAAATCCACATTTTAAAAAATGTTTTATTCACCAGAAAACTTATGATATACAAGACCAAGACAAAACAACTGTGTCTGTTAAGAGCCAAAGTGTCTGCTGAACAACTACCAGTAAAAATAGACTCCACAGCCAAGTGCACAGAGGCCTGTGGAGTGATTCGAACACACAGGACCCCCCCCACACACACACATACAAACAAAATGATGTGATAGGAAAAATAGACATGATGCCAAATACAGGAAGGAAACACATGCCACAACTGTGAAGAGTGAAGGCCAGACAGTTACCTGGAGGATAAACTGGGAACTTTATGCTCATGAACTTAAGACTTCCCAGACAGCTTGAAGGAAGAAGATAAATTTGGTCCATGAGCACAATACTTAAGACAAAACAGGTAAATAACTCCCCCATCAGAAAACCCATGAGAGGGAATGAGGGACAGCAGCCATTCCATTCACAAACCAACAGACTCTTCCTATACAAAGATAAGGAGATGCTACTCTTAGTAAGACTAGGGCTGGTGATGTGGCTTGGGGAAAGTCCCGTGACATGTGAAGTCCTGGGTTCAGTCTGCAGCCCCACCACCAAAAATATGGAGAGATAGAACACACAGAAGAGCATGCCAAGGGCTCCTGTGCATAAAGCAATGCAACATTGTTTCAATTAAAGTAACATAAATTGTAATTACATGAATAGCATTGTTTACCTTTCACACTAGCAAGAATCAAACAGTCTGATAGAGACACTACTATGATGAAGACTGGTCAGCAAAAGGCTGTTAACTGGTGACATTTTAGCAGAATCCATCATAATAGAACTGAGGGTAAGGAGAAACTGAGGCAGAGATCAAACAACAGGAGGTTGCAGCTATTTAAAATGAGTAAATCTGGGAAGGGTTTTACAGCTTGGGGCTCCAGTCCATATTAGGACTAGCAGGGCTAGTCAGATGGGCCAGCGGGTAAAGGCACTGCCCATCAAGGCTGACAGCCTGAGTTCAATGCCTGGAATGCACATAGTTGATGCAGAGAACCGATGACAGTAAATGTCATCCACACGCATGCCATGGCACTCGCCTTCTAAATAATAAATGCTAAAAATAAAAGTAAAATAAATTTGTTTAAAAAAAATAAAAGAGGGGCTGGAGAGATAGCTCAGTGGTTAAGAGACTTTTTGCTCTTGCAGAGGACCTGGGTTCAGTTCCCAGCATCCACATGGAGATCCCAACCATCTATAACTCCAGTTCCAAGGGATCTGGCACCCTCTTCTGACATCAAAGGCACCAGGCTCACACTTAGTTCACAGACACATAAGCAGACAAAAACAATAGGCATAAAATAAAAATAATTCTTTAACAAAAGACTATTGGGAGCACCATGATGGCTTAGTAAACAACACCTGATAGCTGAGTTCATTCTATGAGACTCACGTAGTGGAAGGAGAGAGTGGACTCCTGCAAGCTCTCTTCTGACTACCAAACTTGAGTCACAGCATAAGGGCACACACACTTGCATACATACAATTTTTTTTTAAAGAAGAAGAAGGCTCAGAAAGATGGCTCAGCAAGCAAAAGTGACCCTTAGTGAAGGCCCAACAACCTAGAATCCATCTCTCAAACCCACGTTGGGGTAGAAGGTAAGAACCAACTCCACAAAGTTGTCTTCCCGCTTTCACATGCATGCTGTGAGCTGCGCATAACCTGCTCCCACATGCACACACACACACACACACACACACACACATACACACACATATGCACACACACACATACACATGCACACACACACACACACATGCACACACACACATACACATGCACACACACACACACACACACACATAAGCACACACACACACACACATGCACATACACACATACACATGCACACACACACACACACATATGCACGCACACATGCACACACACACATACACATGCACACACACACACACACACACATGCACACACACACATACACATGCACACACACACACACACGCACATGCACACACACACGCGCACACACACACACACACACACACACACACACCAATAATAATGCACGGATAAAGGTGCTACAGGAATGGACGGTGTAAGGTGGATGTGTAAAAAATAAATCCCTTTTTCCTTCCCAGCCCTTCTAGAGAATGCCGACTCTGAGACTAATTATTTATTAATAAATGCCTTGGACACAATCTTTGGCTCATCCTGTTGCAGACAGCCCTGGGGCTAATTGTATTTGATGTTAATTCTGTTCTCCTGTGAGGGGCTGCGAACAAGGAATGAGTCCGCACTCAGGTGACTTCCTGTAAACCTGCTTCCCACCTTAATTTATAAAGGCTAGAGTCGATGATTGGGTGGAGAAAGAGGGGAAGGTGGAGCTGAAGGTTTTGGGAGAGAAGGGGCCGGGGGGCAATGGAGGAGGAGAAAGAAGGAAAGTGGAGCAGAAGCACCTGGCCTGGAGAAACCACAAGTTCTAAGGGGCCTCTTATATGTGGAAGATGGTAGTGTAGTGGCAGATCTACCCAATCTAGGCGCACAGCATGTATTCATATTAATTGAGTTGTGTTTTCATTGCCGGGGCATATTTGGGTTGGAGATTTACCACAACGTCATTCCTGACTAGCTCCTAACTCATTTAGTCCATTCAAACTATTCTGTCCTCCACATGGTTAGGCCCCTCTCCTCAGCTTCATGTCTCCAAGTCTGGGGCGAATCTCCTCTTCCTTCTCTCCTGAGTTCAGCTACCTGCTGGTTCACATCCTCTCAGCAATCCCTGTCGAGTCTCCACTCACTATTTCCCAGAATCCTCTCTCTTCCTGCCCGTGCCCCACCTCCTAACTTCTGCCTCAGCTCATTGGCCATCAGCATCGCTTACAGACAGGTGACGCTTACAAGAGAGTCTCTCTACATGGATGGGCGGCTTCTGTATGCGAGGATGCCTGGTTCCTCAGATGACTTGCGGACCTCATGCTTTCTTCTCGGTTTGGAATTCCACCTTTGTTATACACTTTCTTTCACTGTGTGTGTGGCTTTGGTCCATGACCATCTTGGTCATTTGTTCCCTTGACTTCCCCTCAAGTTCACTAGGCTGCTTTCTAATATTCTCCCTTTTAAAAGAATATTATATACACTGGAGATGTGCTAAGAGATTTTAGGTACTTCCTATACAAAGGTCAACTATGTGAGACAATACATAATTTGTCTGACTATAGTTATTTTCAGTACGTATTATACGTGTACATATACCAAAACAGACTAGATTCCTGACATATGTACATGAATGTACACTTTGACTCAATCTTTTTACAGCCACAAATATGGGTAGTATATTCACAGCCACAAATACGCGTGATATACTTTTCAGCAGAGTCTGAAATCATACAAGTTAGAAAGTAATTTAAATGTCAGTGGAGGGCTGATTAAATATTCACACTCCATTAATAAATATCATAAATAATGCTAATATTAAATTAAACCATAAACATGGCTGTAACAACAATTGCATTCCCTATGAATACTGGAATACTGAAACATCACTCATTAGCATGAACACAAGGACTCTCTGTGGCTGACAGGGCACCATCTCTAAGATAAGCTGCCCATGCTGGTAAATGGCCATGTATAGAACAGCATGCAGCATTTGTGAGTTGTAGAGGGTGTTCAACACAGTTACTTAGTTGTAACTATTTCTGGAGAGTTAAGAAACTGGTGAACGCTGCACTTTCTAGACAATGGCTCTCTGGTCAGATGGACGGGACTGGCTTCTCACTGTAGACCCCTCTGTGCCTGCAAAGACTTGAATGCATTCAAATACACACACACACACACACACACACACACACACACACACACACACATGCATGCACATACAGGTGTGTGTGTGTGTGTGTGTGTGTGTGTGTGTGTGTGTGTGTGTGAGTGGGTATCCAGATAAACAATATATGTGAATATACATGATATATCATACATACACTAGTAGAATATCCAACTCTGTATGTATAAAAGCATCTCCCGGGACATCCACATTCTCCCTCTCACGACACAATGGATTTGTGCTTTAGTCAAAGACTGAAGCGACTGTCAATTCCTGAGCAGCAAATGTAGGGAAGAGGGGTGTGAAGCAAATTTCCTTTCCTGAAATCTTAGGGCCATCACAGAAAGAACAATTCTCTGCAGAAGACACGCAGATTTTCCTGTGCCACAAAGCAGGAAATCTACCCAGAAAACACGCTGTTTCCGGGCGAGTTCAGCTCAGAAAATCCCATGAAGTTCACAGAGAGAAAACCTGGCCGTGTAGTCTCCCGACTACAGTGTTTACAGTGCAGGCTGTTTGCTGTCCTCGCCTCCTATCTCCTCCATGGTCTCCCAGTGTGGAGGAGCGAACGGTCAGCGGCTTCCTCCCATTACTACTTCTGAGAGGATTCATCCACAAAGCTTCTCCAAAGATGGCGTTAGTCCTAACCGCTGAAGGGAAAAGCCTTAATTCTTGCTCATTTTAAATTGGGTCTAATATCTTGCTATTCGGCTCTTTTTGTTTGTTTGTTTGTTTGCTTGCTTGGTTTCGGGGTTTTGTTGTTGTTTTTCCTTTTGGAGACAGGATCTTCCTATGCAGGTTTAGGGTGGCTTAGAACTCACAACCCTCTTGCCTCAGCTGCCACTGTTAACCTTTCAACCACAGGGCCTGCCTTATCGTACCCATCTGAAACTATTATGGCTGTGTTTGGTTTGAGACAGAGTTTCATGTAGCCCAAGTTGACCTTAAACTCTCTACACAGTAGTAGGTGGTCTTGAGCTTCTGATCCCCCTGCCAGGTTCAAGGCAGGGATTGGTATATCTGGTTTAGAGGTTTGTGCAGAGCTCAATGACCCTCAGACCTCAAACCCTGGGCCTTGTGAACACTAAGCAAACGTGCTACCAACTGAGCTATCTTAAACATGATGTTTTTAATTTATTATTCTTTATATACCTTTTCAATGATCCTTTAAGGAGTTTATATATATATATATATATAAAACAAAGAAAATTCTAAGCCAGTAGTTTCTCAAGCTTCTAAGGCTGTGACCCTTTAACATAGTCCCTTATGTTGTGGTGACCCCCAACCATAGATTATTTTAATTGCTATTGCATAACTATAACTTTGCTACTGTTATAAATCATAATGTAAATATCTTTGTTTATCCATGGTCTTAGGTGACTCTTGTGAAGAGCTGTTCAACCCCCAAAGGGGTTGTGACCCACAGGCTGAGAAACACTGTAAGCTGTTGACCATGGGTATCCGCCATGAGCAGGTCTTCACTGCACCCAAATAAGTCGACCTTCATATCCACCAAGCTACTGACAACTCCCCCCGCCCCGTGCCATAAGCTCCTGAATTTCTAGATTTGTGTCAGTTTCTACATTAGAGGGTCAGAAATCTACACACAGCCTAGACTCTGCCAACGCCTACACAAAAACAGCTGCCTCGGTCAGCAGTGTGGAAATTAAAACAAAACAAACAGTCTGTTGGGGTTAATTAACTTCATGATGAATTATTTACACATCCGTCCAACATTTCCCAAGTATATGCTCTCTACAGAAATAAAAAGCCACACACATTCAAGGAGCTTAGCCATTTAAAAGAAAACTGAGGCACGATCACAATAAACCATGGGGGATATTCCAAACTACGCTTCTAATATGACCGAAATCGGGGACTGGAAAGAGGGCTCAATGTTAGGAGCCTGTACTGCTCTTCCAGAGGTCCTGAATTTGGTTCACAGAACCCATATTGGGGCTGACAATCTAATGTAACTCCTGCTCCAAAGGACAAGCATTGTTCATACCCACACACAGACATAGACATAATTCAAAAATAAATAAGATCAATATATATATATATATATATATATATATACACACATAAGTTCTAAATCAGGCTGAGTCCTGGCTGTAAGGTCAGATACAGCTGGTGAAATCTGTCTAGCACTTGGCAGATGCTCATGCAAACTATAAGTGCCTTCAACTTATGGGTAAGAACAGGCTTGGGTGGCTTGCCCAAACCACAGTGGTAATTCCACAGCTCCCCCTAGGAGACCATCCTTCTTCATGGAATGATGCCAACAAGACCAGGGCAACAAATCAATCTTCTAGTTTGATTCGTCCAAAGTACAACCAAAATGTAGCCAACATGGTCTCTGAGCAAGGCCATAGGGAAGCTGAGTCATGTCTCTAGCAGTAACAGAGAAGCACTGGGCTTGGTAGGTTTTCAAATGTATGGCTGCGTTTTCTCTATGCCTCTTAGCATTGTTTAATTCCCAACCTTGTTAGTGGAAGACAGAAAGAAGAGTACAAAAATGTGGATAGGCCGCCGCCTTCTCCTCTGAGCTCCATGTATGTTCTAGAGCAAATGAAAAGATGCCTAGAAAGGGCAATAAGCCTGCACTGAGCTGTTTGCACTCAGGGTATCAGGTTACAGAATAAAGTCCAGTCCCAGTGTTTCATGTTACCTGAAAACCAAGCACTAAACCAAGGAAGAGAGGGAAGAGGGCAGGAAGGCAGGAAGAAAACCTGAGAACCAGGCTTGGATGATCCTGTCCCAGCACTCAGAGGCCAGCTGTGGGCTACAGCGCCTACTTTCTGTGCACCCCCCCCCTCAAAAAAAAAAAAAACAGAAAGAAGAGGAGGGTCAGAGAGAGGGCTAAAGAATGGAGGGAGCAGAAGGGAAGGGAGAGGAAAGGGAGAGGTCAGAGAAAGAGAAAGGAGAGGGGAGAAGAGGAGAGGGGAAGGGAAGGAGGCAGTCCAGAGAAAGGGGAGGGGAGGGGAGAGGTGGGGGGGGGGGTAGAGAAGAGAGGAAGGGAGAGAAAGTAAATTTAGGACTTAGCTATAATCAAAGGCACAGGACAGAAAGCAAACCCCTAACCTAGGCTCCTAACAGAAGGCATCAGAGCCCAAGCAGACACCCCCAAAGTCTGAACAATAAATGTTCTCCACTCCAGAAAAAAACAGGAAAAGCAAATGCTCTCTAGACATGAAGCAAAGGCTAAGAGGGCAATTCACTTGTTAATCTCCAATGACAAAATCTAAAAGCAAACGGTACACTTTGGTGAAAGACTCAGGAAGACCTGAGCCATGCAGAGATAAACAGGCTTTGCAAGGGACCGTGAACTTGGAGGGGTGATTTGTGTTTGTTTTTTGGTTATTTACAGTTCTTGGGCTTCTATAAATACAGAGCGGATATCAGTGACTCCATTTAGGGCTGTTTCCCTAAGTAAAAACCTCCCTAGAACCTCTCAGCCTGTTGGCATGTTAGAGTCACTTCAGAAGCCTGGGGATCACGACTGGAGCCATGGGGATTCTTGTGGTATCCATATGATGCCCCGACAGTCTACAGGGATGGGGGAAGGGCAATGAGCACCCCTGCCCGGTCCCACCATGGAGAACAAAGCCACTACTACAATTTTGAGCCAATTTTGAAACAAGCATTAATTAAATACTGGCCAGGATGATGGACTCTGGCCAGGTCTATTCCGGGGTTCCCAGAAAATGGCCACGAGTCACATTTTACAAAGGCTTATAAAAGCAAACCCATAAAGCCAGGTATTTCCCACCACATCCAATCAGGGGCAAGCATATATCCTGACATATGTCCTGCCTCTGTACCTCCCACCTACATGTGATCAGGGACATCTGGTGAGGTTGGGTCAAGCTGCTTTGGGGGGCAAACACTTCTTATATAAATAGCCCTCAGCATTTCAGGGTGTATCTGTCTTAGGGCAAGTGGCTTACAGGTTAGAGGTATTTTTGTTTTATGTATCTCTTAGGCATAGTAAGTACTTAAAATATAACTTTGGGAAAGTGTGTGCCCAGAGACAGGGCTAATCTGGAGAGGATGTTGGTTTGGACACACAGAGAGTCCCATAGCAGGATCCAAAGGTGGGGCTGAAAATACTGCCCAAGTTGGAGTCAGCCCTCGCTGGATCTGAGCCTTACTCCCATTGTCTTCTCAGCAAGTTTCCAATACAAACCGGGCAACAAAAATCTAACCAGGAATGAAGTTGTACATATTTTGAAAGAGCCACGGACATGGAAAACTAGATTTTCTCCTTCCTTTGTTGACATGTGCGCTCCACACCAGGTGTCTTCCTCCCTTGCTGTCCACCTACTTATTTTTTGGAAAGACTCCCCTCCTCCCCTGGTCTCTATTCTGGGCTTATTTGGAGCTGGCCAGGAAGCCCCAGGGAGCCTCTTGTCTCTGCCCACCCCCTACACACCTTATTTTTAAAGTAGGTGCTGGGATTGAACTCACACTTGCACAGCAAGTACTTCTGAGTGACCCATCTTCACAGCCCCCTCTTCTTTCCCTCCTTAACAATAACGAGCCAAGGCAGATGCCTCTGTAATTCCCAGTAAGGTTCAGACTAGTAAAAAGCAGAACTAATTCCCAGCTGTGTGAACAGCCACCAAAGCTTCCTGAGAGCCCTTTCTCGGCTCAGCCTCAGAAGCCGAGCTCTCGGAAAGATTGACTGTCCATCTGAGTAAATCTTGTAAAAAGAAAAAACATTAACTGGCCCATTTTTGAGCCTGGTCAGTAGACACTCCACAGCCTTGTGAAAGCTACGTGACCTCTGATCAGGTCTTTAACACATTTTCCAAATGAAGGGACGTCTCCTGGGTGCCTTTGTTCTCCACCCAGCCCAGGCGGGCAACTGCCCTTGCTGGAATCCCACCCTGGGGTCTTGCTCTGCAGTGAAGAGTCAAGTACACACCAACACAAACACACTCGGGGCAGCAAACCGGCACCCCTAAGACACGGTCTGCCCACATCCGCTACTTAATTGAAGTATTCACACGAAAGCCAAGCAGCCAGAAATAAAACAATGAGGATCACGCTGCCAAAGCAAGCATTGCAAATCCCTAAAATAAAGTGGCCAAAAGAGTAAAAATAAGCAGGGTAGAGAAGGAAAACAGTATGTGGAACCCAGTGTGCAGTCAGCAAGATTGAGCGGAGGGACGCTGTTTTTGTATAAAAAACGGAAAGTGGTAGTTCACGAGGAACGGGTTGAATCCCTTGTGTGCCAGCAATAACATCCGAAATCTGCAGCCACTAGCATCCTCCATGTACAAGCTCTGATGGGCCAGGACAGCTGGGGACCTTGTGGACCATATCCTGGTGGTCAGAAGAAAAGTCCCACTCTTGGAAATCACTATCATGAGCCGGTTCAGGAAAACCAAGCAAGACCATAAACATACTACCATGTAATTAACTTCAGAAGCCAGCATCCCCTTCCTAACCCAAGAGGGTTGCAGCCTCAGACTCCCAGGAGATACCTAAAGAGCCCAGATAGTACTGAGCCCACCTATCCTTTTATTCTATATGTGTGCCCATGATAAAGTGGAATTTACAAACTAGGCAAAGCAAGAGAATACCAATAAGGGGAGAGAGAGAGAGAGAGAGAAAGAGAGAGAGAGAGAGAGAGAGAGAGAGAGAGAGAGAGAGAGAGAGAGAGAGAGAGAGAGAGAGAGAGAGAGAGAGAGAGAGAGAGAAGTAGAACAGCTTCCATAACAAACTGTGATAAAAGCTGTGTGGCTTTGGTCTCTCTATTGAGGGGGAAGGCTTATGTTATTTTTGGATCACAGCTGACTGTGATTTTTGGATGAACAGTGACTGAGACAAGATAGTTAGGAACTACTGTGTCAGTACCAGCCATGAGGTCCTGTCAACTGGGTGAGATGTGTGCCCGTCACAGGGAAGTGCAAAGCCCTGGCTCACTTGCACCTAAGACCTTGTACCTCCAAATGCTCTGGAAAGCTCTTTCCACTTTGATATTGTGGCTTCTCCTGAGGACATGTTGGGTGGTGGGGTGGCCTAGGGTCACCACCCTTCTCCAATTAGTTAGGCCAGGTCTCCTCTATCTCTCCATCTGAACTTCCTCGCTGCCCCACAAAGCCTTCTAGCTGGGAAATCTACTTCCTATCACTCTCCACACACATAAGAGTCCAGCCCCATGATTCAACACTCACCACAGGAGGGGCATTAGAATAAGGGAACAAGGCTCCAGGCAATGTTGAGTCCTGACTCTGAAGATTTTACCACCAGAGACTTCGAGGAGCAAACAGGCAGAAATAGCAAGCAAATTCCTAAAAGCCTGGAGAGAGTCCAGCTCTCAGGCACATATCTCTGAGATCCACCAAGAAGTAGGTCTCTCACTGATAAGCTCTCAAAGCTTTATCTATCACAACCATTTTCTGTCCCATAGTTTCTTTTTTCCCTTAGCACACAGATAGCTATTTAGTTGTGTATGGTGTTTGCGTATTTAACTTCATAAGTTCTACGGCAGTGAGGCCCTGAGACACACAGCTAGAGCTCTGTGAATGTTGCTGAATGAATGCAATGTCAAACACGGTTGGAGAGCAGGTTCTTGGGCCACCCAGTGTAAGTAACTTCAAGCCCTGTCCCTACCACTTGGCTCAGAAGACTTGGAAAGGACAGATCTGCCTATGCCTCTGTTTCTTTACCTGTAACATGAAGACAAGAATAGGAGCTGCTCCAGAATTCTTGAAAGGGTTGGACAGGGACATTCAGAGTAAGCCCTCAGAGTGGTGCCCACAGGGAGCAAAGGGCTCTAGGGAGGATAGAGACAAACACGTTGCCCTGTCTTATTCCATTAGATAGTAAGAAATAAGGTCTGAGTTACAAGTAGCTTAAGATTAAACTGGCAAGCATATTTCATATGAGATACCAGCAAACTAATTATACTTTTTAAAATTAACTATGCATATATATATATATATATATATATATATATATATATATACATATGGGTATATGTGTTTTATTTGAGGAGAGGGTGTTTGAGACAACGTCTTATTATTTAGTCTAAGCTGGCTTTGAACTTATGGATTTCCTGCCTTAGCTTTCAAAGTGCTGGGATCACAGGTACATGCTGTGGTGGCTGGCCAAACTAATTATGCTTCTCTATAATGAGTGGGGGGAAAAAAAATCTTAAAAATCATTTTGATGGCTTCTCTGTCCACTAAATCGCACAACAGTTTTCTGTCCCGCCATCCATTGCTCAGTCTACCTATCCCTCGGCTGGCTCCTCATGCTGCTAGCCATGTGCCAGACTGGCTCGCAGCAGATACTTCTGGGGAGTGAAATGATTCAAAGGGAACAGATAGCAACAGCCCGAGCTCAACTGGCTACAGCTGACCCTGGGAGGTCATGGCTCCCAAGAGGACAATCTCAGCGTGGAAAGGTGTACACAGCTCAGTGGGGTGCGAACAGGTGCACACAGGGGCACACAGGGGCACAGGTTGCTGTAGGAGTGAGCTTTCTCCAGATGCAGAGGAGCCTGGGATTGCCTGGTAGGTGCAGCATAACTTGGGGCAGCTGCTCAGTGGGTGAGGAGAGGCGAGGAGACCGGATTCTCTGAACGCAAGGAGGAGTGTGAGGAGGCTCCAGCAGTTCTGTGGGGGATGGGGGGGGGGAGCAATGTGAACGGTGCCAGGGAGGAGAGCACATACATCAGGCCTTTCCCCATCAAAGATAAAATTATTCCCCCTCTTAAGAGATCAATGAATTTGGAACAGAAGGTGTCAGCACCACTTTAAATGGTTCCAAGACAGGGACATGAACCTTTTCCTTTGATGTGGAGAGAATTTCAGGTTAACTAGCGACTCAAGAAACTCAAGTAATGGCTCATGTCAAACACGAGAAACAGTGACGCTAGCAACAGCATCTTGAAGTGGAAATCACAGGAGCCTCAGAATTGATCCCACATGGGATCAATCCCATCAGTAAGAAGAATCTCTAACAAGCAAAACGTCAAGAAGTGACCACTGCGCCCATTTCAATCTGCTCCTTAAAAAGACGAAGGGGGGAAAAATTATTGCCACCAAACCCCTCAAAGATATTACCAGTGGTACTCCCATGCAGATAGAAAAGATTTAAAACTACTATAACATACTTAAGTGTAATATCCTTCAGAAAAGAAAAATTTTATGTAAGACTATTTGAAAATCTATAGCAATTTCCTGTGTACATAAAAGTAAAAAAATGTATCATTAATGACATAGTATAAAAATGTTCAGCATTAGCCAGGCAGTGGGGGCACACACCTTTAATCCCAGCACTCAGGAGGCAAAGGCAGATGGATCTCTAAGTTCAAGGCCAGATTGGTCTACAGAAAGTTCCACAACATCCAAGGCTACACAAAGAAACCCTATCTTGGGGGGAGGGGGAAAGGCTCAGCACCATAAAAATTAAAATTAAAATTTCATATATATGTTCTTAGAAAACAAATCATCTTAGGAATTTTTTTAGATAGCATACAAAATAATGAATTTCATTAGGGCATTTTCATATATACACTGTTTGGTGAAATTCAAAAATCATCTTGGTAACCATTTGGATGAAATAAGACTTTAAAATTTCAAGTGAAGTTTAAGAAGGAGGGAGATAGGCAATAAAATAGCCTTGTCTGGTTTGTAAAAACTGAAGAGTTACTTGATAAATATTGACAGTGTGCTTACCACATGCCAGAAATAGTTCTACACAGAAGGCAAGCACAGCTGACGTCATCCACACCCCAGCCTTCCAGAACTGACATTCTAGGGAGGCCAGACAAACCAACCCCGCAGGTAGAACCAAGGACAGAGAGCCAGAAGCCCCACAAGCACAGGGAGGGCTGGGATTTTCAAACCCAGTGACCAGGGAGGAGCTCACACGATCAAGAGCTACAAAGATTAGCAGACGTGTCCCAGGACACCTAGGAGCCAGATGCTTTCCTCCAGTGAAGGGTCAGTGAGTGCCCTAGCGTGGGGACAGGGTGGCAGATTGAAGGGTCACTGGGGAAGACCGTGTGGGTTCTGGCTGAGAGAACCCATGTAAGACAATAAGAACATGGCACTCACGAGGTGTCCAGTGACCTGGGGATTCCAACAGCTGCAAATATCCAGCACCCACTATCCCTTGGAGTGTTTAACCAGGATCTAACTCGTTTTTTAAAGGACTCTCATTAGAAGTGTATTCAGCCTGCAGAAACCAGGACAAGGAAAGAGTGCAGTTAAACTGAAGTGCTAGACGGACAGAGGAACGGACAGACGTAACACACAGTGGTCAGGCTCAGCTCGTGCCTTCTGTTGTGCTTTGACTGTGAAATGCCTCCCATAGCCTCATGTGTTTGAACACGCCGACCCCAGGCTGGTGTCACTGTTTGGGAAGGCTGTGAGACTTACAGCGGGTGGACCTTTGCTGGAGGGAGTGGGTCATTGAAGACAGATGTTGAGGTTTTATAGCCTGATTCTACCTTCCTAAAGGCAGATGCACATGACCAGCTGCCTCCTGCTCCTTACACCACGCCTTCCCTGTCATGGTGGGACGGAGTCCCTTCTAACTGTAAGCCAAAATAAGCCCTTCCTTCCTTCCTTAAGTTGCTTCTTGTCAAATGTTGTCATAGCAACATTAACAACAAGAAAAGTGAGCAACTGAAAGCCTAGCTGGCAAGATTTGCTGACATAGCTCTGAGAAAAAAAGAGTAGCCAGCTGTGAGTTCTGCAGGAAAGCAGGGAGTGACCACCCTCAGGAGTCAACCTGGGCAGGCACCTGGAGCAGGTCAAGGTCATTGGAGAGTTGTTTAGACGTCCACTACATACACAGGTAAAGATATGAAGCAGAGAAGCATGCAAGGTGAGAACTTGGGAGACAACATTTGGAGGGCTGTGGGGACCTAAGTGGCACAGTTAAGATCTCTCTCTAGAGAAACCACCAAGGAACTTGGTGGAAGCATGAGAAGAGAGTGGAGCACTAGGCCCTGAGTCACACAGGGGCAGGGCAGTGCAGAAGACGAAGAAACGGTCTGTGGGAGAAGGGAAGCCTCGTCTAATGGGACAAGTGTTTAACTGAAGAAGTTTCTGTTTTGCAAGATGCAGAGTCCTGGACACTGCCTACACAACAATGCGATGCACTTCATACTCCTGGACCTTGCAAACATTTACACTAAAAATTTATTTGTTTCTTAGAGAACTGTCTATGTAGTTCTGGCTGTCCCAGACCTCACTTTGTAGACCAGGCTGGCCTCAAACTCAGAGATCTACCTACCTCTGCCTCCTGATTAGGTCACCATGCCCGACTCTACAGTAAACTTGAAAGTGCAGCCTATAGCTATTCTACCACAACCAAAAACTTTTAGAAGAGAAGTCACAGTGGGTTTAGGTAAACCAAAATAAAATGGAGCAAAAGGGGCTTTGGATAGGGAGGAAATGCGTCAGCATGTTTGCATGCTGACAGGAATAGCCTTAGGGAAGGGAAACACACTTTAGAAGAGAAGGAACAGAGCTGAAGAGCTGACAGGCCTAAGTTCTAAAGCAGGTAGCTGGTGGTGTGCCCTCCCCAGGTCCACTGATGGTCCTCCTTCAGCATGAGAGGCTAGCTAGTGGATACAGACACAGATGTGGATAACCGAGCTTGTGACTGGTGAGGACAGAGAGATGTTCCTTCTGAGGTCCGCCGACCCAGTTAGCTGGGAGTGTAGGAGATAGAGAAGCTCCCAAAACTAGAAGGGGAGTAGTGAAGTAAGAAGCAGTCAACAGAGAGTGTTTGGGCAGAGATCACAGCAGTACAATGCAACATGGGTTATCACATGAGTTTACGGATTAAACATGAAACCGTGCTGATGGCCCAGCCCCCTGAACAAACTGTTATACAATTAATTCACTGCAGTCTTTCGGTCGGACACATTCAACCTCAGGACTTTTGCTCACCAGCAAGCTCATCCTGGGATCTGGGAGTGCAACACAGTCATATGACACTTGCCTTTACTGAGCATGTGTAAAGAAAGCCCTGGGTCTAACCCCCAACCATGATGGGGGATGGGGAGATAAAAGTAGGGGAAAAAAAAAAACCCTCCCTCTGGAGATCATGGAAGGTTGCTACTCAGTAGTAGGTCATGAGTACTGAGGGGAAACCTGTAAGTGCCTTCCCACTCCAGCAAAAACCACTGCAACATTCCCACAATCACACAGTCATTTACTGAGATGTCATTTATGAGACACATATGCCATGTTAGTATATACGGACATGAGTGAGACTTAATTTATAACCTATAGTAACACTCAGACTGATGGAGAAGGCAGACAGTCAAACAAAAGAGAAAGTACAGAGAGTTAGAGGGACATTTCTAAACATGGTAAAAATCCTGCTTGGTTGACAAAGGTTGAGGAAGGTTTCCAAGAAACATGGACCTGTGTGTGGATGAGTCTCTGGACAAGTACCTGGGAGCCTGCCAGGGCAAGCGGAGTACTCCTTCTTGGATCACAGGCACAGCCAGGGTGCAGAATGGAAGGACGGGTAGCTCTCTGAGAAAGCATTACTACCCCCCCCCCCCCCCCCGAGACCTAAGATATTCATCAGGGATGCACAGGGGAACATCTATATACATCCTTGAGGAGAATCAGGGGAAGGAGCAATGTGGAAACGGATGAAACGACAGACAAGAGAGCCATCGGTGAAGCAGCAGCGTTAACAGAGCTTAGCCATCAGTCTAATCTGCAGTGTATCTCAGGCTTCCAGCCTGCGCAGGACGGTGCCCACAGGTGTACCACTTGCTAAAAGAAATACAGGAGAAATTTTTTTTTTAAATTAGGGGGTGACGGTGGGAGAGGTGTCACCATGACACTTGTTTCTACTAAACTGACTTAAGAGCATCATTGGGTAGCCAAGTAGAGGGCCTGTTTTTTCCACTTGACTTGGGACTTAAGGTCCATCCACAGGAAGTGTATTGGCACAATGTGGGCTAGGAAGACATCAGTATAAGGATAAGGAGTGTCATGGTGCCCCAAGAACATGTGACAAGGAAGGAGCCTACCAGCAGCCTCTACACCATGAGGCCGACACCTTTCTCTGTCACAACTGTTCAAAGCAAGAGAAAGTGCAAGATTGTGAAATGCATACCTTCTGCCCCCAGGCCCAGTGTGATCCCTACCTCAGCATGCTCTGCACAGGTATCCCTTAATGCAATAATGACAACACTGTTACCCCAATACCCTGAGTCCCTGACCCAGCACATGTATCTGAGTGATGAAATTTAATTAGACATTCTTCACTTACTTTTAGAAAAGAAGTATGATCTATGCTTTAGAAGTAAGAGTTTGTTCAATTAAACTTAAGGTTACTACCAATTCCGCAAAACAACAAAACACCAGGATCGTCGACCAAAACACCAGGCCAACGTAAAAGCTAGGCTCCTTCCATGAGATTTTCCCCTTGGCAACGTTTTGTTTTTTTTTTTTTTTGTTTTTTTTTTTTTTTTAAAAGCCCCAAACTATGAAACAAAGAGTAAACTGTCTAAAAAAGTGCCTGATTTTCCCATTTTCAAAGTTCACATTTAGCTAAGACAGTGTGGCTAAGAAAGGCATGTTTGTGGTGGTGACTGAATACAGTATTATAAGAACATGAATTTTAAAGCTAGCAAGAGTTGATTCGAACAATTCCTATCGCCTCTTTGCAAATGAATTTGGGTGTCTCTTGCTGAAGCAAAGAACAAGAAGGCTGCTCACTATAAAGTACAAACGAACTCACGTGATTTCCCCCCTGACACGAGGCTTGGCTTCTCGGGGCTATAATTCAAAGTGCTATAATTAACTGACGTATTAGGTTCACACATAAATTTTCCAAAAGATTTAAATATAAGCGAATGCTTACTGTTCGCCCATGGTTTACCTTTTTTCTCACTTTGAGCACATACCATTTCTTCATCTTGAGTTCCTTCTAAGTAACAAATAACTATTACAACATCTTAAGAAAAGAAATTTCCTTTAAGACTCTGAAAAGAGCAAAATATATTCAGAAGGCCTCCCCCTTTCCAGTCCACTGCATTGTTTTATATATGGATATTAAGAGACTTTATCTTTTTATTATGAATCCTGTATCATCTAAATCTGTTTTTAAAAAAACCTTCTCTCCTGAAATCCAAATCACAGTATTAACACTATGCTCAAGTCACACAAAAATGATGCAAAATTATCTGAGCTTTGCAATGAGAATTCTGTCTTCACAGCAAAGGAATGGAAAGTAATTATTCCGTGTGTGTGTGTGTGTGTGTGTGTGTGTGTGTGTGTGTGTGTGTGTGTGAGTGTGTGTGCGTGTGCGTGTTAGTGTTATACAGGGCATGCTTGAGACACAAGACTCAAATGCATCTTAAGTAGCCTGCTTGTAGTGTAAGCCACCTTGTTTGGTCCGTTGGTTGATTGGTTGGTTGGTTGGTTGGTTTCTTGGTTCGTTGGTCAGTTTCTTGGTTGGTTGGTTGGATTTTTTAAGACAGGGTTTTTCTGAGTAGCCTTGGCTTCCATGTGAACATCTGAGTAGCCCTGACTGTCCCTGCGAGCCTTGCTTGTTTGTTTGCTTGTTCATTTGTTTTTGATTGATTGGTTGATTTTTTTTTTTAAGATAGGGTTCCTCTGAGCAGCCCTGGCTGTCCCTGTGAGCCTTTTTAGCCCCCACCATTGCTGAGCACTCACCGCACAGCCTGATGAACAAAAAAGCTTTCCTAATTCTCAATCTCATTTACAGACAACCTTGCCAGGCTCATTGGCACACTCCTGCAATCCCAGTACTCACACAGCAAAGACGGGAAGATGGTGAGTTCAAGGTCAACCTCCACTAAGAAAAACTTAGTAGGGTGTTTCCCCTTACTTACAAAAAGGAAAGTGGGACATGGAATGTTAAAATAACTTGGCTTCTAGGGCACAGCTTAAAGGTCAAAAAGTTATAAATGTACTGAACGCCATCGAACTCTACACATAAATAAAAATGTGTAAAGTGGGGGATGGAAAGATAGCTCAGCCTGTAAAGCGCTGTATAGTCAGCATGAGGACTCCAAATGGAATAGCCAATACTCAAGGGGAAGCTGGCACCATGGTAGATGCCTGAAATCCCAGAGCAGGGGATGCAGAAATAGGCAGGTCTCCAGCTAGTCTCAGTAAGCAGTGAACTCCAGGTTCAGTGAGCCATCCTATCTCAAAATAAAATAAAATAAAATAAAACAAAATAAAATAAAGGGCTGAGGAAAACAGTGCCAACCCCTAACTTCTACACACACATGTGCTCACATATGCACATATCCATCACATATACACTACACATAGCCACAAATGCTTAAAGTGCTATATTTAATGTCATGTATATTCTAACACACATTTTTTTTAAATGCTTGAAAAGAATAGCTAGATCCAAAATCGGTTTCTTATACCAAAATAAATTCCAAGCAGACTAAAATTTTAGCAGTTTAGAAACTATAAAATTCCTAGGGGTGCAGGGGGTGTGTGAAAACTCTAGGATCCAAACCCAGTAATCCAACAGTCCACCATGAGAATCCCTGCCACTCGCTAATGGTCTCCCACAAATTACTGATTTATGGGTAAAATCCACCCAAAGTGCTATTACCCAGAACTACCTCATTATCATCAAATTAAGTTTCATAATAACTCAGCAGTAATTCATGGCTTCCAGGGAATCTGCCACACACTGGGCACGTCTGACTGCCGAGCATGTGGAGGCCAAGTGCCCGAGCAAGACCAAGAGGCACCTGGAGAGGCAGCCCAAGCAGAGCAGCCAGCTTGTTGACTGTGGAGACAGCCACTGCCAAGGAGCAGGGTCTGTGGGACGGATGCATTCCAGAGCCTACTTTTGGAGCCTGGAGTCAAGGGAGAAATGTTTGCTATGGAAAGGATGCAGAAAATAATCACACTCGTATCTGAAGAAGCCACAGCATACAGCAGGGAACAAACAAAATTACAGTTTTCCAAAATACCTCAGAGTTGAAAGCTTGCAAAAAGCCACAAATCTTTTCCTGTAAGTCTAAATAGAGTTCAGAGGGAGGAGGGAGGAGGGAGGAGGGAGGAGGGAGGAGGGAGGAAGGAGGAAGGAGGGGCCAATCGTGGATTCTCCCTGTGGCCTTCAGACAAATGTGAGTCCCAGATCTGGGGAGGACATTCTCCCTTCAGGCAGAACTAGGGAGTGGGGGTACAAGGTATGAGGGGGACAAGGGTAGAACTGCAAAAGAAGCACAGGGTGGGAAAACCAGAGCTCTATGAAGTCTGAGCTCACCACAAAGAGATGACAAATGCTTTCCACTCTGCCGTTGCTGTGTCAATCCATGCTTTGCTGCCTAGGATCCATGCTTTGTCCTAGGATCAACCTAACTGCATTTCACAGCAGGGAGAAAGTCAAACGCACCTCTCCCAGAATGCAAAGCGTCAATATGGAGTCTCATTCCCATCGCATAAGCCATGCCGGTTCCCAGGCCAGTGGCTCAATGAACATGAAACTAAAAGGGAAATCAGAACTGGCCTCGTGGTAGCACTTTTACCAAACTCTGAGCTTCAGGAGCAAGTAAGCACTTTGACTTCTTACCTCGCAGGTCTTATAAAATAAGAAAGATGCACCTCGGATCCAGATGGCCCTGCTGTAAAGGAGCCTTAGCTCTCCTCTTGCTATATAACTGATTGGTCAATGTTCTTCTTGGACTCACAGGCACAGGATCATTTCCTTAGTCCATGAGTTCCAGTACAGCCTGCCCTTCACCAAGGCTGAGACTCCACTGAGCTCGAATGCTAGGTCCTACTCTGCTGAGGATAGTCCTAAAAACAGAACCAAAGTTTAATTACAAGGGGCTCCAGTGAGTGGAGCATTGCCAACTTCGGCCAGCCAATTAGAGGCCTTAACCATGCCGTTGGTTAGCAGCATTATAAATGTGGTTCTTTTAATTTTTGCTCAGCACACGGGGCACAAGATGCATGCCCACAGGGCTGGGTGCCTAGAGTTCAGAGAGATTTCCCAGGCACTGTCAAATTCAGAACAAAAATTAAAAAAAAAAAAAAGAAAGATGATTTGTGACACTTTCAAGATGGCTAGTCCAGGGGATGCTTTATAAACTTCAGCTGTAGCAACGCTGTGTCCTGTGTCCCATGTCCTGCTCCAGGGCATTTCCATGGTGAGTTGGAGTGGTCATAAGGGGCTGGGGGCAGCAGAGTGCTGAAGCCACCATGGCACAGTCATGCACTCATGACCAAACATTAGACTCTTTCTGGTAGTGATGGGTACTAGGAAGCTGAACAGACCCTCCACGTGACTCCAAAGTCTACAGGGTCACAGCTGAGCCTGTGCAGCCCGTGCCTTAGGCACTTACTGCCCTACACATTTTGTAGCTAACACCAGCTTATAGCCGTTCTTTCTAACTTTTTTATTTATTATTATTATTATTATTATTATTATATTATTTGCATGGCAATCACTTTCACCTGGAAAACATCCCACCATCCCCTTCCTATTTTTTCTTGTAGCCTCTTTCCTTTCATCAAGTAGTCCCTCATATTTTAGTATATTAAAGACATAGTGGTATACACCTACAATACCCAACCCTTGGGAAGTAAAGGCAGGAGGATCAAAGGCAGCCTTGACTACAAACTGATTTCTAGGTCAGCCTGGGTTGCATAAGACCCTGTCTCAAAAAATAAAGGCCAACCAATAAATCAAGCTATGCTTTCCATACTGTACAGGAGAAATTCTATGAAGCCAGCTGTTGTCACTCTGCTTCTACTGTTTAACTGGCTCTGTAGCTGCACAGCAACATGGTTAAAGTGGTTGACCCCAACCCCGCACCACCCAAAGTCATGTCACTGTGAGCCTGAGGCTGGAATAGAGACAAGTAATAAAGAGAAAAAAAATTAATAGTATGGATTATAAAAAAAAAATAATGGCAGACGACTCAAAGATATCCCACGGGCTCAAATCCTGCCAAGGAAAGGAAAACCTAGAAAGAGAACTTTATTTAGCCCTTGGGAGCACGCCATTGCTTCAGTGGCTGACAGTCCAGCAGGAGCGGCCAGCACTGGTAGGCTCAGTGGAGGAGGAGCTCAGACCGAGTGTCCTTTCCGATCTCAGCGTGTGTATCCATGCACACGCTGGCTGAACGGGGGGGGGGGGGGGGGGGGGGATGAGAATGGAAAGATGGTAAAAGAAAAAAAAAATCACAGGAAGATTAGTGAGATGTGACGTAATAAAACATGACAGAGTCCCTGAAGGCCTCTCCCGAGTGTGGGGCTTCGGAGTGCATGCTAATTTTCTGAGCCTCAATTTTCCTTCTGATAAACAAAAAGCTTTTATGCTACCTAAACTTCACGATGAGCAAAGATCACAAACAAAAGCACTCTTTGGCATCACCTTGGCTCCCAAGAGGTTAGATGACTTAACTTATGTCAGCTCCATAGAGACGAGCAAGCCCCCAAACATCGCCATCAAACGCTGCACGGACTCGCACACTCTCCAATGGCCATCTGGGTTATTCCGAATCTTGACTCTTCTCCTTTTGGTCTATGAGATTACTATCCTGTCTTCTCTTTCCACACAGGACATTTACAAATGATGGAATCCCAACTACCAAATCTAAAGGTCTATGCAAGAAGCATTTGAGAACACTCAAACATTATTGTGAGGTTAAATCAATCAAGAAAAGAATCAGTTAAAAGAAAAGGCTACTTAGTGTTTATCTCATTTATAAAGGCAATAAGTCAGGAAATCATAGCCATTTAGGAATTTTTGCTTTTAAGATTACATAAACACACACACAGAGGGTGGTTCATGCAAGAAAAAGAAAGTAAGCTTGATTATTCATTTGCTCTATAACTCTATCTCCTCCTTTTTTAAAAATGGCAAGGCAAGGTAGCCTCAACCCAAGTTTTATTATCACTCCCCCCATGTCCATGGTCAACGGCAGAGGGCTGACTTCAGCATTAGACGCTGTTAGAATAGGCTGCCACCACCCAGCTTTGCACATGTGAGGGGCTAAAAGCGAACTAATGAAAACCAAATCTGGTGTTAGACATTTTCCCCATCATATGAGATTATCAAGACTCACGGGCTTCCATTTTAGTTAAGAGCAGGCTAACCAATATAAAAAGCAAATGGTTCTGCATCATTATCCCTTGAACTACATAGAACATTACTGTGTATAAAAGCCACATGTGTAAACACAGTGGATGATTTTTAAAACACTGGAGGCATGAAAATATCATCTTATAAGTTCATGTTGTGTTTGACAAATGCCATGTCCCCGGTGCTATCCAGTAAACATCTTACAACAGAGCGGTGTTCAATATAACTGCTTTTGGGAACTCCCCAATCCCATCGGCAACATCCTGTCACACGTAAGAGTGAATCCTCCCCGGTAGGTTTAACTAACATTACTCCATCCATGTGCTTGTTACTCACTCAGCAACTACTTTCTGTGCTTGTGCTGGGACCTGGGGATTTCCACATGAAAAGTCACCGTCCTTACCCTCAGAAATTTCCAGTTCAGTGAGGAAAAACACTTGAGAAGCCGCAATGTTAACGGTAACTGTGATTTCAAACACGCTTTCCAATGTGCCCACATCAGGGCAGCATTGTTTAAACGGCCAAAGGCAAACTGTGTGTTCACAAATAGAGGCTGGAGAATCACAGTGCATATACGCTCTTTTAAAAGCAAAGGAGATATTACACAAGCTCTAACATGAATCTGGGCGTATCGTGCTCACTGAAATAAGCCAAAGAAAGCCAAATACTATGTTGCACTTGCATGTGAGGTATTCAGAGTCAAATTCATGGCAAATGAATAGTCAACACTTACAGACCATTGAGTAGCCAGTGGGGAGAAGGGATGGAGAAGCATTCCATGGGCACAGAGTTACTGTTTCCATGATGAGAAGTGCTCCAAGTCTGGTGAGGGTGGTGGTTACAAAGTAATTTGAATGTACTTAGCATCACTGAACTGTACCCAAGAAGACTGAGACAATAAATTGTGCCATGTGTGTTTTGTCCAATTTAAAAAAAAAAATATTCAAACCACCAGGTTTTCCACAGTCTTTCACATTCCTTCCACCAAGAGGCAACAACTAAGGATCTCTCTATTCCCACTCCTCAACTGTACGCAGTCCTACTATCTGAATGAACGAACAGGAGGCAAGAAATTTAACTGTGGGACATCCAAGGTGAAATGGGCTCTTCCAGTTTCTCCTGGAAAACTCACTTCAGAGCCTTGGCCCAATGCAACAAAGACTTCCCACAAGGAGAGGCCAGGTGCAGAAGACACAAAGTTTGCAGGGAGCCCAGCAGTTCTAGCCCAGGCTGCTACATTCCTCCACACTCAGTTTTAGACTTATGAGCTAAGAAACCTTTGGGGTCAACTCAGCTCCAGCTACCTTCTAACAGCAACTCAGAAATGCTCTAAGCCAGAACTCCTGGCTGGGGCCACTCATGGCACAGAATAAAGAACAAGATAAGTGATTAATATTGTCATAGCTCTGGCCCATCATGAACGTATCATAGGTTACTTGGACAACACCTATTTATTTCTCATGGTTCCAGAAGCCAGAGCTCACAATTAATTAAGAAGACAGCTGATAAGGCATTTCAGATCACATGGTGGAAAAGGTCTTGTAACTGATTCATGAGGGCTTCCCTCTAATGGCCTGATTATCTCCCACCAGCCTCACCTCTCAGCAACACCCATTAGAGGTTAGGGTTTCAACAGAGCATTTGAGGAGACTACAAACATTCCGTCTCCAGTGTTGTTTTAAGCTACTATTTGAGGGTGAGCAATTTCATGGCCATAACTGGATGAAACACAGAGATACACAGATGTTAGGCAAGTTTGAAGTTTAATGCCCATAGCTGGGATGAAGGGAACCAGGGGGCAAACAGAACATCTGGGCTGGATGTCAAGGTGCTAACAGGAGATCACAAGCACTTGGATGGGAGAGAGGCTGGGAATGCAATTAGACAAAGCTGCACCGTTACATGGGTAGGTAGATGGATTTGGTTAGACACGGGGCTAGAACAGAGCTCACTGCAGCAAACAGCCTGAGAAGATGGCCTGGGCTCTCTGTGAGCCTAACTCAGGGCTAAGAATGACAGGTGACAGGCCAATGTTTAGTTTTTAAAAAAAAAGGAAGAGGAAGAACTTGAGTAACAAGATGAATCCACCCACCACAAAATCCTGCTAAATGCCACTGTATCAAGGGTTAAAAATGTATCTCTGACACATAATTAACATTCTTGGGGTTAGCCAAGTGATCCATCATGATGTTAATGCTTTCTTCTTCATCTTGATTTAAAACAGATTGTGTCGCCAGGGCAAACAGCTGAATCTAAGTTCCCGCCCCCACAGCTGTCCAGCCTCCCACCTGTCCCAGGACCTCCCTAGAATGGAACGCCCTACCCCCCCATCCCCATCCCACACACACATACACACACACACACACCACCCCCACTTCACTGATTTTTGTTTTTTCTGCAAGACTTCAAGCCTCTATGGCTTTCATTAAAATCCAACTCAAACTACTAGCATTCCACCGAAGGTGGAGGCGTACGTATTCGCTAGGAAATAAATGGAAGAGAACAGGGCACTAGCAAAAAACTCTCACTGTAAAGCTAAGTGAATCGGATCCCAGCCAGTTCCCTTCATGCTGCAGGAAACGCTTTCATCCCTCCAGCCTCCAGCCCACGCCATCCACGTCACACTCCAGGCGACAAAATGAAGGAAGGTGACTGCACGGCAGCGTGTTCTGTTCTGTCTGTCTTTCAGCAACTTAGCCTGGCAGGCAAAATTGTTGAAAGTGAGGAACAGAGGCAGAGCTGCATAACTCACGGTGAGTTAAGAGAAGTGGGTGGGGCAGCAGCCTTGGAAAGCATGACCCATCCATCCATAGTCAGTGATAAAAGGTGACATGCTTAAACACATCCCTCAAGGAAAAGGTTGACTTCAATGAAAAGCAAGCAAACACACACCCACACACACACACACACACACCCACACACACACACACACACACCAAACCTGATGAGGATGAGTAGGTGTTTTTCAAAAATCTAACTAACCATACTTTGTTTCACTGGTGCTGGGAAGCTCACACTTTATAGGTGGTTTAAGACTCTTAAATTAGGGCCTGTGAGATAGCTCAGTAGGTAAAGGTGCTTGCTGCCAAGCCTGAGAACCTAAGTTCAATTCCCAGGTCTCACATGGTAGAGAAAGACGGACTTCTGAAATTGATCCTCCATATGCATGGTGAACACACACAAACGCACTACAATAAATAAATGTAGTAAGCATTTATAAACTAATTTTATTATTATATGTAAGTACACTGTAGCTATCTTTAGACACACCAGAAGAGGGTGTCAGATCTCATGACAGATGGTTGTGAGCCACCATGTGGCTGCTGGGATTTGAACTCAAGACCTTCTCTCCAGCCCATGAACTGATTTTAAAAGGCTCTTAAGCCAATCACATTTGTGGATCTCCCCATCCTTACAGCTTGTCTTGTCTCCCTCACTCTCCTTCCATACCTGTCTCCTGCAGTACCACGGCACTTCTGAGAGCCCCTACCCAGCCTTCACATGCTAATCACCCGAGCACTATATCTTATCTTGCACAAAAAAACCTGGGCCGGTCCCTGGCAATTACCACCATTAATCAGAAACTGCTCCCAAGATAAAACCAGATTGCATTAAACATACCAGATGATGAGTCCCTAGCTCACAGGGACTCTGTAGCCTCCTAGCAGCTGCTCCCAGGAGAAGCAGAACGCTGGCCCAGTCCGAAACCACTCGCCCAATTACAGTGGAGGCCAATGACAGGCCAGCATCTTTAAACCACACTAAAAGCTTCAACCTCGGCTTACTCTGGGCCACGCGCCAGAGGGATCGGCTATTATACCGGGCAGCCTGGCCCCTTGCAAATACTGTTTTCCCAAAAGGCTTCAGCTTTCACTGAGCAGCTCCTGCACAACAAAGCCAGTTCAGGGAAATTACCGAGGACAAACTTCCTAAAGAAACAGCGAGTGTAAAACCTTCTCAATAGGCAGGCCCTGTGTCCCTGCACCCTGCTAGAAAACCCTAGGGGAGGGCAAGTTGTTCAAATTAGAAACTAATTTATATCCTTAGCTTATTCTTAGTATGAAATGATTTCAACAGATACGATAGAATAAAAAAAAAAAACAACAACAACAAAAAACAAAACAACAACAACAACACATATACTGAAATTTTTCATCTTTCAGGTCCTTTGACCCCTGAACAGTTCCTTTGGGGGTTATGCGAGTGTCGTTTGTCCTGAATATTCTAGAGCCACACTTTCATGTCAGTAGTACAGTGAAGAAGCTCAACAGATACTGGAATCCAATCCACTTACAAGGGTTCCACAAGCCCGTACCTGTTGCCAGAGGCAAGGTCAGGATTCACACTGCTTTTTAATGAGCCTCTGCCAGTGAGCCTCATGCAGACACTTGTCTGTTAGCAAAGATGCAAATCATACCCACCCAGGCTGAAGGGAAGCAAATCCACTCAGCAGTCAAGATGTGGCAGGTTAGCTCTGTGCCCTAGGTAGGTCTTCAGTGTTGCTTAACGGTCTCAACCAGGCGGATGGCTGGCCGAAGGAATCCCATCAACACAGGAATCCCATCAACAGAGAAGGCACGAGTTAAGCCTGCTAAACGCTTAACATGGTTGCTGTTTTTGAAAGGTGTAGAGTGTGTGTGTGTGTGTGTGTGTGTGTGAGTGTGCGTGTGCGTGCGCGCGCGTTATATAAATCATGGGTAAGTATGTGTAACATTCTAATAATCCCAGCACTCTCTTGAACTAACATCGGGTAAGTATGGCAAGCATTTTACCAACTACGCTACCATTCCAGCTGCTCTATGAAAGTTGCGCATCTCGCACATTTTATCCCTGGGCTCCTTCAGCAACGTAGCATGTTCCATTTAACTCAGCTCCTTAGGACTGCTTTATACACCAGCTTATGCAAGCACCCTATCACAGAGAGAAGAAGAATGCGGTTTGATAGGGTTTAGAGTCTTATGTCTGCAGCACAGGCAATAATAAACCTATTCATCAAATAAACCCCTTGAGCACTTGAGAACACAAACTAGAGAAGACAGAAAGAAGCCTTCAGGATCGACAGTGGAAGCTGTTCAGGGCAAGCTCACCCACCTGAGGACTGTTCCACTTTATCGCAAGGCAGTGTCCACAAATACTGACCACAAAACCACAAGGTAACTGGTGGCTTTACATTTTCTTGACATGCTGGCTTTATAAAACTTTATAATATCGAGGGTGTTAAAATATCAAATTTATTCAAATACAATAAGAGTCTGACTTAATTCTTTTTTTTCTGAGAGATCTAGTTAGGGCAACAGCCAAGAATCAGGTACAGCTCCACTCCCCCATTACACCTTACCTCCACCTGGCTCCTCTCTAACACCAGCAGAGTCACCTGTTAGGAAGCAGATGCAAGTCTGTGGCGCACCTGTTAAATACCTCTCACAGTTTGCTGCTGCCCCAGACCAAAGGCCACTCTGGATTTTCTGTTCCAAGTATGGTATAGCAGATCTAGGTCCTGACTAGTTATTTGAGCAGTATGCCTGGCATTCCTTCGGTGAAACACCACTGGTCCCACCCCTCCAAGCTCCTCAGGGAATGAGACATGCACAGATGTAGAAAATGCACTGTGGAGCCAGCCTGCAGCCCTCTTCTCAAGAATGGGCAGGTAGCATTTTGCCGACAGAAGTATCCCATTTGATGTACATTCATCAGTACTCAAAGAACCTTGTGAACACGAATGAAATAGAGAGAGAAAAACTTGTGGATACCAAACATCTGTGCTCATCACAGCCCTCACAGAAGACCCCAGACTGGGAGCTGAGGCATCTGTATGGCAGCGGGAAGAGCTGAGCAGGCACCTAAGGCTGCCAGCCTCTGCTCGCAGGGCCAGGAACACCCACACCACCAGCAACAAAGAGAACTCGGCAAACTGAATTACACAGCCCATGGGAGTCAAGAACCCTTACAATCAATCCAGGAAATGTTTCAGCCCGCCATACAACACAGCTAATTAATTCTCTTTAGTTAATGACCAACTCCATGTCTTAGGCAGAAAAAAAAGGGAAAGTGCTAATCTGACAATGTCTGGTACTGTCATAATTAAAACTCGGGTTAAATACTAAGCAGGAAAACATCCAACCCCAAAGCAAAGTTCTCCACAGTTAACAATGCAAAGGGAATAAACAGCAAGGCCCTGTGGACTTCAGCTATGGAGCTCCATAGTGCTTCAGAAAGACATGCTGGCTTACAAGATGGTTCTCTGGATATAGCACCCTGTTCTGATAAACTACCTAACCTGGCTTCTGCTATGATTGAAACGCTAATTAATGGCTGGAAGGATGGTTCAGTGGTTAAGACAGCTTGCTGTTCTTCCAGAAGACCTGAGTCCAGCTCCTAGCACCGACATCAGAGAGGTCACAGCTGTCTATAGCTTCAGGGATCTGACATGGTCTTCTGGCCTTGTGGGCACCTACATACATGTAGTATAGGCAAATACTGAGACATACACATGCACACATAAATAAAGTTAAATCTTAAAACCTTGATATTCGTTGAACCGCATAACTGTTTCTAGAAAACTACAGAATTCTCTAAGAATTATATTTATTTCATTTTAGTCTATTTTTAAATTATTTTTCTCAGGAAGTATCATAACTATAAACACCACTGGATAATAGACATAGCATATCACCGTCAATATAAAAATTAGAGGGGAGCAGGGGGAAGGGTATAGGGGATAAATACCTAATAAAAGTTAGAAAAAAATTAGAGGACAATATGCCTTTAGTGTTCCTAAGCCTGGCTGTCTGGACAAAGGGCTGAGTAGCTGAAGAAGGCCCCAAGAAGTCCTATGCACTGATACCTGCTGGTCACCTCTGGACCTGGAAAGGCATCACTGAGTCAAAACGCTTCAAGGACCAAGAGCAGACACTACAGTTACATAGCCTCCATTCATAATTTAAGCTGGTACTGATCCAAAAGGAAATTGAACGTGCTCTCTCCCTTAACTACAGACTTAACCCAGTATTAAAAGAGATGAAACATAAAATGCAATTATACACTCTGGAAAGTATCTCTGGCAGAAAACACGTGGATGCAGAACTGAAGGAGTCTCCTCACTTGGGGATCTATTTCAGTTCAATGTCCAAACACGTGAAACCTATGCGGCAACCATTGACCCATCACAGGAAGAAAGGATGGTGGTAAACATCACGATATCCAGCAAAGGTTCGCTTTCTTCCTTCTGCCTCCAACACTGAGCTCAGTGGGTGATGTCGTACAAAGACCCTGACAATGACTCCTGTGGGCATGAAGTGTCTCTCCATGTACAATCCCTTACCATCTCCCTTGGCCTGTCTTACAAACCTGGGCTCTCACTTCCAGCCTGTTCTGCTGAAATATCTACGCCTTAAGAGTTTTCCTGAAAATTCATGTGGTGGTTTCAAGCCCACCTTCTTAAACTAAAGAAAAAAAGAAAAACTTTAAATAGGAATTTTAGATACCAAGGTAGTAAGACTCCTAAAAGTAAAGCACCATTTTCTAATATTTACTTTTTTTTTTTTTAACCCAAGGGAAATCCCCTTTCTTTTCACAAGACAAACCCACACTGGACTCACAGTCCAGAGGCAGATGGAGAAGCAGCAACAGTCTAAGTAGCTATGAATGAAACTCAACCCTGAGCTGCTACACATAGGTAGACCAGTTGTTCCCAACCTACCAAATGCTGTGGCCCTTTAATGGTAATTCCTCATGTTGTGGTGACCCCAACCAAAAAATTATTCTGTTGCTACTTCGTAGCTGTAATTTTGCTACTGTTTGGAATCACAATATAAATATCTGATAAACGGGATATCTGATCTGTAACCCCTATGGGGGTTGCCACAGGTTGAAAACCACTGAAGTAGACATTTCTCAGCTTGTTCCTCAGAGAAGGTTCCTCAGGGTAACACCTGACATCCTCCTCCTCCTCTCCAAGGATGCAGGACTCGTGTAAATGCATAGAATTCTCTACTTATTTTTCTCTAGCCACTGGTGAGTGAAAAACATCTCAGCAAAGTTCAGTACAGACAAAGCAGAAAAACTACCCACTCAACACCGGGCTTCCCCTCTAATTTTATATGCATGTGCAAAACATTCATGGTTTATGGAACACACTGAAGGCATCACAGCATCTTGGAGACTGGGCCTCTGTCTTATAGAACTTTGTGTCTAAGCAGCTAGTGTCATCAGGTGTTCAGCAGATCCTCAGAAATATTTGTTGAGTAAATGAAACTGAACCAAAGCAAAATGAGGACATGAGATTCTAGCATGAGGAACAAAGTTCCGGACCTATCACAGAAAGGAGCTCCTCAGACCCTTTGAGAAGAAAAGAAAAAGAAAGGAGAGAGAGAGTAGGGGTTGGCTGGTTGGTTGGTTGGGTCTTTATCTTCTAAGGAAAATCTGAGTGAATGTGTCTACGAATGCTTAATTACCACAGCAAGAGAGAGAACACTGATCTTTCTCTTTCATGGAGAAAGGTGAGGAATGACTAATTCTATACAAGAACTCAAGGCTGAACCTCAGCCTGCAACAGCCTTGCTCTGTCTCCCTAGGTGTGGGTAGAAGGAGCAGCCCACAGGACCAATGGTAAGGTTGGACATTAGAAGAGACCCCCCTCCCCCCCACTACCCCTACTGCTACCACAGATAAGGCAAGAGACTTAGGAGAAAGGCACTTCATATGCATGAAATGACATCATATCACTAGTCAGGGATGGGCTTGGGGTGGGAACCAAGTTCTGCAGCTCATTGGCCAAACTATATCCAAATTACCACTTGCTCCTTCGCCTGCCTGACAGGCTAAGGTGCTACCATCCCCTATCTCAAGCATGAACTATAAACAACTCGAGGCACTTCTGTAGACTGAGAGCCCAATACCACCCAGGGCTGTTGCCTGGCACATGGGAAGGCCTTTTCTGAGCTCTTAGGCATAGACTTCACCTAAATAAATACACATATAAATACACACATAAAAGGTGCTTTGGGGGCTGAGGAGTCTGGTTAAGTATGAGGACCTAAGTTTGATCCCCAGCATCCATGTAAAACCCAGGCTTAGTGGCATATACTTAGAATCCCAGGGCTGGGGCTGGGGAACAGGCGGGTCCCCGGGTTTACTGGCCACCAGCCTAGCAAGCCCCAGATCCCAATGGAAGACCCTGTTTCAAAAAACAAGTCTACTTAGCTCCTTAGGAATAACAACCAAGGTCAATCCCTGGCCTCCACACACAGGTGCACATGCACCAATGCATGCATTTAACATGCAGAGAGAGAGAGAGAGAGAGACAGACAGACAGACAGACATTAGCACAGACAGACAGAGGGAGAAAAGCTTCAGCTCAGTCACCTTCATGAGAAGATATGTGCTAGATTCCAAAGCATCTTACAAATGCATGATGGTCCATCTATGGTTTTCAACATAAGAGTTGTCTGCTAAGAAATAGTGAGTGAAGACAAACCCACTGGCTTTCCCTTTTACAAATTCACGAAGAGACTTCAGCCTCCACTGACACTAGGACCCTGCACCTCACCAAGCTAGACTTTCTACAGATCACTGCCTAACTGCCAAAGGCAAGGGTGACACCAGCTCAGAGACTCGGGAAGGGCCAACTGTCTGCCAGTGGCTGTTTTATATTTATTTTGATAGCAACTTTTGGTTTTCTGGCACTAGAAATGTAAAGCCTGCGTACAGGCCTCCCTTTCTGCTTCCTGCTGCCTACTTTCAAGTTTTATTCTAGCGGCCTGTCCTATGTCATGTCAGCTCATCTAAGAAGATGGACTGACACACGCCACAGGGTCTTGTCAGGTTCCGACTGCCTGAATGACGCTAATCTCTTGATCTGTAAAATCCACGCCCTCTCCAAGATATTTTCCTTTTCCCAATACATAGCTCATCTGCCAAATGCATTGCAATCCTAAGCCATGTTTACATTTGCAAAAAAGCAATGTTTAATTGCTCCAGGAGCAAAACATACAGGAGCCCTATACACAAGTGACAAATGATAGCGTCAACAGCTTCAAGAGCCACCTGCCTGAGAACAGAAGGAGGGACAAAGGTCTGTGCTGATTCTGACAGGGTGTCTTTCCCAACACCTAAAGCAGAAAGCTTCCAGAATTTTCCCACCAAGCCATTATCAATGAGCCTTCACTTATGAAAACATAGCCAATCGGAAGACCATAGCTGAACGCAACTCTGTGTGGCAGAGACAGGGAGAAAAATCGATGGATACCCAAACTTGAGAACAAAAGCAACACTGAGATGTCCACGCTTAAGCTGTGTCTAGAGATGGAAATAGCAGCTGCCCTGATTTGGTCATTCCATGTCATATACCTGTATTTAATTATCTGTGTGCCCCCAGTGTAAAATTGCTATTATCAATTTAAAAATGTTAAACTCACTTAAAAGTTTAAATCTCCTCTGTCCTTGGGAACAGTTAACACCAAAGAGGTCTTGATGAAGGAACAGAGGAGAGTTCAAAGCTGAATTCATTCATTCATTCATTCATTCATTCATTCATTCATTTCTAAGACAGGGTTTCATGGATCCCAGACTGGCCTTGGACTCCAATGGAGTTGAAGATGGTTGAGAATGCCTGTTCTATTCTGCCTGCCCTGCTCCTGAGTGCTGAGGTCACAGGCACGCAGCACTATACAGTTTCTTGTGGCCCTGGGATCACACTCAGGGCTTTGCTCACGCTAGGCAAGCCCATGATGGCTGTGCTTCATCTCCAGCCTCAATGGAGGGTTCGTAAAAAGCGAGAATTGTGATGGCCACATCTTATCCAGGAAGCCACGTTTTTTAAGAATGAGAAGTCAAGTGTGATTAGTAATAACCTCGACTTACTGCTAGCCAATGAGTTAAGTAGATCAATATCTCGGGTCAAGAAAGTAGGAATAGTCCTGAAAAACAACATCTTCAAAATAAAATCTGGAAGGAGGATGGAGGATACAGCAATGTAACTCACTGGTACACTTGCCTAGGACATAAGGCCCTGGGTTCCACCCGGGTTCTGAGTCACTGTCAATCCTTCCCAGAATACAGCATTTGATGTCTCCCTGTGATATACAATAGAGCTGAGTCCTTCTTGCACCATCAACCTCATCTCTAATGTCACACTATCCTCCATCTGAGTTGACAGCCCGAGGCAAGGAGCCAGCATTATCACATACAAGGAACCTGGGAGTTTGTTTTCTAAGAAAAAGCACTTGTTTTCAAATGAAGAACAAAAACTATCAATCAGAAAATATGATTCAAGATAAAGTTCTAAATGGGATTTGGAAACAGCACCTACCACTCAAGATTAAACCTTCTTAGAATTCTCTTTCTAAAGCTTTTCCTAAACTGGGTGCATTCTTCTAGAAGCCGCCCGAGCTATTTCACCCTTTATGAAGACCACATTTCTTTTCTTTGTATGGTGAAGATTTGTCTGCCAGATGTTTATGACTTTAGTTTTATGATTTATTCATGTATCATCTTTGATTTGGTCTTTCCTTAGCAATTCTATTTCCCTACAACTAAGGGGCTGGGGGTGGGGGTGGGGGTGGGGGAGTGGGAGGGTGGCTTGGGCATCAAAGCATTTGCCCAAGAAGCAAGAAGACCAGAGTTTAGATCCCCACAGAACCCCTGGAAATGCTGAGCCGTTAATACAACCTGCCTGTAATTGCAGCCTCAGATATCAGAAACACAGGATCCCTGGAGCATGCTAGCTAGCAAGACTTACTGATAAGTGAGTTCTGGCTTTAACTGAGAAAATCTGCCTCAGAGAATAAACTGAAAAAGTAGTCAGAGTGATGGAGGAAGATTCCCAAGATGGGTCCAAGCCTCTAACACACACACACCTACACACAAAACGCATATGCATATTATGTCCTCACAAAATGCACATGCATATGCATACACACACAAGGTACATGCATACACTCACCCACACACACCACGCATACACATGGAAAAGAGAGAACAAGTTACCCAGAATTCACTGGAGGCCAACCATCACATTATCACACCTTCTAAGGCACAAGTGTGAAAAGTGGACAGAGAGAGAGAGAGAGAGAGAGAGAGAGAGAGAGAGAGAGAGAGATGCAGATTAGAGGGCACAAAGATGCAGTTATCCTAGATAAATAACAATTGACTATTTCACATGAGGACCATAATTAATAATATCATATTATATGCCCGAAATCTGCTAATGCCCTAGGTTTTAGGTTCTCTTTCCCCCAAAGAGAGGGGGAAAAAAGAAAAGATACAAAAAGTGGTCACTGGGTGACACTGTGAATTTGTAAAGTGACTTAGTGACTTGACTGTTTCATACTTTCAATACATGGAACTCAAAATTAAAAAAAAAAAATCCCAACGAGCATATTTATGAAGCCAGCTCAATATGAAAAGTACATAGACTCAAATAACCCAGTGATATGTAGAAATGCCTGTGAAGAAAAACCACCTCACAGTGTTAATGCTAGGGGGGAGGGACAGGAGTGGTGGGGGGAGGGAGCTGTGGCATGATGGCTCAGTGCACAAGGGCTGGCAAGCTGATGCCAATCCCCGAGACCCACATAGGAAGAGGAGAAAACTGGATCCATAAATTATCCTGTCACTTCCACACACACAGCATGGCATGTGCATACACACACACAGCATGGCATGTGCATACACACACACAGCATGGCATGTGCATACACATACACACACAGCATGGCTTGTGCACACACACACAGCATAGCATGTACACACACACAGAGCATGGCATGTGCACACACACACAGCATGGCATGTACACACACACACATACACAGCATGGCATGGCATGTGCGCACACACACACACAATACATAAACATAAAGTAATATTTTAATATCAGTTTTAAAGGTGTTTGACTAGGTCATCTTGAAAACTTGGGAGGAAGGAGAGAACCTGGCAAATGTGTATATATAGATAGGTATAGATAGATATAGAGATATAGAGATATAGATATACAGAGCTCATTGTCAACTGCATGGACACCTGGTATTTCTTTAAATCTACTGCAACTCTATAAAAAAAAATTAATTCACTACAAAGTTCCCGTTATTAACCCTCTTAGCAGCAAGCTGAGGAGTGTCCCTTGATATTAATGGCAGACATCTGCAACTTCACTCCGTCTCCTTGGTTACGCTAGAAAAGGGAGAAAACGGTACTCGTCTCTGTAGATAGTCAAACACTTGTTACTGGAATGACAAGCTAAGAAACTGTTCTTTTTGTTAATCTTGTTCTTTAAAAAAAAAAATCATTCCAGTTCTGTATTAGCTCTTTTTTTCAACACTGAGTAGAAATGCACATTAAGTTACTCCGAATGACATACACTGTTGTGGGACCTGTGATCAGCCGCAGAAACAGGGCATGCACATCTCTATGAGTCCGCAACATCTCCGAGGGATAGCATGCACGCCCTCTCCCATCTCGGCTTGTACCACACCTTGGGGAAGAAACCTTGGGACACGACTCTTCTGCTCTCCAGCAACAGTCTGTGCAAGGAGTCCCTGGACTTAGACTCAGAGGGGAAAAAAAGTCCTCTGGACCCCAACTTCTTTCTCTTTACAAGTCCCCCACCTTCCTGGATGGCACACATCCCTGGGTCCCAGTGCACCCAGCGGTTCCCAACCGTCTGCTTTTAACAGTGACTTGGGACCTTTATGCTCTACGGAGACACCCTGAGGCATCCTGTCCTCCCCGAGATCCGTTCCACAACAAAACAGAAATCACCCTTGACTTCCTTACAGACGCACAGACCCACCAGGTGATGCTCTCCCTGTCTCTGGGAAGTTCTCCACGTTAAGTCACCTGTGACTCTCTGATTCCCCACCTTCCCACCCCACCCCTGGCTCCCGAGGAAGCTGCTCACTTGGTTAGGAGACAATAAATGACAGTTGTTTTCCTAAGGTGGCTAAGGGCCTGAGATTTTTATATTGCGCTTTACAATGGTACCAATAAAAGTATTTAACAAGCCTACTAATTTAAATATGCATGTGGAAGGCACTGAGAATGGATCTGGGCAGAAATTTCTGGGAAGCATCTTTTCAGGTTTGAGGGTATCCACACAGGAGAGGGATGCGTACACCTCTCTCCACCATTTCTCTTTGGCACAGAGGTGTGTGTGTGTGTGTGTGTGTGTGTGTGTGTGTGTGTGTGTGTGTGTCAAATCTCCCTATGTAGCCCAAGCTAGGTTTTCCTACATAGCCATAACCTAAAATTCTCAATAATAGGATCATAGCCTGAACATTCTTTTTTTCTTTTTTTGGTCCTTGTTCAACTGCTCATACCACTGAACTGTTTCAGTGCTGTGTGTGAGATTTGTATTCAAATAGAAATATAATTTCACCTCATCTATAGGCAAGATTAGGTTGAAGTGCTTCTGAGTCGGTATTTACTCTCCAGCCCAGTTATCCTAACCCCTGCCTCAGTGTACCTACCTCTAAGAACTGGACTACTCCACTGGTCCCACAAAAGCTTAGAAGGGCCTGTTGGATAGAATGCCTCACGAGGCTTCCGTTCCTTCAACAGATAGCCTCACCTATAGAGTCTCGCCTTCCATCAGCAGGTGAACAGTAACGAAATGCTAGTCCCACAGATGACACTTGACAAAGTCACCTCCAGACACACCCGCTGAGCACATGCTTGGATGATGCTAGACGCTGGACCACAGGCAAGAAAACAAAGAATTATGCCAAAAGTAGGGAAAAAAAATACACAAGGGAGAAAATCCAGCAATGTGATTGCCACCCTGGACATACAGAAGGACACCAGACTTAAGCTTACAGGAGGTGGCAGGAAATGGCGACTTGAAGCCGAGCATGGTGGACACCTTTACCCTCCAGCACTTGGAAGGCAGAGGGCAGAGGCAGGCAAACAGATCCCTGAGTTCAAGACTAGCCTGGTTTATATAGTAAGCTCCGGAGCAGCCAGAGTGAGAACCTCTCCAAATAATAACATAAAATGTAAGATAATAAATATGTAAATATATAAATGACGACTTATACAAGGATATCACACAGATGGTGTTTGGGCTTTATTTAAACTGGGAAAGGTTTCCAACTACCAAGGAAGAATGAGAGAGAGAGAGAGAGAGAGAGAGAGAGAGAGAGAGAGAGAGAGAGAAGGATTCACCCCAAGTCAAGAAAGCCGTCACTAAGAATCTACAGGGTTTCAAACAAAGGAGCCTTGTTTCTAGTTATGAAAATATCTAGTCTTTACCATAAGTCCAAAATCATAAGAAGAGCTCAAAATAAGATAGAGCTCACTGCTCATAAAATAATAAATGCCCTCCTCCAGACATCTACAGAGCATGCAGCAGACACCATCTACCATGCCTGGCTAACTTTGAGAAACTGAAACACGGCAGCTGTTCCATGCTTCTTAGCCTTCCGTTAATGACAGGGACAACCTGATGGCCAAAGTGCTTTCCATCGGGCCAGCAATCCAGAGTCTCCATACCCTCCTCTCACATATTCAACACATATGTCCCCTGCCCCAAGTCACCAAGGCCAAACCATAGGCAACTATACATATATATATATATCTTGTTCTTTAAAAAAAAAATCATTCCAGTTCTGTATTAGCTCTTTTTTTCAACACTGAGTAGAAATGCACATTAAGTTACTCCGAATGACATACACTCCGAATGACATACACTGTTGTGGGACCTGTGATCAGCCGCAGAAACAGGGCATGCACATCTCTATGAGTCCGCAACATCTCCGAGGGATAGCATGCACGCCCTCTCCCATCTCGGCTTGTACCACACCTTGGGGAAGAAACCTTGGGACACGACTCTTCTGCTCTCCAGCAACAGTCTGTGCAAGGAGTCCCTGGACTTAGACTCAGAGGGGAAAAAAAGTCCTCTGGACCCCAACTTCTTTCTCTTTACAAGTCCCCCACCTTCCTGGATGGCACACATCCCTGGGTCCCAGTGCACCCAGCGGTTCCCAACCGTCTGCTTTTAACAGTGACTTGGGACCTTTATGCTCTACGGAGACACCCTGAGGCATCCTGTCCTCCCCGAGATCCGTTCCACAACAAAACAGAAATCACCCTTGACTTCCTTACAGACGCACAGACCCACCAGGTGATGCTCTCCCTGTCTCTGGGAAGTTCTCCACGTTAAGTCACCTGTGACTCTCTGATTCCCCACCTTCCCACCCCACCCCTGGCTCCCGAGGAAGCTGCTCACTTGGTTAGGAGACAATAAATGACAGTTGTTTTCCTAAGGTGGCTAAGGGCCTGAGATTTTTATATTGCGCTTTACAATGGTACCAATAAAAGTATTTAACAAGCCTACTAATTTAAATATGCATGTGGAAGGCACTGAGAATGGATCTGGGCAGAAATTTCTGGGAAGCATCTTTTCAGGTTTGAGGGTATCCACACAGGAGAGGGATGCGTACACCTCTCTCCACCATTTCTCTTTGGCACAGAGGTGTGTGTGTGTGTGTGTGTGTGTGTGTGTGTGTGTGTGTGTGTCAAATCTCCCTATGTAGCCCAAGCTAGGTTTTCCTACATAGCCATAACCTAAAATTCTCAATAATAGGATCATAGCCTGAACATTCTTTTTTTCTTTTTTTGGTCCTTGTTCAACTGCTCATACCACTGAACTGTTTCAGTGCTGTGTGTGAGATTTGTATTCAAATAGAAATATAATTTCACCTCATCTATAGGCAAGATTAGGTTGAAGTGCTTCTGAGTCGGTATTTACTCTCCAGCCCAGTTATCCTAACCCCTGCCTCAGTGTACCTACCTCTAAGAACTGGACTACTCCACTGGTCCCACAAAAGCTTAGAAGGGCCTGTTGGATAGAATGCCTCACGAGGCTTCCGTTCCTTCAACAGATAGCCTCACCTATAGAGTCTCGCCTTCCATCAGCAGGTGAACAGTAACGAAATGCTAGTCCCACAGATGACACTTGACAAAGTCACCTCCAGACACACCCGCTGAGCACATGCTTGGATGATGCTAGACGCTGGACCACAGGCAAGAAAACAAAGAATTATGCCAAAAGTAGGGAAAAAAAATACACAAGGGAGAAAATCCAGCAATGTGATTGCCACCCTGGACATACAGAAGGACACCAGACTTAAGCTTACAGGAGGTGGCAGGAAATGGCGACTTGAAGCCGAGCATGGTGGACACCTTTACCCTCCAGCACTTGGAAGGCAGAGGGCAGAGGCAGGCAAACAGATCCCTGAGTTCAAGACTAGCCTGGTTTATATAGTAAGCTCCGGAGCAGCCAGAGTGAGAACCTCTCCAAATAATAACATAAAATGTAAGATAATAAATATGTAAATATATAAATGACGACTTATACAAGGATATCACACAGATGGTGTTTGGGCTTTATTTAAACTGGGAAAGGTTTCCAACTACCAAGGAAGAATGAGAGAGAGAGAGAGAGAGAGAGAGAGAGAGAGAGAGAGAGAGAGAAGGATTCACCCCAAGTCAAGAAAGCCGTCACTAAGAATCTACAGGGTTTCAAACAAAGGAGCCTTGTTTCTAGTTATGAAAATATCTAGTCTTTACCATAAGTCCAAAATCATAAGAAGAGCTCAAAATAAGATAGAGCTCACTGCTCATAAAATAATAAATGCCCTCCTCCAGACATCTACAGAGCATGCAGCAGACACCATCTACCATGCCTGGCTAACTTTGAGAAACTGAAACACGGCAGCTGTTCCATGCTTCTTAGCCTTCCGTTAATGACAGGGACAACCTGATGGTCAAAGTGCTTTCCATCGGGCCAGCAATCCAGAGTCTCCATACCCTCCTCTCACATATTCAACACATATGTCCCCTGCCCCAAGTCACCAAGGCCAAACCATAGGCAACTATACAGTGTCTGGAGCCTAGAAGCCACTAACATCCCAACGAACGAGCCCTGCACTGTTCCCTGTCCGGGCTTGTTAGTCTATGGAAACCATAAGGAAGACCTAAGCCCAGGCTTCCCCTTCTCTCCTGAGCCCAGGCTACCCCTTCTCCCATTTTTATAGCTTCCCTGTGAGATTCTGCATGCCACCATGTCCCTTCTTTAGAGACAATCTGCTTTCACTAGCAGTGGGCTTTCTGTGATACAGTCAACATCTCGGGCAACTGTAATCCTGTGGGTATGACAGGGAAGAGGACAGGGTCATGAGCATCAGTCCTAGAGCAGCAAAAGGTGCTTAAGTCACAACAAGGAAGAGCGGGTTCCCTGCAAGAGGTTTGCCATAACCAGGCCAAAAGAGCCATAGGTCCCCAGCTGCAAAGGACAATAGGACTAGACAATAATAGTCAACACTCACAAAACAGCGTCTGTTGTGATGAAACAGAGAAAGCTGAATCATGTTTCACATAGTCAGGCTTTCAGAAGGTAGAGTCCTTCAGCGGCTGAGGTCTGTGACAGGGAGCTGGGCTTCATGCCCATTCAAAGAAGACACTGTGACCCAAAAGCAGCTACAATGGCATTTTCCTTTCAGCTGTCGGAAAAGTGCAGTTCCACTCAATAGTTTCTCAACCGCTGGGAGAGAAGTCTCTGGAACCAGGCAAAGCAAGGTCTGCACCTCAGCTTTCCCACTCTCCTGTCTGGTGGCGAAGCAGCTTCTATTTCCTCTAAGGGAGAGCCTGAACCTGAGAATCGCAAGCCTCCTTCCGTCCCTATAACCACCAACAGCTTACCTCCAACGTACTCCAGCTACACAGCCATTATCACAACTGTAGTCTTGTTTCTCCTTAAAAGTAGAAACAGCACATTTTCAGACAGCAAATAAAAAAAAAAAAAAAAGTCAGAGAAAAATCTTAAAAGGTCAGAATGGCTCAAACCTTCCCTTAAGGAATGTATGTCTTGAAGAAATACTCAACCTTCCCCACATAGGGATGGCTGATGGTGGTCAAGAATGCCTAACAAAAATGCAGAAAGGCACATGAGCACCAAGAACATGTTACGATTGTTTGTGAAAAAAAGAAAAGAAAGACTGGAAGAGAGGAGGGGAGAGGAGGAAGATGGAGCAGGAATGGAGGAAGAAGGAATGGGGGGGGTGCATAAAGGGTTCCCTTGTCCTCCTCCGAAGCCCACTGTCACTGTGGAATGTCAAAACAGAAAATTCTCCACAGTTTGAACCTCTGCTCCGACAGGACACAAGCATGTTTTCGAGGTGGATCTAAGGGGATAAAAGGGCCACGGGTTCTGAAAAATAAATATATAAAGTAGCATGGAAAGAACACGTTATTGTTCAGGAGTCAGGAAGCTTTGGAACCCAGCCCAGGAAAGCAGTCAGCAAGCAAAGGTGTTCCCTTCCAAGTGTCGGTCTGTTTAGAAAGGACTCAGATAATCCCAGACATGTGCGAGTCCACGTCAATCCAACTTTCCTAGGAGAAAACAGGAGCTCAGAATAGCTACAATGTAGAAAGGGCTGGAAAGATGACTTCAGCATCCTTGTCTCAGAGAGGTTCCTGCACTGCCTCTCCAACGAGAGCGCCACTAATTCCTCAACTGATACTGAATATGGCTAAGAATATCCTCAGACGAACCTCTGGATCGCATCAGAGCTCAAGGGCTAAGTGTGTTGCTGATTTCATCGTGTGGTCAGTAGTTGTCTGGTTCCTTAGAATGAGAGATGAAAAGTCCGCAGCTGGTGTTGAAATGAGATAAAAAAGACATTTTTTTTTTAACTACAGCTAATAAAAAGCACCTCACAGATCCTTGTCACATTATGTCGTCACTGGTGTGTCTCACTTGTCAGACAATGACAAGAGAGAAGAAAGAATCAGCCTTGGGGTCAAGAGCAGAGAAGGACAAACCCTGCGTCTCTCCAGCCACCATTGCAGCTCACTCAGTAGCAATAGGGAGAAAGGGCAGACAACTAAGCATTGCACCATGGCCTGGGAATAACTGTTTCCAGGAGACAGGCCCACTGTGTTCCTCCACAACTGAGCTGACCCCGTGCCTCAAGTCACTGCCATCACTGTATCCTGAGTGACACCAGAGAGAAGGCTGAACACCCAGGACAATGAGGCTGGGAGGCAAAAAAGCCACCGACTCTAAGCCCTTTCTTCTGGCTCCCTCCCGGGCTGTCCCTCCCTCAGTGCCTTCACCCAGTTAAGGAGGCCAGATAAAACAGGCTTCTGTGGTTGCTTTGAACTGCAGATAAACGCAGTCCCAGATAATCCCCTCATTGGTGGGAAGGTATAGCCTGGGACTCATTCTATGTTTGACATTAGCAGAGCACTCAATAAACTCCATGAAAGCCAACACTATTCTAAAATGGCCTTCATGCCGAATGATTTTGCCCAATTAAATGCTAATATCCATGTTCCAAGTGCATAGTGCATTCTTTTAACTGAAAATATGTTTCTCGTACAATATATTCTGATCACAGTTCCCCTCCCCCAATGCCTCCCAGATCTTCCCCACCCATCCAACTCTTCCTCCTCCGCGCTGACACACAAACAGGCAAATAGAAAAAAAGAAGAAGACAAGGAAAGGAGGCCTTAGGCAGGATAGTGAGATTTATCAATGTGTTTTAGACATGCAGTATTTCCACAGTTTCAACAAAAATACGGTATTTTCAACTTCTAGTCATTTAATCTGGACACAACCCTGACTGTGGTAAGAAGGATGCTCAAGAATCCTCTTTTTTTTTTTTTTTTTTTTTAAACATAGAGATGAAATCTTACACAGAAAAAAAAAAAAAACACTCTTAGACTGTCAAAATGGTGCAGTGGGTCTCTTACTTAGGGTTTCTACAGCTATAAGACACTATGACCAAAAGAGTTGGGGGGGGGGGAAGAGTTTATTTGGCGTACAATTCCATATCACTAGGCATCATCCTTGAAGTCAGGACAGGAACTTAGCAGGGCAGGAACCTGGATGCAGGAGATGATGCAGAGGCCATGGAGGGATGTTGCTCACTGGCTTGCTCATCATGGCTTGCTCAGCTACCTTTCTTACAGAATCCAGGATCCCCAGCCCAGGGAAGGCCCCACCCTCAATGGCCTAACCCATCAATCACTAAGAAAATGTCTTACAGTCAGATCTGATGAAGCATTTTCTTAACAGAGGTTCCCTTCCTTCAGATAACTCTAGCTTAGGTCAAGTTGACATAAAACTAGCCAGCAAGGTGGATAAAGGCTTTTGGTGTCAGACCTTAGGTCCTGAATTCAGTCCCTGAGACGCACATGGGAAAAGGAGAGAAGAAACAACTCCTTCAAGTTGTCCTCTGACCTGTATAAGCAGACCATGGTTGTACATATGTGTAAACACACACACACACACACAAATAAATGCTTTTAAAGGTTTTAAAATTTAACTCATTATATGGTCTTTTATTTTCTGCATCTCACATTCTGCCCCTTTCATCTTTCCATATTCCATAGCAGTTAATAATATAAAAAGAAATAAGATACAAAGAGAAACAAAAACAAACTAACAAAAAAGTTGCCTGCTGGGTGGGGAGGAATCAACAGGCCAATTGTGGTCAATAGTCAGGTCTTAGTATGGTCTTAGTCAGGGTTTCTACTCCTGCACAAACATCATGACCAAGAAACAAGTTGCGGAAGAAAGGGTTTATTCAGCTTACACTTCCATACTGCTGTTCATCACCAAGAAAGTCAGGACTGGAACTCAAGCAGGTCAGGAAGCAGGAGCTGATGCAGAGGCCATGGAGGGATGTCCCTAACTGACTTGCTTCCCCTGGCTTGCTCAGCCTAGTCTCTTATAGAACCAAGACTACCAGCCCAGAGATGGTCCCACCCACAAGGGGCCTTTCCCCCTTGATCACTAATTGAGAAAATGCCTTACAGTTGGATCTCATGGAGGCATTTCCCCAACTGAAGCTCCTTTCTCTGTGATAACTCCAGCTATGTCAAGTTGACACACAAAACCGGCCAGTACAGTCATTCAAATCATAAACTAATAATTTTGTGATGATATGTGCCTGGTCTTACTGAAGTTTGTCATATCATGTTTAGTTGATGTCTCAGGGAGGCTGGAAAGGGAGGGGAAGGAGATGAAACTGCAATCAGGATGGAATATATGAGAGAAGAATAAAAAAAATTAAACTAATAATTTTTTTAAAGTGTTACTGAAGTTTACCATCATTACCTGAAACACAAAATCTTAAAGAAGTGCCTAGGACAGAACCTTTCTTCTTAGCACTCTAAAGTATTGAGTGTCCAATCAGAAAGGTGGAAACATTGTTGCCATCCCATGCAGGTCCTCAGCTTTCCACCTGCATCACTGACCAGGTGCCCCTCCCCCCACCCCAGGGTTTTTGTTGTTGGCGGTGGTGTTTTGTTTTGTTTTCTTCTATTAAGCACAGAACATCCATGTGCCACCTCGCTCACTTGCTCACTGCCTGACCTGGAGACCCAGCTGGGTTATATAAGGAGGGTTCGGGTGGCTGATAGACGAGAACAGGGCTGGAGCTGACAGAGGACTTCAGGGAAGACTTGAGTCAGGGTCAGGAGGAGGAAACTGGATGGCTTCCCAGGACCTCAGATCCACAGTGTGGCTTTGTTGTTCCTGGTGACCAGACACACCCATGCTCCCCACTCAGCCCGCCAGCAACAGTGCTCTGGAGACAGGCCATATCTCTGTTCCAGGCCTCTGCAACCCTGGGAAGAGCTTTCTCCCTCCAGGATCAGAGAGCCCTAGAGACAAAACACAGCTACAAGATGGAGCCACAGAAGGCAGACACTATTATAATGAAACAGCCCTTTATCCAGCAAGCAATGACTGACTGGTTGACTGCTAGAAACGTGTGTTGTGGTAGCTATTAATAAATGACCCTGACTGAACTCTTGGAGACTCACCTTCAGATAAGTGTTGATGGAAGAGAGAAACCGGAACTCAACACCCCCGTCTTAGTCCAAAATCATCAGTGCCCTTTGACTAAGGGTTAATAGTAGTGGACATTTTCTGGGTGCCAGCCATTGCACTGAACATATTGTATAGTCTATCACCATTCAGTACTCACGGATTCCCTTTAAGAGAAAAAGCAAAAGCAAAAGCCTTCTTGCTATTTCATCTCATAGGAAGGATCAGTGTACAAGAAGTCAGGCCTCCCATCCAAAGCAGTAAACATGATGAACTGCAAGGAGAGGCTGGGTGGTCGGTCTACAGACTGATGCAGACGCTGCCCTCCACCTTCAGCAGACATCGGGCTCAACTCCACATCACACAGTCAACATAGTGATCCCAACATGATGAAAGCACGCACTGCAGCAAACTCACTCAGTTATACAAGGAAGCTAGATTCTCTCCAAAGACTTTCCTCATGCCCCAAATCATGGCTCTGTTCAACTTGAACCAAAGACATCCGCCTAGCTTCTCATGTTTAGAGAGTGAGTCTGACCTTTTGAGTCTCCATCAAGGACAGTCGCCATTAAAGCAGAGCTGGATCCACAGCTAGAATTGGATGACAGTGTGGCAAGACAGAAGATCCGGGACACAAACACAAAATACCAAGTATGAATTCTTCTTAGGCTGATCAAACAGGCTGTTTCCCAGCGAAAGAAAATGGAACAGAGTTGGGGAAAGGGAAGGAAGGAAGGAAGTGGTGTCATTATATCTTAATTTGAAAATATACTTAAGATCTATTCAATTGAAAATGTATTTAAAAATAAATAAGAGCTTCACAAAAAGAAGTTAGAAAAAAATTATGAAGGAAAAAAAAATCACTGAAAAACTTGGTCTCAGTAGATGGGCACCAACTACCAGTTGGGGGGGGGGGGGCGATGTCTTGAGGCAGGTCGGGTTTCTGTCTGACATCCCATGCACTGAAGACCACATGGGAAGGAAGGCCTGTCCATCCTACCTCCTACTTCCTCTTCCCTCCTCCCTCCTCTCCCTCCTCCCCACTCCCTGGCTCTGTGACTACAGCACATGATGAGACCCAGGAACATGGCTAGGCTGGCAGTGCATGCAAGGTGTTCTGGGCTTGATCTCCAGTAGTGTATAAGAGCCAGGTGTGGTGGCACACGCCTGTAATCTCAAAACGCTACAGGAGGTAGAAATGGAGCAATCTGAAGTCTGAGGTCATCCTGGGCTACCAAGGAGTTCAAGAGCAGCGTAAGCTAGAGCCTCTGTCTCTCTGATGCAGGAGGAGATGAAATAAGCAAGACATGGACCAGAACCAGGAGTAGGCATTCTGTATAAATTAGAAATAACTGTATGCATTCATTGCTCACTTGAAACAAATGCTAAGGTTTAAGAATGCACTTCTTGCTTGGGAAGTGTAGAAAGCTCCCTGCTGGGTCAGTCACGAACGGAACCCTGGGCAAGCACAGTAATGACCATGGCCTACGAAAAGGTGAGCAAACATGATTTAAAAAGGCATCCTTTCAAAGGACCGACCGTGTGGTTCAGTCTTGACCTCAGCTTGGCTGCTCCTTCCAGCTGGAAGCCGGGCAACTATCTGAGAAAACCATTATAAAACACGAAACATCTCAAGCCCAGATGTTCATAGGGAGGAAAAAAGAGAAAGAGGAAGAGGCAGGTTGAGAATACAGTTACCAAACATAAAGATGCTTAGAAATAACACTGCTTATGCTACTATGACCAAAAGCCCAGGCAGACAAGGAAACAAACTCTTATTTCTAAAGAACAAGAATCATCATCGCACAGGCATGGTCTTAGTGTGGGAAAACAGAACAGGATTCCCCACCTACATCCTCTGTGTGTGTGTGTGTGTGTGTGTGTGTGTGTGTGTGTGTGTGTGTGTGTGTGTGTACAGGGTCCCCTCCACTTTGGTTTGAGATAGGTTCTCTACCTGGGACCAGGGCCTCCTTGGTTAGGCTAGGCTGGCTGAACACCAAGTCCTACAGCTCTAACAAGTGCGTGCCATGATGCCCGGCTTTCTCACACTGTGCCAAATTAAATAAGCCAGTCACCAAAAAGCAGAACCATAAATGCCATGTGTGTGGCTTATGTGACTTATTTGGAGTCATCAAATGCATAACAAGGCAAAGCAAGACAGCAATTTCAAGAGACTGGGATAAAGAGAGACAGGGGTACTGTTTACTGGACACAGACAGAGTTTCAGGGTTGCCAGACAGTAAGAATTCTAGAAGCCCCATCATTTATCATTATTGAATGCACTAAACAGTGCTGAACTGTGAACCTAATTGAAAGACTAAATATTATGTGTATCTTACCACAATTAAATACATAAACACACCAGGCCTAAACACCACAGACAGACACCACAGACAGCAGGACAGAATGATGATAAAACAGGCAGGTGAACACGGACAGACAGATGTGGACACACACACACACACACACAGAGATTTTCTAAAGTTTCATGTATTGTTGAATATTACCCATTATTCTGTAAGTCAGAGTCACTTTACAATGACTCTGTAAACACTGAACCCAGGCCTTGTGGCGGACTTCAGTTCCCCTACCAAAAGCCCATACCGGAAATTCTGCCTCTTTCATTCACTGTCTAGCCAAATGACCTCAAAAAAACACTTCCCTAAACAGAGCCTGTTTTGTTCTATCACTTCCTTCAATCCTTTTTTCTTGTAAGTGACAAAATAAAAGTTATACAAAATACAGAAAAGTAGATAACACCACACACACATACATACACACATGAGCTTTTTAAAAATTAAATACTTTTTGTTGAACCTACAGAATAATATACATTGAAATGCAAAGCCTTCTATAGACGTAAAAGCCACTCTTGCCACATACAGTAGGTTCCCATGGAGCCTGTTTTTAACACCGACTGTATGCTGCCAGGGCACCAGCTCAGGAAGCCAGTGAAAAGCTACTGGGATCTACACGGTTCTACATGGATCCACAGAGCCCACTGGTATCAAATGAAGGAACAGCGGGACTTCTGAGGGAAGAATGCGCTGCGCACGGATTTCTTTTCACCTGAGTTCTACTGCTGGTGTGTGGTTCTGGTCCACATACCCACACTTGCAAAGATGCACACCAACAGTAAACACGGGTTCAAGACCCTTCAGAACCCAACAGGCCTCTCACACACTTTGGAGGACTAGAAAGGAGCAAAGGGTTTCTCAAAGGGCCCCTCACTGATCAAGGTGATTGTCCTAAGGTACAAGATGGCTTTGATCACCCCATTAGCATTTACCTGCCTTTAATCCTGCCAGATGTTCAGAGGCAGGTTCCTACAGGTTCCCAACATACTTTGCTCAAACGATCAACACGTAACTTTGTTATTTATGTTTCTAGTTTTTAAAAGAAACCTTTTAGTATATGGCTACCTTATAAGCATTAGTCACAGGCAACAGTGGCTTTCTAACATACAGATATTTCTTCCTAAGACACATCACAGCCCATCCTTAGGAACACTAAACACATACCAGCCCTACAACTGAGAACATTCTAAATAGAAATCACCAACAGAAACATGAAAATCCAAAACAGCCTGGGGTTAAGTAGACTGCCACAGAAACACTAACAGTTTGAGGAAACATCAAGAAAAGTGTAGCCTTGTCCAGCCTCACCTGGCACAAGCATCCTGAACTACTAGCATGTTTGGGTATCAGACACATCCATGGACCACCAACACCCAAGAAAGCACCTTAAATATTGCTTTGGGGTAACAAATTTTAACATGTACACACACTCACAGAAGCACAACTTTGCATGAACAGGACCAATCCTAACCCTAATGTTACTGACTGACTGGACTCTCTTAGACCTTCCAAGTATAGCAATAAATATAAAATCTATTCAAACCTATCAGCAGCGACCTATGATCATGTGATCAGCTTCCCTGAGTTTTATCCACACAGCGTCCAGAGCCAGATACTTAGGAATGATGGGAACTCCCCCCTTCTCTCCAAAATTCATCAGGAGAAGGTCTGAACAAAGGGCCAGAGACTCGGGCCCTAGCAGCTGCGACTTCCGGTGTCTAAGGCCGGCCTGACTTTGATCCAAACACAGGCCACCTCTACCCAGGAGGGTCTCCTCCGCCTCCAGAAGGAAGCCTCCAGCTTCTTCAAAAATCATCTCCTTTGTCTATTCACATCTTCCATTAAAATTCATGGATATTCTCCCACATCGCAACAAAGGAGTCTCTGTTCCAAGATTTCTGTATCCGTTCCATATTCACACTTCAGATAAAACTCAAGATTTTAAAGTGCCTGGTCTGCTCCAATTTGCTATTTCGGGTTAATATCGAAGTGTCTTACATCATAGCAGCCGAAGCAGATGGCAGGCATACTGTCACCATCACGCCATCCTTGCAAAATAACAAATGACTTTTTTTTTTTAATTCCCTGGAAAAGACAAATACACATGGATTTACAATCAGAATGAGACACCTGCTTACGATCCAGAATGCTCGGGGCCAGGGGACCAGGGCCTTGCAGCTCATTAAAGTGATTCTCTTCCATGCTGTATAAGGAGTTCAGGCCTCCACACTTGGACCATGGAAGAAACTTTTTTTTTTTTTTTTTTTAAAGATTTATTTATTATTATATGTAAGTACACAGTAGCTGTCTTCAGACACTCCAGAAGAGGGCGTCAGATCTTGTTTCAGATGGTTATGAGCCACCATGTGGTTGCTGGGATTTGAACTCTGGACCTTCGGAAGAGCAGTCGGGTGCTCTTAGCCACTGAGCCATCTCACCAGCCCGGAAGAAACTTTTGACTTTGATTTTTTTGTAGACTGGGGGTTGGCTCTGGTCTCAAACACACAGGCCAGGCACCTGCCCCACCACGGAGCCACATCCTACCCTGATCCTGTCGCCTTCCTCCCCCACTGTACCAAGCTCCTTCTCCTTTCTGTGAAGCTAAAATAGGAGGCACTGCCTGTGAAAACTTCTGCTTTCAACTCTCAAAGCATGTGTGTGTGTGGGGGGGGGGGGGGGGGGGAGGTCCCTGTGAAAGGCTTTTTGATATCACAATGAAAAGCTTTTAAGCCTTAGCTGATGCTATAATTCACATGTTTATCCCTAAACTATATTTACCAGTCTTTTCTCATTTGGTTTTCTGAGATAGAGCCTCAGACTCACAGTAATTGTCCTGCCTCGGCCTCCCAAATGCTGGCATTACAAGGGTAAGCCACCACACCCAGCTAGATCTATCATTCTTAATGGATTTCCCAAGTTCAACATCTCATGCCTACGCTGGCTAGTCAAAGAAAAAACTAGATTGCAAGGGGCTGATTTCACTCTGAACCAGTCACCAACAAAGAATTTTTTTCCAGGCTTGGTAGGATTTTGAGCCTGGGGCTTTGCCTGACCTGTAAGATTCCTTGGGCCTATTCCTGTCAGGTGCAAAGGCTCCAGAAATACAGGATCATGACAGGCAGGTTCACACTAAGTCGTAGCTAGAACCCATCTTCCTCTGCAGTCACCATCAAAGACAAACCAAGCCTAAGATTACCCTTTATAGGCAGGAGGAAGCTAGAAGAGCAGACGTGGCTTCGGCCCCAGCTGGATACACACAGGGAACAGATGTCAGTGATAAACCTGGGCAAGCACCGTGAGGCTAGCTGAGGTGCATCTCCGGTCCAGAGTGAAAAATCCTCACTTGAACATAATGGTTTTCACCACTCTCCTGCCCGACTTGGTACAGCAGTGTGGGGACGGTAGGAGAATCAGGCCATGGGGTAGAGCTGCCAAGCAAGGTACCCCATGACTGAGCATGTACTCAGTGTGACGGGGTACCCTGTTACTGAGGATGCACGTCAGAAACACGGTTACTCGCAGCAGGAGTAGGGAGGTAGGGGTTTCAGCACCCCTGTGAGAAGCCAGGTTTGGTGGTTCAGTATGTATTGGGGTGACAAAGGCAATGGACTCCTGAGACTCCATGACCTGACCAGCCCGCCTAATGGACAGGCCCTGGGCAAGTGAGGAATCCTGACAGGAAACACACACACACAAAAACAAGCAGTAGACAACTCCTAGGGACTAACTAGCCTCTGATCTCCACACACTGCACATGCACACACGCAGGTAAGAAATAGGTAAGAAATGAAAAGACACAGTGACTATCTTCATCTGTTTTCTAGAATCAGACTGCTTGTACTTAAATCCCAGCTCTGCCTCTTATGGGCTGTGTGACATCGGGCACGTCATTAACCCTTCTGTGCTTCAATGAGGATAATAACGGGCATCACCTCATGACCCCTAAGTGGGTCAACCAAATACCTGGAGCATTTAAAACTGTTTCTGGCCGGGCGTGGTGGCACACACCTTTAATCCCAGCACTCGGGAGGCAGAGGCAGGCGGATTTCTGAGTTCGAGGCCAGCCAGGTCTATAAAGTGAGTTCCAGGTCAGCCAGAGCTATACAGAGAAACCCTGTCTCAAAAAACCAAAAAAAAAAAAAAAAAAAAAAACCCGTTTCTGTCACAAGGCAAACGCTACAAGGGCCGCTTCTCCATGCACAGTTCGTCCCAAGTTTCCTTCATCGGTAATGACACCTTTGCTTTATATCTTAGCAGTTTAAAGTTAGCTTTATAAAGGACATGAGATGTAATCAACACAAAAAGACAAGTCACATAAAACAATCCAGTGTTTTTCCACTTTCTGATTTGGGATGGTGGGGGGGGGGGGGACATAATCAAAACCATAATAATGAAATCAGAGCAGGGTGAGCTCAGGATTTCGAGGGCAGGAAGTTGACAGAAGTTGGGAGTCTCCCTGGAACTGATACTCCTCCACCTTGCTCCTCACCCGACCCAGCAGAGGCAGCAGGCAGCAGGCAGCAGCTAGACCGAGGCATTAATTACAAAAGTACAGTGGCTGACGACAGAGCAGTGACCACCTGAACCAGTCCCAGAACAACTGGGGCACAGTGTGGCCTCTCCCTTATCTGAGGGCCATATCTTACTACAGTAACTGAATTCACCTTGGTTACCCCAGCTCTAAAATCCAGTGACTCAGGCTGGGGTGTGGCTCGGAGCTGGAGCCCTTCCCAAGTACACTCCAGGCTCTCTGCTTCATCCCAGCACTGAGAAAGGGGAAAAAAAAGCATCAAATCCCATGACTCGCCATGAAGGCTTTTTAATAAACAGCTTTTTACTCCTGGCCATGTCCTAAGCCCTGAGATATTTAAAACACGGCCTGAAGAATGACATGTCGTGCTTAGCTAAATTTATCTAGGCCACTCATGTGTTGGGAAGACGAAATAAATACTATACAAAACATTTTTTGGTTGTTTGTTTTAAGTCTTGTCAAAACATGCTTGGCTGGGGCTAGAGACATGGCTCAGTGGTTAAGAGCACTCCCTGTTCTTCTAGAGGACCTGGGTTCAATTCCCAGCACCCACATGGCAGCTCACAACCATCTATAACTCCAGATTCATCTGGCCCTGCAGACACCAGGCATGCACATAGACATATATACAAGCAAAACACACGCAGATATATAAAACCAAAAATACCTCAAATGAGGCTTGGTTACACATTAGTGAAACTTCTTGTATTAAAGAAGTGAAAATATCAAGACACTCGTGAGTATTTTTCAAATGCCTGGACTTCCTTAAGGTTCAGGAAAAAGTAGAAACGCAAGGCTTAGAGATGGAAAATGCTTGAGAGGATTGGGAAAGGTTGTAGTGAGGGGGGACCTTGGCCCAGAGTGACAGGAGGGACACAGGCATGCAAGAGGCAGAGAAATCATATGCTAAGCAAACAATGTACTCTCTATCCAGCCTGCGTCTCCTCCACCAAAGTCATGTCAAAAGCCAGGCCCAGACAAGAGCGGACGGAGAGTCATGTCACCTGGACTGGATTCTACAACAAACTAGTTTGGATTTTGGCCCATAGAGCATCAGAGAATCACCAGAGGCAAGACTCAGACCAGAGCTTGGGAAGGTGGTTACACTGGGGAAGGAAAAAGTCTGGGGTGATAAAACTGGCCATGCCAAGTATGGTTTGCAATATGCCAGCTGGGTACAGCATGATTTACCAGTGAAGCCATGGAGGAGGCCAGACAGACCTGCAGTCACCAAGCTATATAGGTCAAGGTGAACCTGACACTCTGTAATGAGAGTCGGGGAGAGAACCCCACATCCCTACAAAGGACTTAGTGTCATACATAGCAAGAAGTGTCATCCATTCTCCTTTTCTCCTGCCCTTGCCTAAGACGGCTGAAGATGAGGACTCCAGAAGCAGGACACGTGCAATGGATGACCCAGTGACCTACCTCAGTGGGCCTCTTTCACACACAGCACAGATTGTAACCTAGGAACAAAAGTGCAATTCTGTTCGTGAGAAAATGAATAAATAGCCAGTCAGTGGTGGTGCACGTCTTTTACCCCAGCACTTGGGAGACAGAGGCAGGCAGATGTCTAAGTTCAAGGCCTGCCTGGTCTACAGAGTGAGTTCCAGGTCAGTCAAGCTTACACAAGGGAATAAAAAAAGGAATAAATAGATATATTCTTGGGTACCCTTCACTATGAACAGATATGATTTAAAATCTATTCCATTGCATATTGCAAAGAATACTTGCAGGCTATTGGGTGGCACAGTCATATTCAAAATAAAGGCTTGAGCTGCATCCGGTCCTGCTCGGTGAGTAAGACACTGTGCCTCTCCTAAGAATTTGAAAACTGGATTCTATGTCTTGATTCCTAAGCCACAGGATTCTGAGAAGCCTTGCAAACTGGGGAAGGTTTTACTCCCAGTTCCATGACAAAGTGGCAGAACACCTGCAAAGAACCACTGAGCCCCCTCAGGCCCCAAAAGCCCCAAACTGGGGATGTTTCCCAAGCTACTAATCTACTGGGTTGACTGAAATGTAAAACCTTTAGAACAACTATGACCAAGCTCCAACACCTACCCTGCTTTATTAACTCAAAGCACAAGTGTCACCCTGACCCCAAGGACAGGGGGCAGCCTGGTTTAAGCCTCCTCAGGCCTCGTTCAGATGCAAGGACTCAAGGACAGTTTAGTAGACGGCAAGTTCTCTGAAATCACAATTTTTATCTTTGGTTATTTTCTAGTGAGCTTATGAAGTGATGGCTTGCTTCGCTGTGCCATTTCCCTCCATCCAGAACCAATCTCTGTCCTTATCCATCCATTTAGTTGCCAGTGGGAAGGGGGTGAAGTTGCTAGCCTGGACCTCGCTGAGCACACCGTGAATGTCGGATGTTGGGGTACACACTTGTGATCTGAGCACTTGGGAAGTGAAGGCAAAAGGGTAGAAGGTCTAGGCCAGACCCTGCTACACACCAAGTTCTAGGCCAGTCTGAGCTGCATGAGCCCTGGCTCAGAGCAAAAAACAAAAACAAGGAAGGCTAGAAAATGGGCCCATGGTCAGTCGTTAAGTGTGTCTGCTGCTCCTGCAGAGGACCTGAGTTTGGTTCACAGCACCCATTTGGGGTGGCACACTACAGCCTATAATTCTAGTTCCAGGGCATCCAATACCCTCCTCTGGCCTCAGTGGTACCCAAATATATGTAGCACTTTCATGCATTCAGACATACACGAATGTATATCAGTAAAAACAAACTTTTTGGTTTGTGGTTTTTTTTTTGGGGGGGGAGGGTGCTGTTTTGATGTTATTGTTTGTTTGCTTGCTTGTTTTTGAGACAGGATTTCTCTGAGTGTAGAACTCACTGGGTAGACCAGGCTAGCCTCAGACTCACAGAGATCCTTTATCAACTTGCCATAGCCTCTGGAGAGCTGGGATTAAAGGTGTGGGCCACCACGCCCTGCATTAAAAAAACAAATCTTAACAACAAAAAGTACGTGTTCCCAGCAGCCTTTCCTGTGTACCAAAGGCATCTCAGAGCAGATTTTTTTTTTAATTCAAATTCGATTGCGTCATTTATGCCTTCCCTGATGGGAGGGGTGACAGTGTGGGACAAGAATCGTCGCCATCTCAGTAAATCAGATGTTCAGGAAGGTTTATCCACACAGTCAGAGAAAGGAACTAATTCATAATGAAAATGACTAGCACGCGCGCGCACACACACACACAAGCCTACCGAAGGCTCCTAAAATAAATATTTTCATATGAAAGCTATGTTTTTATACTCTCAAATTATTTCCAGCATTTGGCGTGGAGCCAAGGCAATTCAGTAACTTTGCCATTTATAGCAAAGCTGAAGTTTCGCTGTGGGGCAAACAGAGAAGTATCCTTGCTGGGAGTTCCAAGGCCACGGGACAGGAGTGCCAAGCAGGGGGAGACTTGGTTTAACTGCAATTCCCAGCTCTGGGCAAGTGAAACAAAAGAACCCCAAAAGATAAGAAATGCCAAGGCAGTGGGAGGTGGGGACCAGAGAAGGCACACCTCAGCTCCTGAGAAGAGGAAATACAAACACACAAGAGAACTATCATCTCCTTGTCCCTGGGAGGGGACAAGCGGCAGTCAAGGGGAAGCAGCTAAACTGACGCAGTCCACAACTGGATCTGCCCGGCATTCGACAAGACATCTATTCACAGTGCAGGGGAGATTCGCTGGGGGCCCTGAATCATCTTCCTCCTCACCCAATTTAGGAAGAAAGTGCTAAATGGGAATAAATTAACTTACTTGCAGTGGCGTGGAGTTGCCTTGGGCTTCAAGAAGTTATGGGAAAAATAATAGACTTGAAGTAGGGTGAGAGCTCAGAGGCTCAAGGGCTTGCCACACAAGCATTAGGGCCCGAGTTCAATCCCCGATACATGAATTTGTAATCACAGCACTCTGGGTAGGGGAGGGGGGAGCACACAGAGATGCAGATCTCTGAGTCCTAACTGGCCAACCTTGCCTAAACAGTTCTTTCCAACCAGTGAGAGACCCTGTCTCAAAAAAAGAAAACACAGACAGAGACTGATAAACAATATCCAGGGCTGACCTCCCACACTCCTAAGCATGTGTACACACACATGATCACACACATGAGAGCACCTGTGCACACAAGCAAGTATACATACACAATAACAATAAGGACCATTTTAAAGATTTCTTAAAATGAAATAAGACTATTCTTGCTGTCAACAACTCCAAGGCTGCTGGGTAAGACAAGAGACCTGGGAAGGGTTGCCCCATTATGGGAAACACTCTTAGTGACATATACTCATGGTCAGGACAGCCAAAGGAGAAACAGACAACGATTTAGGGACAGGCCCAGCCAGGTCAACAGCTAGTCTTTTAAAATCAGGAGAGACCAAACAGATGTGTACAGAACCACTGCTCAATAAACTGAATACCACCAGTTCAGTTCACTTTTCCCAGTCCTCAGAGGAAGCTCAGGTTTGAACAAAAATCATTCTGCAAAGAGAGCACCAATTACTCCTTAATCCCTCTGCCTCACCTGTCTGGGAGACTGGCGGAACAATGCCATCCAGCCTTCTGGCCTGCCTGACTTCCATTCCATCCAGAGTAGAGAGACAAGAAAAAGTAAAATCCAACATCTCGAATTGGCTGAGCTCTTAAAAATGTCAGCCTGGTGGGAACATGAAAACCGTTCTCGTCTCCAGAATGAAGCCAGAGAGATCCCAGAGTCAGCACGCACATCACAGCACTGAGCATGAATGGACTGTAGCTCAAGGAAAACACAAGCATCTGCCAGCGACATCTTGGAGACAACTGCGGGGTGGGAGTGTGGGCTGAGTGTGGCTCACACGAGGAAGCCGGGGAAGCCGCTGCCAGTGTTTGTGTTTTGAAATGTCACTGCTTTTTCTGTAAGAGAATGCCTCTGTTTACTGAGTCTAGTCTTGCTACAACCTGCAGGAAGGAAAAACACAGAATAGCAAGGGGAAGGAATCTGATCACCCCAGTTACCTCAAATTGTGTGTGTGTGTGTGTGTGTGTGTATGCATATATGCATACAAGCATATACATGCATGCATATATATAATACACATAGACATATATACACACATATAGACGCATACATGCATTTGTATGCATGCATCTATGTATGTACATATCCACAACCAAATATACCAAACACGCAGACACAGCACACATAGGACAATAGTAATTGTGAATCTAACTGGTGGGGTTTATGGGTCAAGAGCCAGGGTAGAGGAAACTGGCTAAGGCTCTAACCATCCTAGAGCAGGCACATCTACCAGGAAAAGAAACAAGGAAAAGAGCAGAGTTGAGGGTTACTTAACATGTAACTGGCAGAGACTTTAATCAGAATTATAAGTAACTTATTTATCTCTGAAAATTGCCACCACTTTCAGTGTGCTTGGTCTGTAGGGGTTTTCTACTATAATCTCTCCCAGATTTACTGTGTACATAAAAGGTATTTTATGACTTCAGATAATACCGAAACTCTATGGCTCTGGTTTTCACACTTGGGCAAGCAGCGTGCTGTAAATACAAATGACTACAAAATAAGTCACTCAGAAGAGATCAAATAACTGCATTTACAACTATCAGGCTCATGGGGAGAAATGGGGCCTCGGATCTGCACATTCCTCCGATTTTCTCACATTAAATCCTATTTAAAGGTCGCCATAATGCTAGTGGCCACAGTCCCGCCATCCCGTAATGACCCTGGCATAGCAAAATGAAATGGAAACCCTAAGAGTAATTAATGTGAGCAGCCGGGAGGAGAGAACAAAGAGATGGGGCTCACACGCCGTGTACAAGGGCCAGTAGGCTATGGCTCCCTGAAGTCAGGTCCCTGGGTCAGTCTCACTCAGTACCTGTGCCCTCCCCACAACCACACCCCCAACCTCACCCCACCCCCTGACCAGCTCTCCTCACCCCTCCCACTACCCCCCAGCTTGACTGCCCCAACCATTTTGGCTGCACTCTCTTGGTTTGCTTGGTTTCCATGTGCTCTCTCCATCTCTTCTCCTCTGTCTTTCTCTTCTCTTCCTCTCTGTCTTCCTCTCCTCTTCCTGTCTTCTTATCTTCCTATCTTCCTCTTCTCTTGCTCTCTGTCTTCCTCCCTCACTCCCTGACTCCCACAGCCCAGTCCATTCTGTTTGCCATGTTCAGTCTGCACTCTTCCAGATGCCCCTGGCTATGTTCTCCCTCTATCTACAATAAACCTCTTCAACCATACCTAAGAGCGGTCATATCTTCACTTAAATTCACCTGAACCTGTTCTATGTGGGCATAATGTTTTTGTGAACTGTTTAAAGACTATCCTTGTATTATTCAAACGCTGATTTCTCTGCCCGCCCACCCATCTAGTTGCAATCTGGACACACTGTAATGCTTACTCCAAGTATCTCCTGTTTCAAGTTTGTGTAAACATTGCTCCCCATTTATTCTCTAATTTAGCCAATGGCTGGGCAGAAGAGAGAATAGGGAGGGACTTAACACCAGGAAGGGAAAGAAGAAGAGAGAAGATGAAGAAGTCAGCCCAGGAGAGACTCAAACAAGTAGCAAGGGGCATACGGTTGAGATGTAAGTTAAAATAGCTCAGAGCCTTCCCAATCTAGGCTTACAGCTTGTTAATAAAATACCAGGTCTCTGTGTCTTTTACATGAGCTAGCTAGAGTAAAGAACTCATTTACAATCCTAAGATTCTCATTGCTAGTCCATAACACCCCCGTTTTAACAATAAGACAGACACATTTTTCAACTTTTCACCAGAAAACAAATGGTGTTTAATCTCTAAAACTGTACCATAACACGAGAACAAACTACTTTGGATATTTTTTTTCCTTCTAATCCCTAAGTAATCATACTTGTCACGAGTGTCCTGAGAGATTCATCTGCCAGTTTAAACCCATCATCCGCTCAGGCAAGTCACCATGTATGTATGCCTTAGCATCTTCATTACCTCTCCTCTGATACTTCTAAAAATGCCTGTGGCTTACGTCAAACCTTTCAGAAACATCCGGAAATGCTGTCTAAACTGCCTTGGCTCATCATCACCGAAGCTCCAGCCTCAAGGTTCACCTGGCATCCTTTCCATCAGCATCAGTGTTATGCATGTATTTGGAGTGCAGCCTGCCTGGGACCACAGGAAGAGTTAGAGGTCTGGCACCTCTTTCTAGGGTTCTGAAAAACCCCAGGGCCAGGGTCAGAAAAAAACACAGGGTCGGGAACAGAGGTGACACTGGGGGCCACAACTCTCTAGTCTCTGAAATCAGAGTAATGGGGACAGGAGACATTTCCTTGAACAAGCAGTATCCCTGGAATGTGGTCATTACAAACCAAGAATCTTGGAGAGATAAAAGGAGGCCTAGACTTACTGAGCCTCTTCGCATCTGTCAGGTGCTATTTGAGCTTCAGCAAATCACAGTATCTCTGAGTCTGAGGCAGTAGCCATTTAATGGCCAGTTCCCTTTTCATAACGAAACTGAGACCTGGTGGGAATCACTGACTTTGCTACAAAAGCTAAGGCTTTCTCATAAAATCCTGGATGAAACCGCCATCTCTGTCCAAAATGCCTAATATTCTTCTCTGCTTGGAAAGATCCAGAAAAGCTGCCCATGCCAACAAAATGCAGCCCATCATCCCAGAACCCCAACCCAAGCCCAACACAGCCAGTTACAGCTCAGTCGTGGTCCTCAATGAAGAAGTGAGCTCTACAGATCCACTAAATGAGCTATTCAATTATGTCAATGGCTGACAATTACAAGTGACTGGCAGTTATGGCCTGTTATGTGACACTTTCCCAGGAACAAATACAACGTTCCGGGGACCTGTGGCATTCTCACGTGTGACCATGACCGCAGAGTGAGGGTCGGCTGCTCCACTCCTCACAGGTAGGTTCCAAATGTTCTGAGACAGGTCACAGAACCCTAGCACTCCCCAAACCACCTGGTGACAGTGGTCATCAGAACTGTCACTTGGCTGTAGCCAATGGCCACATGTCCTCTGCTTGCTATCCTTTCCTCCTCACTCTCTTTCTACCTACATTTATGTAATATCATCTATGATAGCATTAGAAATAGACTGACTAGAAATAGATCCCTTGTCCACATCCAAAGCCCATGAAGAAAAAATGTGAGGCTTTTAAGGCAGTAGAACTCAAGATAAAAAGTGAAAGTAAATTCTGAAGTGCTGATTCCTCTCCACCCCCCACCCCTGCCCCAGTATCCTCCCACACAACACTGGCCCACAAGGCTTAGAGCTGGGACTTTACACAGCAGGGTGGGTCTAAAAGCAGACATCTATAGGGACAGGACCAAAAAAATGATTAAAAGTGAACGGGAGATAGAGCTGCAGCCCAAAGTAGCAATGACTCAGATTAACAACACACCAGTAGGTGAGGCATATTCAAGGCCAGGATTTTGCGTCATGCTCATTTCTGTCCCAGCCATGGAAAGACCCATGGCATCTTCACGTGTGACAGCAGCATGAGTGTCAGCTGCTCCTCTCCTCACAGGTAGGTTCCAAGCGTTCTAAGACAGGTCACAGAAACTCTAAGCACCCGAGTGGTGACACACAGATGCCTGCCCCTGTGCTAAGCTGAAAAAGTTCCCAACCATCTGAGAAGCTGTGCTTCCCTTAAGGAATTACGTCTCGTTGGTTTGTTTGTTTGTTTGTTTGTTTTGGTTTTTCAAGACAGGGTTTCTGTATAGCCCTGGCTGTCCTGGAACTCACTCTGTAGACCAGGTTGACCTCGAACTCAGAAATCCGCCTGGAATTATGTCTCCATGTCACTAGGAGTTCCCCTCTTTACTTTTCAGTAGTGAAACACGTGAAAATGCCCAGCTCTCTGCTTGCTCGGTTCCCACGGGAGCACTCTGAGAGAGGAACTTCTATAGCAAACACACCAAACTGCACTGCCGTGATCCTTCCCAACCACAGCACAGATGCCATCCATGCTGTGCACACGGTCCAGCTCCAGAAGGTCCTTTTTTTGTTTGTTTGTTTTTTTCACAAGCAGCATTTTATAAAACAGTGTTCATCAGTCCTTGTGGATTTTGACTAGTCTGGCATGTGAAAGCTAAGGGTCAACTTGATGTGGTGGCTCGCATCTGTAACCCCAACCCAAGGAAGTAGAAACAGAAGAAACTACCACAAGTTCATGGGCAGCTTGGTCTGTGTAGTGAGTTCCAGGGCATCCAGAGCTACATACATAGAGAAACCTGTCTCACACTCCCTTACCCCCAAAACAAGCAATAAAGAAGAATTAAGTCTATACAATTACAAATGGGCAAAACCTTAAGAAACCAAAGTTCATTAAGAAACATTTAGAAAGATCAAGGGAAGTTGAGACAGCTCCAATAAACAGCGCACCTTACAAACACAAACCCGGAGTTCAACCCCCAGATCATGCAATTAAAATGCTTTGCATAGCATTTGTAATCCCAGCAGGAGGGGAGGGGCTAGCTAATCTAGCCTGTACAGTATGCTCCAGGACCAGTGAGAGACCCTGCCTCAAAAATCAAGGCAGACAGTGAGTGACAAGAGATATCCAGTGCTGACCTCTGGCACCTATACACATCTGCCTGTAAGAACATGCACTAACACATGCACGTGTGTGCACACTCACACCCCTACACATAAGGCACAAAGAGACTTAGAGGGACCGTCACACTCAGACAAGAGCTAGGCAGCTCTTCATCACCATGGGAAAGAGCCCACATCTTCACAACATCAGCAACACAAGCTTCACTGCCTACCTGGCCCCCACAACGCAGACGAGGCAAGTGACAGAATTAGTTTTAAGAACTCGTCCACTGAAAATAGTATTACAAAGCTTATTGGAGGGGGGTGGGGGTGAGGGGGGGTTGCTCAGTAATAAAAATGAGTTGAACACAACTTTTTCTCCCCAACCTGGAAGCAACAGGAGTGAGTCTGGGAGAGGAAGAATAGCCACAAAGGGCCATGAGCTGGAACCCAAAGTGGCATTCATGCCAAGTGCCCTACGACTCATGTGATACAGACGTCCACATCTCTATGAGACAGGTTCTACTCCTGTCATTCCCAAGGGCGGGTGCCAAGTCCTCCCAGGGAACTCTGAAATTCTACCAAGCTCACCCCATGGAGCTGAGATTCTGACCCTGGGCTTCCGTCAGCTTTGACTCTGCAAACTTCCCAATGAAGAACGCAACACTCATTTCTGAAACAGGATCCTTTCAGCAGACAACGACGTGGACATCTGCGTTGCACCTGGGTGGGGACACAGGTTGGCAGCCTCTCACAAGAGTGTGGGAAGACAAAAATCTAAAATGTGTGAGCAAAGTGGCAACAAAGGAACTCGGGAAAGAAACCGGAAATGAGTGGATAGGAATATGGTGTTATCGCTTTATCATTCACATCAGCAGATCTGCAGCCATAAGCCACAGGAAAGGAACTACTGACCCTATACCCCACTAAAGTCAGCCAAATGAGGATTTTCGAAGGGAAAAATCATTATTCCTCAATACCAAGTGAACGGGTACAGTGCTAAGGGGGAAGAACTCTCTTGGTTTTGGCTGCACAGCCTGAAAAGCCAGCATTAGGGGTTTGGGGAGGGTGTCACAGGAAGATCCGAGAGAGTTTGAGATTAGCCCAGCTACATGGTGAGACTCTGTAGGGAAAAAAATAAAATAAAATAAAAAGCCAAGAAAGAGCTCAAGAGACTAAAACATAATAATAAGTAATAAGTCCAGTCCACAGTGTATATATAGGCAAAAATATACAGTCATAAGTTCATCATGCATATATAGACCAAAATATGTAGTGTATCAATCCACTGTGTGTATGTGTAAACAAAAACATATATCAATCCACCATGTGTAGGTATGGGTGTATAAACAGAAACATTACCAGTCCTGCTGTGTGTGGGTGTGTAGACAAAAACATACAGTGTGTGTGTGTGTGTGTGTGTGTGTGTGTGAGAGAGAGAGAGAGACAGAAAGAGAGAGATAGGTAGACAGACCTCCCTTTGTAACCGACGCTGACCTTGAACTCTCAATCCTCCTGCCTCAGCCTCAGTGAACTGATATCTTGCTCGTGCAGTTCTCAGATGGCCCACTTTTTTAGTGACCAATACTGCCCTGGTGAGCTATAAAAATAGACAGATAATTGCTGGCAGAGCTACGCTGTGGTCTGCATGTCCCCCAAACAGGTGCTGTAATCAGACACTGTGGGAGAACATTAACAGCCTGCTGCTTGGCAGAGTCAACCGGACCATGGTTTCTAGAAAAACAGCCCTTCGGTGTATTTTGTGTTTATTCCAAGAACCACATATGGACTCTTGAAAACGCCAAGCCTCTCTCTGCTCACAGCGCACCCTCCATTACACTCCCACTACCTACGGTCCCTCCAGAGAGAAGCACCCCGACATTCCTCAACGGGATAGAACTTTTCAGGTCAGAGCTTTCTCTGCAGAGCTAGAGGCTGAAGTCTGGCCTTGCTGGTTAAAAGCATTAGATGGAACTAAGAATTGCCTCTCTCCCCCATGGGAGGAGGGGCGGGGGGGGGGGGCGGAGTACGGGGAGCTCCCCTGAGGATGCTTCCTGTCCTTCCTGGCACTCATGCCACGCCCTGCACCTCTAGCTCCTACCACGTGACCGAACGGGTCACGGGTCCAACCCAGCAACTGCCACTTCTGTACCAGCTGGCTGAGACCACAGGGCCACGGTGTTGGGACGGATGGCTTGGGTGCCATCTTGTGTAAGCACGGCTCCTCTAGCTCACTGCAGAAACAGAGAGATGGCATGTTAACAGCAGCTGGAGGCTCTCACTGAGATTCAGAGGAAACTATGACAGGTGGGGGCTGGTGACTCCAGATGCAAACGGTCTTTGTTTCCTCTGATTGGCAATCAGACATGCACAGAGATCCTGGGGGGTGGGGGGTGGGGGGTCTTTTCTGGTTGATGTTCTTTATACCTCATCCTTGCTGTGTCCGTTCCATGTGCATCTGTCCTATAAGCACACACAGATGGTTCACCACGATTTTCTTCTTTTTTTCTTCTTCTTTTATTGAAAAGAGATTTTCCCCTTCACACAATATATGCTGACTAAGGTTTCCCTCCTCCCTCTCCTCTCAGTTCCTCTGCTCCTCCCCTCCCATCCAGAGTAAACCCTTCTGTCTCTCAGAAAATAAACAGGGGGATAATAATAAAATATGATAGGACAAATAACTAACACGTCAGAATAGGACAAAACAAACAAATGGAAGAAAAAGAGCCCAAATAACCAGATATAGACCCAGAGATCCACTTGTCCCCATTGATTCACACACTCAGGCATCCCACAAAAAGGCTTAACTGAAAGCCATAATATATACCCAAAGAACCAGGAGAGTTTCTTTTTTAAAATAAAAAAGGTGGAGGGCTATAAATAAAATAAATATGTAATGATGATGATGTAAACCCTGATACAACATCAACAACGTTATAAGACAAAGAGGCTCCAGTGATACTGATTGGGTCTGTTTTCTGTAGATCATCTGCTGCTGGGCATGCTGCCTAGCCTTAAGAGTAATTTGTTTCCCCAGTGAGACCCACTTGAAGAAAGCTAAATTTTCACTTGCAGGTGATCACCAACAGTTTTCATTCAAGGCATTGGCCGGTGCTAATGAAGGGTTGCCAAAACATAGTCACCACAAGAAGTCACAAAACACACACTCTAGGCAAAGCTTTGAAGTGCCTACTTGAAGGGCTTGAGAAGTCAGAATGGAGACCACCTCCAACCACTGTATCTCCTCCTTCCTCACGCATGCACTCTCCAAGAGCTTTTAGATTTACGGATGTACTCTGTAGAGGAGCGTGTACCCGGGGAATCATTCCTGAGCTTACACCTCACAAAGTAAGTTCTCTCAGGCCCAGGTCTTTACCCAGACCACGAGGATGCAGCAAGAACTCTCTATTTAGACACATCGATGTGGTTCTAAGCCATGCTGTGGTTCTAAGCCATGCTGTAGGCTACTAACGCAATGAAATGGCTCAGCGGGTAAAGGCATCTGCCAAGATCACTTAGGTTATGAGAGGTAACAGCTGGGACTCCCTCATGAAGGTCTTCAGACCCTCCCTAAGATTGTAAGCAGCTCCACTCCCATTACCACAGACCTGCGGACACTAATATAGTTGCCATAAGTCAGTATAGGATGGCATCTTCTTATACCCAGAAGGAAGTGCTTATAACATAAGGTTCTAAGTGTCGTTTCCAAACTACACCCCATCTGTTAAGAGTAACTCTGAGGAAATGGTGGCACACACTTTTATTTCCATTTTATTCCCATCACTTGGGAGGTGGCAGCAGACGGATCTCTGTGAGTTCAAGGCCAACCTGGTCTACAGAGTGAGTTCCAGGTTAGTCAGAGGTGTTCAGATAACACAGACAGAATCTGCTTTTTGAGTGGTGCCATCTCTTTCTTTCACTCATCCATTTCACCTTTTACCAAGGGCTAAGTAAGACACCCAGCCATGTGAGAGGTTGTGGGCCAAGTCCCAGTCACAGACCTTATGGAAGAATTGCAGTAAGTCTCAGTGTAGTTCAAATACAATGATAAGTGTATCTGCTTGGGAGCACGGCAGCAGCTTCAGAGGTTCTGCATCTGTGTTTCAGGCACTGTGGATCAGAGATCGCAAAAGTCCTCCCTTCAAAATGCAGTGAGCTAGCTGGAAAGTCAGGACAGGGAGCCCCAGGCAGTGCCTGGGATGGGAGTGGCCTCACCCAGGGCTGGCAGGCCAAGGGAACAGAGGGACAGCTGTAACAGCCTGGAGCTATGTCCCCAGACTAGTGACAGAGACAGATGCAGGTCCCCAGTAAGAGGTGGTTAGGAACAGCAAGGAGACCCTTCCTCTAAAAATAGCCCTTGTGTTTGAACAAGGGTTTGAACATCAAAGTGCAGCTACAAGCAGTGGGGGTGGGGAGGATCAGAGGTTTGCAAAGGTGTATGAATTGCCCCAAATCACTCATCCAATGAGAATCTGACCTTGATCTTGGTCACCAAGCAAATCACTCTCACAGCCAAGATAGCTTTAAATTCTAAGAACAGCCACAAAAAGAAAAGCACACGAGCCAATCAAAGACATAGAGAACTGAACACTTAGTGTCTCCTCACCCAGGGGGTTTTCATGTCATTCACAGTTCTAGAAAGCAACCATGAAAGCAGTTCACTGTGTGGAACTCCAGTGTGCACAGCTAACTCCTCTCCAGCAACTGAAAACAAAAAAACTGAAAGTCCAACCCAAAGTCCAGGAATCACCTGGGGCAGAGCAGTCCCTTGAACCTGCTGGTGCACCTATGCTAAGCACTACCCAGTGTCACCACCAACATGAGCAGGCAGTCACATAGTCACGTAATTAATCACCCGGATTCCCATATATTATAACATTGTATCAATGAAAGTTTCTTTTTTGGTAAGTTAGAACTTTTTGATTTTTGTATTTACTTTATATGCACGTGGGTTTGTCTGCACATATGCCTGTGCACCATGTCATGTCTGGTGCCCAAAGAAGCCAGAAGAGGGCACCAGATCTTCTGGAACTGGAGTTACATGTGGTTGTGAGCCACAGTGTGGGTCTCTAGAAGAGCATCCAGTGTTCTTAACCACCTAGCCACCTCTCCAGGCCTCCTCAGGGCTTTAATATAGCAAATTACTCTAACAGGAGCTCTAGGGTAGCCTTAGAAGCAAGACTCCACCAATGAAAAAGTAGCATGCCATTATCATTTACTTCCTCACCGTGAAGGGCAAGAAAGGGGATAAGGTGTGAGGTCAGCCACCTGGAGAAGACTAACAACATCAAGCTGCACATCAGAGGAGGAAGGCACCTCCCCGCTTAGGTTTTGGTACTTCTCCACTATAGAAAAGAATAAGGTGATGTCCTCTAAAGATGTGTAAGATGGGGAGATGGCTCAGTTGGTAAGGTGCCTGCCACACAAGCGTTTGAGGACCTGAGTTCCAATCACCAGCATACATTCTGTAAAGCTAGACATGTCACACACACTCATAAGCCTAGAGCTAAAGGCAGGCAGATGCCAGGAACTCACTAGCGAGCCAGTCTGGTCAACCTGTGAGCCCCAGGTCCAGTGAGAGACCACTGTATCAAGACAAAGTGAAGAATAATCAATGTAGACACACAACTTCATCCCATATGCACACGCACCTGAACATGCATGTGTGCACATATAAAGTCATGCTCTCTCTCTCTCAGATAGACAGACAGACAGACAGACAGAAGAGAGCCTATGGCTGCTATGGACATCCACTTAGCTCTCACATATCTTTGTTTCTGAATGAGTGAGTGATAGACAGACAGGCAAGCAGACAGAGAACCTGGGGTTGCTATGGGTGTTCACTTACCTGTCACACATCTTTGTTTCTGAGAGAGAGAGAGAGAGAGAGAGAGAGAGACTGACTCAGAAGGAGACAGACAGACAGACAGACAGAAGAGAGCCTGTGGCGGCTATGGGCATTCATTTACCTGTCATACATATTTGTTTCTGAGTGTTCTTTTAGAAATTGAACAGACTGTGGATTGTACTACTCCCTACGAGAACATGCCATCCAGGCTCATGCTCCCAATACCCAAAGTAGAACTAACTGGAAACAGTACCTGGCCCTGTGCCAGGCCCTGAGCACATATTTCATCCTTTGGTCCCTTTGGATGCCTTACCAGTGTGGGAGAAACCGTATTTCATTCTCTGGTGTTTCTCCCACACTGGTAAGGCATCTCATGGATCACGAGCTCTGGCTTGACTCAGATGCCTCTTCTCATCAGCTCCGCGACCTTGAGATAATTATTTAAACACAGCATTTGGAGACCTGGGAACCTTCCAGCACCACAGCAAGGATAATGTGAGATGCCAGGCCTAGCACCTCCATCCCTCGCCTCAGAAAGTCTCTCCTCTCCCCTCCCCTCAGGAAGCTGCAAAGAGCCAGCAGAGCAGTCAAACTGAATTTGAATCTGCTTCTCCACTTGGTAGCGATGGGACGCTGGGTCTTACTCTCTGAATCTCGAAGAACTGTGGAGTGGATGTACCTGCCTCATAAGATTGTTCAGGGAACTAAATGGGAAAAAGGACATGAAGGGGAGAGCATGCTATCTGACTCAAATAAACCATTATCATCATTGTGACAATGATAATGATTAATTGTGTTAAGAAGATCCAAGATCCAGGACACAGAACACGTTAGGAACAGCCGAGTCACCCTAACTGCCCACTAGGGCACACAAATGGAGGTGAGGAGCGGAGAGGCGGGGCTTGAGGCTGGAAGTTGGGTACCACAAAAGCAGCAGCAGCTAAGGTGCTAAGGTGATTTACAGGGATGAAAAAAGCCTTGGGGTTTTGTGTTTCTGTTCTCTTTTCCCCCAATGAATATAGTAGGGATAGAAAAGGTATGGTCAAATGTAAAGTGGAAGCCCTAAGCCGGGAATATATGAAGACATTCAGAAGAAAGGCAGCTGGAGCCACCAACGCCTTTGGGGAAGGTCTCACGGGAGACCTCAGTAGGATAAGCAGGGCGGCGTCAGATTCCAGAGCCCCTAGAGACCCGGCTGTCAAGCAGCTGAGCCTGGGTGGGCTGGCAGGAGCGAGCCAGGGAGGGGGTCTGACAGGCAGTGTGCAAGATCACAGCTGTGCCTTGGGAAGTTGGAAAGGGCCAGGTCACATGGTCCCAGGGCCACTAGATCCAACCAACACTCCACTGTCCCTAGGAAAAAGCGGCTCACAATAACTGTGTGAGAAAGATGGGTCAAGTTTCAGCATCAGACAACTGGGGTACAAACTCTGAGTCCCTATCCCCTCTTCTGCGTGATCCTGACAAGCTACTTTGCATTTATAAGCTCTGGCTGTGATAACATAAAAGATACCTGTTGTATAGTCGGAGGGGGTGGCTACTCTATAGCATGGGGCATTCACAATAGGCGGGGCCATGTTCTTCCATCTTGAACTCAGCTAACAGCAACCCAGTGGTCCCAGCACATCTGGTTCAACACCAGTTTTTTTGTTCATCAGATGCTTTTAAGGGCCATTTATGAACAGAACTCAAACATTTCATGAAGACAATGTTGATGAGACACTTTAAGAAAGTGAAAACAGAACGGCCACCCTTGCAAAGGTAGGCACTGATTCTATTTGCTGGCAAACTCCAGCTGTTCTATTTTAAAACAGCTTTGTCAGTTGGGAATCGCCAGTAGGCGGAGGGCTGCGAACCTATGGGAATGAGCCGCTTTCTAAGTGGGAGAGCACACGCTTAGGTGCGGTTTAGTCAACTTTAGGAAGACACAATCTCCATGTAGTAAAATCCACCCATTTAAAGTAGGGAGTGCTGGCCAATGTATTCACCTGTGTACTCGCTGTTCCAATCAATACAAGCATTCTCTTAGCGAACATGGGGGTGCATGTGTGGCAGGCTGAGGCCAGAGGTTCACAAGTTCAAGGCCAGTGTGGAATAGGACTACTTGCTACACCTACCTACCCAGCTCTACGTCCCCATGTCTGCCTTGCTACCACTATTTAAATCGTATCTACATGACTACATCTCATGATTTTTAAATTAGTGCTAGATCTTGCTAGTCAAAATTAGTGACAAATGCCAAACACCTTATTTTATGGAAGTTAAAAAGAAAGACTGCCAAGTATTGTTAGTCCCTTCAAAGGACAGCAGTCCTGGCAGCTGGCAAAGATGACCGGGATGCACTTGTCCACTTTAGGACCTGATTTTACAAAACTGGCTGCTATTAGATCTCAAAGACACCAGAGCTCAGTTGGTACCTGTAGCTCCCCCCAGCACCTCTGACCCTGCCCCAACCCCGAACTCTCCAGCTCAGAGACTGGGCTTCCCTTCCTAGGATCCCTACAACCTCAGCCACTCTGGCTACCGGTCTTCTGGTGTCTTGGTCACCTGGCTTGCTCCTGGCCTCCCTCTTGGCTCCTGCTTCCTCTCTCTTCCCCTCTCACCACTCCACCTCAGATGCCTCAGGCTATTCTCTCCTTCATATCCACAATAAACCTCTCTTCAGCCACACCTAGGAGCAGCTATAGCCTCAATTTTCATTCAGCTAGCATATATGGGAAAGTCGCATCCTTTCATCCATTTCAAACTATGCTTAGAAGATTATCATGTACACAAGATGACATAACAGTTAAGGACACTTGTTGAGTTTGATACCCATCCCCTCAACCATTTATCCCAGAGCCACAAGGCAGAAAGACAGAACTGACTTCTGCAGGTTGTCCTCTGACCTCTCCACCAGCACCATGGTGGTGTAGGCATACCCACACATAGACATGTAAATAAATGAATGAAAAACCTTAAAAGATGGAGTCTCTCCTCTACCATGTCCCATGTGCATGAATAACTACAAAAATTAGGAGATATATTAAGGAGGGTTTTAGCAGTAACTAGGCTGGAGCAAGAAGGATATTGCCAACCATCCAGGCAATCTGAACTCATGAGCACCCCAACCCCACCCCCACCCCGAGGTCCCTCAGATGATGTGGTCAGACGTTCTCTCAGAAAGTGAAAGACTGAGCAAAAGTGGAAGTCTTTCATGCAGAGGTGCCAGAGCTTGCCCAAGTCGGTCTATTAGGTAGTGGTAAAGGATTATAAACAGGGCTGAGGAGATGGCTCAGACTGTAAAATGCTTGTCCTGACTTCAATCCCCAGGACCCATATAAAAATGGCACACGTGCTGACGTGTGTTCATAATCCTAGCTCTGGGGAGGTGAAGATGGGTGGATGCTAGGGCTCACTGGCCAGCCAGAGGCGTCTAACCAGCAAGCTTCAGGCCAACCCTGTAATAGGATGACCAGAGACTGAGTAATGCCTGATGGTGTCCTCTGGCTTCCACACAGATGTGATACACAAACACACTTGAAGGGGCACATATGCATACATACGTGTACACACACACACACACACACACACACACACACAGTCTACCCACGGAGGGAAGTGGTCTGAGACCCAGAGTCACCACAGAAAATACACAGAACCCAGAACCTATAAAGCCACTTTGGAAAGACCAGGGCTACCTGACTTCAATGGACTCCTCAGGGACAGGCTGGAAGGGCTCGGACAAGCATTCAGAACTCCCACTGTGTGAGGGAAGCTATCCTATCTTCGTTAACATACCAACTCAAGAAAGCAGTCAGTCAGTCTTCTCAGCTGCCAACCAAGTTTCATAAAACAGATCATATTTCAACACATTCCCTCTCATAAATGTGTGGCATAATACAGCAACAGGGCAAGGCAGTGTGGGGGTTCCTCCATCTTGTATTCTTGCTGAAGCCATTTCAGCTTTAACTAGAATCTGATCTTTCTGATGGAGAATCCCGTGGCAAATTACCCAACTCCATTCTAGGACCTGAGGTTAAGATGGCCCAGCTAACTTACCTTAGCTTCTGTTAAACTGCTTGCTTGTGCAGGACCTCCTCCAGCTAACAGTTTATCTTAGCTTCTGTTAAACTTCATGCTTCTAAGAAGCCCCTGCAGCTGCTGAATGAGATAACAGAAGGTAGGTTTTGTCTTTAAAAGCCCCTTGATCTAAATGCTCAGGGCTATACTCTAGGTCTGAGTACCTGAGTGTAATCCCAGCTGCTGGAATAAAGACTTTCAATTGGCTGTCACCTGGGTGGGACTGACCGTCTCTAATGGGCTCCTGGTAACAATACCGGAGAAAGTTGGCCACAGTTACCAGAAAGCATTATCTGAACCACAGCTAAAACTGTAATTAATTTGGATATATCAAGGCTTCCTAAACACAAACACACACACACACATACACACACACACACACACACACACACACACACACACACACACACACACACACACACATCTACTTTAAACTGCATGCTGAGATTACCATCCACTCCTCTGAGGGAACTATGCAAAAAGAGAAAGATGCCTCCCTTTAAATTACGTTCAAATTGCAAACCAACAGAATGCCAGGGGTTTTGCAGTGCTAGGACTTGAACCCCAGAGCCCTTGCATGTTAGCACTCTACCACCGAGATCACTCTACCCTCTGGCACACTTACAAGGTTTTCTTTTGTCTTTAGGGTAGTACTGTGGTCTGAATCACATATACTAGGAAATACCACTGAGTTACATCTTCAGCCCTTTTTATTACTTTCTATTTTGAGACAGGGTCTTCCTAACTAGACCAGGTTGGTTTTGAACTAAATCTATGGCAAAGGCTAGTCATGAATTAGCAATCCCCGTGTCTCAACCTCCTTAACGGCTGAGACTTAAAGTCTACTTTACCAGGCCTGGCTCCACACTTAAAAAGGTTTTAAATGTAACCAAGCAAATGTGCTAAGTAAGACACACATTTTAATAGATCAAATCAATAATTCTTGTTACCTAAAAATGGCAGCTTTCAGGCAGGCGATGGTGGGGCATGCCTTTAATCCTAACAGAGGCAGGTGGATCTCTGTCTCAAAAAAACAAGATAGGAAGGAAGGAAGGAAGGAAGGAAGGAAGGAAGGAAGGAAAGGAAAGGGAAGGGAAGGGAAGGGAAGGGAAAGGAAAGGAAAGGAAAGGAAAGGAAAGGAAAGGAAAGGAAAGGAAAGGAAAGGAAAGGAAAGGAAAGGAAAGGAAAGGAAAGGAAAGGAAAGGAAAGGAAAGGAAAGGAAAGGAAAGGAAAGGAAAGAAAAGGAAAGGAAGGAAGGAAAGGAAGGCAGGCAGGCAGGCTTGCTTCATAAAATAGGTACTTGTCTCTTGTAATGTTCTGGGTCCTCAACTTCTTGGTCTCCAACCAAAATGACACTTGTTCATTTCTCATTAGAGAGATTAAAGTCTAGTCAGATGCCAATGAAAGGATCAAAAAAGTTAGATTATATACTCTAGTAGGAAACATTGACGTCCAAGCAAATAAACAACATATGCCTACATTTTTCTTCTTTCCCCCTTTACAAAATGTCTGTTTCAAGTCATTACAGTTGGAAGTTTTGAATACATCTTTTTTTTTTTAACTTCCTTTAGAATTTTTACTTCCTTTAGAATTCATTTCTTACAAAAGGAGTTGGAGGCACACAAGGGGGAGGCTCTGGCTGGATTCTTCTCAGCTTGTACATGGTCACTCTGCACACTGCTTCGGATCGGTACAGGAAGTCATGCAAGAATCATAGTCTGGGATGGACTCCAGCATCTCTGCTACCCAAAGGCTCATCTGTCACAGTGCCCTAGGTCCGGGTCTCCTAAGCAATGCCTCCCTCCCTCTCATCCACTCCTCCAGTGACCCCAAAGCGAAGGATGCTCCGTAGCTTCTTCAAGAGCTGAGCTCCAAGTCGTTACCACATTTTCTTGTTCAGAGCGTACTTGGATCATTTGAGTTCCCTTCTCAGAAACAAAGATGTTGGGCGACCTGGGAACCAAGTAGGGACCATGCTAAGTATCCAGGAACCACATGTGATCTTGCTTAACACAAAGTGCCCCCTTGGCTTTCCTTAACAAAATCTTGGGTGAGGGAGGGATGTGAGACATCTTGGAGGGGGATATAATGGCAGCAAAGGCAAAACAGAAGTGACAGGTTTGAGGTCAGCCAAGTACTCCCAGACTCTACTATCCTTGTCCCAACTTCAATTCCCCAGACTAAAGAGCTGACCGCAGCAGCCTGCTCCTCCATATACCATATGGATCAGGAATGCAGCCCCAAGATGCACAGAACCCAGGGCTCATTCCCTCAGGATACCTTTGTCAAATCAACCAAAGGCCACTGTCGAGCTGAGGACCAGTTGGAAAACAAAACACAAAAGCCCATAAAACATGGTTCTGACTGTCCCAGAACCAGCAGTATAACTCAAGAAAGACTGGATGTGGAATGTCGCCACCTACTTCCACCTTCCCAAGTCTGTCAGGAGAACAGAAACAGCGCCTCCACACACCGCCAGCTCACACAACCCAACCGTTGCGTGTATTAAGATTACTTGGTTAATGTCACAATATTTTCTAGGAAGCAAATCTTCCCGTGTCTTAGAAGACTGAGTATCTTCTCCGCAGGTGCCTCATAACAGCAAATTCTGTGCCGACTGTTGATCGACAGGACACACGCCGACTATCATTGACTCTTCACAAGAACCCAGAGGATCACAGTGCTCCTTTTACAGTAAGGAAACTGAGGCGCAGGAAATGACGTGCTGTGCCCTTCGCAGCTGGATGAAGTCCTGACAGCTTGAGTTCTCCGGCACTGTGCCTATGACAGGCTGGCACTTTCCAAGCCCTGAATGATGAACAGAGCCATTTGTACTCCATGGGGCACCCTATGGCACATCTGCTGAGCTCTAGTCACCTACCCTATGGCAAATCTGCTGAGCTCTATCTAGTGTGCACCCTGGTGACTCTACAGAGGATCCAAGCAGGAAAGGGATTTTTGGTTTTCTTCTTTTGTTTTCTGTTTTTTGGTTGGTTGGTTGGTTTGATTTGGATTGGTTTGGTTTGGTTTTGGTTTTTTGTTTGTTTTTCAAGACAGGATTTTTCTGTGTAGCTTGGCTGTCCTGGAACTCTCCTTGTAAACTAGGCTGGCCTTGTACTCAGAGATCTGCCTGCCTCTGCCTCCTGAGTGCTGGGATTAAAAAATGTGTGCCAATATACCCGGCCAGCATTTTTGTTTTTAGCAAATTTACAAATATCACCATTAAAGACACTGAATAACTTCCCTCCAGCTCTAAAATTTGTAATTTGTTAGATAACAAATATGAGAAAGAAAGGAAATAAGCATAGTAGCACACGCTTGCAATCCTAACACCGAGAGTACAGTGAGTTTAAAGACACTGTACTGGTAAGACCTGCATTATGAATGAATGAATGAATGAATGAATGAATGAATGAATGAGGAAATATATAAATCCAGGACTTCTGCCTGGCAGCCTGAGTGTCAGAGACAACTCAAGGCCCTGACTTGTGGCAGTTTTAGAAGCCCACACCACTGTGGAGAGAAATCCAGCTTAGGCCCACTGATCAAGGAGCCTAGAATGGGGTGGAGACAGAGACCCTCTAAGGTCTCTGGGCATAGCTGGGCATAGCTAGAAGAATGACCTTCCAGAGGCAAAAAAAAAAAAAAAAAAAATCCTGCTTCACAGGTTGATGACCATGTCACAGAACTCAGAGTATCCCTTCAAAATGCAGCTGTGTGTCTCAAGAGAAATAATGAGTCAGTAAGATAAATGTCACCCAAGGATGGGGACCAGAGTTCAATCCTCAGAACCACATAAAAAGCCAGGTGCCAGTCTGTAATCCCAGTGTTGGAGAAGATGGAGACAGGAGGAAAGTTGGGGTTTACTGGCAACCAATCTAGCCTAATTGGTGACCGTCAGAACAGAAAAAGACCATGCCTGTAAAAGAAAATGGTGAACCGGTCCTGAGGAAGCTCAACTCAAGGTTGACATCTGTCCTGCACAAAGGCACGCACACACAGACACCCATGCATCCACATACACAAGAAAAGAAGAAGAAAGAATTAACTATGAACATGAAGGCTGGCATCTGCTAGCATTTAATGGGCCTTCCTGGGTTGGTAAGGGAACTAAATCATTGCTTTCACAGGAAACCTGGAAGAGCGAATCCCAAATTACCAAGGTTGCTACAAAAGGAACTTTGAAGCCTAGTTTGTGAAGCAGGGCTGCCCAACGAGGCTGTTAAGTGCTTGGAATCCCGTTCACAAGGAGCCTGCGCAAGTCCCCCAAACCACAGGCAGTAAAATCCTGAACTAACACGCTTAATCCCTAACTACTGTTGGTCTTATGTCATTTGCTCCAGCTTTGGACCAGATGTCATTAAAGGTTTCAGGGCATTTTCTGATCGTGGTGGGGCCTGCCACAATCAGTAGAGCATGAGCTAAGACCTTTACAGAGGGACAGAAGCCTCCTCTCGGGTCTACTGTGGCCTCCTGACTCTACATCGACGGCTCTTTAACACAGGACCATGAAAGGCTCTCCCTTGGCTCAGGCACCCGACATTCTTGTTACATGACCAAGGCCAAAGAACAGATTCCTCTGGGACTCATTGTCCTCCACCTGAATGACAAAGAAATAGGAAGAACAGTTTCTAGGTTTCTACATTCCCTCTTTTTCAGAAGACAACAGAAGGTGTGGCCAGGCTGACTAAGCCCCGCCCATGCTCAAAGCACCACACCTGGCAAGCATTAACCACAGAACAGTATTGAAGCAGGATCCGGCCCCCCGCCGTGCTGGACAACTCTATTAGCTCCATTGCCCAGGTAAAGAAAGAGATGGTCGGGATTCATGTGGCCAAGGAGACGAGATTTTTAAGTTTTTAGTTTGAGATTGGACTCAAGCCTTAGAAGCTGAAGAGAATCATCAGTTTTAACCACTGAGCTATCCTGATGAGAGTGCCACTAGCTAAGGGCTGAAAGTCTTTAATCAGCATTTGTTAATGAGAATACTTAAATGTGTAAAGTTCTTTCACACACATTACTTCTATAATCTTTACCAGTCTATGAAGGAGATAAAACTACATCTCTATTTTTATATATAAATATAAAATATTAAAATATTTAAAATTTAAAATATTAAAAATCCACTTCTCCATATATATACATATATATATATGTATATATATATATATATACACATACATACACATACATACATACATACACATAAATACATACATACATATATATATGTACCCCAGAAATGTTGATGAGGGCTGGGAGGGGGTGTTCATTGCATTTAGTAAACTACCTATCATGCAAGCATAAGGACCTGGGTTCTAGTCCAGAGCACCCAAGTAAGAGCAGAGAAGCCCAGCTTGTTGCTGTATTGCTAGCACTGCGGAGGCAGATCACTGAAGCTTGCTGGAGCCTGACCACAGGCTCCAAATTCAGTGAGGGTGAGATGTTCTTCATTTGCAAGTTCTTTATAATTAAGTTTTGGGGATGAAGAAATGCCCCGGCAGTTAAGAGCACTTTGTTTTCACAGAGGCCAGAGTTTGACTCCCAGTACCCACGCGGCAACTCACAAGCACGTGGGTTCCAATCCCGGTGAGTCTGAATCTGATGCCCTTCTAACCAGGCCCTCATATAGTGCACAGACACACATGGGAACACACATGGGAACAAAACACTCACACACATAAAAATTTTAAATCTTAACAAATTTTTAAATTAAAAAAAAAGATTTTAATGAACTTTAACAAAAAAAAAATGAGCACCAAACATTATCATGTGTGTGCACATTTATGCATGTGCTTTTACTTATTCAAGCCCCTACTAGCCCCCTGCTGGTTCCCAACCCTCACTATGGCCCCCTCCCCCTTCTCAAACATGCCCCCTCTATTTTCAAGTCCTCTTTTAAAAAGTCTAGATTCTGGATATGAGGGGAAAACAAGCCAAATTATCTTTTGAGCCTCATTTATTTTGCTTACCACGATCTCCAGTTCCATCCATTTTCCTGCCTGGCAGCTGAGTATGACACCATACTCATGTATATCTGTCACATCTTACTGATGGACATCTGAGCTGATTCATACCTTGGCTATCACAAATAGCACGGCAGTAAACACAGGCATGCAGGTGTCTCTGCTGTACAGGGATGTGAACTCCCTAAATCCATGCTAGTTCCATTTCATGGGTTTTTTTAAGGGATTACTTTAATATTATCTTTATAGAGTCCATGTGTATGTGGCTACGCCTGCATGTACATATGTGTACCACATGCGTGCAAAAGCCTACAGAGGTCAGAAAGGGAGTTGGATACCCTGGAACTGAAATTACAGATGGTAGTGAACCACCATGGGTGTGCTGGGAACCGAACCCAGGTCCTCTGCATGAGCAGTAAGTGCTCGTAACCCCTGAGCCATCCCTCCAGCCTCCTTGGTTTTTGAGGACAATGATTTCCATAATGGACATGCTAATATACATTCCCACCAATACTGTATGAATAATGGTTCCCTTTTCCCCAAAGCTGGACAAGCATTTGCTGTTTGACTTCTTGTTAGCTGACAGGTCTCATTATATAAAGCTTGAACTAGCCTGAAACATGCAACATAGCCCAGGCTAGGCTCAAAAATCCTACTGCAGCCTCCTGCATGCTGAGCTGAAAGGCATGTGTCACCACACCAGAGTTCATTTTTACCAGCTATTTTATCCACTATTTGCTTTGATGGAATTTTTTTGTCCACCTCCTCCAGAATTCCTTGTAAGTCACTTGACTTACAGATGTCATATAAAGCTGGCTGGGGAAAAGACAGCAGACTGACTAACAAGGCACAAGTTTGGGACAACCTCACCATAGATTCAAGATAACAAGTGAAAGTTCAGAGTCTCAAGGCAAGAAAGAGAAGGCAGATAAGCAAGGGAATCTATCGAACTATTCTGGTTTGAGAGATCTGTAAGGCATACACAAACACATATGCATGTACATACACCTCTCTCTCTCTCTCTCTCTCTCTCTCTCTCTCTCTCTCACACACACACACACACACACACACACACACACATATGCACACACACATGCACACACACAATCAGGAAAGTCCCTGTCTAGCCACTCTCATGAGCCAGTCAAGGAGGAAGAAACTTAAACTTGAGGAGAGCACAGCACTTCCCCTTTTTTCTAAGATGGAAACAATCCTAGGCCCCTGGTAGGTCATTGAAAGCACAGCTAATACTCAACTCTGTCTACAGAAGGCTTCTTCCTGTCTATGCATGCCTATGCTAAGGCGTAATTTCCCAATGAAGCACAGTGGGACATAAGAAACAGTAACTACTAGGGGTTAGAGAGATGGCTTGACAGTTAAGAGAACTTGCTACTGTTGCAGAAAATCTGAGTTGAGTTCCCAGACCCCACCTCAGGCTCCCAATCTCTTGTAACAATGTCACCTCTGGCCTCCTTAGGTGCTTGCTCTCACAGTGCACTTACCCATACACAGACACTCACAAATAGACGTCATTAAAAATAGGAATAATTACAAAAAATTAATGATAAAAATACTGTAATAAATGTGGTCTTTTGCGGGGTATATGTGCACATATGCCTGCTTGCACATGTCGTGGCCAGAGGACAACCTGAGGTGCCACCCCCAACATACCCCCTTTACAAGACAGTCTCTTCAGGCAATGTCTGTCTTTACTGCTCTCGCACACACACACACACACACACACACACACACATATCTACATGATATCCTACTGTAGTATATTCATCCTCTTAGTGCCGATATAAGATGACACAATGCCCATACAATAGGACAAATAGGACAAAGAGAGATGGGTGATAAAGGTATGCTGACAGAGACTCACACTACTACATAAGGGATACCTGTACACTAATGTTACACTGCACCAGTTCGCCAGATTACCAAAAAAAAGACTACTAAGTGATTGACTTACGACTTATTTATTTCTGGAATTTTCCATTTAATATTTTTGGACAACAGGTGGCCACAGGTTAACAAAAACCATGGAAGTGGAGTCACTGTGAGGGAAGGCTACTTATACACAAAGGGGAAAAAAAAATAAAGAAATACAAAATGCATGAGGAAATGGCACTAACTAATGCGCCTTGGAGCGACATATGAGTCAATGCTCCGATGCAAAAGAAGAGGTTGACAGGGAGGTGGCTTGCTTCCGACAGGCCAGTGGCTACACGGAATATGAACTGGGCGTGCAGAATTCCATAGAGCAGTGAAGAGTGGGACCATGTGACCGAAGACGTGGAAAAGCAAAACGAAAACAGTCTAAAGAGGCAAGGTAGGCAGTCTATTGATGGCGCAATTTTGAACTGTCACTGTGGTCTGCAGAGATCAAGGGCATTAAGTCAGGACTACGCTAAAGTTCTGTACCAGGTCAGGAATGCTGACACTGTAGGACACACCATACCACATAAACACCAAAAATATGGAAGAGTATCAGTGGAGTACATGACCCAACAAATGTACAGTGCCCATGGGGTCTGCTGTCAAGAGCGTGGCCATATGGGAAGCCGGAGAATAGAAGGTGGGCACAGTAGAGCACGCTGGGAACAATTCTCCAACAGGCTCATGCCCTGCCCTGTTCATCTCATGCTCTCTTTAGGGCTCATGCAGCAGAGGGAACAAGGGAAACCTGGGAGGAAAGCCAGCCTCAAGGGCGATCCCAGGACCCATTACCTGATCCCCAGACTCATTACCTCCTTGAAACTACCTAAGTGCAGTGTGTGCTCTCACGTCTATCAAGCCCACTTGCCTATGCCAAAAGCATACTGATACAAAACAACTCATTTCTAATTAAGAGAAAAAAATCCCAACCTGGGGAAAGAGAAGCAGGGGGGATCCCAAGTGAAGGCCTGTATGGACCACATATCAAGTTCAAGGCTATAGAGAGAGTTTGTGGCTGGCCCAAGCCACATAAGGAAACCATGTCTTAAGGGGAAGGAAGGAAGGAAGGAAGGAAGGAAGGAAGGAAGGAAGGAAGGAAGGAAGGAAGGAAGGAAGGAAGGAAGAAAGGAAGGAAGGTCGGTCTGGAGAGGGATGGGGGGGGGAACATTTCTACTATGAAAATCAACAGTGTTGTTCTGATTGGTTTTTTCCTTGTGTGCCCCCAGATTTATACCTTCCTTATTGAGCCAGCAGAGGAGGCTACAGCTGAGGCAAACTGAATACACAGAATTCTAATCAAAACCACATATCCCAAGGGGGTTGGGGATTTTAGGTCAGTGGTAGAGCACTTGCCTAGCAAGCGCAAGGCCCTGGGTTCAGCCCTCAGCTGAGGGGTAGGAGGAGGGGGCACACAAAAACAAACAAACAAACAGAAAACCACACTTCCCAGTTCAGTAGTTAAGAACACTTGCTCTTACAGAGGACCCGGATTCACTTCTCAGAATCCATGTAACACCTCACAGCCATCTCTAACTACAGTTCTAGGGCACCCACCCCCCTTTTTTCTGACTTCCATGGGCAAGAGGCACACACACACGGTACATGTGCTTATATTCAGGCAAAAAGCTAGTATGCGTAAAAATATTTTAAAAATTAGAGCACATTTCCCTTTCTCCTCAGATCCTGGAACACGCAGAAGCAATCCAGTCCTCACAACTGTCGACTTCCTTCTGTCCGTGCAGGCAAGCTCACTTTCTGTTCTGTTGCTCTGTGGTTTCCAAATGCATTGTTTCTTCCTACGGGGTACGGAGGAAGCAGGCCCCTGGACTCGCAAAGTAAGAGGAAGAACAAGTATGCTTCTGATAGACGGAGCTTTCCTAAAATAAGTTTAAGTTGGAATTCTCCTTTTTCTTTAGTGTTTTTGTTTGTCTTTGTTTTGTTAAGCAATTCTCATTGTTTATAATAATTATTTAAAAAAAAAAAAAAACTTTAGCATAGCAATGTTCTGTCACAAAAAGAAACTTTGCTACTAAGGAGATGGCCCAGTCAATAAAGCGGCTGTCATGCATGAGGACCCAAGTTTAATCCCCAATTCCTACTTAAAAGCCTGGAACAATCAGGTAGGGGTGAGAGTCACAGAGAGGCAGATTCCGCAGCTCACTGGCACTTGCACACACTCGGGCGCACACGCGTGCACACACACACACACACACACACACAAGCAGCTTTCATGCAACACAACAGTAGCAATGGACAGAAGCTAGGCTTCCCATGAGCCGTGCTATCTCGCTAAAGAAAAAAACTCAAGCTATGGAAATATAGTTAGGTTGTACAACTTACAGACTTAAATTTTTGTTGTTTTTGTATTCTGCAGACAGGGCCTTATTCTAGAACCCAGGCTGGGCCTGATCCACCGATAACAGGTGTGTAAGACCAGTTGGCTATTAAACTTTTATAATCTATTATAACTTTATGACTCCACCGCTGCATTTAACACCAACCCACTGTAATCCCAACAACTGACATGATCAGGGAGGGTTCGTGAACTACCTAACCAAGGCTAATATCTCTCTAAAACTAAATACATTTCTCCAAAGGGCTAAGTCTAAAGTGTAAACAGCTCAAGTGTTGTATCTTGGCTGATGGACTCTGTCTTAGGGTTTCGTTGCTGTGAAGAGACATCATGACCAAGCCAACTCTTTTTTTTTCTTCTTTTTTTAAAGATTTATTTTATTTATGTGAATACACTGTAACTGTCTTCAGACATATCAGAAGAGGGCATCAGATCCCATTACAGATGGTGTGAGCTACCATGTGGTTGCTGGGAATTAAACTCAGGACTTCTGGAAGAGCAGTCAATGCCCTAAACCACTGAGCCATCTCTCCAGCCCCCAAGCCAACTCTTATAAGGCAAACATGTAATTGAGGCTGGCTTAAGGTTCAGAGGTTCAGTCCATGATCATCATGGCAGGAAGCATGGCAGCATCCAGGCAGACTTGGTGTTGGAAAAAGAGCTGAGAGTTCTACATCTTGATCCATAGGCAGCAGAAGGGGGTTGTGTTTCCATACAGGGCAGAGCTTGAGGAATATATTGAGACCTCAAAGCCCCGCCTCCACAGTGACACACTTCCTTTAACAAAGCCACACCTCCTTCAGTAAGGCCACACCTCTTAACTGTGCCACTCCCTACGGCCCAGCTTCAACACGTGAATCTGTGGGAGCCATTCCTATTCAAACCACTATACACTCATAACCACCTCTACCATTTACTACACAGAATCTTGAGAGAATCACATTAGAGGGGATGGGAAGGTGACAACAAAGAGAGGAACCGGAAGTAAACACTGCTCAGCCTATTCAAGGATTTTATATAACACTCTCGATAGATCTGGAAAACAGGGCACCGGGATACAAACACACACTTCAAAGGGAGGAAATTTGGGTTTAATAAAGTGAGGTTCAATAAAGCCATGATGAAGATGAGTACAATGGCAGAGAAGCCTCAGCAAGGAGAAGACATGTACTCTGAGAGGCGTCTGTCCAGCCTTTAAATCCTGATAGCACCGCGCCTTGCTTCAGCAACTCAGGAAAAGTCTTAGTCAACACCTGAAATAAAAACTGTCCAATGGTTGGATGGGAGGCAAATTTTGGCCTAACAAGAACTAGCAAAAATCAAATACAGTGTTACCAGGACTCACAAAATCTCCAACCAACAGATCCAGTTCAAAGACAAGGATCAACAGCTTTGGGATATACTTTGATGAGGAACTGGCTTCCTGGTCTGTCCTTCTATGTTACTGTTTTGGAAGCATGTGTACGCGACTGGCTTTTCAATAGAGCAGTCTGACATGCAAGTTGGTAGGGCACCTTTGGGTCACACCACAGCACAGGGAGGAACACAGCTGGATGTGATTCAGGTCACTCCCCAACCCCCACCCCCGTGTACTGAATCACAGTGCTTTAAAGTTTTTAATAGTTTTAAAAGTCCTCTGTGCCCTGACAAGGAAGAAATCAATCAACAGCAGAAGAGAATATGAATAGGAAGGGGAAGGGTATAGCTAGCAGGGCCTGAATGGATGAATAACCCCACTACGCACGGTGAACAAACACGCTAGGGTGACTATGTGAACACAGAGGTGTATTTAACAGAGCATGGGTAACTTAACAGTGGCTACAGCACCAACTGGTCGACCCTAACTAAATTCAGGGGTCACACACAAGAAGTCATAGAATAGAAGGGGAAGGTCCCTGGGAAGAAAAGGTTCAGGCAGAGAGGCAGAACAAAGGAGAAAGTAATGAGGTGACCACAATCTAAATACATTATATCTATGTGCAAAATTCTCTTTAAAAAAACATTAAAAATAATTTTTAAGTGACAAAAAATATCAATAACCAACAAATCAATTCTTTAGACTAGGTATAGTTATACAAGTTTTTGTTGTTTTTTTGTTGTTGTTGTTGTTGTTGTTGTCTATTTTATTTTATTAAGATAGGATTTTTCTCTGTGTAGCCCTGGCTTTCCTGGAACTCTCACTATAGACAAGGCTGGCCTTGAACTCACAGAGGCAGAGCCTCTGCCCCCCAAGTGCTGGGATTAAAGGCGTCACCACTGACCAACATTGTGAAAGAAAGAACACAAGGTTTAAGAAAACACATGTGACAAGGCCTGGTAGCGTATGCGTTTGACCCCAGAACTCAGAAGGGAGGCAGGCAGGTCTGAGTTCAAGCCCAGCCTGGTCTACAGGATGAGTTCCAGGGAAGCCAGGGCTACACCGAAGAAACCCTGTCTTAGGGAAGGGGTGGTGGATTCAAATGTCTCGCTCTAACAGTGAAAAAATCTTCATGGCCAAAATTATGGCACAGAGCATGTTATCAAAACCAGGTTTCATTACCAAGTTCTGTATGGATTCCAAGGGCTCATATATGCTCATATCCAAGGACTCTGCAGCTATTGGGGAGGCGGTGGAGGGAGTTGGGTAGAGGAAGTCAGCCTGCTGCAGAGAAGCTTGCCCCCAGATCTTGAATCTTCACAGACACTGAAAAGAGGTAGAGTTAAGGCAGGCAAGATGACAGTCCCACCCACTGACAAATTCCAGAGCCCTCATAAAAGCTCTGGGCTCTGTCACCCCAGTAAAGCAGGAGTGGGGTGAAAAGGGGCTCTGTCACCCTGTCACCCTGTCACCTGCTATTAGGTGGGGTGAGAGGATGTGACCAGAAGCCAGACCTAAATATCCTCTCTCTTCTTTTAATGACAGGTTCTCCCTCCCCATCCTGGATTCATCTTTCCCACCAGAAAATGCTTCGTGGTCATGTCTACCCACATCCAACCCTGCAAGCCCTGTCAGGCACCCTCCCTCCACTGCAGGAGGCCTCTGAAGGCTGCACACAGTGCCGGTGCTGTCTGGACATCGATTGTCCCGTGGGGCTCCTCCGGTGGCTTCCTGAACCCTTTACACTTGGCTTTTCATGTCTTACACTTTGCAGCTTCACTTCCTGGGGCATGCCGGGGGTAGGGATGGCACAACGGTAGAGCACTTGCCTCGCATGTTCAAGCCCTGAACCTTTCCACCAAGTCTCATACAGGCTCCCAGTTCTCCACCACCTTGTGATTAACCCAAACCATCTTTTCTCTTTTCTTTTTTTTTTTTAATTTTCTTTTTTTTAGATTTATTTATTATTGTATGTAAGTACACTGTAGCTGTCTTCAGACACCAGAAGAGGGTGACAGATCTTATTACAGATGGTTGTGAGCCACTATGTGGTTGCTGGGATTTGAACTCAGGACCTTCAGAAGAGCAGTCAGTGCTCTTAACCACTGAGCAATCTCTCCAAACCCTCTTTTCACTTTCAGTTTTGAGACAAGCTCTTACTAAGATGCTGGACTGGCTCTGAGCTCACTTTGTAGTTCAAGAAGGCCTTGAAACTGTGATCCACTTCTCTCAGTCCCAAGAGGCTGGGATCACAGGCCAGTTCTATCGGGTCCAGTCTCAGTGAGTAGTTATGCCACATGGTTAGACAAGCTCTCCATTCCCCATTTAGTCTTGGTAAGACACTCAGAATGACAGACTCCACCACTCGGTCACAACACCGACCTTTTGGTCACAACACCGACCTTTTTTTTTTTTTTTTTTTCAGGCACGGTCTAATGTACAAACGGATATCCCTAATCTCCTAGCCTTCCTGTAACCCTCAGGTACAGGCCCTTGCCAACAGGCCTGGCTAAACTATTAATTTCCAAAGTCCTGTACATGGATTTTTTTATTATTATTTATTTTCTAGAGCCTCACACAGGAGGCCACTCTCAGATTTCTTTCCTTTTGAATCCAGTCATATAAACACCCACTTTGAACTCCTCCATCTGAACTGGTGCTATGTGATAAATCAACGCTAGCGGGGACGGGGGTGCTTCACTGACATGCCTTTGTCTATTTCTTCTCATCAGACCCAGTGTTGTGTTTCTGTCTACACTTATGATGGTCATCACGTACTCTTGTTATGAGCAACCTCAAGTCCATGAGAATCAGTGCCTGTGTTTGGAAAACAAAGGTATTGCATGTATCCAAAAAACCCCTCTTACTCATCTTGCAAGATAAACTGTTTTATTTTGTTTTGTTTTCTTTTGCTTTGTTTATCTCCCATCCCTTCCTCAAACCAGAGTGGGACCTCACAGAACAGGTGAAGGGATGAAGGTCTATGGAATGAACCTTCAAGAAGCCTCCCAAATTCTACTCTCTCCACGGTTGCCCTCTGCCCAACAGGCTTCGGTCAGGACACAAACACTAGAGAGAAGCCTTGAGGACTCAGATCACTGGTCTGTGTCTCAGCAGGGGTATGACTTTAAGCATGTAACCTGGCTTCTCTCTACGGGGAGATGATGTTCCAACTGTGCTCCTGACACAGACTTCACAGTTAGCCAAGTAAGTACCATGCCCACATCAGTTCTAATCCAGTCTAGGATAGTAACGCCTCTGCCACTGTCCCCAGCTACTTCCCAGTAAGCTTACTTACTACAGGACTGCCTGTCTTGGCACAAAGCATGCTGTTTTGATTGAATTTCAGGGAAATAACAGCCTAAAAGTGAAATTAAGAAGGTCTTTGTTTTGGTTTTGGTTTCTTGTACTACTGAGCAGTTCAGGGCCTCTCATCTCTTACTTTACATCTCTGTTCAGTTGGGCTGTGTGGCCCAAGTATGTGGTGCTGTCTGTAGAAATAGCTGCTGGAAAGGCTAAATTTTACAAGACACAATGAAACACATAACTTAACAGAGAGAAAAGGCTCCCCACTACCCAAGTAAACTTATGAAAGGGTCTTGAGGATCGTCATAGTCCATCCTTAGATGTTTGAGCCCAGGAGAAGCCACTATCTGTATGGGATTTATTATTACCAAAGGTTCAACATCTCCCTCAACTCCCTTATGTGTAGGAAATGTCAACACCCCCCACGGAATGTCTTTATTTTGCTTTGTTGCTTTCACAAGTAAAGAATAATGCTCAATTTAATACACTCTTTGGGGGATGTGGGGGTGTATAGGCATGAAGAATGAGTCAGGGCCGCCTTAACCTGTAACGGAGGCTGGCCTGGAATTTACTACTAAGTCCAGACTGGCCTCCAACTACTGGGCTCACAGGCAAAGTCCCCGTGTCCAACCTAAGCATTTCTGGAGAAGAGAGGAATACTCACTCACATGTGTGACTCAGGTCAAGGCAAGCAATCCTTAACACATGTGAATGTTGAAACTTTTACATAAAACAACAGACTCTTCAGCTACTGTTTTTGTTTTTGCTTTTGTTTTCTTTATGGTATTGCCTTAAGTGCCCACAAACGTAGCTGACATTCTTTTGCCGCTGCTGCTCCAAAATAGTAACTGTTTTAGGGTGGAGAATTAGCATGAAGCCTCTTACTTTTGACTACTTAAGGATTTTAGGAGCATTAAAATATATGTAACACTCCTAATGCCTGGACACCTGCACACCCCACCGCACACAGAGAGAACAGGAAGGAAGGACCCTTTCCACACAGTGTCAACTCACAGAGGCGGTAACTGAAAGATGAACACCTCCCTCCACTACTTTTAAAGCAATGGTATTCTCAAAGACATGCCAGCACAGCACACATGCCAACTCTACCCAACCTTGGGAGGAATCATGAGTAATACTGAAGTGTTGGAATAACTCTAAGCCTGCTACTGAATAGCGCGAACACGTTAGCATGGGGCATTCTGATTCTCCATTCTGCAGTACACAGCCATTCTAACTATGGCAGATGGGAAGGAAAACATGGGGTGACTTTTTAAGGTTAATGATTCAGGCGACTCTTAGAATAACTTCTACTTGAGAAGCTGTAACTATGAGGTCCTATCAAGAGCCTCTCCAGCTGTTGAAAACTGAGTTCTGGAATTTCCCCTCTGCTTACCCATTCCTGACAATCCTTAAACCCAAATATCACCGTTTAATGACTCCAGAGGAGTGCTTCTAGCCTCCAATGGACTCAGAACTCCATCTAAATTTTCAATTGGTCTCCTGATTAAATGTTTATGGAATTAACCAGAAACCTAGCCTCCGAAAGCCACAGCTGGCTCCCCTGCCCCGCCCCCTAGTCTTCCTTTATAAGTAGCTGAAGGACCCCATCTGAAAGCCAAGCCATTCAGAAGCCTAAGAGACCTGATGCAAGTCGGAAGAGACAACGACAGTCGTGAGGTCTAGGCAATGGCACAAAAGTGGGGCACCCACTGCCCTGGGAAACGCTAGGCGCTCGCTGGGGTACAAATCGTCCCGCAAAGAACAGAACAGGATATGGTCGGAAACTTAAGTCAGATCTGCACGGATTCCCAAGGCCCCAACCCTCTTCCACCACCCTCCTTCCTGTTTATGGGTCCACTCCCACAACTCCGACTACTAAAGGGAAAGCAGACATCTCCAAAATATGTCAACACATGACACAACTTGAAGAAGCAGGCTGCTCTGTGGCGCGGGTTACAACTTGCCGGGCTCACACTGGCAAACAGGCTCACTTTAATTACTTTTCATTTACTATGCCACGCTTCCCCTCCAGGGCCCCCGCAAAGACCGGGGTTAGTGAGAACCGGGGAGCCCCGGTGGAGGGAACCAAAATGTGTGGGCGGAGAGCCAGACACCAGCCTCTGCTCGCACAGGCGCAGAACCAAGGTTGGCACCGCCTCTCTGGCTGCAGCAAGCCACGGTCGCGCGGCGCGGAGGCCGGGGCCCCGACACTACGCGGAGAGGACAGGGCTAGCCGACGGCCGGCCACCTTTGTCTGGCCTTCCCCACCCACCAGGACGCAGAATGCTTCCATGTAGAGGTCCACGACTTGGTTCGTGTTCTGGACTTGCTCGCGGTCGCCCGAGATGCCCCCACTTCCCGCGCGCCAGGAACAGCTCCTAGGCGCATCCCTGCGCTCCTGCACCACGGTCGCAGGTCGCCGGGGCCAGGAGGACCACCGTGCCCGCTACAACCACCGTGCTCGTTGCAGAACCCGCTCCTGCCGAGCCAATCTAGTAACACATTCGGGCCCGGCGGGAAGGAGCGACAGCCCGGCTCGCACACGCGTGGCCAGCCCCGGCCTTGTCTCACCTGCCCGAACCGTGTCCGAGAGGTCATGTCCCGGGGCCGTAGTCCTGGGAAACTCCTTCAGCTTCCTGGCGCTCAGGTTCAAGCCCCCAGAGTTGGCCGCCTCCTCCAGCGCGCGCTCCAAACCACGGTTCAAGGGCAGGTTGAAGCCGGTGCCGCCGGTGCCTCCGTGGTGCTGGTGGTGTTGGTGGTGTTGGTGGTGCTGGTGGAGATGCGGGTGCAGGGCGGTTACCGAGAGAGCGGGCGCGAAAGCTTGGGGTTCGCTTCCCGGCGTCGCCATCTTCTCCCGGTCCCCCGCCCCGCCGCTCCTGCGCGGGGTCACAGGTTTCCCCGGCGGTCCCGAGTCCCCGCAGCGCTCCCTCGAAAGCCGCGGGACTGCGGGAGGGGCGGCAAGCGGCGCAGAGGTGGAGGCAGCAGTTCGATCGCCAAGGTTTCCAGCCGGGGGAGCCAAGGGCTGCGGCGGCGGCAGCGACGGCAGCGGTGGCGCGCCTGTGTCTGCTCGTGCTCGCGCCCCCGCCCGCCGCTCCTCCTCCGCAGCTTGTTGGCGCTCCACCCCCGAAGCTGGCTGGAACTGGATGCACATTCTGGGTGACTTTCTCTCCAGCCCGACCCCTTGTAGTTTACACATCTGCGGGCCAGGGTATTTTGTCGGTTTCGTTTTTGTCTTCTGGGATTTTTTTTAAGCCGTTTATGAAAACCCAGGCGAGGCGGGAGACAAGATTTGGAATACAAGGTCACAGGGAGGAGAGTGGTTCTGGTTGATTGATCCAGAGTTGCCCCCAAAAGCAGTTTTTCCACTGTGGGTTTACCCTCACGGACGCCCCCTGGCATTTAGGTGCTTACCATACAAAATCTCTCACTAAATCCAGGAAATCTGTGAGTGGAAAAATTGCTTCCTTCAGCGAGAGGAAGTTAAAGCGAGCCGCGATCACCCCTGCAGAATTCGAACACGCAGCCCACAGTCACCAAAATTTTGCACCTTCACTACAGACCACAGGAACAAGAAAGACTTCAGGGCAAATAGACAAATCTATAGAGGAAGGGCTTTGAGAAAGGGTAATTTTTATGATAAAATACCCAAATTATTACTCCAAGCGTTAGAACGCCAAAGACCTAGTGATCACAAAGGTCATATCTTAAACCTAAGCCTAGGTACTATGAAATGTTCCGGGTGCGCCACCTTCTTATTCATGTGAGGCATGGGAACTGAACTGTCTGATTGCAAACAAATCTTCTGCCATGGGTTGACCTACAGTGGGCGCCTGAGCCAGGCCTTGCACCCCATGGAAGAGCCAGAGGACCTGTGTCACCTAAAGCCACCCAGCTGGAAGACTGATAAAGCCTCCATTCCCTTCCCACACCTTAACAGCCTGGGACCCAAAGCTTGATAGTCTCTATGGAGTGACTCGGCTTGGAGAAATGAGGCTGGAGTGAAGTATGGACATGATACAACTTTATCATACATACTACAGTAATGCAGATCTGTGATAGTCTAGGCAGCCGCGTGGACCTAATGACTTCTTGGGCTCAGCACTAAGTATGACATGATCTATGTCACTTGCATGGACTTCGCTACAGGGCTACCCCTTAATTCCTGAGATTCCAGGCTGAGAGCAAATCCTACTTATTCCGGAAGAAACAGGCGCCACCTAGTGGTGTGCCGCCCTCACCCCCCACCACCTTCCTCCTCTCTGGCTCCACTTCCTTCAAGTCTCTATGATTTCATAAACTGTGCCTTAAGCTTAGTTTTGTTTTCACCCTGTTCTGTAGGCGGTCTCTTCGATCTGTTGCTTCCTTTGTGGTGTAGAAGCATTTTCATTTCATTCAATCTTGCTTGACAGTTTTTGTAATCATTTCCTGTGAGCTTAGGGCTCTTTTCAGAGAATCCTTCCCAATTCCTGCATCATGGAGGGTTTTTTCCTGTTTTCCTTTGACCATTTAAGGTTTTTGAGTGTTATATTAAGTGCTTTGATCCATTTTGAATTGATCTTTGGGCAGGGCAAGATACAGAGATCCAGTTTAATTCTTCCACATGCAGAATCTAGCTTTCCCAGCGCGATGTGCCAGAGACCTTCTTTTCTCTGGTGTGTGCTTTGGGTACCTAGTGAGGTAGCCTTAGGTGCAGCTGCACTGATTCATTCCTGAATCTTCTGCTCCTTTGAGTTACGTGGTTTTGTGGCAACACCATGCTGTGTTTCTTCCTGCAGTTCTGTGATACTTAGAATCTTCTATTGCCATTCCTCCAGCCATTACCTTTTTTGTTCAGTATTGTTTTGACTACCCAGCATCATTTGAAATTTAGGTTGTCAATATCTAGGATGTTAAAAGAATGACAGAAAAATATTAAACACCCAAGAAATCTATCCAGTCAACAAATGGGCAGATGAAATGAACAGACACTTCTCAAAAGATAAAGTACAAATAATTTAAAAAAAAAAAAGATGCAAAATATGTTCAGAGTCCTTAACCAGGGGGAGCTGTAATCAAAACTGCAATGAGAATACATCTTACCACCAGATAAAATGGCTAGCACTAAAACAAACAGCATCGGATACTGATGAGAATGAAGGAGAGGAGGGGAAGGAAGACTTAGGTCCCTTTAGCAATAACATCAACTAGTATAGCCACTGTGGAAATCAACATGAAGGGTCTTCCAAAACTAAAATAAAGGTAGAACCACATTCTGATATTATATTATATACTGTGGTGGAATATTGAAAGATAAAGACAGAATGCCAGGTGCAGAAAATAAAAAGAAAATTAAAATAAAAAAAACAGAACATCTGTATAAAGAGTTCTGATCCAGCTGCAGCATTCTAGAGAATACACCCAGAGGAGCCTAAGCCAATACACTACAAATACACACACATCTGTGGCTCTATGGACAAGTTATAGAATCAGCCTGGGCATCTGAATAAAGAATAGGCAGTATTATATACACAGCGGAGTTTTGTTCAGTCATAAGGAAGAACAAAATTGTGTCATTTGCGAGGAAATGGATAGATCCAGAGTTCAGCATACTGTGCAATATATGCCAGACTCAGGAAGACAAATACTCTAACACAGAGAGTTGATGACCGAGAAAGGGGCCTATCTGGGAAGAGAAGGGGGACTTGTTTGATGGGACACCAGAGAAGATAATGGGAGGAGATATGAGAAAAGAACATAGCTAACTTTAACAAAAATGTCATTATGAAAATCTACAATCTTACACAATGAACATGCACTGCCCTGCTTTGCTTTCTAATGCTGTGATCAACGCCACGGCAAAAAGTAATTTAGAGAAAAAAAAAGGTTTACGCTTAGAGCTTAGCCATCCTGAGGAGAGGTCAGAGCAGTGGCAGGAGCTGAAGCAGTCGTTGGAGGAATGCTTCTTACTGGCTGGCTCCTCACAACTTGTTCCTCCTCCTCTTTTATACAACCCAAGACCACCTGCCCACACAAGGAACTGACTACAGTAGGCTGGGCCCCCCCCCCACATCAATCATCAATCAAGAAAATGCACCCACAGACTTACCTACAGGCCAACCTGATGGAGGCATTTTCTCAATTGAGGTTCCCTCCTCCTAGATGACCTTCTAGCTTGTGTGAAGTTGCCCCCCCCCAAAAAAAGCAAGCCAGCAAGCCTATACACTAATAAAAGGGTCTAACGTGACTTTGAAGTTACTTAAGTGAAAACATATTTACATCATATAAAAATTGATCTTTCTTTTTTCCCCTGTCCTCAGTGACCTTTTGCTTAAAATCTAGCAGGGAGATGAAGACTATTGCCCCCATCCCCAATGGACTACAAACCTAGGTCAGAACAAGAGGTAGACTGAATACACCCACCACAACAGGCATAAATAACTTCTTTTAAATAAAAATAGATTTAAATTTAAAAATCCTTTCTTAGAGGAGCAAAGACAATGAGTGTATACTTTGGATAAATATCCAAGTCCCCCCTACCGCCCCCCAGTGTCCTGTCCTGTCCTGGTCCTTGTAGTCTCTTGTATCTTGTGCAGATTTCCAACCTGCAAACTCTGTAACCAAATCCTCTTAGCCTCTCTCTCCTTCCCAGTATCTCAAAACCTACAGTATTCTGCATGTAAAGGCTGCACAATGTCTCATAGCAAGTTGCTATTTGCTGGGATAGCTCTAAAGTTTTAAATGATTTTTTTCTGCACAAAAGGAGGCGCTTTTTCTTCAAACTGAGAGGAATCCTTGCCTCTTGACACTAATCCTGAATATTTCTAAAAAAAAAAAAAAAAAAAAAAAAAAAAAAAAAAAAAAAAATCAAGATATGCCATGTGTCCTTTTGGATGGCTCTCATGCCGCTTCATTGTTTCTTCAAAAGCATGGACATGTCTCTTTTGTTAGATGCCCTGTTTATTTCATTTCTCCTAAAATTGGAGTCCTCTCCTTGTCATTGAGCATATAAGGTCTGTTAGGAGGGACTGTGTTGTGTCGTGCGGCTATTGCTGTTTCATTGGGAAATGAACTCACAACCATGCGGATCACCCAGAGGATCCTGACTGAGTTCCCTCCCAGGGTCTGGTGTCTCAGGTTCTCATCTCTGGTTTCTTTGAACTGTCTAGTAAACAGTGAGCTCTCCTGGGCTCCAAAGTTGGCACTCCCAACCCTGTAGCCTCATTATTTAACTATCCAAGAACTAAAAACACTCAGAAAAAAAAAAGTCAACCAAACATATACAGATTGTTTTTGCCCTTGTCATCCTTCCTGAAACAATATTATATTGGGAACTATTACACATGAATCAGATATTACAGGGAATCTAGAGAGAATTTAAGGTGAGTGGCAGGCTACAGGACTTCAGCATCTTCTGGACTCAGTGTCTGCAGGGAGGTCATACATCTAACCCCCCATGGAACCACTCTATTTGTAACATATTGTCTACTGAAACTCACCAAGAATTCTCTTTGAGTAGAAACCCAAAATCCAGTCCGTGTTCTATGGTCCCCTCTGCTCAAAGCTAACTGGACAAGAAGAAGCTGACACCATGCCCAGCCATCCACAGCCAATGAGGTCTCCCATCAATCTCTGGGTGAAAAATCAATCAAAAACACGTGGAGACCATGATCAAATCAGAACAGGCATTTGACCCCAAGATCAGCAGAGTTCAGCCTTATTTACATTTATTTATGTCAGTGTCCTCTAACCTCTCTGCGTTGGTTTCCTCATTCAAAAGAAAGAGGAGGAGGAGGACGAGGATGAGGAGGAGGAGGAGGAGGAGGACGAGGACGAGGAGGACGAGGAGGAGGAAGAGAAAGAAGAGGAAGAAGAGGAAGAGGAAGGAGGAGAAAAAGAAAAGAAAGAAAAAAAAAAGAAGCCAGAATATTCCCTAATGAACACCACCCTTTTCTGGTCACTCCCATACATGTTCTCAGTACCAAAGTATTCTCTTTGTAATATATCTGTAAATATTTGTCTTAAATACCTGTAAGTGATCAGGGCATGTGTGCTCACTAGCTTTCAAGGGCAGGGATTGGGCCTTTTGTTCTCATCCGTGTCTGGATGAGTCAATAAATCATGTTGCCTGACTGAGATCTTTCAGTTTTGCAAAGCAGCTAAAACCATCAACACGGATTTCTCTGAAGATTATAAATATAACTATCTTGACATGTTTCAGACATTTGGCTCGTGTTCCAGACCACTAGTCTGTGAGTCAGTTAGTGACAAAATGGCCCCAATAACTTGGAGAAAGTTAGGATGTTCGATGAATTATTTTTTTATAAAATTGAATGTATTGAATTTAAAGAATTTTGAACAGTCTTGAGACTGTGCTTTTCCTACTTTTTTCTGGCAGAAAAAGAGAAACACTGATAATTATAATATTGATATTTCTTTTTGAAAAAAAATAAGTAGACTGCCAAAATGAGCTCACAGCTCTCCTCATGTTACTTGCTTATCAAAAAGGCCAAACACTACTCTTGGATGTTGTCTCACCCTATATATCTCAGGCTTGCTTTAATCAACTCCTGAGCCTCTTGTCTTTACCCCCTAAGTGTTGGGATTATGAGTGTGCACTACCACATCCCGCAGATGAGGTGTCTGAGATTGAGCCCAGGGCTTTGTGCTTTCTGGGCAAGCTCTCTCTGCTCCAACTGAGCTAGATCCCGGCTTCTTGGTCCTCCTAAGAGGAAGTCCTCTTCTCCAGCTGTGCCCACAACTACAACCTGGTACAAGGCTCACATATGCTGCTTCCTCCGCATCTTGGCTTCTACTACTCTTCTCCTTTCCTGGCTTTCTCATTCAGGAAAATGACTTTAAGCCTGAGAAGATGCTATCTGCCTTGGGATTTTAAATCTCTCAAGGCTGACTGTCACCCACACTCGACCCTTTTTACTCTCACAGTGGAAACCTTAGCACTCCCGGAGGCATGCTAACTCCTCTGTCTAGCCCTGCTCTGCCCCATCTCCTTACTATCTTTCCAGACTGGACCAGAAAGACTTTATCTATGTCCCCTTTTCCATAGCAGCATCCACTAAAGAAGGAAACTACAGCCAGGCATGACAGCACTTGCTATAATCCCAGCACTCAAGAGGCAGAGACAGGTGGATCTCTGTGAGTTTGAGGCCACCCTGGTCTTCAGAGGGAATTTCGGGGCAGGGCAGCCAGAACTACATAGTGATAGCCTGTCTCCAGAGAGAGGGGGGAGGAGGAGGAGGAAGAAGAGGAGGAGGAGGAAGAGGAGGAAGAGGAGGAAGAGGAGGAAGAAGAGGAGGAGGAAGAAGAGAAGGAGGAGGAAGAGGAGGAAGAGGAAGAGGAGGAGGAGGAGAAGGAAGAGGGGGAGGAGGAGGGCAGAACAGAAAAAGAAAAAACAAACAAAAAAACAGAAGAAACTACAGAATTTAGGCTATTGACACAGATTTTCAATGAAGCCATCTCCTGGAACCACTCTCATAGTGACCATGGATAATTTTCTGTGGTAAAATACTTAGTTCAGTCTTCATTTTGTTTTCATAAATACACTTGAATGACCCAGTCCGGGGGTCAGTCAATGGGGTCTGCAAGAGAGAGTGGGGACTGAGGGGCAAGAGACTCGAAGAATAGAAACAAAACAGGCTATCAAGGATCAGGGATTAAATCTCAAGTCTTGAGTCTCGAGTATCGTTTATTGAAAAGCAACTATGGGTATTGTCTTAGTCAGGGTTTCTATTCCTGCACAAACATCATGACCAAGAAGCACTTGGGGAGGAAAGGGCTTATTCAGTCAGCTTACTCTTCCACATTGCTGTTCATCACCAAAGGAAGTCAGGACTGGAACTCAAACAGGTCAGGAAGCAGGAACTGATGCAGAGGCCATGGAGGGATGTTTCTTTACTGGCTTGCTTCCCCTGGCTTGCTCAGCCTGCTCTCTTATAGAACCAAGACTACCAGCCCAGAGATGGCACCACCCACAAGGGGACCTCCCCCCTTGATCACTAATTGAGAAAATGCCTTACAGCTGGATCTCATGAAGGCATTTCCCCAACTGAAGCTCCTTTCTTTGTGATAAGGCTCCTTCCAGCCTGTATCAAGTTGACACACAAAACTAGCCAGTACAGGTATATATGCACTCGCTGGGAAGTAAAGCTGGACACACTTAACCACAGATCCAGGATGTATAGGAGAAAACCAAGATGTTATCAGAGTGTGTTCAGCTGTGGTGGGCTTCTTGCAAAAACATCATGCTAGGAAAACAAGTCTCTAGTCAGGGTGGAAAAGTACCACCTGTAAATAAATAGCCCAAGATGGCGGCAGAGACGATAGCTTGAACTCATGCTTAAATGTCCATTAGTGTGCTTCTTTAAGGTTAGATCTCAAACTCAGGACAAAAGCTTAACTGAGTGCCTATTTAACATATTAAAGTGGATGCTGGCCACTAGGTTCTCACCAACCTCCTGCCATGTGCACATCCTGTCTGACATATCTGTCCTGTCCCCTAAACTGTCCAGCCCAGGAGCTGGGCTGGGCCCTCTGCCCAGCTTCTCTTCCCTATATAACCCAGCCATTTGGCTACACAGTGACCTCTTAGTCTCCTGGTTTGCTCTTGTGTTGTCTTCTCTTCCCCTCTCTCAATCTCCCCATCCCTCCCTCTCTTCTCATGGCCCAGTTGGATCTGCACCCTTCTAGATGGTTCTGGCTATGCTCTCCCTTATGCCTACAATACACCTTCTCAAACTTCTTGGCCCGTACCTAGGAGCAGTCGTGTCATCCTTTCATTTTTATTCAGAGACTTAAATTTAAAACTTATGTATGTGAAATGTTACAATCAATTGTATAGCAGAGACAGTGTTCTGTCCTAGAACTTGAAGAGACGATAGCATTAAAAAAAAAAAGAAAGAAAGAAAAGAAAAGAAAAACGCAAAACAAATACTTTGGGCTACTCAGGATAGCAAGGTGATTATAAGGAAAAGAATATCTTTGAAATCATGAAATTGAGATCTCTTTATGTATAATTTAAGAGCTGGGCATGTGTCACCACTGGGGAAGCAGAGACAAGAAAAATCACGGTAAGTCTGAGCCACCCTGGTCTACAAAGTAAGTTCCAGACTAGCCAGGGTTTCACAGTGATACTCTGACGCAAAAGAAAAGAAAAAGAAAGCTTTGTAGTAGAAAGATGTCAGTTAAGCAACAGCTGATAGGTCAGTTAGTTACAATGTAGCCAGAGGAAGTCCCTGGAAAATAAGGACTCAGTGCTATAGCACTTGCCTGGCATGTGTAGGCCCCAGTCCAAGCCCCAGTATAAATTGATAGACAGACAGACAGACAGATCAGACAGGTCAGACTATAAGGTGCCCGATAAGAGGATTTAAGCTTAAAGAAATATTTTTGAAAATTTGTTCTTAATCAGACTTATATGACCCAGGCTAGCCTAGAACTTCTGATCTTCCTTATCTTCTAAATGCTGGTCTTATTAAAAGAATTTTGTTAAGTGCTTGGCTTTTATTTTTTACTTCCTTATTTTTAGTTTTATTGAGCCAGTGTCTCACTGTATCTTAGGTTGACCTGGAACTCTCTGTACAAGTCCAGAGTATCCTCAAATTCTCCCTGACTGCCTCAGCTTCCTGAATGTTGGGGCTAAAGGTGGGTATTACCACACCACCACACCTCACTAGCACCTAGCTTTTTAAGTATGCAAATATATATGTTAGCTAATGGATTAATGTTTGATAATAGTGCACACATAATTGGTTTACTTACATGCTCCACCCAATCATTGTATTATATCATACAACGTGGATTTACTGTGTTTCTGCTTTTTTATGATGAACACATACACTATTTGGGAGACCTGGCTCTCTGACTCTAAGTAGCTGAACTTACATGGAGAAATTAAAGTAGCATTATTCAGTGTGTATTCCTATGGCTGTAGTTGTTTAGGCTGCTTGGCAGGCATTGTGCAAAAAGGGTACAATTACTAAAAATAACAAGGGTGGAGAGTTGAGGATATAGCTCATTGGCAGGGCACTTACCCACGTGGGAGGCTCTGGCTTCAATTCAAATTCAGTATTACAAAACAAACAAACAAACAGCACTCTTCTCTAGCTAGGCACGGCAGCCCATGCTTGTAATCTCAGCATTTGGGAGATGACAACAGAAAGTTCAGGAGTTCCAAGTTAGTTTTGGCTACACTGAGTTGAAGGCCAGCCATGGCTACATGAGACCTGTCTCTAGCAAACAAACAAAGTTAAGAAGTAAATTTGCTATGGACCTCTCAAGGCCTTGGCTGTGCTACTGTACTTTGCGAACAGGCAAAAGGAATTTCTTGGAACATTTTCTTGTACATGCTTTGTAAGGACTAATCTCCGGGGCTGGAGAGATGGCTCAATGGTTAAGAGCACTGGCTGCTCTTCTAGAGGACTCTCTATTCACAGCCCCAAAATGGCAGCTCACAACTGTCTGTAACTTCAGTTCTAAGGGATCCTACACACTCATATAGACATACATGCAGGCAAAACACCAATACACATTTAAAAAATGAGTCAAAAGGAATCATTTTAAAAAAATAAAAAATAAAGAAGTCATCTCTGCCTGCAAGACCTCTGCAGTCCATGCTTGAAGAGACCACAGACCAGGGCAAACCCCAGTCCAACCCTCAGTGTTTCTTCCCAGTTAATGTTGACATGGCAGGTGTCACTAGACATTTGCTTGCTCAGCATGTACCGCTCCAGTGTGTGTCTCAGGAGGATCCTACAAGTCGAAGCTTCTTACTTATGGTTAAGGTAGTCTGCATCTAACGAAGGCCTTGGTTTATGGTCCTCAGAAGGAAACTTCAAGAACGTGATGTCATTACAGGGACATTTTTCCAAATCCAAAGCTGTCATTAGTGACTCGTCAGATGCTTGCAGAGAGGCTAATCTCTCTCTGCATTTAACAGGGAGTGTCCTCTGGCCACAATGCCTTTAGCTCTTGTGCCCCAGTAATGTTGACATGGCTTCCATCATAGGCTACAGGTCTAGGATCTCCAAATCAGGACTGGTGGTCCACATCCATTATCTCAGCAGCCAAGAGACTGAAGCAGGAAGATCGCTATGAGATTGAGGTTAACCAGGGCTATATAATGAGTTCCAGGCCAGCCTGAGCTATGTAGTGAAACCTTGTCTCAAAGGAAAAAAAAGAAGGAAGGAAGGAAGGAAGGAAGGAAGGAAGGAAGGAAGGAAGGAAGGAAGGAATTCTAAGACTACCAGGAAACACAGGTGAAAATTCATACACTTAAGTAACAATTCAGATACTTTAGATACTATGTGCTAAAGGGTCAAGGATCTAAATAGAGAAAAGAGAACACCAATTATTTTTCTTTTACATTTCCCAATGCATCATTTATAGAGGAGTCACACCTATAGATGGAAGTTAAATGGGACAATAATAAGATGCTGCATAGACACAAAAGAACACAGTCACTTCCTGATGTCATAAGGCACGTTATTTCAAAAGCAAAATGGAGTTACTCAGGTCTCTAGTTGATAGACAGAGCAAAATCAGGATGGGTGAACCTGATCAGGGTATGACCTAGAAAGAGGTTCAACCCAATGACAGCTCTCTCAATACCAGATCCTTCCTTCACAGTTTCTTACAGGGGTCCAGACATCTTCAGATCTGCTCACAGCTACTAGAAATCTCAGGATATCGACTGCAAGGGAACATAGACCCTGTGGTCTGAAGTGAATCTCAACCACCACCTGGACATACGCGAAGCAGGTCTTTGCTCTAAGAAAGATAGCTAAGAGCTCAACAGGGCTGCAGTCTAACTGTAAGGGTTCAAGATATGGTTCCAGGTACAGGAACAAGTTTGCTGTAATCATGATGTGCCTGTGTAGGACAAGATGACTCTGTAAGGTCACCCAGAAACCACTAAGAATGATGGCATAGAAAATGGAGCTGGGGGACAGACAGAGAAAGGTTTCTCTTTGGTGCTTTCTCTATTTAGTTTAACATTTTCACCTTGTATGCCTCTACCATATTTTTCTCTAATTTTATGTATATGAGTGTTTTGCCCATGCATGTACCACATATGTACCCGGTACCCACAGAAGCTAAAAGAGGGTGTCAGATCCCTTGGATCTGGAGTTACAATTTTAAGGGACCTTGTGGGTACTTGGAACTGAACCCAGGTTCTCTAGAAGAGCAACTAGCCCCTACATCTATAACTTTTATAAGAATTTAATCAATTAGCTGAGCGTGGTGGAACACACCTAATCCAGCATACAGGGGGCAGAAGTAGGCAGATTGCTGAGTTCAAGGTCAGCTTAGTTTAGTTTACAGACTGAATTCCAGGACTACACAGTCATAATAATAATAATAATAATAATAATAATAATAATAATAATAACAACAACAATTTAATTCATTATAGTTAATGATAGCAGTGATTCTGGGACAATAATCAATGAGGAGTTATGAATGAATTGAAGGAAGATTTAAGTGACATGTCACCACACAGAGGGAACCAGAAGTAAAGAGGCAAGCCAGAATGGTGTTACAATGTAAAGTAGAAGTTCTTGGGCTAGCAAGAGGTTCAGAGAGTGCTGGAGGATGCATGGATGAGAGAAGTATTTGCAGGGAAACACAGCATTCAACAATGAATGCTGAGGTGCTTCCTAATCATGGGCAGGGTCAAGATTAGGGTTAGGGTATGTGGAAGGAAGAAGGGAGGGGAGGGGAAGGGGCAAGAAGAGAGGGAGAGAGGGGGGAGGGAGGGAGGAAGCTGTCATAAACCATCCCAGGTGATGGCTAAGGAGATGGTTCAGTGGCTAAAGCATGATAAACATGAGGGTCTCCGTTCAGATGCCCTAACCTTCTGAAAGCCAGATTCAGTGAAGTGTTGGAATCTCCATGGAAACGGGAGAATCCCCAGAAGCTTACAGGGCCAGGTTCCCTGGTGAGCACAAGGACAAGCAAGGAGAGACACGGTCTCTAACAAGATGGAAGTGTAGGCATAAATTTTTTTGCAGCCTCGTTTTAATAAGGGTTCAACCTCTCTTCTAGCCTACCACCCGGCAGAGGTAGTGGAAGAGAAATGTGGTAGTGGGGAGAAATGGACCTGTTCAGCAACAGGTTTTTGGGGGCGACCTCAATCTTCTTGGGCAGCAGTTCAGTCCCGTAGCAAGCACCAAACACCAAAACAGCAGCTGCAGACCAGTCCTCTAAGAAGGCAGACACCAGGCATGAACCAGCAGCTACAGTCCAGGCCTTTCAGCAAGCAGACACCAGGCAGCTGTAGTTCAGTCCTAAAGAAACCTCCAGGCTCGACAACCAGCCTGAGTGTCTTCTTCAGGAAAACAGCCTTTCACGTGTTTGCATTAGCAAGGCATCCTTTCACCTGTGTGCCCAGCAAAACATCATTTGGCATAACTAACTTTCCAAAGAACTAGAAGTTTCCACTTCACAGAGGTCTAGGATCAACACCGGAGCTTGTCTTCTGACCTCTGTGTGCATACCATGACATAGATGTGCACATTTCTCATACACATGAGTGCGCACACAAGGAAACAGAAATGTAAAACAACACGTAGTTTGATGCTTAAGATAGAAACATCAAGAGGCCCTGAGCATGGTGATACATGTCTGAAAGGTAGTGAGTTCAAGGACAACCCAGCTACACTGTGAGTTCAAGGCCAGTCTGAGATACACATAGAAATCCCGTTCTCAGGGGCCAGGGAGCTAACTTATGCTTGCCTAGCATATGTGAAGCTCTGGGTTCATCTTTACGATGCCAAACAAGACAGCAAAGAATGTTGGGAAGAGGCTTCCAATAAGACAATAGACATCTCCAGAGTCCCTTCTGTAGGCAGGGCCACACCTTGGAGTCTGGAGTGAGCCTGTTTGCTGCTCGGCCAAGAAAGCCTTAGGAATCTTGTTCAGCTTCTCCAGTTCTATAGATTGGGAAACTAAAAAAAAAAAAAAAAAAAGTGCCTGAAGGTACATTGCCCAATACCATTCACCTGGCCAGACAGAGTACTGCTCAGAACGTGATCTCCAACTCCTGACTGCTCTTATTCCCTTCAGTCCTTGTTTTAGTTTGGTTTCTGTTGCTGTGATAAAACAGTCGTCAAAACCAACTCCCGGAAGAAAGGGTTTATTTGGCTTGACTTCCACATCACAGTTCCTCACCAAGGGAAGTCAGGACAGGAGCTTGAGGCAGGAATTGAAACAGAGGCCATGGAGGAACACTGGGTGCTAGCTTATTTCCCATGGATTGCTCATTTTGCTTGCCTTCTTTTCTCTTTCTTTCTTTCTTTCTTTCTTTCTTTCTTTCTCTCTCTCTCTCTCTCTCTCTCTCTCTCTTTCTTTTCTTTTTTTCTTTTATTGGATATTTTCATTTACATTTCAATATTTACATTTCAAATGTTATCCCCTTTCCAGGTCTCCCCTCTGGAAACCCTCTATCCCATGCCTACTCCCCCTGCCTTATGAAACTGTTTTCCCACCCACCCACTCCTGCCTTCCTCCCTGGAATTTCCCTACACTGGGGCATCGAACCCCCACAGGACCAAGGGCCTCTCCTCCCAGTGATGTCCAACAAGACCACATATGCGGCCAGAGCCATGGGTCCCTCCACGTGTACTCTTTGGTTGGTGGTCCAGTCTCTGGGAGCTCCAGGGGATCTGGCCAGTTGAAACTGTTGCTCCCCTCCATTGGGGATGCAAACCCCCTCAGCTCCTTCAGTCCCTTCTCCAATTTCTCCATCGGGGACCCACACTCAGTCCAATGATTGGCTGTGAGCATCCACCTCTGTGTTTGTCAGGCTCTGGCAGAGCCTCTCAGGAGACAGTTCAGGACTACCTGCCTAGGGGTAGCACAACCCAGGGTCAGCTGGGCCTTCCTACATCGATCATTGAGAAAAATGCCCCTTCAGACATGCCTATATGCCATCTGATAAGGCAGTTTCTCAACTGAAGGTCCCTCTTCAGGTGACTCTAGTTTGTGTCTAGTTGATGAAAACTAACCAGCACCATCCTCTTGGGGGTGGAAGTCATTGCCCGTGCAATTACCTGCCATGCTGAGATTTGCTGCTGCTTCCCTTCAGTTCAGTTCTGTTTTCCTCCCAGTGTGGCGTCACTGGAGAGGTTTGGCCTCGGTGCTGCTAGCTATAGGCTATGGTTCCAGCTGGTCCAAGGGACCTCAGATAGTTTGCCTACTTGACTCTTGACTGTAACTGTATGTCTTGGACAAAGCGAGACCCAAGAGAAGGCTCTGGGTGAGCTAGATCCCACTTCATGTGTTGGCCTTTCTGGACTGGCTTCCTCTAGACCTGTGGTACAGAATATTTCAGCATGGCGAGTCGTTTGAGATTTGAAAAAGAAAAATGTATACCCTCTCCTCATAAAAATTCATCTTTTTAAAAAATTAGGTATTTATTTCATTTATATTTCCAATGCTATCCCAAAAGTCCCCTACACGCTCCCCCACCCACTCCCCCACCCACCCACTCCCACTTCTTGGCCCTGGAGTTCCCCTGTACTGAGGCATATATAAAAATTCATCTTAACTTCTACACAGAGAGCTATGTACAAAAATTTCAAAGGTATTGGAGTTTCTCTGAACCCTCAAGGCTGGTCAGATACTGTCACTGACCACACTGCATACTAAGGTTCTCAAAAACAAACAAAGAAGGAAAAAAAGGGAGGGAGAAAGGAAGGGAGGGAGGGAGGGAGAGAGGGAGGAAAACTTGAAGGCATTCAATTCCATGAGAAAATCTCTGAAAATATTATATACAGCAAGTTTTGACTCTTTGGGCCTCTCTGACACTGGATTATCACACAGAGGGAACAGTAGCAGCCAGATCTCATCTCAGCCCTCACATCCGTGGGGTGAGTGTGGATAGAACGTGAATGTGTGGAAGGAAACCACAGGCTCTGACTTCCATACTCAGAACCCCTGCTTAGGTTTCTAGGGCCAAACTCCCAAGTGGTTCTCTACCTTGCCTTTCTTAATTACTTGGGAGGTTGGATTATTCATGTGTATTCAAGCTCTTTCCAGTGTCCCTGACATCTGGCTGATGACCCAACACCCTATGTCAACAGCAAGATATGAGTACCCACCCTTTGCTGGAGTACAGAACTCAGCAATCATGAACAGCGTGGCTGCCCAGTGTGTGGCTCATTTCCCAGTGACCCACATGATCTCCTGCCTGAATCTGTGGTAAATGGTAAACAGGTGTTTAGACAGCATTTGAGTCACCTGGAATGTTACCTTTGACAAGAACTAGTGGATGTTTCACACAAAGGCAGAGATCTTTTCTGATTAAATACCTCATATTCACCTTCATGGTAAAAATCTCATGAGTCGAGAGCGTCTCTGGCACCTTTGTTGACTGATTTACCCAGATTTCCGTCCAGCACTATCTCCATTTTGTTTAAACAGTGATTGCACAAGGGAAAGAAAACTGCATGGTTAGCACTTTCAGCCACAATTTTCTGTTTTCGTGCTTCATATGGGGAACGTGATCATATGGGGAATGTGATTCTGTAGATTACCTTGTGTGCTGACGGGAGACAGGGAGCGAAGAGCAGGAAGGGGAAGAGGTGAGACCAAAAGAAGTGAAATTCCCACAGTGGAGTGCAGACTCATGGTGCAAAACGAGAGAACCACACAGATTTCAGTTCCTTGAGACTCCTTGGGTTGTAGTGCATGCACTGGCCATTTCAAATTGCCTGTGCCTTTTCCTACACACACACAAAAATTAGATCCAGATGGCTGAGTTAACCAATAGCTTTTTTTCAGGCGGGGCCTTTTTGTGGCTCTGAGGTAGAGTGTGTGAGGCCCTGGGTTCAACCCTGGGCACTTTAAAACCTACGGGATAAGGAGTGGGTTGGGAGGTAGGCTCTCCCAAAAGGAGGCCAAGCTGATGTTTGTGCCTCCCTTCCAACTTCCTTTTGGCTTGAAAAATAATTTGAATGCAAATGAGAAATATTGGGCTCTTAATAGTTGACTGTTTTCTTAGTCATTAACCATGTGAATTAGGTAGGCAAGCATTCATCAGCCACCTCTCCACATAACCCCAGCAAGTTTAGAGAAAAGCCCACAGGGCTTTCTTTTTTTCTTTTCTTTTTTTTTAATAAAACATGTGTGAATCATGTGACCTGGTGCAGTTACTGAGAATGGTGATGAAAATCTGACTTACAACGCAGCTTTGCAAGTTACAGTTTAGTTTTCTTCCCTTTGGCTTCCCGCTTGGCTCTTCCTCTTCTGAGTAAAAGAAGCTCGACTCCGTAAGCAAGATCAGATAAGCTCGGAAAAATCACACACGCTACAGCTATGTCTAAATTACAGTGCTAGGGCTATTTTTAAATATAAATAAATAGTGTACATATAAATAAAATATAAGATATTAATAAACTATAAACATTTAAAAGTAAAATATAATTACATCACTTCTTTCCTTGCCTTTCATCCCTCCAACCCCTTCCATATACCATGCTCTCCTTTCTCTCTCTCAAATCCATGGCCTTTATTTCTTTAATATATATGTACATGTAAATATTATATACATATGTATATTATTATATATTATATTACATATTGTATACATGTGTATATTGTATATACATGTACATATATGTATATATACAGATACACATATCTGTATGTATATATAGAGAGATATAAATATATATTATATCTGTATGTGTATATGTTTGTGTATATACATATATATATGTGTGTGTGTGTATGTGTGTGTATACACACACACAAATATAAAGCCTGCTTAGCCTGTATAATATTACTTGTATGTATGTGATTTCAGGGTTGACCACTTAGTATTGGATAACCAATTGAAGCCTCTTCCCTGGGGAGGACTATTTTTTCCACTCTTAGTGTCCCTCTGTCATCTGTAGCTTTTTGTCGAGGGGATTTCCCCCTTCCATATTAGTATATCAATTGGTTTCATCTTTGTTCAAGTCTTCTTTAGGAATCCATATTGTTGAAACTTCATGGGTGTAGTTTTCCTGGCTTTTCTGGAAGATCTCACAGCAGACTTTCTGGTCCCCTCTGGCTATCACAATCTTTCTGCCCCTTTTCTGAAATGTTCCTTGAGCCTTAGATAGAGGAGTTGCTTTGTAAAGTTGATTGGTTGTGGTTTTCTGTAATGGTCTCCCTGTTGCAAAGAGAGATCGCCTTGGCAAGGGGTGAGAGCTACACTGTATGTACCAGAATAACTATTTAGAATACAGTTAGGAATTACATTGGTTTAGTAAAGTAGTGGTTGAAAGTTCTCCTCCAAGACCCATGGTATCACTAACCCTGGGTTAGTGGCTAGACTCCCAATACTAGGCATTATTTCCCTCAGTTGAGCAGGCCTTACGTTTAAGTAGAGTCAATGGTTACTGCCAACATACAATGTGTCACTGATGCACCTTGGGCTTATTGTGCCATGCTGGTGGTTGTTCTGATGAAAGTTCTTGAAAAGGCTAAGGTCACAGCAATACTACTGTGCGTTGTATCCACAGAACCAATGTATTATTTAAAAAGTACATCCTCTTTCTGCCTGTCAGCTATGTTGCTGTGGCCATGGCATTTATTCTCTCTAGAATTCAATTCCCACATGGTTGCATTGATGCAATGGTCACATTGGAAAAGGAATTGACAGCCCAACCAACAATCTCAAACACCACTGTCCATGGGCAATGCAGCTGCTCATAGCATAGCCAGAATTCTCGTGGTGCTTGATAAGTCAGCATCTTAGATATCTATGTCATGAAGAAGGAACTGTGATGGTAGATAATAGTACTGCTTCTGGTTTCTGTGACTCAAAATGCATTCAGTCAAAAGTCAGTTTTGTTTATTTTTTTAATTTTTTAATTTCTTTTTTTTTTTTTTTTTTTTTTTTTTTGGTTTTTTGAGACAGGGTTTCTCCATGTAGCCCTAGGTATCCTGGAACTCTCTGTGTAGATTAGGCTGGCCTCCAACACAAAGAGATCCACCTGCCTCTGCCTCCTGAATGCTAGGATCAAAGACATTTGCCATGCCGTCCAGCCTCAAAAGTCAATTTTGAAAAATAAAAGCATACAAATGTATATAGATATGAATTTATGTCATTAAGGATTCACAAGAGAGGGCTGGAGAGATGTCTCAGTGGTTAAGAGCACTGACTGCACTTCTGAAGGTTCTGAGTTCAAATCCTAACAACCACATGGTGGCTCACAACTATCCGTAATGAGATCTGACACTCTCTTCTGGTGTGTCTGAAGACAGCTACATAATACCTTTTAAAAAAGGGATTAACAAGAGACCAATAGGCTCTTACACCAGCTCAAGGGGAAAATCATGCTTACAGGAGATAAGAAAAGATGAACAATAACCAGAGAAAAATTCTTCTGTCCATGGGGCACGATTAACTGGTCTTCATAGAAGAAACTGTACATCTATAAAGAAGAATCAACTGCATTATCACTTTTTTACCCTTTATGGCAAGTGTAATATAGCTCAGTACAGTGACAGTGCAGTAACTCAGAAACCAGGCCAGAAAGGTGATAGAATTATCAGTCTCTGGATTTTCCTTCTTTGGATTTCCGTGTTTTTTCTTCTTCCTTCCTTCCTTCCTTCCTTCCTTCCTTCCTTCCTTCCTTTTCTTTTTTTTTTTTTCTTCTTCTTCTTTTTTTTTTTTTTTTTTAGAAAACATCTAGCCAGGTACCCAAGGCTAGCTTTGAACTCATGATCCACTTATTTGAGTCTCTCAGTTGCCAGGATCATAGATGTATGCCACCACACCCAGTTCTCTAGAAGGTTTGCATGGTTTGCCCTAAGATTCACACTGAGGGACTATAATGTGGAAGAATTCAAGAAACAGAGGATATGCCAAAGGTCTACTCTAGGCTTGTCATCTGGAACAATCCATTTGTCTCTTCTGGATCTCACCTTCCTTTTCAGTAAAATAATAATGACAAACTTATCTTTTTACAGTGATATGAAAGTTAGTTGAGTAAAGATAATGGACACAATTCACCAAATAGTAAGTGGTGACCTTTATTTGGTAGTAACAATTACACAGGAATGTAAATAGTATACCCAAGAGATAATGTGGCTCTACATTTGAGGAACAGAACCTTATAATAATCTAGGTAATGTGCTATGAAGGTTATAAAATTTTTGTTTTTGTTGTTCATGGGGACTATAGAGACTGCTACTCTTGCAAAGGATCTTGGTTTAGTTTCCAGTACTAACAATGCCTGGCAGTCCAGCACTCACATCCTAACTAAGACAACTTAGTACCAGGAGTGGGGTATTGCTATGATAGACCTGGCCATGATGTTTGGGGGAGGATTGTGAAAGGACTTTGGAATTTGAGTTAGAAAAGCCACTGAGTGTTGAGAGCTCAGTGGGCTGTTCTGTAGGAGCCTGGAAGATAAGAATGTTGAGGACAAGGCAGATAATGGAGGTCTGGTTGTGAAGTTTCAGGGGGAAGTTTAAAGACTCTATTGGAGCTACTTGTTATTTCAGTTAAGATTCTGTAGTTCTGGTCAGATGAGGTTGAAGAATTGGTAGTGATTAACAAGTTGTCAGAACTACTAAAATAAAATATTTGCTTTGCTGGGATACTCCAGGCTGGTCAGATGGAGCTGAGAAATTAGTGGTTATTTTAAGGAGACTAATATCCTTGAGGTGAAGTCTTCTGGACAGTGTTCCCTGAGAACACACAGAAGCTGTCTTCCAGATACAGCCAAGGTTTTACCTCATGCTGGTAGCCAAGCTTGGTAGTGTAATAGTCATTCAGATAGTACTGAGTTTGAAAGCATGAAGGGGTCATGGAGAACAGCTGAGGCTTGGCACTAAGGCCGTTGGTGAATGTGTAGTCTCAGTGGCAGTTGAAGACCCAAGATTGAAGGGTTCATGCAAGGAAGTTGAGACTTGGCACCATGAACAGAGTCCATTTGAAGCCATTGATGAAAGTGCAGCCTAGCTGCAGTAGAAGACCCCAGCATTTTGGAGGTAGGTGTCAATAGCTTGGCATGACCAACAAGGACAGCATCAGCTGTGGAGTGGAGCCAGTTGGAGCCTAGAAGACAAGCTGTGTGTGCTGCAGAAGGCAGAGCTGGAGGGTTCACTAAGCTCTTGGAGGAGCCTAGATGATGACAAGTGAATCCCAGACAGTGGATGTTGGAGTTTGGTTTTGCTTTGTTCAGATTGTGACTGTGTTTTGGTTCTTCCCCTTGAACTGAGAAGATATTTAATTTAATTTTGATTTTTTTACACGAGTCCACAGCTGAAATGCTTTGAACTTTTAAAAGAGATTTTGGTGGTTTTTTTTGTTTGTTTGTTTGTTTTTTAAGAGATTGAACATTTTAAAGATACATGTATGTGGTTTCCCTGTGTTTGATTTTGCAAGGACTGTGGGATTTTTTTTTTTAAGTTACTTATGTTTTTATATTGTGATGTTAACTATCATGTTCTGTCTTGGGTATAAATGAGAAAGGAAAGGTTCTAATTGAAGAATGATGTTTTTGTGTTGTCAAGTTGATAAGAGGTCAGTTATATGTACTAGGTTTTTTGTTGTTGTTTTTGTTTTTGTTTGTTTGTTTTGTTTTGTTTTGTTTTGTTTTGTTGGGTCTTTTTTTGTTTTTATTTTTTTGGTTTTTCAAGACAGGGTTTCTCTGTATAGCCCTGGCTGTCCTGTAACTCACTTTGTAGATCAGGCTGGCCTCAAACTCAGAAATCTGCCTGCCTCTGCCTTCCGAGTGCTGGGATTAAAGGCGTTTGCCACCACGCCCAGCTATACATGATACGTGCTAGTTTTATGACAACTTGATACAAGCTAGAGTCATCAGAGAGGAGAAAGCCTCAACTGAGAATATGCCTCCATAAGATCCAGTTGTAGGCAAGCCTATAGGGCATTGTCTTAATTAGTGATTGATGGGGGAAGGCCTAACCCATTGTGGGTGGTGCCATTCCTGGGCTGGTGGTCCTGGGTTCCTTAAGAAAGCAGGCTGAACCTGTCAGTGGTGGCACATGCCTTTAATCCCAGCAGGTAAGATGCATAAGTAGGTGGACCTTTGAGTTTGAGGCTAGCATGGTCTACAGAGCAAGTTCCAGGACAGGTAGTGCTACATAAGGAAACCCTGCCTTGAAAAAACAAACAAACAAACAAAACAAAACCCCCAAAGCAAGCAAATAAACAAACAAAAAACAAAACACACACACACACACACACACGGGTGGGGGGGGGGAGAGCTGTCAAAGCAAGCCATGGGAGCAAGCCAGAAAGCAATAGCTCTTCATGACCCTGCATCAGTTCCTGGACACAGGTTCCTACTCTACTTGAGTTCCTGCCCTGACTTCCTTTGATGATGAACTGCAATGCAAAAGTATAAGCTAAATAATCCCTTCCATCCTCAACTTGCTTTTTGGCACAGCACTAGTAACATAACTAAGGCACCACCACCCCCTCCCCCTGCAAGCCCATTTCCTCCAAAAACAAAAACAAAAACAAATGAGCCTTCATTGAAATTCCTTTCTAGTTGTTTTTCATATGCATGCAAATTTTAATGAAATTATAATCAAATATGCAAATAATTATTAGTCTTTAATTTATTTTGTTTACTCTGTGTGTAAACACAGCTCTCTCCATGGGGTAGCTGAAGCAATCTGGGGAAATGCCTTCTCCAAAGCTCTCACCCAGCGTGATCTAGAATTGCTCTGCTTGAAAGGCATTCCTCTCTGGGTGGCACCTTTTGGTGTTTAAAGGATCCTTTCAACAAATCCCCAAACCACTGAGAATAGGACAACTGTATAAGCAAGGTCTTGCTAACCCGTGCGATGGAGGCTGAGCCTCAGCCCTTGGTGGTTGTGCATCACAGCAGACATCTGTGGTTTGTGTGCTCAGCATCCCTCCTGGACTCTCACTCGGTGGAATTGGATCCCAATTGCTGGGTTACCGTAAGGTGGCTGTATTTATACTGTAGCCACTCTTGGTAATCTCTCTAGTGTCAGGCTTGAGTTAATGGAATCCTCTGGGATTCAGACTCAGAGGGAGAGCACACACACTCTTTCTCCTCAAAAGGTCAGTTCGGCAGGCCTAAGAGATGGCAGAAACTTTGCTCCTAGATGATTGTTTTGACTTGGAGGTGAAAAGACCATGTACTAGGCATGTGGTCTGCAACTTGTGGTTTTATGTTGGAAGGTTCTGGGAGCTTTGAGAGGCAGGGTCTGCCTGGAAGTAGTGGACCCTTGGGATGTCTGATCCCTGGCCCCTTTTTATTGTTCTCTCTGCTTCTTGTCCATGATGAACAGTTTCTTTCATCATATATGCTTGCCATCACGATGCTCTGCCCCAGCACACGGACCCAAATAAGCATGGACTGAACTCTGCAAAACCATGAGCCCAAATAAATGTGACCTTTCAAACTCTCCACAGCACTTATCTGCCACAGCAACGAGAAAACGAATGTGATATAATATATGATATGATATGATATGATATGATGCATGCATTCTTAGTTCACCATTCATCTAATAAACAGATGGACATCTCACACTGTGGGTTAATGATGAATCTTCTTCCTCCAGAAGTTCCTGGAGTGTCAAGAGCACCAGAGAAGCAGACAGACACAGAGCCTGACAAGGACTGACAGCTACAAACAGAATAAACACAACCACTGGTAACCTGAGTGCCAAGATTGTCCTGGGAAACAAAGGAAATAGATAGGCTTAAGTCTGTCCGGTATCTTCCAAAGGGGAAAGTGTTATTTCTCTTTATTCTCTTGAGAGCTCTTCAATACTCACTAAGTGTTTGTAAAACTTACTTCTTTTGAGGTAAAACGAAAGGAAGTTTGCCTCTCATTTGCTACGTCAGGGTCCATGATATAAGAGGAAAAACAGAGACTATTTTGACCTTGTCTCATGTCCCAACAGAACACCGTGCTTTGATGCAGATCCATTTAGCTGATTAAAGAGGTTATAAATATTTGTTTCGCTGTGTCTTTCTGTCTTTGTCAGAGTGGCCAGCCACAAGGAAAGATCTGTGCACTGGAAAGCAGTGTGGGGGGCTGTTGTTCTAGGGTACCTTCTTGAAGTTGAAACGCTAAAATCTACATACTTAGAAGTGAACAGTGCCTACCGGATGCCAAAAAACATCCCAGAGGGTGCAGACTGATTACAAGACAAAGGCATATTTGGCCAGCAAATCAAAGGTTTGTTCTACATGGGTGCCAAACATCTGGATGTTTGGAGGCAGCTGTCTGGCATCCTGTAGTCCACAGAGAAGCACTTTATACCACTATGGCCAGAAATCGCCTGTGTTTGATCTCACCGTCCAGTCCCCAGAACATCATTATCAAGTGTGGCTGGTGCTTGCTTGCCTGGAGTAATGTTGATAGGAGGTGAGTAGCTCCTTGGGATTGAAGCCTAAAGAGTGGGTGTGGGACAGACTTATGAGGGACACAAAATCTCTTTCAATGTCATACTGGAAAAAGACAGGAAGTAGCGTGGAAATCAGGGTCAGAGTGATGCGTGCTCATGGCCCACACAAGCCACTTTGGGAAGGAGGTTGCATCAAGAGCTAACTATTGTCTGTGGTTTTCATTATCCACTGAGCCCATTGCAAAGAGTGTAGAAGCAGCAGAAAAAGGGACCGTTTAGGGATGGAGATGTGCTCATCAAGTATGCACCAAACCATCGGTAGCACTTTGAAAATGGGCATGCTGCCACAGGCCTGTAATTCTAGCATTCAGAGGGAAGAGAGAGGGAGAAGGATTTGAAGTTCAAGCTACACAGTAAGTTTGGAGCCAGCCTAGTATACATGATAATAATTACATTATCAAGTAATAACACTAGTAATAATATATTGCTGTTATTATAAACAGTATCATATTATAGTTATAAAACATGTTGCTATACAAGATATCAAAATAGTAGTAGTAATATTAATGATGACCTGGGCTCTGTTCCTAGCTGTATTACCTGGTAGCTTCAGTGACTGCTCAGACGCTCTGAAACTCAGCTTTGTAATAGGCACAGTGGAGCTTGACCTAAGGCTCCCATATGACTGTGGGGATGCTCAAATATGATTGCCAAAACTCCTTTTAAACGTGAATGTGATGTCCAGTTTACAGTACCATTGAGAGCATTTTCTTTCCAGTTTTGCTGTCAGGTTAAACTGTAAAGTGATTTAAGTTGTTGTGGTTACACAGTTTCAGAGAGCTCCTAGGAGAACTAGTGTCATCCTAAAAGATCCGGGGGAATGGGACACTTACTGGAGAAAAGCCATAAGTTTGAGGAAAAATAGATATAGACTTGGAGTCTGAAATGAATATGATTCTTAGGACAGTAATTTACTTACAGGATGAAGAGCTCTGTATAAAAGGGTAACATTGAAATCTATGCTCCCTGCTTTGTATTTGGCACAGAATCCAGCCCATTGTTTAACAAAACCCAACACAAACAACTAGCAACTTGTTCAGGATGCCCTAGGCTTTGAAGTGTCAGGGTTTCAACTTCTGCTCTTAGCGCTTTGGCCCCAGTGCCAGAGAAAAGACCACAGGATTTTATCGGCCCATTGGAAAGTGAAAACAGTAATGGTATTTATCAGCAGCTGTGCCATTTAGCCCTAACTTGGGTTGTAATTGCTGGCAGAAGAGATAAAGTCAACCTTGGGGTGGACTGTCAGTGTTTCTCACTCTGCAAACAGTCTTCTTCCTGGTAAACTTACCCTGCGGGATCTCAGCTTTACACATGAGTCAGATGACAGGGAAGCTCAGTTGTGGAAACTGAGCCTGTAATGTAGAATAACACATTTTCTTTAGGGAATGAAAATCTCTCTTTTTCAGAGGTTAAAAATAAAATGTCTACAAATGCTAGAAATTAATTCTCTCTCTCCTCTGTTGTATGAAAAAAAAACTACTGGGGAGCTATAACATACACACACATACACACACACACAAGCACACACACACACATCTACTCACCCATGATGGGGACTCTATAATAGGTCAAAGTACAAATACTACCAGCCAGTTTTATTGGGGCTACCTACAGGAACATGCCTCCATTCGGTGAAAAGCTAGAGTCTCCTCTTAAGAGGCCAGAGCTGATGTTTGAAAGTGACTCAGCTCATTGGCTGCTCTTAGAGGAAAGCCGCCTTCCTGTCCTTGTGACGTCAGCAAGGACTGCTATTCTGCCAGGTGACACTGTTGAGACCCAGGAATTTGTTAATGTCTAATGGCTGGTGTTACCCTAACTAATCCTCTCACCTCGTCCAAATCCTATAATCGCACTCTGAAGTAGATTATTTTATTTTGATTTTATTTTCTGAGACAGGCTCTCTCCATGTAGTCCTGACTGTCCTGGAACTAGCTCCATAGACCAGATCGGCCTGGAACTCAGAGATCTGCCTGCCTCTGCCTCCTGTGTGCTGTCATTAAAGGCATGTGCTACCACTGTGGGCTAGTAAATCATTTTATTAATCCCCATTTGATAGATGAGAAAACAGAGGCCAAGAGGTTCTAAGAGGCTTGCAATGAGCTCTAGAGACCCAGATTTGGATTTTGAACCCAAACTCACACGATGCAATACACTTTCCCCCTAACCAGTCCTGATCATGGGAGTGGGATGATATTTTTTTCTTCAAGCTTAGAAAAGCCACTTGCTGTCACTGAGTCTTTCAGCTGGAGACATCTGCTTGACAGCCAGAAGGGTCAACGCTGCACATAACAGAACTTTCCTACAGACTGGGAACTTATGGCAGCCCCTTAATCTCCTTGTCTAAGTCCACACCTGGCCCAGAGGTTAATTCCCTCCCCAATACTCAGAGTGATATTTTCGTAAGAATAGTATACTTTTCCTTTAAGGAAAAAACTGTAAATAAATGATATTAATAGCTCTCTCTATGTTGTTTCTCTTGGACACATTCAGTGAGACTATAGGGTCACTAATAGCTATTTATTTTAAAATATGACTCAGTGTTTTTAATGCCACCAAATTACACTCAAATGATAAAAACAATTGACAAACTTTATATCCTGTATACTTACCATAATAGAAAAAAATTTAAAAAACAAAAACAAAACCATTGTTCTTGGAGCAGCTGGGTAACTCCCACTGAGACTAACAATCAGATTTTGATCCCTGGACCCCTCATGGTGGAAGGAGAGAATGGACTCTTACAAGTTGCCTTCGAACATGTCCCGTGTGTGTATGTGTGTGTGTGTGTGTGTGTGTGTGTGTGTGTGTGTGTGTGTGTGTATGTGTGTGTCCACTAAATAAATAAACAAACGTAAACTGTTTTAATTAAAATAGAAAACATGATTCTCCCCTTGGGATGGATGGAGGTGAGGGCTTGCCGGTTGGCTGCGCGGTGTGTGTTTTGGAGAGCACACGTTAGTGTGCTGCCAGGGTGCCTTATCAGCTGGAGGAAACAGGCGTTGACATTTGCAGGAAGAAATCATGGACTGGGGGGTCAGACCAGCTCCTTGCATTCAACACGAATGACTTTTTTTCAGTTACCAGAGGAAATCCAGCAACTTGGTGACTTCTGAAATGTTGTGCATAGGAAGGAAAAGCCAAGAGGCTTTGTTGGCCCAAGCCGGAAACTGGACCCACTGAGCTTCCGTAGGACAATGAGTTAGGAGAAGGCCTTTCCCCTCCTAAGCAGGAGAAGCCCTAGCTCAGCAGTTTGGAGTCCCTGACTCTGCCTCAGATGAACACAAAGGCTTCCATTCTGAGGCAAACACCCTGTGTTTCCCTCTACTCATTGTTTCCTAGGTTCCTTCACGGGGCTTTCAGTGGCTCTGAGGTGAGGCCATGGGGGTGGAAAAAATCTCATCCATTTTGACGTCAGTGCTCACTAAAAGGCCTCAGAAAAGGTTGGAGGAACTGACTTGGAAAAGCCAACGGCCTCTCAAAGAAGCTTCTAAGCCCAATGCAACATTTTCCAGTCTTTGACTTGTTGGGTAAAATAGAAGTTTGGGATCAGCCCTTCTGTGTGGTGTCCAGAGATAAAATAGGCAGGGAAGGGGACAGGTGTGTGTGTGTGGGGGGGGGTAGGGGGTAATTATTGTTTGATGTTGGCTGAGCCAGACTTGACTTGGTGGTCAGAGTATCCAGAAGACAAGGCCAGCACTTCCGGTTCCCCAGTTTCTCCCTGGAGAGGACAGCCATTTACATAAAGAGGGTGGGAACACTCCCATTTACATAAAGAGGGTGGGAGCACCCCCATTTACATAAAGAGGGTGGGAGCACTCCCTCCAGTAGGGACTTAGGAGCTGTTAATCCTTCACTAACCAAGCCAGATCCATTTCCCAGCTTCTTCTCCCAGCTTGTACTCTGAGTCCTTGTCCCACAGACTTCAAGGTAGGGTGTCCTTGCTTTCTCTCTGACAGTTAGATTAGACCAACTTTCGTCATGAGAGGAGTGGGGTGTTTTCTCTGTGGTGTTTCTCCCGATCTCCTTCCTTCCTGTGTCATCAGTGTGGTTCTGGAAATGGCTGAGAATTACCTTCAACACGACATTGTCTCTTGACACCCACAAGTGTTATTTGATTCCTCCACGATCCCAGGAACAGGGAAGGGAAATGGTTTCTGCTGCCTTCCAGCGTCTTCTCTATTTTTAGAGTTCTTAACCTTGTGCCCACGGTCCTACCCTGAAGTTCTCTTGTTCTTCTCGTGACTGGCCTCCTGCAGCCCTCAGGGGCTTGCTATCACAGCATACTTCCCAGTTCCGAGGATCTCTTGCTTGTATGGGCCAAAGTTTCAGATACCATGAACCTGAACCTGAAAAACAGCTTTTTGCTATCAAAACAGCTCCTTTGGAGCTAGAGGGAAACTGATGCTAAGAGTGTGTCCTGCTCTTGTAAAGGTCTGGAGTTTGGTTCCCACACAAGACAGCCCACAATCTTCTGTAACTCTAGCTCTGGGAGAATCCAACGCTATCTGCTGGGCTTCACAATCCAACCCCCACCCTCGACACCACCATCACAGATGAAAATAAAATAAATATTTAAAAAGCACTGCTATAGTTTGTAGCAGTGAAATTTTACTCTGAAGGAGTTACTCAAACCCTTGCTACCCACAGTGTGACCCAAAGATCAGCAGCATCTGCACCCCTGGAGCTTGTTTGAAATATGGCAGCCGAGGGTCCACCTCCATCCTTCTGAGTCAGTATCTATGCTTGAATAGGGGTCATTCAAAATACACAGGTGCTTCGCTGAATTCTTCTGCAGCTCTCAGGTCATTGAGATCACTGGACGGAGCCTGGCTTTGGAAAATGCTAAGGTAGGAGAATGGGTGAGCCTTGGGAAGCCTTGAGGGGTTTGCTTCTGGAACTCTAAGGTCATATGAGCAAGGGGACTTGACTCATGTCTGCTCTGGTCATCCCCTCCTCTCAGACACCTCATACAATCCTGCTGGGTTTCTTTATCTAAACTCTAAAGAACCCACAAGAGTCACTCGCCCCATAGTCTACGTCAGTACACAGGGCCGTTTTTTGGACCAAACAATTATTTAAGTGTCTATTCAACACAAAACAGTGAAAAGAGTGTTGAAGGGATTAAATACCCAAGAGATCAAATTGTCTAAGGGAAAGGCGGTGATTCGTGGTGAAGGATGAGGGTAGAGGAGAGAGGAGATTTTACCCCCTGTGGTTGGCACTGGGAATAAGGCCGACACATGCATGAGGCAAAGGTCAAAGGAGGAGGAAGCTTGGAGAGGGGAAGGAAGCCGTGCTGAGTTAGAAAATGCGCGCGCGTGCTGCATGCGCCAGCCTGGAGCTCAGGAGAAGGGTTTTCAAAAGGACTTAAATTTCTGTGTTGCTCCGTGCTTGGGAGACAGAGCCAGGCAGGTCTCGGGGGTTCATTGGCCAGTGCATCTCACCAATCAGAGAGCTCCAATTTCACTGGGAGACCTTGTCTCAAGAAATAAGGAGAAAGGTGGTCAGGGATCACCAGAAGTTGCTGTTTGTGAGCTTGCACCTGTACACATACATTCACACACGTGAAAGCTTACACACATATACACCGCACACCACACACACACACACACACTGTCCCTGCTCTAGTAGAGTCTGGCTATCCTCCCTCCTTACTCTGGCTGGTGCTGGATGGCACAGGTGGTCTGTGAAAGAAACATGAGGAGGAGATGGTGAAGTAAGGACTAACGTGGTCTCTAAGGCAGCCGCTCCACCACACATAAAAGTCATCGGATCTGCGCAATGACTCCAGTTTTCCTGCATCCCCGAAGTACCGCTTGGGGATTAAATGGAAAGGAGCCTCTGTGGGTTTATGCTGTTGTGGTAAACACAAAGGGAACTCCAATCATGAAAGCCATGCTGTGTGTGTTCTTCCAGGAAGAGAGAGTTCCCTCTGCTTTTATCTTTGCTTCCTGTTTCTGCTTGGTTGGCTGTTCTCTTCATTCTTACTGGCTATCCTCTCGAGACCCAATCTGGCTCTTGTGCAGAAAACCCAGACTGCAGCCTGTGAGGTCTCCTTGTTAATTTGGAGGAAAAAATCAGAGCCCTCAGTCCTTAGGTCATCTAGACACAGACTGGAAGCTCCCCGATAAATGGATTACAAATGCTGTACATCGAACAGTTCCTTGTGACAAGCTAAAGAAGGGCTTATGTGAGCCGGGCATGGGTGTGGTGGCGCACACCTTTAATCCCAACACTTGGGAGACAGAGGCAGGTGGATTTCTGAGTTCGAGGCCAGCCTGGTCTACAAAGTGAGTTCCGGGACAGCCAGGGCTACACAGAGAAACCCTGTCTCAAAAAAAAAAAAAAAAAAAAAAAAAAAAAGGCTTATGTGGCACATACGCTGGTGAATGAAACAAACCAGAGGCAAATGGCTTTGAGTCTCTTTACTTGTGTGTGCATCATGTGTGCATTGCATATGCATCACATGTGTATGTGCACATGCACATAGCCATGTGTGTTCACAGATGCACTCCTGTAACAGTACTGGTGCTCAGGTCAAAAGACAACCAAGGCCTCACCTCTCACCTTGTTTGAGATAGAATCTCTTTGCTGTTTGCCTTTAGCAAGCTATCTGGTCCCAAACTTCCAGAGATTCTCCTGTCTGCGGCTCCCATCTTGCCTTAGGAACACTGGGATTAGAGAAGTGTACTACTGTGCCCGAATTTTATGTGGGTACCTGGGACTTGAACCCAACTCCTCACACTTTTATGACAAGTGCTTTCTTTGCACAGTAAACATTCTTCCCAGCTTGCTCTACTTTTTTTTTTTTAATCAAAAGATAGTAACACACATTTTCCTGTTCTTTTTAATACAGGAGAAAAAGCCTTAATCAACATTATCTGTCTGATTTGTTCTTTAGTCTTCCTTTCAGGCTATGTGCAGCACAAGGAAAAATTGGTACTTTTCCTTTGTCCACATTCACACAATAATCTTCAACACCTATGAAGACATATCACACCTCTGGGAGGAGACTAGCAAAGATAAGAAACCAGGTGTGAGAGAGGGGGAGGGAGGGAGGGGAGAGAGAGAGAGAGAGAGAGAGAGAGAGAATGCTCCTGAGGGTACGTACGAGGGTGAGTAATTCTAATTGTTTGGGATTTTGTTGTTAGTGGTGGGTTTTGTTCTTTGTTTTTTAAGACAAGGTTTCTCTGTGTAGCCCTGGCTGTCTTGGAACTTACTTTGACCACCAGTCTGGCCTCGAACTTATGGAAATCTGCCTGCCTTTGCCTCCGGAGTAGTAGGATTGAAGGTGTGAGCTACTGCTTCCTGGCTAAATAGTTCTGATTTGATGGGCGGGGTGGGAGAATAGGAACGCTTCAAGGTGGAGGTGACATTGAGGTAGGAACTTCCAGGCTGAATAGAAGTCTGACCGGCAGCATGAGGGAGGACATGTGCATTTCTGGTAAAGGAACCAACAAGAAAGGCAACAGTGTAGCATAGCAACAATTCTCAACCTGTGGGTCATGGTTCCTTAGGGGGTCACATATCAGATATCCTGCATAGCATCGACATACATTACAATTCATAACAGCAGCAAAATTACAGTTATGAAGTATCAACAAAACAATTTTATGGTTGGGAGTCACCACAGCATAAGGAACTGTATTAAAGGGTTGCCCCCTTAGGAAGGTTGAGAACCATTGGTGTTGAATAGGAGCGTCTAGGAGGGAAGGAAAAGGAGAGTTAGGACCAGATGCTGCTTGTCTTGTGGTCAAACCAAGAGTTCAGATGTTATCTGAGAGGCAGTGATAGCTGCGGAGTGGGTTTTCATCAACCATTGCTGTCTTCATTGTCAAGAACACATCTAAAACCGGGCCATTGAGATGGTTCAGCGGGTAAGAGAGCTTGCTGCCAAGTCTGATGGATCGGAGTTCAATCCTCGGGAATCACATGGCAGGAGAAGGGAACAGACTCCCTCAAGCTGTCCTCTGCTTGCCACAAATATACAGTGGCATATTCACGGTCACACACACACACACACACACACACACACACACACACGTGTACAGAGTAAACAAATAAACGTGAGCCATCTAAAACTCGTTGAAAAAGAAAATACCCGGAACCTCTGTCACCGAGAGAAGAAAATCCACACCTAATCTTATCCCCTGAGGCCCTTCCCTTCTGAGTAAGCCACTTGTGCTCAGTATCATTGGTTTAGTCATGTCCCCACAAGCTTTTTGGACCAAGTGGGACATTGTAGCATGGAGTTTGAGCTACACTGCTTTGGCTCCCAGTGGGTCCATGCTTCCAGCCACAGGCCCAGGAGCTATCTGGGTTCTTGAACAGAAGGCATGCCCACGAGCGCGCGCGCGCGCGCGCGCACACACACACACACACACACACACACACACACCAGTTATTTTTAAAATGCCTTGGCTACCTCAAAGACTGAACACTCTTAAACCTTCCTCTGCAACCCAGACCTAAGGGGAAAGTAGCCAGTGGCCACTCACCTGAATCCTCGCATGGCTGGTTGGCTTTCTCTCCTGCAGCTCCTTCATTCCATCCTTCTCCTGAGTCATGGCGATTCTTCACCTCTTCCCCGCTGTGTCCTAGCCCTCACAACTTTGAGGGTTCCACTCCATCTCCCTTTACCTAGCCATTGGCCACTGGCATCTTTATTGATCAATCAAAAACCAATTGGAGACAAGGACCTTTAGCATTTGAACACACGCAGATTCTCGATTGAATCAAAGCATTACAACCATCTCCAACAGGACAGGTACATCTTCCAACTATTTAATGATTCTCCAGGATCCGATAAAGACATTAATTGCAATTCTCAGGCCATGGCTAATTAAACAAATAGGGCATTCAACCAAATTTTGCTAAGTTTTGACTCAACAAAAATAAGCAGAGATAGATAACAACACAGCACCTGAGATGCAGCTTGCTCTCAATGTGTAAAGATCTGATCTTGTCCAGCTCTGTGCCTGTGAAGCTCACTGTCAGCTTTATACAGCAGCACTGTTATATGGAGATGGGGCAGGAGAGACTAGACATAGAAATGTTTAGAGTGTGCTGCAGTGGCCCAGAGGTTGGATATATTGTCTTTGTACGGCCCCCAGCAAGGAGAAGGCTCTCAGTATCAATGTGTGCACAGTGCAGGCCTGTTCCCACACACAATGTTTCACAAGTAAGTAAAGAAGCGTTTCTTACGTGAAGACTGGAAACTTGGAAAAGGGACTTAAAAAACTAATTCCATAACGGCAAGGCTTTGAAGAGGTCATGCTGCCTTTCTGGTTTCAGTTAGAAGCACCCGTGTTCTTTCTGAACATTTAAGTAAATAGCTAACTTTTAGCGAACAAGTATAAGGCTCTGTATGGATGCATAGACAAGAGAGATAGACACACAGATCAATGGGAGAGAACAGAGAAAATGGCTGATTTTTCAACAAAGACACGATGGTAGTTACTGCTGATTGTCAGATAAAATTACCTGAAGAGACCTACCTCTGCGCATGTCTGCAAGAGATATTTAGATTGGACTCACCGAGATCTGAATATGCATGAATTGATGAAATGTGAACCATGTATGAGTAAAGCTGTGTAGTTTTAACTTATAAATAAGTGGGTATCAAAATGTCTTCCTGAAGTCCTGGGAAAGTTTGAAGAGTCAGAAAGGATTCTGTGGGGTACAAAGATTCAGACTCATATACCCAGTGACCCTGGCTATGCTACCTGTATGACCTGTTCTTGTGAGATACCTTCAGGGCTGAGGCAGCAAGATTTTCTTACGCAGCCGTGACTGTTCTCTGAGCACCAGGCCTGGTCTCCAAGGAATGGCTAGACCCTGGCTCAAAACCTGAGACCCAGGTGCTAGGAAGATTCCTGGATTGAGCCTCTGGTAAAGTTTCATTTGGCCTTTGACCTCAGCAGCTGGAACCTACTATTGTTTAGGCAGAAGATAAATCAGTGTGCTGGGGCTTGCTGGGCTGGGCAGGGTGAGAGGCTGGCTGCTCTGCCATCCATCAGAATAATCAGCGCACCTGAGACAGACCTCTGTAGGACCATGCTGTCATGTTAATGAATTAGGGCAAACAAACATTACGTTTCCAGCCTGGTGTAAGGTGCTCGAAACCCAGCCATGCCATTTAAACCATGTAATTTACCATTACTATTCAAAAAGCAAGGATCTCTGGGTAATGGGGTAAGTTTACCCTGGAGGGGCCACAGACAATTGATGGAGGTTTGAGAGCACCAAAGGAGAATTGCTGCATATTCTTTATTTTCTCTATCTAAGTTTCTGAGGTTTTTTTTTCTTTCTTTCTTTCTACTTTTCAACATATGGTTACATAATATTTTAGGAAAATTATGTCTGTTCATTGCCAGTAGATAGATTAATATAAATGGAGGTTCTTAAAGACATTTCATTGATAGTTCTAGCATTTTTAAAAGTTCAGAGACTGGTGGATATGTGGGTTACTACATGACGATTAATTTAATTGGACCTTATTAGATTCTGAGACCCAGTCCAAAACAAACAAACAAAAAAATCAGGCAATTACTATTTATTTATTTATTTATTTGCTTACTTGTTTATTTATTTGGCAATACTGTAGTCCAGGCAGGTCTGAAACTTACTGTGTATCCCCAGGTGGCTTCAAGCATGCAGCAATCTTCCTGCCTCAGCTTCCTGAATTCTTAGATCACATTCATGAGCACCAAGATTTATTCTTTAAAAAAAAATGAACTCATCTTAACAATTAATCACTAAGCTTAATTTCTATTTCATCATAGATGGGCAAACCTGTGTGATCACTGTGGCCTGCACTTTTTAGCTCTGAATCCTTACTTCCTAGTCACTAGACAATGACACCTCCAGCCATAGATTCAGCCCTGCCCTAGCTTTGCGCATCTACACTGGCTGGCTCTATACTGATGGACTCAATGTGTCTTACACCTATGTTCTTGACTAAAGTACGAAGTCACCTTTATTTCTCGCCCAGCTGCAGGCTGCCTCCTTAATCGTGAGAACTAGCTTTGTGTATTAACCCAGGGATGTGTTCTTACACAACACCCTGATTCTAGCAAGCGAGTCCTACTTCATTTTCTATTTGCAGAGAGGAATGGAAAGAGAGAAAGAGGGAGAGATGGGTAGAGCAACGGGGGATGATAGAACAGGAGAGAACAGAAGAGGGGAAGGGGAGGGTATGAGATGGCAGGAAGAGAAGAGCCCACTAATCTTCATCAGTGTGTTTGCATATGGTTTGTATCTGCCTGCTCTAAGCTGGAACCCTGGTTCCCAGTGTGGCAGTATTAAAGTGGTGGAACTGTGATGAGGTGGGGCCTAGTGCTTCCACCATCAGGTACACATACATGCATGGATGCCAAACACCCACACAGAACATAAATGTTGCATATACCAGTTCCCTGTAAAAGTGAAGCAAAATCTACGTGCTTGTGTCCTATGTCCAACCTGGGGTCAATACCTGGCTCCAGGCTCCAAGGTCACCTGGGAGAACTGGATGTTGGAAAGGATTGCGAGGTATCTATTTGTGGTCAACCCAACTCCAGAACCTTGGACACCTGAAGACTGAAGGCCTCTCTCTACATCAGCATGTACGGACGCTCAGAGTTTGCCTCAATGAATTACTTAGTTCTCCTTTCTCTTAATGAAGTTTTTCCTCTTCTTAACTGTTTTTTTTCCTTGCATTTTCTAGCTTAAAAGCAAATTTTCTGTAAGAAATACATGTAAGAATTAGCAGGAAACAGCCTGAGGATTTACATTTGTTATTCTTAGATACCCTGGTTGCTTTAAATCTCCTTCATGACACGGAGCACATACTCTCCACTAGAGCTCATGGTTAACTAAGAGAACCAGATTCCACTACAACTCAGAGGATGTGGCTCATGAAAAGCCACTCTGCCCCACCTAGTCAGGTCTATCAGCGAGGCTCTCTGGCTTATCCATTACACAACACCCAAGGTACTCCTGGAGATGTGTCGAGGAATTTCATCATCCCACAGAGCTACTTCATCCCCAGACTTCCTCATATCTTAAATCGTTACAATTATCCACCTCGTGACATAGTTGTTGAAACAGAGTATCCTAATGACTGTAAAATAATCTCAATTCCCAGCTGCCCTATCAGCTGTGCAACACCTGCCAATATCTTCCAAATGCTCAAAAGATCTTTCATGGAACAATTTCTTAGTTCTTTTCATCCGAGTGTAGAAGACCTGGAAGTTCTTCATGGTGGCCAGCTTGAGTTGTTCTTCTGTAACCCTTGACCACTCTAGAAGCACTCGCCATCAAAAATCTAGATGTTGCGTGAACAGGGAGTAATTATAGTTTTCCCTCAATTTTGCTCTCTAGTAAAATTCAGGTCAGAGAGAGATCATTTGCAAAGGATAATGTTGTCTATTTTATTATTGGCATGCTCAGATTTCCCTTTCTTCCCCTCTTTCTTTCTCCACCAGGGTTCCCTAATTTCTTGGCCCATTGATGTTATAAAACTATCCTGACAAGGGAAACTTGAGAGAGGAGGGGGTCTTGCCTTATCGTCCGAGGTACCGTCTGTATGATAGGGAGGCCAAGCAGCAGGAGTTGGAAGCAGCTGGCCGCGTCACACCCGAGATCGGGAAGCAGAGACAAGTGTACATTGATGCTCTGCTCATTTTATACAGCCCAAGATCCTCTGCCCAGAGAATGCTCCCACCTGTAACTAAGACGAATCTTACCAAAAAGGTTTTTGGTCAGGGTGGGGATAGGGTGGAGGAGGGAGGAAGAGATGGTGTAGTGGAGAGTGAGAAAGACAAAATTGAATTAGATACATGGATGAAACTGTCAAGGAACAAAAAAAAAAAATTACTTTAACAAGATTTCTCTAGCCAAGAGAAGTCAGTTACAAGCTTTGCTATAGTCTTCAAAGGCTTTGTGTAAAATGTTCTATTCATTAAAATAAAAACTAAAGAGAGATAAGATTCCACATCAGTACTCCCCCTGTCCCAGGCATGCCTAGAGGCCCATATTCCAGGCCATTTTGGATTTTGTGAATCAGAGAACTTTGTCATATGGAGTTTGGACTCAGGGCTTTGTATGCTGAGCAAATGTTTTATATCCCCCAGGTCCATAAGTTAAAAACCTTTGTGATAGAGCCAAGTATCCTTGGTACAGGAAAGACACTTGAGTAGAGACCACGATATTTATTCATGATTAGTGTTGTATTTTTTTTAAATCCTTTTTTCAGGTCAGAGGATTTTTATGTGTTTTCTATATTGGAGCAATTATAAATAAAGTCACTAGAAATATTCACATGTAGTTTTTTTTATGTGAATACACATTTCTATTTCACAGCCAATGCTTAAAAGTGAGATTTCTAGCTTATATGGTCTTCTCTCTCTTTCTCTCTCTCTCACACTCACACAAATAGAATTTTTTTCATACAATGTATTCTGGTTATAGTTTTTCCTCGCCACCTCCCCACACCCATTCGTGCTGTCTCTCATAAAATAGACATCTAAAAGAAAGAAAGAAAAAGAAAAGCATTATAAAATAAGATAAAATAAAAACAAAGTGGAATAGGACACAACAAACAAGAACAATCCAAAGCAAAAGCACAGAAAACACACAGACACGGAGACGCAAACATTCACACACTGAGAAATCCCATAAAGACCTAGCAACTGAGAAGCACAGCTACTCTTCCCCTACCCACACTACAACCTATCATCGGTTTCCGTTCTGAACTCAAGCTCTGTGTGTGGCTGCCTATCTCATCTTAGGATGTTTTCCCTGCACCAAAGTCTGTGCACCATGCACGTACCTGGTGCCTGAGGAGGCCAGAACTGGGTATCCTGTGGGTGTTGGTACAGAACCCTTGGCCCTCTGGAAAAGGAACCAGGGCTCCTAATTGCTGAGATGTCTCATCCTACCTGTTTTCCTTATAACTCAGGTTTGGTGTAGCACTTCCTCCAACTGGGCGGGTTCCGCCCAACAGTTACCTAGCAACAGCCAGTTCTGAGCCTGGCTCACAAATATGAAGATATTCTCTCTCTCTCTCTCTCTCTCTCTCTCTCTCTCTCTCTCTCTCTCTCTCCTTTCCCCCCTCTCTCTCCCCCTCCCCTCTCTCTCCCCCCTCCTCCCTCTTCTCTCCCCTCTCCCTCTTCTCTCTCCCTTCTCTCTCTCTCTTTCTCTCTCTCCCCCTCTCCCCCCTCTCTCTCCCCCTCCCCTCTCTCTCCCCTTTCTCTCTTCTCTCCCCTCTCCCTCTTCTCTCTCCCTCCTCTCTCTCTCCCTCCCTCCCCCCCTCTCTCCTACTGTCTCCCTTTCTTCCCCACATACCCACATATCCCCAGCCTGCCTCTTTCCCTTCCTCTCTTCTCTCTTTCTGTTCTCTGTCCTCCCTCCCTTCTCTGCCTGTCCTCTGGCTGATTTCTCAGAGGATCACTTCAGCATGAACCTGCCCAGTTGGAAATCTCTGCCTTCTCACGTACTAACTAACCATTGTCCAAATATTTTCTTTTATTAAATTTCCACTACTGAGTTTTAGACTTTCATTTTATTTATTAGGTTTGGTTTTATTTTTACTTTTAATGAACACACGAGGTGACAAGCTTCGTGTTTTGGTTGGTCACACACACACCCTTCCCTCCACCCCCCCACCACCACGTGTTTACTGACTTTGACTTTTGTGTGTGTACCAGGGAGACCTTTCTCTAAGGAGAGCCCCAGAAAACACATTTTCCCTCCATTGTTCCAAAAGAGAAGAAGGGGGAAAGAGCTGGAAGGCCTGTGTGCTGAAGGGCAGAGGGATCCACCATAGGTAAAACTGGTAAATGTTTATGGCTAAAAACAGAGGAGAAAACAAGCGATTGGCCCTCATGCCTGAGACCTCACTGAGGATACTAAAGTGCCAGCTGCTTTCAATATTTTGTAAAGATTAAAAAGAAAGAAGAAAATCTTACTGTTTTGTTAACATATATCATCTCTTCTAATCTTCCCTGGATAATACCCCTCCCTGTTAACTTTTCTTCAGAACTGGGGACTACAGTTTGAAATTGAACTAACTTGCGCCACAACACACATTTCTTAAAACAATGATGCTTGGGATCACTTTCCTTTTAAAATACCACACAGTTCCGGGGTGTTTTCACCAGCCCGCTGCCTTCAGTGGATAAAGAGGACCTGGGAGATCCAACCCGGTGGTTACAGAAAGACCCTAACTGAGTCACGACACTTGGAGTCGGAGTCACGACACTTGTTACATACCAAAAAGAGAAGTGTGGAACCACAGCACTGCTGGCCTTCATTTCTACTCTTCCCTTGGTAGACATCCCATCCCACAGCCTGGATGATGCTTGAGGCAGTGTCCAGATGAGAGCCACACATAGGGGAAAGGTCACTTCTTCTAAGATAAACATCCCTCCTTCAGCCCCAGGCTCTTCTTCCAGCTAATTGGTCAGAACCGAGTCACGTGGTTGCCTCTACTATTTGAACTAGGCTTACCATTAGCTGGCCTAATAGAGTCAAGATTGACTGTAGCAGCTAGGGTGTGTGTGTGTGTGTGTGTGTGTGTGTGTGTGTAACTTCCAAATGAGCCAAAGCAGTTTAGCTGTCTCACAAGTCTGGTTGATTTTCTCAGCCTTCTGTGGTCTTTGAGCTCTTTGACAGCTATGTAGAGACCTCGTTAAACTGTAGTAAATTTTTGTGTACCCAAAATCAGGGTACACGAGGATGCAATGGGTGATTGTTTTGTATGGCTTAGTTGTGTATCTATTTGTAAATTCAGCTCTTTGGTCCTTATCAGCCTGTGTGGTTATTTAAATCTCCCACATGGGTTATAATAGCTTATTAATTCCCTTACTAATCACTGTGTTAAATAAAGCCTTTGACAAGTTGAGTTTGTAACTTTTATGCCTTTAAAGAGATTTGCCTTTTCCTTAAAATTGTGGAGACCCTATAAAGAAAAAAAAATACCAAACCCACCAAACAAAAGGTAGATATCAAAAGTACATACTGTAGTGGCATTCTAAGGAATTTCAGGAAAGAGATTTAGTAAGGCAGGTGAAGAAACAAAGGTGTTGCCTGCCAATTGTTGGAACAGCTTCCTGAGAAAAAAGATGCTGAACTCTTTTTTTTCCTCTTTTGTTTTTCAATCAAGGGTTTCTCTGTGAAACCCCCCCCCCCCCCAGCTGTCCTGGAACTCACTCTGTAAACCAGGTGGGCCTGGGACTTGAAGATCTGCCTGTGTCTGCCTCCCCACCCAGCTAGATGGTGAGTTCTTACATTGGAAACTCGGTAGAGGAGTGTTATCCCCTTTTTCTATCAGCATGTGGACTTCACTGAAGAGAGCGACAGAGCTCATCAAGCCGACCTGTTTGTTACCTGTCTGCCCACCATAGACACAGACTCGGAGAACATTTGAGAAACCTGTGTTACGCTTTGATCATCATGTGAGACCACAGTTAACTCTGGCAGGCTTATCGGTCTGGCAGTTAGTCTAGTTGTTAGCAGCTAGACTCCAGCTGAACAAGGCATGGGTCAGTTTGGACAGGTTCAGGCCACAGGCAGTATGAGCAAAATGCTAGTCCCGGGGGACTGTTCACCCTCATACCCAAAATAAGTCACATTTACATTTGCAGGGAAAGTTTGTTGGAACTTGATACTGGTGACCTTTTGAAAATATATCACAAATCAATTTTCTTACTAAAAAAAGTCATTGCCATCTCATTTTCTATTCCATTTCAAGAGATCTCTTTGAGACTAGTTTAGGTTTTTTTTTTCTACCATTTGTGCTATTCAAACAAGACATGAATAGTTTAGATATAGATTGTCCCAGGAGAATAGTGTTACTGTCAATGTAACCTAGTTAGTAAGAAATACTAAGAGGGCTGAGGGGATGGCTCAGCCCTTAAGTGAAGAACGCCTCTTGCAGAGAATTCAGTTTGGTCCCCAGCATCCACATCAGGTGGCTCACAACTGCCTGTAACTCCAGCTCTGGCGGAACTAACACTTTTAGCCCCTGTGGGCACCTGCACACACACACACACACACACACACACACACGTAAAAGTTAATAAAAAATAAATATTTTTAAAAAGAAAATGGGGCTGGAGAGATGTCTCAGAGGTTAAGAGCACTGACTGCTCTTCTGAAGGTCCTGAGTTCAATTCCCAGCAGCCACATGATGGCCCACAACCATCTGTAATGGGATCTGATGCCTTCTTCTGGGGTGTCTGAGGACAGCGACAGTGTAATTACATATAATAAATAAATAAATACATACATCTTTAAAAAATAAAAAGAAAATGAATACATTGGTTGTATGAAAAACTCTAAGTATGAATATAAACATCATAGTTATCGAAGGCATGCATAGAAGGATTTGTTACAGAAAAATCACTCGTAACTGTTCAGCACTGTGAAAAGTAATAATATGGATTCCTGTTATTAATTGCTAAAACTCACATTTTGTATCCAAGTATGGTTTCCATAATTTTATGTGTGAAAGGTTTTCCTTCTAAATATATCCATGGAGATGCACTTTTACACAAGTTGACTTGTCTTACTTGGGGTTACGCTATTGCGATGAACCACCACGACCAAAAGCAATCTGGGGAGGAAAGGGTTTCTTTGCCTTACACTTCCGTGTTGTATTCACCACTGAAGAAGTAAGGACAGGAACTCAAACAGGTCAGGGGCCTGAAGGCAGGAGCTGATGCAGAGGCCATGGGGTAGTGCTGCTTACTGGCTTGCTCAGCCTGCTTTCTTAAAGAACCCAGGACCACCAGCCCAGGCCTGGGCCCTCCTCCACCAATCACTAACTAGGAAAATGCTCTATGGGCTTGCCTATAAGCAAGATCTTAGGGAGGCATTTCCTCAGCTGAGGTTCCCTCTGCTCAGATAACTACAGTTTGTATAAGGTTGACGTAAAACTCGCCAGCACATAACTCTAATAGTGAAAGTGGTTCTAATTTGCTTTACATATTTTTAAAAAGATCTCTGAGTGTGTGTGTGTGTGTGTGTGTGTGTGTGTGTGTGTGTGTGTGTTGGGTGTGTGTGTGTGTTTTGTGTGTGTGTGTGTGTGTGTCTGTCTGTCTGTCTGTCTGTCTATGTGAATGTATGCCCTGTGCATGTAGGTGCCTAAGGAGGTCAGAAAAGACTATCTCATCCCCTGGAGCTGGACTTATAAGGAAAACAGTGAGACTCTGAGCCATTGAGCTGTCTCACTGCTGTAAGAAGCCGCCTGGGAATTTAGCCTTAATCTTAGAAAAGGAGAAGTAACTCCTGAAGATAGAAAGCCAGGAGGATGGTGTGGGGGAGGAGCATAGGCAGAGGAGGAGGTATTGGTGGGGGGAAGAGCTGGGCAGCAGAGGTATTGGTGGCCTTTGCCACTCTTTAGAGAGTGAGGAAGCTTAGCAGGAGGCCTTAGAGCAGATACCAAGGATGGGTAAACGCTGGAGCTCCGCTGGGTAAAGAACAGCGAGGCTCTTCTAGGGACCCAGACAAAGTCTCTGTTTGAGTCAATGAGAAAATTCCAGAAATGGTGTCGGTTGTACAAAAAGGTGAATGCATTCAATGTCACAGAATTTCACACTTTAAATAGGTTAAGATTATGGCAACACACACACACACACACACACACACACACACACACACTTCAATGGTTATAAATATGTACATGTTTTGCCACAATAAAAAAAGAAAGCCTTGAAATGTCATGTTTGATATCGAGGCTTGAGTCTCAGATTATTGAGGGCAACAGTTTCAGCTCTACGGGTAAACTGAGGTAGATGAGGTCAGAGAGCTCGCAACCAGAGACTCAGGCAGGACTAACACTGAAGCCCAGCTCACAGTTCCCCAGGCCTCTTATCCCTACACTGTCAACAACTGGGGTTTTGGGGACACACAGTGGCATAGACACCACGCCCTCAGAGCACTGCCCACTCCTTGTTTGTCTGTTTATGTGTCTGGTTCATTTTAGATGATAAACTCATTGAGGGCAGGGCCCTTGGGTTTGTACAGATGTTTCAACAGCCAGCAGCTTGCCCACACATAGTAAAACCTGAAGGAAGATTTGCTAAGTGGATGAATAAATAAACAAAGGAGCCAACTTCCCATGGGCCAGCAGAGGCTACCCAGGCTGGGAGATGAGTATCAAGAAGCAATCTGGATGTTTCTTTGCTTCGTTCATCAGCTATAGACTATTAGACCTGAATCTGAATGCAAGAAACAATAATTTAGTTAAAAAAAAATATATATATATATATATATATTGAGTTTGAAAAACAATATCATTATCCACATTCATGAAAAATTACATGAAGATATATGTTTACAATTTTATTAGAGAGCAGAAGCACACATTAAAGAATAAGGTTCCCTCCCCCACCCCCCACCCCAGATGCCCTTGAACTTTGGGACCTGTTTCAAACTTTACAGTGCATGGTAGCTGTTTTCAAGAAAAGTGAAGTCTGGTGCCCTCTTGTGGTTTTCTATTTAAAAGACAACTGTAATGAAGTTCTGTGTTGCTGGGGCATGTGTATTCAATCATGCCTAATTGCTGTCTTTGAGACCCGTTGCTGCTTTCACTGGCATGTCTCTTAGCAAATTCATATCAGAATGTTCCACAGGCTAAAGGTATAGTTATGTGGTTGTAATCTTTTTGTATAAGCTTATGAAGTTGCTTTAGTAAATGCGTAATGAGACCACAGATGAAAGATCTTTTCATAATTCCACAGTCTCAGAAGGTCAAGGCCAGAAGAATTCAGGATCTAGCACATGTCTTTTTTTCCTGGTAGCTCCTCTATCATTGTCTCCCTCAACCCTCAGACAACTAGCTGCTCATCTTTCAAGGTGCTCTTTCTTTCTTTCTTTCTTTCTTTCTTTCTTTCTTTCTTTCTTTCTTTCTTTCTTTCTTCCTTCCTTCCTTCCTTTCTTTCTTTCTTTCTTTCTTTCTTTCTTTCTTTCTCCTCCTCCTCCTCCTCCTCCTCCTCCTAGTGTGACACATATGTATAGGCATATGAATATGCATACCCACCCACATGCATACATTTAGAGACCCAATGATATCAGATGTCTTCCACTACAGCTCTCGGCTTATAACCTCTAGATGGGTCCCTTCATTGAACAGGAAGTTTGGTGCTTTGGCTGGGCTGAACAAGAAGTTGCTAGGAGGATCTGTCTATCTCTGCCCCCATCCCCATTCTGCGATTACAGCCATGATCATCAATGTGGACAATGGGGATTAAAACTTGGGCTCTTGTCTTAGTTAGGGTTTTACTGCTGTGAACAGACACCATGACCAAGGCAAGTCTTATAAAAAACAACATTTAATTGGGGCTGGCTTATAGGTTCAGAGGTTCAGTCCATTATCATCAAGGTGGGAGCATGGCAGCATCCAGGCAGGCATAGTGCATGCAGAGCTGTGAGTTCTATGTCTTCATTCAAAGGCTGCTAGTAGAAGACTGATTTCCAGGCAACTAGGGTGAGGATCTTATGCCCACACTCACAGTGACACACCTACTCCAACCAGGTCACACCTATTCCAACAAGGCCACACCTCCAAATGGTGCCACTCCCTGGTTCAAGAATATACAAACCATCACAGTTCTCCTTATCACAGAGCAAGAGCTTTTACACATTAAGCTGTTTCCCAGGTTAAATACTAGTTTTTAACCAGGGCAATGGAAATATAATGTGAATAAATTGTTATATACATTTTTAAAAGATTTGTTTATTCATTTTAATGAGTACACTGTCACTGTCTTCAGACACACCAGAAGTGGGCATTGGATCTTATTACAGATGGTTGTGAGCCGCCATGTGTTTGCTGGGAACTGAACTCAGGGCCTCTGGAAGAGCAGTCAGTGCTCTTAACCACTGAGCCATCTCTCCTGCTTACTTTCAATTGCTGTATTAAAACATCCCAACCAAAAGCCACTTGGAGAGGAAGGGTTTGCTTGGCTTGCATGTCACATCACAGTCCATCATGAACTGAAGTCTGGTCCTGAAGGCAGGAACCCAGAGGAAGAAACTGAAGCAGAGGCCATGTGGGGAATGGTGCTTACTGGCTTCTTGCTCAGCCTGTGTTCTTATAGCACCCAGGACCCTGTCACCACCCCTAGTGACGTGGGTCCTCTTACATCAGTCATTAATGAGGAAAATTCCCCCATCAACTTGCCTACAGGCCCATCTGTTGGAGGCACTTTCTCAATTGAGGCTTCCTCTTCCCAGATGACCCTAGCTGGTGACAAAAAGTCTAGTCAGCACACAAGGGTACTTAGGCATCAATCCCTTGATTGTAAGTTATCCAATTTTAGTGGTCAGTCATGATCATATAAATACTAGCAGCACTGACAGACTCAGCAGGATGTGTGTGCATCTGTGTGTGTGTGCATCTGTGTGTGTGTGTGCATCTGTGTGTGTGCATCTGTGTGTGTGTATAATTTAATAATAATTAAAGAAGTAAAGGTTTTCTTTAATCATTTGAGGAGGCTAAGGGGTATGGGAAGAGTTGGAGGGTGACGAAGGAAGGGTGGAAATGATTTAAATAGAATATTCGTGTATAAAATTTTTAAAAACATACTTAAAATTTGATTTAAAATAATTATTTTCCCAATCACAAAGGGCTGGTAACTTGCCTTGTGTTCATCTGACTTTCATTAACAGACATGTTTCATGAGTGCAATTTCTGTCTTGAGGCCAATAACTGCTCACTCCTATCCACCCGAGGCTCAGCACGCTGAACAATAAATACCCATCCGGTGGGTCAATGAAATAGCCAGGCGCGAATTTGTGTTCAAAGCAAAGAACAGGCAAAAACTCTAAGTAGATCCTCTGTTTGTAACTTTGTATGTACAGATTCAGTTTGCACTGACTCAAAGATGTTGTTTAAATTCCTATGTAACTGAACCTGCACTGGCTTCATTTCTTGCCGGCCGTTCCTAAACAATGCAGAATAACAAAACACTTACGTAGACCTCACAGTTTATTAGGTGTTCTGAGTGATCGAGGGATGACTTCAGTATATGGGAATGTGATGGGGTACTCACCAGAGAAGACTGTTTGGATGGGTAGGCATATATGCACAAAACATTTTGGTAGATTTTAAAACCTTATTTAGATGCTAGAAGTAACCATCTCTACCCAGCAACCTTAATTAATCAGACTAAATAATGAATAGACTGAAATTATAGTCCTGGGCAGCAGTGAGTGTCAGGAGTGTTGTGTAGAACTCTCAAATACTGGACTCTGTAGTCTCTCTTCACTAGTTACACCGCTTATGTAACTGGTTTCTCTGCCTTCGCATCCTCACCTATAACAGAGACTAAAACTTGCGTGTTTTGCTATTTTTTTTAAAGTCTAATGCACACAGAGACCGACAGTTAGTACATTAATTTAAGCTGTTATTGATGCTTACGGTGTGGTTTCTGTCAGGTCAGCCTACATCAGGGAGCATCACTGTGTGATATTTTGCTTTTCTTTGTTCTAGCTTCAGACTGTGATGAGTGATTTCTTTCATAAAGTTTACCACATCTATCATGTTATCTTTGCCTTCAGGGTCACCTCTAACTCTCTCTCTGTCTCTGTCCCTGTCTCTGTCTCTCTCTCCCCCCGCCTCCTCATTTGCACCCCCTTGTGTATGTCTTGTCTATACCCCTGGACATGTCCTAATTTTGAGGGTCACTGGCTCAAGACAACTCCTTATGTCACTGGTTGGCATTCTTGCCCATATAGAAGGAGCCTACCCACTTGCTTTCCTGTGGGAATTGTTCTGAGTCCACCTTCCCCAAAGGAAGAAGGGTCAGTGAGTATTTTTGTAGTGAGATCTTTGAACCCAAAGGTCTTAATAGTGTCAACCTTTTGATGCAATCTGACTGAAAAGCTCAGCTTAGAGCTTCTTGGTAAATGACTAATAAACACATACCAACAAAACACAAGTAATGTTTGGGTAAGTACGGTGAAACATGATTGTAATGTCACACTCTGGAAGGTGAGACAGGAGGATCCCCAATTCAAAATCCACCTGGAAGCACACAGAATCTAAATACACACACACACACACACACACACACACACACACACACACACATCACACTTAAGTTTGGGTATTAACTATACTTTTGTTTGTGAGTGAGCCTCATGTAGCCTAGGTTGGCCTAGAACTCACTATGTAGCAGAGGCTAGCCTTGAACTCCTAAACTCCTGCCTTTATTGCTCAATTTCTGAGATCACAGATGTGAGCCATCATATTCAGTTCAGTAGTGACTAATTTAATAGTTACTGATTGTGGGTCTGTGTTCTGCATAAGCGCAGATGACAAGGCTACATTTTATCACCACCGCCATTGGGGTGTGGAAGTGGCACAATGAAGCCTAAGATGGGGCCCCAGCCCAGGTGAGAAACAGCGCAGCCTGAGGCCAAGTTGGCAGGGGTTCGGGGCATCCAGTCCCCACTGGGAACCTCGTGGAATCGGGAATGAGAGGGTCAGGGGGAGGGGGAACTCTCGCTTAGGTTAGGGGGTGAGGAGGGCAGAGGAACCTTCTGCTAGCGAGGCTCTGTATGATGAAGGCTTCTTCCCACAGCGGTTCTTGATGAAAGAGACAGTCTTTGTTTGTCTAAACTGTTTATTCATTGTTCATCATGGAAAGTGGGTGCAGATGACTTACTCAGTGTGGACCAGAGATTAAATACCTTCTGCAGGAAGGGATGTCCAGGAAGGGAAGCTTATTGGCTAAGCTCTCAGGCTGGTCCATCCAGATACCTCATTAGCACGGAGAACTGGGCTCTATGCTACAGGACAACTAGTGGTCACGCTCTTCATGTGGGGTGTTTTGGTCATGTGTTCCAGGACAGGAACCGGATCAGAGTAGATGAAACTCCTACCATTCTCAGATACATGAAGTACCAGGGTTTCTGAATTCGCTCACCCTTCCCGGTTTTTGTCTGGTGACACAGTTCTACTTGCCCCACAACTGATGACAACCTCTAACTTAGTAAAAGAGTGGAACTTAAGACAGACACATGCTAGTGTCTCCCACAAGGAGCAGAAGATGTATTTAGACATCAGCTAGGGAGGGTATGTCTTCATTATTGTACTTCGGAGTCTTACTCCACAGCCACACTCTGGGAGACTTTGTCTTTTTGAAGAAACTCAAAGTGCACATAGTAACTGATTAAATAAGTACGTGTCATAAAATATTTAAGAAACTATCAGGCAAACTAAAGTTAAGTTGGCCACAAATCTCATGTGGCTGCATGGAAAGGCAGAGATAATATGAAGGAGGATTATTTTGTGATTTGCAAAGTAGTGAGCTAACGTTACCCTGAGTGAAATGATTGTACAGATTACAATGGGCACAGTCAAGATGGATCGTGGGCCCTGTGAGTGAAGGAACTCAAGGGCCTGGCTATGGTTTGGGTTTTCCTTTTATTTGGTTCAGAAGGAGGAGGAGTTTGGTAGTATGGGGCATGGTTTCTATGGTTTTCTGTTTTGGTTGATAGGTGATGCAATCGTTTTTCTACTGCGCAACTTTCTTCCCATAATATATCTGATTTTAATCCTAAGCATGCCTAGTTTTATACATAGGCATTGGATGGTAGATAAGGGATTGTCCCTAAAAATTCACTTGAAAGACGGGTCGCTTTGTTGAGTGGGCTCCCCAAAACAATTTAGACCCAAACCAATAGGGTCAGCCTTCCTGTTCTCCCTACCCAGACACATTGGGAACACATTAGAATAGGAACAATCTAGATTTGATTGTTAAGGCTGGAAATATGTATATCATTACTTAGAAAATGGTGTGTGTGTGTGTGCGCGTGTGTGTCTCAATGCAGGTGGAGATCAGCGGTTGCTAGGTGCATTGTTTAGAGAGTGGCATGTGAGCATAGCACCTGCAATAAAATAATGAGGTTGCCAAGTGAGTTTTTAAAAAGGTGTGAGTGTATGTGTTTGTGTATGTGTGTGTGTGTGTATATATATGTGTGTATATGTATGTGTTTGTGTATGTGAGTGTGCATGTATGTGTGTATGTGGGGTGTGTGTGTGTGTGTGTGTGTGTGTGTGTGTGTGTAAAACCAAGCAAAGTGCAGCAATGCTTGAGTGATCCAGTCCTCCATCTTCTCCAAACCTCACTGTGAACAGGCTTTTAAATGTCATCCATTCTACTGGGCGTCGTCTCTAAAAGCTGGTCATGCCAACGCTCTGACAGTCTTCGGAAAGCCTCTCCACACAGGTGTGGGGACCCCACCCTGCCTGTGGCAGAACAGAGTGCAGGAGAGAGGCAGCAGAGACAACTCAATACAGGCTTATCGAAGAGCTGGGGCTAGGAATGGGCGCGCAGATTTATGTTCGAGCCCAGCTCAAAGTAAGGCCACCCCAGATCTCAGCTGTGTCATCCTGAGGTTCATGATTTCCTCAGACCACAGTGTGGGCAGTTAGGTGTGGCTCTACAGAACAGAACATTTCTTTTGACTTTACCAAAGCACAAAACCACACTCTGAGTAATTCCACGTGTTGGGCTTGGATAAAGACAAGCTGGGACATCCCACGGTTTTAGTGAAGCTGTAAATGTGTCACACTGCTCTCTGCCAACAGAGAACAGGAGACAAGCAAGCAGGCAGGCTAGAGAGGCCAGTGAGAGTCAGGAAGGCCATGTGTCCCTGTGCCCCCCCAGGATGTGTGGTTTTAGCACTAACCACTCTATGTCAGTGAGTTAAAAAAAAAACAAGGTCTGCTTGAGTAGAAGCTGGAGAAAGGGTGAAGTGACCAGAGCTCAAAGCCTTGAGTAGAAGAGAGATGTCGCATAATCACTAGCTGCTACAGAAGTGTTTTTCATGTCTCCTCAAAGACCATAAGTTATAGCTGCACAGTAAGAAATTTGGGTGTGTGAAGATAAGCTGCAAACAAAGAGATGTTCTTTAGGGGAGTGTTCCAGAAGTACTACTAACACAAACACAATCAGTGAAAGCAGGAACAAGGCTGGAAGGAGCACAGGATTCCTTCCCTGCCCAGCAGTCTCCACCCAGAGGCCACTGGTTCTTCCTGCCCTTTTGATGACACTGTGGGTTAAGCTGTCTCCACCTCCACATGCTGAAGTTCTAAACCCACCCAGTTTTGGTCAGGACCTTATTTGGAAAGAGAGGTTTTGCGGATGTAATCAAGTTGTGATCGTGCCATGCTACTTTAGGGTATACTCAGTGACAGTGGTCCTTAAAGAGAAATTTGAAGATTGGCATGCTAGTATATGCCAGTAATCCCCACATGAGAAAGGGCTGAGGCCACCCTGGACTGTAGAAACAACAAAAACAAGCTGGGAGCAAATCACAGAGGAGGGGACCAGAAGGAAGAGGAGGGGTGGGGAGGGGTGGATTTGGACACAGAGACACATGTTAGGGAGGAAGACTATCTTAGTTATTTCCTATTGGCGTGAAGAGACTCCACAATCGAGGCAACTCTTATTAAAGAAAGCATTTAACTCGGGCCTTGCTTGCAGCTTTAGAGGATTAGCCTGTGGTCATGGTGGGAGCAGGTAGACACGGCACTGGAGCAGTAGCTGAGAGCTTTATATACCGACCCACAGGCAGCAGGCAGAAAGAGTAGGCAAAGCCCACCCCCCAGACACACCTCCTCCAACAAGGCCATGCCTCCTAATCTTTCCAAAACAGTTCATCCCTGGGCACTACGCATGCTAACCTATGAGCCTATGGGGCCCAATCTTATCCAGATCTCCACAAAGATGAGATATGAAGTTAAAGATGGAAATTGATGGCTTCTAAAGGCAGGGATTACTCAATACTATTGGCGACCACAAGAGTCTAGGACTGAGGCATGGAGCAGATTCTCTCCCAGAGTGTCCTCGAGTAAGCCAACCCTGCCCGGTACCTGGATTCCAGCCCCACCCCCACCAGAACTGGAGAGAAGACAGCTCTGCTATTTTAAGCAGCCCAGATTATGGCTATTGGCTCTGAGAGTCTGCGGGAATGAACGCAAGGGCTTCCACACACATGACTGATCACTTACTTAACGAAGATGAATTGAGAAAGCTCAGTATTCTATCCTCATTATGAGAGAATCCAAGCAGAGTGACAAACAGAGGAGGTGTTATAGCTGAGATGTGACATGTGCCCTCCAAGCCTGGGTTTGAACATCAGGTCTCTGGCTTGTGCATTAAGGCCTTGAGGATGTGGGACCTGAGGGATGGAGGTAGGCTCTAGGATTGATGGTTACACCCACCCCTTCCACTCATGGTTCCTGTGATGGTTTGTGTATCCTTGGATCAGGGAGTGGCACCATCTGGAGGTGTGGCCTTGTTGGAATAGGTGTGACCTGGTTGGAGTAGGTGTGTCACTGTGGGTGTGGGCATAAGATCCTCACCCTAGTTGCCTGGAAGTCAGTCTTCCACTAGCAGCCTTTGGATGAAGACTTAGAACTCTCAACTCTGCATGCACCATGCCTGCCTGGATACTGCCATGCTCCCACCTTGATGATAATGGACTGAACCTCTGAACCTATAAGCCAGCCCCAATTAAATGTTGTTTTTTTTATAAGACTTGCCTTGGTCATGGTGTCATGAGATTGTCTTCCCAGAGCTCATTGATGTCTCCATCCCATGGTCTAAAACAAAACAATAACAGCAACAATAAATTTACAATACAAAACAACAAAACATACCTTTAAAAAGTATGTAGAGTATGTGTACATTGTTTAATAAATAATTATATATACAATATACTTTGTTTTCATCTGGTTGGAGCTGTGACAGAACACCTGGAGCTGGAAGATTTAAGAAGCACTTAAGTAGCTGCTTCCAGCTCTGGGGCTGGGAAATCTGAGACCAAGGTCCTAAATGCACCTCTGATAAGAGCTTCCTTCTCTTTGCATCTTCACAAGGCAGATAGGAAGGGAACAAATGTGTTCCAGTGAGCCCTTTTCATAAGGACAGCTACTAATCCTTTCATGAGGTGGAGCTCTCATGACCTAAACACTCCCCCTGAAGCTCAACACCCTGCCTGCTGCACCAGGAATTAAGTTCACAGCCTGTGAATCCGGGAGGCCTATCTCAGATATTAGAAGATTACCATAACCTCACAAAACCTCTAGCCTAACCCAAGAGGGAGAAGCTGCCCTAGGTGTTGTGCCATATATATATGTGTATATTATAGTATACAGCCATATACATCCCTCAAAAAATGGAGTTTGATATTATCTCTTTTGAATATAAATATAAATATTTATATGCAATATAAATAGAAGTAAAACCATCTGTATTTTTTATGTCTACCTGTAATGGCTATTCCTGTTGTCAAATTGACTGTATCTGGAATGAACTACAATCCAGAAGTTGGTACCGGGGACTGGGTAGTGCTGTGACAGGCCTGACCATGCTTTTGTTTGGAAGAATGTGGATTTGGAAAGCGGTGGAATGCTTTAAGTGGGGCTCAATGGACATCCTAGGAGGAATATGGAAGATTTTATTGCTGAGAGTGATTTGAACTGTGCAGACCAAGCTCAAGAGGTTTCAGAGGAGAGCTTCAGTATGTGGCCTGGAGACTGTTTTTGTGGTATTTTGGTGAAGAATGTGGCTACTTTTGTCCTTCTCTGAAGAGTCTTCCTGAGGCTAAGTTGAAGAGACTCAGATTAATTGCATTGACAAAGGAAGTCTTAGAAACACCTATCATAGACTTTGTTTTCTGGTTTTGTCTCATGAAGAGCATTTTAAACAAGCCTAGCAGGCTGAGAAAGGAAAAATTATAGCATTGAAGTTGCCTTGGAGACCCTAAGATGTTCAAGATGCCAGAGCCCAAAATGCTAACGATACCAGCATCGTGGGATACCTGCCTAGGAAAGCTGCTAACAGGGAGTAGAACCGGCCCAGGAGAAAGAAGTTTGTTGCTGTCAACAAAGATGAAAAAGGAGATGGAGATCTAAAGACTGCCTTGACATCAGCCATGGAGATGTAGAATTTGGAGTTTGTCCAGCTTGTTTCCTGTCTTGCTTTGGGGGTTACCATTAAGTTATTGGATGACTCACAGAAGAGACTTTGAACTTTGGACTTTTAACATTGTTGAGACTGCTATAGACTATGAGGACTCTTGAAGTTGGACTAAGTGTATTCTGCATTATGCTATGGCTAGGTATGGCCCCCATAAACTCATCTTTGAACAAGCCTATAGGAGCCAGGGAGTAGAATGTGATAGTTTGCATATGCTATGCCCACAGAGTGGTATTAGAAGGTGTGACCTTGGAGCAGGTATGTCACTGTGCATGTGCGCTTGAAGAAGCCAGTATTCTGCTAGCAACCTTCAGATAAAGATGTAGGACTCTTAGCTCCTCCTGCACCATGACTACCTAGATACTACCATGTTCCCACCTTGATGATAATGAACTGAACCTCTGAACCTGTAAGCCAGCCCCAATTAAATGCTGTCCTTATAAGAGTTGCCTTGGTTGTAGTGTCTGTTCACAGCAGTAAAACCCTAAGGATTGATTTGCTTTCTTTCTATCTATCTATCTATCTATCTATCTATCTATCTATCTATCTATCTATCATTTATCTACCTATCTATCTGAAGCAGGGTCTCACTCTATTGCCCGGGGTTGACTTGACACAATGTAGCCCAGGCTGGCCTTGAAGTCACAATGATCCCTTGCTTAGCTCCCAAGCCCTAGCCTATAAGCACGAGTTATCACATCACTGATGCTTGCTTTTTCTCTCTTACCAACCCTCACTTTCTTCCTCTCTCTCCTTCCTTTGTCCTCTCTCCCTCTCCCCTCCCTTCCTTCCACCCTCCCCATCTTTCTTTTCCTTTTCTTCTGAGGTGCTGGGGATAACACGCATGGCCTTGTGCATGTTAGTCAAATTCTCCGTCACTGAACCATGTCACAAGTTGTAACTAACACCTACATTGTTGACAGTGACCTGGTCATTTTATTATGAGACTCTTGCTCTCAGAGCACTTTAATTTATTCTACTTTACTTTTTGTTTGGTCATTTTTGCCTGTACCACAAGGGTCTAGCAAAAATCGTTATCGTTAAATTGGCCTTCCCTTGCCCCACACCTCATTCCAGGTTTTCTGGAGTTTCTAGAAAGACAGACTTTTTTCCCAGGCTGCTCAGAAATAAACCTAGCTCAGGATTCCAGCATCCCAATCTCCCCACTGAAGCCTATAACCATGCCACCAAGCAAGGACTACAAAATGCTTTTATGTCAAGCACAGAGACTAAAACCCCCAGAGTGCTCAAAAGTAATGCAGTTTTGGAGCCAAGTGATGGGAGTGGAGCAGTTAACCACGACTTCCCTGTAAAGAAAGAATTTTATAAAGGGTTTTCCAAAGTAAACAAACCACCACATTTTATAGGACTCCTGCTCTGGTGTGCATTCATATCCTTTGAATAATATCAAGAATCTAATTCCAGGGTCTTATAAAGCAGTAGGAATGTGTCTTGTAAGTCTAGCTGGGCCTTCTGGTTCTATTTCCGTGTCCTGTTTGTGCCACTGGACTTCGTCTGTGATCTCCGGATGTCTTCTCCGGTTGAACAGGAGCCCGGAAGCCATTCCTCTGGTTGCTCTTGTTTCCGAGTTGGTTTTCCAGTCATTGACATTGTCTGACATGGAGGAATGGTCATTCTGGGGGAGAGATTGTCAGAAAAACAGAGGGAGACTAACAAACAAAAACAAAACACAGCCCTAAGACAAAACTCCACTTCTCTTTTGGCAATGAAGCTAGAAGCTTCTACTCTGGCTGAATCTTCCTGCTGTTCAGCTGTCACTCACACTCCACAATGGGTGGTTTGCCACCCGCGTGTAGTTGTAAAACATGCATCAACACGTTCCTGCCCAGATTGTCTTGGCCAAGTAGAGTTTGTAGAGATGTGTTCAGGGGCACTTGTGTATGTGGAGTGGGGATCTTTTTGAATACAAAAGAATCTCATGGGTACAGTCAGCCCACTGCCTGGAGTAAATGCTTGAATCTCTGGACTCCTCACCTCACCTCTCCCTCTGTCCTCAACTCCCATTGTCTTTGTTTCTGTCTCTTGTGTAGACCAGATACTCTGTTACCAATAAGATAGCATTTAAGTTCATGACGACCTTGTGGTGCTGGGGCCAGCCTAACTGCCAGGGCTTCTTGGATAGGGCATATTGGTGTGACTCCATGCTTAAGGAGTGTGAGGGCTACAAAAAGCACCAAGAGTTGTCCAGTGGAGCCATTCAGAGACAGGGTCCTAAGACACGATAGAATGTTCTTCTAAGAGCCAGAAAGGAGAGGTTCAACTTCAGAACTAATTTAGTTTATGTGACTGGAACATGTCAAGTGGAGATGTCAGCGTGTTCTCTTCCATCTTGTCCTTGACTATCCCACTCAAAAGGAAAACCCTCAAGCAAAAGTAGGTGACCAGATGTCCCTCTTCTGCCCCATCCCTGGCACATGCTGGGATGGAGTCATGAACTGAATTGTAGAGAGAATCTCTTGTATACTGTATGGAAACATCACCTGTCAATAAAAGCTGATGGCCTATTAGCTGAGGCAAGAAATAGGAGGTGGGAGTTCCAGTAAGGAGAGAGGAACTCTGGGAGAGAGTCACGTGCAGGAAGAGATTCACCCAGAACTCTGAAACTGAGAAGAGGTAACCAGCCATGTGCACTCATAGAATAATAGAATAAACAGGTTGATTAAATTATGAGGTAGTCGAAACAGTCCAAAGCTTGTGGCCTAGGCATTTATTCATAAATAATAAGTCTCAGAGTAGTAATTTCAGGAACTGAGGTGAGTATGCTAGCACACATCACTCTCTGCTTTCTAACTGCAGGTGCAGTGTAACCAGCTAAACCCAGGTCTTACCAATTCATGAGGCTGGCTGGTCATTGAACCTCTTCAGTCTTCTTGCTTTTCGTGTGCGGACGACAGGTGGTCTCTGCTATATCTGATCCACCCTCCCCCAATTAGGGCTGGAGATTGAACTCAGTCTATCACGCTTACACAGCGAGCACTTTACCTGAGGCAACTCACCAGTCTGGAGTTTGTAGATCAAGCAAATGGAGGGTCGGAGAGCTGATAGACCTCTTTACAATACCTATTGCTTTGTGGGTGTGACACAGTGTACAGTTCCTGTGCTCCAAGTTTCTGACTGGAAAACATGTCTTGAGTAGTTGCTCTATTTAGCAAACTACAGAGAAACCTGGTTGTTTAAAGAAAAAGACAGGTCTTGGGACACAGTACCAAAGTACTTATAACTCTAAGTATGAAAGTCAGTTGAAAAGGGAAAAAAAGATGTCGCTGTCTGCTTCACTAAAAGAGAGATGAGCCGAGAGCTGGCAGCTGTGGACAGAGACCAGCTGGGCTGTGTTCAGATGGTAGATGATACGTCTTGGAGGATCAGCTTGGAGGGAAAGAGAGCAACACCACAAAGGTCTTTATGGGTCAAGCAATGATTATACAGTTTACAAATCCATTTGGATGGGGAGGAAGTAATCCTTGGACATGAGACAAATAGAAACCATCTTTTCCCCATCAAGCAGAAGTTTCAATAAAGGGGGAAAAAGGTGGATTAAAAAGAATTTTTAACTTAATCTTCACAGTAAGTTTGATGACGCCGGGCAGGGGTGGCACATGCCTTTAATCCCAGCACTTGGGAGGCAGAGGTAGGTGGATTTCTGAATTTGAGGCCAGCCTGGTCTACAGAGTGAGTTCCAGAACACCAGGGCTACACGAGAAACCCTGTCTAGAAACAAAACAAAACAAAACAACAAAACAAAATAGTTCGATGACTTTCTGGACATAAGGTTTCAGCAGAATCTCAAGGACTGCAGAGGGACAATGGATAGGTTGTTCTGGTTGACAGGAATCAGTGCTGACCATGGGAACTTGCACAATATACACCCCCTGCCTCGCGCACGCATGCGTGCGTGTGTATGTGTGTTTGAGCTTATAAAAGTAGGCAACTACTATAGAGGTTTTATTCAAAAAAGATGATATTTGTCAAACTCTTACAATGTATCAGAAGTTCTACCACACATACTTTATTGTCTCATTTAATCCTAATTAAAGAGCCACATAATCAAGTGTTATTGCCTTTGACAATGGTTATAATAAGTTATAATATTCTCAGTTATAATATTCTCAGTGTTGTTAATAGATAATAAGCTTCACATGTTTATGTATGATTGCTTTAATAAATATTCATATTATTTTAATATTCAAAATTTTCCCACTAAAATAGTCATTTATATATGCAACAAGCAAATAAACTGAGGCTTAGATTGCTTAAACATCCTGTGCACTGTCAAAGAAACAAATATCATATAATAGCATACATTGTTTTTGGTTTTTGATATGGTATAGAAATTTGCTACTATTAGAAAATAATACAAGACTATTGAGGAATCTATATAGAACATTCATATTAATTTCAGAGAGAGAAAAACAATAGCCAGATAATCTTTCTTTTTTTCTCTTTGAGACAGGGTCTTACTATGTAGCTCTTGGTGACCTGAAACTCACTACGTAGACAAGGCTGGTCTTGAACACACAGAGATGCCTCCTCAATGCTTGGACTAAAGGCATGTATCACCAAGCTCAGGCTAGACGCTGGAATAAAAAGATCTAGCTCCAAAATTGTATCTTCATCTGTTTTTGCTTAGATTCTATAATAATATGATGCCCACTGGTTTGAGGAAAACTACTCAGCTTAGATGCCAGAGTAGAGTCTGATAGAATGTGGAACATTCAGAAGTTTGTCCTTAAAGAGTAAGTATGGAGAGCAATAGAAGACTGTAGCTCTACCTCTTGAGAGCTGTGGCCACCGATGAATAGTTGACATCTGCATAGTGGCACTTGTATTAATATCTAAGATCTAGACATCAAGTGTGTGATTCATTTGGTCTTACATCATCTCTTTGTGCTGGATATTACTGGCATTTCTCCAGGGACCTGAGGCTTAGAGAGAAGCATCTAACCTGATGAAGAAGGTCAACTGTACTCTAATTGGGAGGGTCCCATGACCCAAATAGTGCTGATAACAATCAAGGAGTCTGTGCACTAAGGGCCAGTGTGATCTCCATACTCTTGCACTTTTAGGGGCATGTTTAAAAGAACGACTGGTTTTCCTTTTTTTTTCTTTGTCATTAATCAAAGTGTGTGTGTGTGTGTGTGTGTGTGTGTGTGTGTGTGTGTGTGTGTGTAAGGGTGAGATTCAAGTGGCAAGGATGATACCTGATGGAGACATTTTCTCAGTTGAAGTTCCCTCTTCCAAGTTGACCCTTGATCCAAGTTGGATCAAGTTGACAAACAAAACAAAAACAAACAAACAAATAACCCTAACCAGCACATCTCTCTAAAAGTCTCATGCTCAGAGAACAACAACCTTTTCAAGCTGCTCAGTGCAGTGCTCCACCTGAGGTCTACTGATGGAGACCGAAGGCTGCCAGGTAATTTTATGTGATTCTGAGGCTTCAGATAGTCATCTCTAACCTTCTCACTTCTCCTTCTAATAGTCCAGCCAAGCTTAGCTGGGGGTCACAGCACAAGCCAACCAGGCTTTCCTTTTGCTCTGTGTTATACCTGTTTCTGTCGACTTTTCATCAGTTTAACCAACAGGGCTTCTTTAAAACAGCAGATGCAAAAGGAACATCCCTTCCCCAGGCAGCCTGGTGAGAGTAGTCAGTGCATAGCTCCAGCTACAAAGCACTTGCTACTCAACAGGACAGGCACAAGTCTTTTCCACTGGTGTCACTCTGACTTTGTCTAAGACCAGCTGCTACACCACAGTGATGAGATCACTCTGACTTTGCTACACCACAGTGGTGAGATAAGCCCTTCTTAGCTGTCTCTTTGGTTGGTTCTGCCTACCTCTCCTTCTTCACAGAGCCCTAGTGCTGGGTGTTGCACTGTGTCATCAATGTGGACCAGATTGTCACAAGCTACTGCCAGCCAGTCTATAAACAGTGGTGGGAATGAAGTTTATTCTCATATGAGGAAGTTCTTTGGGATGCTAAAAATAGAACTGATTTGTAAATGTAATCAGACTTTTCTCTGCAAGTACAGAGTTGGTATCACCATCATAAATTCACCAGGCTTTTACGTTTATGCTATTTAATTTCCAATTTTCCTTTCCTTCTTTTTGTTTTGAGGCAGGGTCTTACTCTATAGCTCAGGTTGATCTGGAACTCACTATGTAATCCAGGTTGGTCTTGAACTCATGGCACTGTTCCTGCCTCAGCCTCCTAAGTGCTGAGTTTACAAACATGAACCACTATACTCAACATAGCTCATCCTTTCTAATTAAATTTTTAAAAGACGTTTATTTTATTTTTATATCAATATGTGTGTGTGTGTGTGTGTGTGTGTGTGTGTGTGTGCACATGTGTATATCACTCAAGTGTCTCATCAGAGCACAAGAGAGCTGGGCCAGTGGAGTCCAGAAGAGGGTGTCAGATACCTTGAAGCTAAAGTGGTTTAAAGCCTTCTGATATGGAGGCTTGAACTCCTTGTCTTCTGAAAGACCATTATGCATACTTAGCTTCTGAGACATCCCTCCAGCCTTCTTACCAATTTCCTGATTGTTAGAAATCTTTAGAGAAACAGAAGTAAGAGGTGACATGCTATCTAATAACTGATTCTACACAGAGCTCCAACTCCTCTTCATCATCATGAGAAACAACTATAGATTCCAGAATTAGGATGTGGGACATCTCTGCAGCCCATTATTCTCCATCTCATAGGTTCTGGTATCATCAGAGGAGGCTTCGAGACAAAAACATAATGGTAATTACTGATTGTTATGAAAATGTAACTCTGAGAAGTGGGATCATTAAGGATGCTCTTGTTGTCTGGGTGGTACCTTTGTCCCTACAGGCAAACTGATGGAGTGAGAACTCTGATTTCTTTAAAAAAAAGGCCCAGGAACAATAGTAAGCCCAAAGTACAGTGTTTCCACCAGGCCTCTGATGTCTGCTCTGGCAGAATTTCAGTTTCAGTCATTCTCACCCTTGCCTCAGTGACCCTAAGAGCCACCATGGTCCCCCTGCTTGCCAATGTCTTCCTCCCTTTGTCCCAGGTCACCAGCTTCACCTTGCATCTTCCACAAGTCCTTCCTGGTGCTGACCGCTCTCCTTCAGAGTCTCACCCTGACATTTGGCCTAACTTAGACAGCTTCCCAAGTCATTTCCATTTGATCCATGCTGGCAGGAAGGGCTGAAGCAGATAAAGTCATCTGTGGCCGCTGTACATTTTATTCAAGAGCTTGAGTATGAGAAAAAAATCACATTATTTTTTTTCTAAAATTTTCTCTAAGTCAAGTTAACTTGGTATCCCTGCTTAAATAAGTGTCAAGAAATTAAACCCATAATGTGTTAGAGAGCAGGTTCCCTTAGAGTTTTCCAGGAGCTCTTTGGCACTTATGTAACACTCTGGAGAAATTTTCTGGGCTTTGTTCTGTCTTGATGGGTACAGAAATTCCCATTTTTCAAGGTCAATATTAGTTTGTCCTGTTGCATGGTCTACAATAAGCGTAGGCTCAGGGCTCCTTCACCAGGACCTTTGGGATTGCTCTCTTAGAATCCAGATGACCCCCCCCCCCCACCATGGAGTCTGTCCCTCCTTCACTGGCCTTACACTTCCCATCACAACACACAGAAAGAAAAACATTTTCCTGATCTCCTATTGGAAGAGGTCACATACTCACCCTCTCCACCCACTCACCCTCTGCCAAAGCCAGCTAACTTTTGCCTCCCTCCCTCCCTCCCTTCCCTCCCTCCCTTCCCTCCCTGTCATATCATAGAACCACAATTTCGCTGAATCTGGACTCCCTTAACAACCTTGGAGGACTCAAAGCCCTGCTGGGCTAAGGAAGGTGAGAGGAAAATGCTCACACTGGACTCAGAGGTTGCTGGGAAACAACAGGAGTGAAAATGGATTCCTTGATACATTCTCACCCACAACAAAATTCAAATGGCTGCTTTAGTAAAGTGGCTATAGCTGTTCAAAATTCTAAAACACCAGTAAGATGAACGCCAGCAGACACTGGTCTCCTGTCTGAGTAGAAGCTGCATCTCCCGAAAATACATTGATTCAGCGTCAGCTTCTCGCAGTTCATCTTGCCAGCCACCAATGTCCTTCAGCTTAATTCACCAAGTGTCTTAGTCAGGGTTTCTATTCCTGCACAAAACATCATGACCAAGAAGCAAGTTGGGGAAGAAAGGGTTTATTCAGCTTACACTTCCCACATTGCTGTTCTTCACCAAAGGAAATCAGGACTGAAACTCAAGCAGGTCAGGAAGCAGGAGCTGTTGCTTGTGTCAAGTTGACACACAAAACCAGCCAGCACACCAAGCCATCCTCTACTTAAAAATAGATTCTCTAGCTGGATGGTGGTGACGCTTGACTTTAATCACAGCACTTGAGAGGCAGAGGCAGGCGGATCTCTGTGAGTTCAAGACCAGCCTGGTCTACAGATCCAGTTCCAGGACAGCCAGGACTGCACAGAGAGACCCTGTCTCAAACACAAAAACCAAAAAAAAAAAAAAAAAACCCAGAAAAAACAAAAATAGGTTTTCTGTGTCACTTCATTGGCACTTTTTTTAAAGTTACTTTATTTGGGTTCTTATATCTACCACCCTTCTCCACTCTAATCCCTTCCAACATCCCAACAGCAGGTGGGAGAGAAAGAAGATTACAGAGGAAAAGGGGCCTAGGTCTCTTTATACTACTTCCTGCTGAGTAGGGGCATAGTTACTTGGGGAGAGTCCAATCTTCATCTTGTCAGGGTACCTCCAACTTCTTCTCATCAAATGGCAGCAACAGCAGCCAGGAGCAGCAGGGACCACCAGCTTTCTTCTTCTTCTTCTTCTTCTTCTTCTTCTTCTTCTTCTTCTTCTTCTTCTTCTTCTTCTTCTTCTTCTTCTTCTTCTTCTTCTTCTTCTTCTTCTCCTCCTCCTCCTCCTCCTCCTCCTCCTCCTCCTCCTCCTCCTCCTCCTCCTCCCCCTTCCCCTTCTCCTTCCCCTTCCCCTTCCCCTTCCCCTTCCCCTTCCCCTCCTCCTCCTCCTCCTCCTCCTCCTCCTTCTCCTCCCCTTCCTCCTTCTTCTTCTCCTCCCCCTCCCTCCTCCTCTCCCTCCTTCTCCTTCTTCTTCTCTCTTCTTCTACTACTACTTCTTCCTCCTCCTTCCTCTTGTTTTTTGTTTTTCCTCTACCTCCCCCTCTTTTGCTTGTTATCCTCCTCCTCTTCCTTCTCCTCCTCTTCCTCCTCCTCTTCTTCTTCTTACACCCTTTTTTCTTCTTCAGGATGAAATGACCAGATGCTACCAAGTACGATGTTAGACCCCGAGGTCAGCAAGGGAGATTCAAGGGATAAAGGCAGATGGAAAGAGCCCCCTCGTGGTGCCACAACATTGTGAGCAAGATGGATAGGAACAAGTGAATGGGGCCTTGTGCATGCCAGACAAGGGTTCTGCCACCAGGGACCCCCTCATCTGTTTTAGTTCTCTACTTTTGTCTTTAGGTTTTTGTTTTTCTAGATGGAGTCCTGGCTATACTGGAACTCCCTGTGTAGACTAGGCTGGTCTCAAAGTCAGAAAGCTACCCGCTTCTGCATCTGGAGTACTGGGATTAAAGGCATGCACCACCTGGCTGGGCTTTAGTTTTTCTTTTTTCTTTTCTTTTCTTTTCTTTTCTTTTCTTTTCTTTTCTTTTCTTTTCTTTTCTTTTCTTGTAGTCCATAGGCAAATTGGAGTTTCTATGTAATATTTTTAATTCTAATAGAAAATCAGGGCTGCACTCAAGTGGAACCCTCATTTGTTCCATATCACCACATTTTAATCATAAAGATAGACCAGAAAACGGATGCAGCTTCTGGCTCTGCTAGTCTAGCTAAAAATATTTGTAGAGAGTAGAAATAAAAACTACACTGTAGAGAGGGGCAGGGCCAAAGGATGGTTCATTTGTTATGAGACAGACAAAAAAACCACATGGTCCATGTCCTGTCACCTCCCGGAATCAGCCCTAGGGATTGGGATAGCCTAAACCTGTGCTTGTGCTTTGGGGTCAGTCCATACTGTCTTTATTAACTGTCTTCATCTCTTAAAGGTGAAGAACCCCTTTCAAGGTGGGCTGTCTCTGAGCATGCTCTCTTGTGCTCCAAGCCACTTAGCAGCAGGTGAAGTGCACAGAGCAGTGACAGACAGGCTAGGGGTGTGGTGTGTGCCTTTAGTTCTACCTACTAAGGGGGCTCAGGAGGGAGGATTTATGAGCCCAAGAGGTCAAGGCCTCCTTGGTAGAGTGAAACCCTGTCTCGAAACAAGCAAAACAAACCCCAAAAGGTTCAGACCACTCTCCTTCCTGATGGGGGAGTGTAACAACTCAGAGGTGTGGCTCTGGTGCCTCTAACAGGAAGCAAATTATGCAAGATTTGTTAAAACTCAAGGGAAAAGGCTCGAGGGGTTCTCAGGCACACTCCGTTTCCTTGGACTTTCAGTCCAAAGGAGTTTTAATACGTATGTGAGCATGTATGTTTTCTTTATGGTGAAATGCACATAGCACACCCTATTCCAACTTTCTTTAGTCATGTCATTTCCATTCACAGCACTGGAAGCCACTATTACAATCCAGTCTCACATTTTTATCATCCTAAACCAAAATTTTACACTCACTGAATTGTAACTCCCCATCAGCCATTCCCATCCCCTCTGGTGGCTTTTGTTTTTTCTGTCTCTATGGATTTGTTCTAGGTTTCTTGTGTAAATGAAAACATGAATCTGTCCCTTTGTAGGTAATGACTGTTGAAGCCGGGCTGGCAGGAAGAGAAGAAGCAGAGCATGTGCACATCACCTCCCTTATCGGTCTTGTCTCTCTGCACACACATCGTGGTGTCTCTCCTGTGCAGGGTCATCCCCCCTCCCTCCCTCCCTCCCCCCCTCCCTCCCTCGACTCGTGCGTGGGGGCAGTACCATCAGGCTCCATCTGGTGGCTTATTTTGGAGTTTGGTTCATCTCCCTTCCTTCCTGTTTTGTACAGACTGGTTTCTCCTTTGCTGACTCCATCAGCTGAGTTCAGATACAGGGGTCAAATCTCTGCTTACAGCACAATGGCTTCTTGTGAAGCCTGGCTAGGTTTTGCCAGGCAGCTGCCAGGCTCTTACTCTCTTGCGACAAAGATGTTCTGGTTACAAGGCAGCTGTGTGTGTGTGTGTGTGTGTGTGTGTGTGTGTGTTGTGTTCATCCAGTGCTGGCTGGCTGAAGTGCTAAACTGTCCCTGACATTCATGTCTCACATGCCAGTCTTGGTTTTGGAGAGTACTATGACCTCCTTGCTATTGGCCTTCTCCAGGCCAGGGAAAAACCAGGCGGGCCTATGCTTCCCCAGGGCAATGCTCAGTTGTAGTAATTGGTGACTGAGAGCTATCCAATCACTTAGGCAGCCTCAGGAAGCCCAGTCCATATAGGTAATGTTTGGGAAGGCCATCCAGAGACTGCCCCACCTGGGGATCCATCCCATAAACAACCACCAAACCCAGACACTATTGTGCATGCCAACAAGCGCTTGCTGACAGGAGCCTGATATAGCTGTCTCCTGAGAGGCCTTTCCAGAGCCTTACAAATACAGAAGTGGATGCTCACAGTCATCCACTGGACTTGGCAAACTTTTAGAGCACTGGTTCTCAACCTGTGGGTCCTGACCCTTTCAGGGGTAGGTCACAGGGATTATATACCACATATTTATGTTAAAATTCATAACTAGTAAAGTTACGGTTACAAAGTAGCAACAAAAATAAATGTATGGTCATCACAACATGATGTGTGTGTGCGCACACACACCTGTGAGTGTATATGTGTATGCATGTGTAAACTCCTATAATAATTCCTAGTCACCTAAAAGAAAATTCTTTTTTGTTTTTAAAACATTTTTTCTCCTCTCCCCCCTCCTTACCTCTTCCTCCTTCTCTTCCTTCTCTTCCTCTTCATCCTCCTGGTCCCTATCAGGAACTGTGGGTCAGATCTAGGACCTTACACATTCCAGCAATCTGCCACTAACCTATATACCCCCAGGCCAAGGATATTTTTCTTAACTAGGACATCTTTTAGTTTGCCATCTGGATGTTGTGTTCTCCCAGTGCTGAGGACTGAACTCAGGACACACATCCCTACTACTGAGCCTCACTCCCATCTCCCAGAGCTCCTTGATTAGTAGTGTCTCTGTGGCCCAATACCTAGCAGAGTTAATGTAGGGCAGAAAGATTCATAGCTTTAGATGGTGTCTTAGTCAGGGTTTCTATTCCCGGACAAAACATCATGACCAAGAAGCAAGTTGGGGAGGAAAGGGTTTATTCAGCTTACATTTCCACATTGCTGTTCATCACTGAAAGAAGTCAGAACTGGAACTCAAGCAGGTCAGGGAGCAGGAGCTGATGCAGAGGCCATGGAGGGATGTTTTTTACTGGCTTGCTCAGCCTGCTCTCTTATAGAACCAAGATTACCAGCCCAGAGATGGTCCCACCCACAAGGGGCCTTTCCCCCTTGATCACTAATTGAGAAAATGCCTTACAGTTGGATCTCGTGGAGGCATTTCCTCAACTGAGGCTCCTTTTTCTGTGATAACTCCAGCTGTGTCAAGTTGACACAAAACTAGCCAGTACAATTGACCCCTTGTCAACTTGACACACAAACACATCACTAGTAAGCCTCAACCCTTAATTTCTTATTCATCCCCAAGATCTAAACAACTTTAAAACTCCCACAGTCTTTACATATTAAAAGTCAATCCCTTTAAAATGTCTAATATTTTTTAAAATCCAAAGTCTTTTTACAATTAAAAGTCTCTTAACTGTGGAATCCACTAAAATATTTTCTTCCTTCAAGAGGGAAAAATATCAGAGCACAGTTACAATCAAAAGCAAAAATTAAACTCCAACTGTACAATGTCTGGGATCCAACTCACGATCTTCTGGGCTCCTCCAAGGGCTTAGGTCACTTCTCCAGCCATGCCCTTTGTAGCACATGGCTTGTCTTCTAGGCTCCAGCTGCCTGTACTCCACTGCTGCTGCTATTCTTGGTGGTCTTCTCATGATACTGGCATCTCTGAAATGCTGCTGTCTTCCACTGTAACTTGGCTTCAACAACAGCCTCTCATAGGCTCTATTCATGGTCCCAAGCCTCAAATCCTTTGCATGATCCCTTCAGTCCTGGGCCATCATTTGCAACTGAGGCCGCACCTTCACCAATGGCCTTCCACGGCCTCTCACAGTGCTGAGCCTCAGCTGCTCTGCGTGACCCCTTCATGCCTTCAAAACCAGTACCACCTGGGTGACTCTTACACATTACCAAGTCCAGCCACAGCACAAGGTAACAACTTTGGCTATCTCTGGAACACAGCCTCTATGCTCTCAGAAAACACATCCAAGAAGACGTCACCTCAGTGATGCTGATCTCTTCTTAATCACCGCTAATTTCTTAGCTCCAGCTAACCAGTATCAATAGTCCCAGTAATGCCAAGGTTTTGCTTTAGTAGTTCTGGTATCTTGTTAATCATAGCTGATTCTTCAGCCCCAACTAGCCAGAACCACAGAATCTTCACAATCCAAAATAAGTATGGCCCTGAAAAGAGTCTTTAATGTTCCCTCTGAAATTTCACAAGCCAGGCCTCCAACGTCTGCACTGTTTTCAACATTTTCTTCCAACCTCCTACACAATGTCTGACAGAGCACTTAACACCGAATGGATCTTCTAGCCCAAAGTTCCAAAGTCCTTCCACAGTCCTCTCCAAAACATGGTCATGTTGTCACAGGAATACCCCACTATGCTGGTACCAATTTGTCTTAGTCAGGGTTTCTATTCCTGCACAAACATCATGACCAAGAAGCAAGTTGGGGAGGAAAGGGTTTATTCGGCTTACATTTCCATACTGCTGTTGATCACCAAAGGATGCAGGACTGGAACTCAAGCAGGTCAGAAAGCAGGAGCTGATGCAGAGGCCATGGAGGGATGTTTTTTACTGGCTTGCTCAGCCTGCTCTCTTATAGAACCAAGATTACCAGCCCAGAGATGGTCCCACCCACAAGGGGCCTTTCCCCCTTGATCACTAATTGAGAAAATGCCTTACAGTTGGATCTCGTGGAGGCATTTCCTCAACTGAAGCTCCTTTTTCTGTGATAACTCCAGCTGTGTCAAGTTGACACAAAACTAGCCAGTACAGATGGATTTCAATCGTGGGAGGTCAGAATGGCAGGTTCCATCCATCTGTTGGAGTGGGTGGTGGAGGCAAAGTCTTGTTCACATAGGAGCAGAGCAGGAAGCAGAAAGTTGTGGGATTGGGGCTGGGCTATAAACATGAAAGTCCCACTTTTAGTGACCTACTTCCACCAGCTCAGCTCTACTCCTAAAGGTTCCAGGGTCTCCCAAAATATCACCAGCTATTGGGGAACAATCTTAAAAACAAACAAACAAAACCTGTAGGGGACATCTCAGATTCAAACTTTCAGATTTCTTTATTATTTACTATATATAAGGAAGCCCAGTTCATATACTGTAGCTGTCTTCAGACACACCAGAAGAGGACATCAGATCTCATTACAGATGGCTGTGAGCCACCATGTGGTTGTGGGATTCGAACTCAGGACCTCTGAAAGAGCAGTCAGTGCTTTTAACTGATGAGCCATCTCTCCAGGCCCCAGATTCAAACTTTAATGTGCTCAGCATGACATTCACTGTAAGATTCTTTCTCCATGTCCTGTGCTCTGATTTCTCTCCTTTTAGATATTCCTGAATCAAGTTTCTCACATAGTCCCCTTTTCATAATTTGTCGGCTTATTTGATGCTTCATAGAAATTGGATATAAGGGCTGTCGAGAAGGTCCTGAGTTCAAATCCCAACAACCACATGGTGGCTCACAACCATCCGTAATGAGATCTGACACCCTCTTATGGAGTATCTGAGGATAGCTACAGTGTACTTATATATAATAAATAAATAAATCTTAAAAAAAAAGAAAGAAATTGGATATAAGATCTCCTGCCAGATACACCTACCTTAACAAGTCTGACTGTGCTATCTAGCTATGGGACCTCAGATGAGTTATACAACACTGTAAGCCACATATCCCTTAGCTTTGAAACAGATGATTTGTTTCCATCAGGGGTGGCTTCAAGGATACTTAAACAGAAAAGGAAGCAAGCTCAGCAGCCGAGCAACAGCATTAGCACTAACTTGCACTGTTTGTCTATTAACTTGTCTTGAAATAGTCTTGCCATGTAGCTTTTGTTGGCATCAAAGTTTCAATCCTTCTGCTTCCACACCAGCTCCTCTTTCTGACCTTTTAATGTCAGGTTTTCCCAGAGGGTGGTCAGATAACTCAGGATCTTTCCAGGTCTAACCCAGTGTAACCCCCAAGTAAACCGGCCACACGGGAAGGGGAAGACAATGATGGACAGCTAGTATTCAGCTGACTTTGTCTTATTGTTTTCTAACTTACTCCGAAGAGGCAACAACTAGTTAAGTTTAAACCATCCAAACTAGGATGCCCCAGGGACTGAAGGTGTTTCAGAGATGTTAAACAAATAATCCAAAATATCATTGTATTTGCTCCACGACCTGGACAAGTCAATGAACAAAACCAAGGGACCGTCAAAAGCGATGGAAGTAGGTTTTGAGAACGGAGCCCTGTAGGCGAAGCAGGGATCCATTTCCCAATTTTAGCAGAGATGACTTGGGATGCTGGAGCTGTGTGCAGGATTAAGAGTCCCAGTTCTTTCCCCAAAGAGCACCGTGCGCCACCTAGAGGAGCTGAGGGCAGTTGCACGTTCGAAGTCGAGAGAACTTCGGTTTCTATTGGTGAAAACTTTCTGTATTCGTTGGCAGCTTCTCTCTGCACCATCAGAACCTCGGAGCTGTTGGCACACGGAGGAGGTGATCCGAACCTGTCGCTGCCACGGGGCAAGGTGGCTATTTGGTGGATAAAACGGCCAGGAGGCGTAGGTAAGTCGCGGTCCCCGCGAGGTTCTCTGACTTGAGCTCCTACACATCCGAGTTGGGAGGTGGGGGGAGCCGCAGCTTGGGAGTTGGGGGCGGGGAGCTCATTTGTGCCAAGTTTGTTTTTCGTGTTTATTACACCCAGGGTTGGCGGGTCGGTGGCGTCCGAGGGCAGAGTGTGTCCGTGAGGCGTGGGTCTAAAGGCGCCCACTCGGGAGCGCGTCCCCGTGTCTCCGCGTTCTCGCAGTCTCAGGCTTCGCTTTCCCCGAGCTTTTCAGATCACGAGTGTCGCGGGCGGAGGGAAGCAAAGATAACTGGCGTCCCCGCAGCGTCCTGGCTGCATCCCTGTCCTAGCTGCCTGTCCTCAAGGCAGTGACCCCTGAAGGTGTCCTGAAGCAGCGCTGGCGAGCCCTACTGGCCTGCCTGCAGGAAGCAAGGCACAGTGCAGATGAGAAGCCCTGGGCTAGGGAGAGATGACTTAGGGTGACCCATGTTCCTGGAGGCGCTCAGGACAGTGTCATGGTTGCTTGGGAGCTGTGGGAAGTTGTCTCTGGAGAGAAGAGGACTTTTGCGGTGTGACTTTACAAAACAAGGGCCAGGAGAGGTAGCCAGGCATCCTCATTGCGGCAGGACAGAGACGAACCCAGGCGGTCCCCTGGCTCTTCTCAGTTCCTCAAAGGCATGAACCTTGAGAACCCCATCCTCATATCCAACTGCCCTGGACTTGTCAAGGTAGCTGAAAAACGTTTCGCCAATGTAAGCAAGCACACTCCACCTGAAGTCCGTCTACCTGCTGACCTGGAATTGAAGCAATTCCCTGACCCGGTGAGGGATTTGCCCGTGGAAGAGAGAATGCTTGAAAAGGGATATTACTCTAAATGAGAACGAAGGCTCAGAAAACAAAATCAAACAAACCAAAACCAAGCAAACAAAACAATATACCTCCCCATGTATTCTGGAGGTGCCCCTATGGCAAGTTACACTGCCAAGTGCTAGATCTTCAGTTGAAGTTGTGGTTCGAGAGAGCAAAGGTTTGGGGCCCAGTTAGTAAACTTGGGATTTCTTAGACAAGTCCCAAGTCCAAATAGTCGTCAAGGCACCTCCATGACCCCAGTTCCCTTGGTGAGAGGGGAGAACACAGGTTCCGTTCCCCTGAGAGTTAGAAAGATTAATGAACTGAAGGGACAGAGGTATCCTGGGAAAGCCTTACGTGTGGCCTTTACAAGAAAGTGACCAGCACTGTGGCCACAGCTCCTGTCTGCAGTGGCCAGCAGATGCTCCATGCAAGCTTGGTCTTTTCATAATTCCGTGTGGCAAGGGTCAAAGCACGTCTGTTTCTTCATTCCCCCCACCCCCAGCTCTCAGTTCCTCTTTGCCGTGCCACCTGACCCTGCTCCTCAAAATCTTTTATTATTAGATAATAGGAACTGTGTTGCCTGCAGTGGTGGTGCACACCTTTAATCCCAGCACTTGGGAGGCAGAGGCAGGCGGATTTCTGAGTTCGAGGCCAGCCTGGTCTACAACGTGAGTTCCAGGACAGCCAGGGCTATGCAGAGAAACCCTGTATCAAAAAAAAAAAAAAAAAAAAAAAAAAAAAAAAAAAAAAACCGACAATAACAACAAAAAGGAACTGTGTCTTCTCATTCATTTCTTCAGAATCTGTATAGAGTTGAGGAAGGGGTACGAGGAACGTTGATGGAATTTGAGTTTTACAGAACGAAGGCTTAGACACGATGAGTTTCGTTCTGTAATCTTGCATGATTTTAAAATTAGATTTATTTTATTTTATGTATTCGTGTTTTGTCTGCATGTATGTCTGTGTACCATGTGTGTGTCTGGTGCCTAAGGAGATCACAAGAAGGCCTCAGATCCTCCAGCGATAGATGACTGTGCGCCACCAGGTGGGTGCCAGGACTTGAACTTGTGACCTCTGCAAGAACAACACATGCTCTTAACTACTGAACCATTTCTCCAGCCCCCTTGTTTGTTTGTTTTCACACAGGCAGGAGTCTGTAGGAGTGATAGGCAAGTATTCAAGTAGAAAGAACTTCTTTTGATGGTAGGAAGCTAAGTCAAAGGTTAAAGAGTGACAGCAGCCTACCGGCCCATGCCCGGGTTCATCTGAATGCACACACATAACGCAACAGATTAATTTGAATAGTTTCCCTTGTCACTAAAAATAGATTCATAAGTCTAATGTAGAGATTGGCATGGTTGACTGTGCGACTGTTGACATCTAAGCAGTTCTTCTTAAAGAACCATTTATTCTCTCTGGAATAAACCTGAGCCACATGGGTGCCTGTCAGTCCCATTACATTACAAATGATCTCTGGCTGGTTTGTACATTTTAGTTAAGAGGAACTGAAGGGAGACTTAGAGGATGAGGAATAGATCAAGGGCTCCCTAACATCCGTCTCCTGGTGATCCGGGACCCACTCTGCAACAATGATGGCAGTAATAGCAAAGTTAACTTTTAGAGAACGCCGTGTGCCGGACGGAGGCACACATGCAACAATGCAGTAAGTTCCCACAGCAGACTGGAAGTTAAAATGAAGCACAGAGAGATTCTGTGCCTTGGCCAAGGTCACAGAGCTCATAAGTATCTTATCACTATCATAAAATTCCCTGACTGGGAAATGTGTGCGTGCCTGTATGTGCTCTCGTGTGCTGTGCTAGGCTTTATCCCATAGGCAGAGGTGGCCTGGGGGTTGAGAATGGAGACTCTGGAGCACGTGTTTCCAGGCTAAGATTCTCCAGAGTCACTGCCCATTAGCTTCTTCCCCCCACCCTTCAGTGGGTTTCAGTTTTCTGATCCATGAAGAAGTGATGATATTCCCATATTGAGTGGATGCTCTGTGTTTACCAGAACATGAAGTATGAACCGAGAAGAAAAACCACTTCTTAGGGGGAAAGGAGGTTTCAGATTTGGTGGTTTTGTCATGTGGCATCTGGGTAACGCGGTAACTGAATAGAACATGAAACCACCCAAAAGAACCTGACTCACCCAGTACTTGGGACTGAAAATCATTCTCTCTCTCTCTCTTTTCCTCCCTCCCTCTCTCTCTCTCCCTCTCTCTCTCAAGATTGGACCTTTTGGGTTTATATTTATTATTTATAATAATATTTATTTATTATAAATGCACATTAACCTCCAAGGTGTGTGTGTATGTGTGTTATTGTTGTTGTTGCAGCTGGAAGAAGTTGGAAGTCCAAGGTGTGAGCAGGTGCTTTTTTTCTAGTTGATGTCAAGGGCTGAAACTTGTAGTAGGGCTGTTTTTCCTTCTTATGTTCTTCATCCCTTTTTTATTGCAACACACTCTAGTGAGTCTGACAACATATGGCCCCTGAATATATATGCAGCATCTTTCTCTACTCTTTCTTCGTCTGGAGATTAGTTTTCAATAGACAGCTTTTGGGTTGGCTTAGGGAGACATGAACTATTTAAAAACAGAAACATGGCTCAGTTAGCAAAGGATCTAAATTGTCCTGTAACCTGAAAAAAAAGAAAAACAATGAAAACCTTATACAAGCTTTTGGTTATTCCTTCTCATTTTAAAGTCTCTCGGAGATTTAAGTAACCCCGTAGCTAGGACAGCACAGTGGTAGGTACTGTTAGTCTGGAGAAAGATTAGTGTCTGAGGAATTAAGGGTTCTATTAGTTGGCCTGGTCTACCCATTAAATTAGCTTTCCAAGCTGTGTGTGCCTTTCCCAAGAGACAGTCTTGTTAACACCTCCTGGTATGCTGTGAAGATAAAGAAATAGTTTTTTTTTCTGATGGTTTGGAGGTCTGGGCTGGTTCCCATCCCATTTGCCTTTTCTTTCCCCCCTTCCCCCTTTTGGAACACAAGTTAATTTCAGTTCAAGTGTCCACATTTCTGGATCCTTCAGTAGAGAATGTCTGGGTTTGTTCCTGTACCAAGACTTCGTAGTCATCTTCACTTTTAACAGGCTTCATCTTACCCTCGTCCTCTGGCCTCTTTGCTGCGATTTGGAAAGCAAGAGAGTTTATTTTTATTATGGATTGGCTTACTTGGTAATAATCTGAAATCTATTGAAAGATTGTGCCCTAATTAGTGTGTGTGTGTCTGTCTGTGTGTGTGTGTGTGTGTGTGTGTGTGTGTGTAGAAAATTTAGAACAGTTTAAGGTGCAAACTAAATGCTGTTTAAGTGTCAGCTATGAGTTGATGAAAATGACTTCAGAAGAAAACTCCTATCCAGAAAAAGTGGATGGGAAATGGGATAGCACACCCCTGGGTGACTGGAAGGTAATGGGTCCATTCTCATAAAGACCCAGCCACTGAAGTGATGGAGGGCAAGTGTGCTCCAGGTAGGATAGGGAGGTCAGAGAGGTCATAGGTCATATGTGTAGGGCATGTTGAGAGTCTTATAATTTTACTTATAAGAAAATTCAACAATTTAATTAAAATTGGGTGGAAATTCTCCACTTAAAAGTAAAAAGAGTAGTGTAACAAATAGCTCTGTCTTCTACCAACTCCAGCAGTTCCAGTGTGGTTAACAAAGTCTCTCGTCCACATCCATCCCTTCTGGCACTATCTGAAAGCAATGTGAGAAATTGTTACTTCTAAGTCTTTCTGTGCGTACTTCTAAAAGATAGGCACCTAGCCAAACGCACCCCGGTGCTTAGCATCAGGGCCTTGTAAACCAGGTCATTCCTGTAGTGCTGTTTGAAAGACAGGGTACATGTGTGAGCGTGTGGGGGTGCTCGAGGGACAGGGTCTGTGATAGGCGTCCAGAAGCTATCTATTAATGAAGTCTTCTTTACCATCCTTTTTTTTTTCCCCTCTCTAGACAGTGCTGCTGTGGTTTTTCCACTTTTACTTCCCCTCCTTCTGTGTGCTATTTTAGGTGCACGTATTCACCCTCCCTTTTATACACTCTGCTTCTCTTTCCTGCCTTCTCCCACCACCCTGGGACATCTGTAGCCTTGCAGTTGGTGATCCGCCAGCTCTCTCTAGTCTTCCTTAGGTTTTCTTGAAGTGAGAGGGACATTTCTTGCGATTTCAATACAAAAAACTAGCATTGCTGAGAGCAATATAAGATTCAGACACCGTTTGACTCGTGTTTCTTGTACCAGCCCATGAACCTTCGTGGCCGCTACTGAGGTTGCTTTGGGACACTTGCCTCACCTCAGAAGTAAATCTGTTACCCTTTAATCAGCTCCTTGCCTCTCTCCTCCATTCTAAGATCTGCCAATCTACTCGGTCTCTCTGGATTCATCTCTTTTGGACAGTTTATATAAATACTTTGGGGGGGGTGGTGGGTGGGATTTCAATCATTTCATTTAATTTTTAAAAGACTTTTTATTGATTCTTCATGAGTTTCACATCTTGCACCCCAGTCCCAGTCATCTCCCTGTGGCCTCATGCCCACCCTTTACCCTTACAACATCCCCCCCTCCCTACAAATAAAACACATACACGCCACCACTGACAAAACAAAAGACAAGGCATAGAAAACAACTCGCCGTGAAAGCTGTAGTGTGTCACAGTGTGTCTCACAGTGTATCCCTCTGTCCATTTGTCTTCACTTGCAAATGTTCATTGCAATGAGTCTGGCTCAAGATCTCTGGCTTCTGTGACACCATCGATATCGAATCCTCACCAGGACTCTTCTGGGTCATCCCATTGCTGCTCTGCTGTGGAGATGTTGCAGCTCTGGACTGGCCCTTTCACAAGTCCCAACTGTATGCAGATGATGTAGGTATCACGATGCCCCAACTCAGAGCCCTGGATCTGGGCATAGGTGGTAGCTGATCTTCTCAGTGCATTGGTGCTCCCTTATCCACACCACCAGAGCAAGTTCTCCAGCACTGCTCTGGCTCGGTCACCCAGTGCCATCACTGACAGGAGGCAGGCTCATTTCTCCTGCTCTCCTGCCCTCAGACAGGTTCATCTCTGTCCCATCAACCAGGGACAGCCCTACTGTGCTGCCCAGGTGAGGTTCAGGGCCTGATCTCCCGAGTGCTGCAGCCATCAAGGAACAGGACCCAGGGCTCTCAGACACCAGGGCTGGCTCACCCACACCTCATCATCAGGTCCAGCTCCACTGCCTGGATGAGGTATAGGCTCCGAGTGCTGCCAAGGGTGAGAGATGGGCCAACCTTCCAGAGTGCTGCAGCAAGTGAGGGGCAGGACCAGTTCTGCCGAGCCCCTGGACACCCACTGGTCCCCAGCAGCTGCCATGAACAGGATGTCTCCATGTTTTCTAGTGGTAATATGAGCTGTGGACATTGACACTGAAACCTGCTGTTGTGGAGCCAAGGACCCAGACATGGCACTTAGTGGGGCAGCTTGTGCTAGGACTTCACCAATGGCCCCAGGTGGCAGGGATGGCTACTCACAACTGGCTACTCCTCTCCACCCTCAAGTCTCCAGTTTCATCTCTCTTCATGATGCTCAATGTACTCTTCCTCCCTTTCTCTCTCATCTGGCCACCACATACTCACACATTGTGGTGGCTCCTGCTGCAGGCTGCCCACGGGCTGGCGTGACATCCTTTGTGCTGCTTGGTGTGGTGGCAAGCGGATGTCTACAGCCCGCCTGGGCCTCGTGCTGGAGGGCAGGCCTTCGGGTGGCATGCAGGTCTGCAGGTCTCTGTCTGTCTTCCTCTTCTCACGCTGCACTGTGTGGTGGTAGGTGGGGTGTGTGCTATGGCCCGTCTGAGAGGTCTGTGGGAACACACACTGCGTGGCATAGCAGAATGCAATACAAGTATCTGTCTGTCTTCCTCCTTCTCTACTATGCTGCCTGGATTTGATTTGATTTGGTTTTTTTTTTGTTTTGTTTTGTTTTTTGTTTTTTTTCTTAGGTGTTCTAGGCATAAAACAGCTTAGGCCACCAAGCCAGACATCAAGTTAGGAGAACAAAGGACTGCCACCTGCTCTGCCCCTGTCTGATATAAGAGCAACCCCACAAAGTGTCTCTTTGCCCATTGTCAGGGGTCCTGATACAACTTATGACTGAGAATTGTCTTTTGTGTCTGACTTCTATTTCTTGGCTCATTCATGATGGCATTCATTTCTAATTATGGCTAAGCTCTATTTTACAGTATGGTTACAGGACCCTTTGTTTATGTATTCATTGGTTGGTAGACATTTGGAATATTTCCACTTTTTTGTCTGTGATGACTCTCAAGTGCAAGTTTTGTTGAACACCCTATCTCCTTTTTTTAAAAAATGAGTTTTTTTTTTCTCCTGGCCCAAGGTCTCAGAAAAACAATTCTGAAACTCAAAAAGTATTTGCAAACACCTATGCCATAAGCTTTGGTTGTTTCCCAATTAGATCATAGCGTAATATCCTATCTAGTCTAAGTTCTGCCATGTGGCTGCTTACCTCTGCTCAGCTCCCATGTTTCTGACCTTCTCCATGTTCCCAGGCTAATTCTCTGCACTTGACTCTAGCCCAGAATCCTTTCTGCCTACCACATGTCCTGCCTTCTATTCCACCCTTTCCTATAGGCCATAGGTTTTTTTTTTTAATTGACAAGTGATGCAACCATACAGCACAAAGATTTTCTCTATACATTTCTTATAGGTATATGTACCTATAAGAATTTCTAGATCAAATGTACCTATAAGAATTTCTAGATCAAATGATAGGTTTGTGTTACCTTTGGTGATACGCCAAACATTTTTCCAACATGGAAAGTTTTTATTTTATTTTGCTCATGTATGAAAATCTAGATTATCTTTCAAGTATCAACTCAGATGTTTCTGGGTTAGTAAATATTTTTTAATGTCTTATTTAGTTTTTGATTATGTTCAGGTATCTTTCTTGTTTCATGTTGATTGGTTTGTATGGTTTGGTTTTGTTCGTTTTTTTGAGATGTGCTATGAGTCTTGCTACCTGGTATATAGCTCAGGCTGGCCTCAGGCTTCATATTCTCCTCCTGCTTCTGTCTCTTGACCATTAGAGCCCCAGACTGTTTATTATTGTTTTCCATCTATAACATCTAAAAATGGAACATTACTTCTGCAGTGGTCTCCCAAATGCAGGCTGTTTTTAAGGTAAAAGAATATTCATTGAAAAGCAAAAATAATGTGTTTGTTTTGACATGTGCTTTATAATTATGTAGTATATTAAAGTAGCTGAAAAAGTATGAGGCGTATAAATGAAACTCCTTTCTTGAGGGGAAGGGCAGAATGAACCTGAGCTACACCCACAGCCCCTTTAAATTTTATTCTGAAACAGAATCTTGACACATTTCCCAGACTGTTCATTACCTTGGAAATCATCAGCCTCTTGAGAACCTGGGGTTACATATGCCACCACGATCAGTGAGTGCTTCAGTTCTTGATCCTGCTTGTTTTGTTTTGTTTTGTTTTGTTTTGTTTTGTTTTGTTTTGTTTTTCGAGACAGGGTTTCTCTGTGTAGCCCTGGCTGTCCTGGAACTCACTCTGTAGACCAGGCTGGCCTCGAACTCAGAAATCCGCCTGCCTCTGCCTCCCGTGTGCTGGGATTTTGATTCTGCTTTTATTGTTGCTGCTTGAGAAAGGGTCTCACAGTGTATGTAACCTGGAGCTCACTAAATAGAGCAAATTATCCTGTAATTGAAGATCCTCCTGCTTCAGCCTCCCAAGTGCTGAATTTCTAGGCATGAGGCACAAATTTCAGCCTGCATTAAAATTCTGTATCTTAAAGTAAATCTGGTAGGAAAGTTCTTAAGATTGCATTGCCCAGAAACTGAGGGTTCCTTGTTAACTGAGGGTTTCCTGTTTGGCTCAGATGTCAGCCTTTCCTCTTGGTCTACTTCTGCTGATTACCAGAGTAAAACTTGGGGCAAGTCCCTTCTCCACCCATTTATTTCACTTCTCAAATTGATACATTAGCACCTGAACTCATGTGAGTTTTCACTACTGAGCAACGATGGGAAAGAGAATGTGCAACGGCCATAGGAAGTTGGTCACTTGAGAATCTTGGGCAACTCTATGCTCTTTAGAGCATCTGGTGTTCTCTGATCCTCAGGGTCATTTGTCAATGTGCCACCATGCCTATTACTTTAACAGCTGTCAATCATTGCTCTTTATGTTTCTGACAGAAAACCTTCAGAGCTATTAGCAAATCTCTATTACTAAACATTTGAACCGAGAGGAGTACCTATGACATCACCCAGCAGCCTCTGCAGCGAGACACTATGTTCTTCCTGCTGACCTTGTTACAGGATAACATTGTAAAACTTTGACCTTTTAAAATCTCTGTTTATTTTGATCCTGGATGCTACATAGAAGCTTGGACTTTATGTTGCTGGGCATCTTAATGTTTCCAGTTTGACAAGATGGATTCAGTCTGCTGCATGTGAGGGATGTGAATCGTTGTTTGAGTCAGTGTCTGAAGGGAAGTAGACGCGGAGAGAGACTTAAAAGGTTATAGGGAAATGTCCCTAAATTTGATCACATGCTACATTTGAAGATTTACTCATTTTTAACCACATTTGCCTACTACTTCGTGTGTTTAGTAAACAACAGGAAATCAGTAATAATAAATTTTCTTTGTGAGAAGATGGGAAAGGGGGACCTTGTATGTTTTTGATGCTAATGAAACAGCACTGCCCTTATGGGAACACTATGGAGGGTCAGCCAACGTTGTAAACAGAACCGCCAAATGAGGGAGATGTCTTATTTATGGGTAAATATCCAAAAGAAGTGAAATCATCATGCTGGAGACAGCTGCACTCCTCTTTATTACGGCTGCTCAATGTAACCAAGGTTTGTAATCAATTTAAATGTCCATCAATAGATGACTAAATCTTTAAAAAAATACAGTATATATACACAGCAGAATGTAGTCAACCTGAGAGAGGATGAAAATCTTGTCATTTTTGACAACATGCATACATTTAGGGGCACTGAATGTACCAAGTGAAATAAACCACTCAGCAAGACAAACACTAAACAGCTTGCTCATATGTAGAATAGTCCAGCACACAAAAGCAGGGAGGCAAATGGTGGTTGGCAGGGCCTGGAGAATAGACAATAATTGGGGAGATGTCCAGTTTCGCTTAGACAGGAACAATAAGTTCAAGAGATTTGCTCTACAACATTATAACTAATGACTGTATGTTTCAAGTGTCCTCACCACGTGTCTTAGTTACTTTCTATTGCTGTTATCAAACACCATGACCAAGGCAACTTATAAAAGAAAGCATTTAATCCAGCATATGGTTCAGAGGATTAGACGATGATATCAGAACAAAAGAACACCCAAGAGCTCACATCCTGATCTGCAACCATAAGGCAGAGAGTGAATGCTGGGAATCACAAGAAACCTAAAAACCTCAGTAACGTCCTTTCCAACAAGGTCACACCTCCCGATCCTTCCCAAACAGTTCTACCCACTGGGAGTTGAGTGTTAAAATATATGAGTCTGTAGGGCTCATGCTACCATACCATGAACACAAAATATAAGTGAGAATGCACTCTGGTTAATTTTTCTTCAATCTAACAAAAGCTAGAGCCATCTGGGAAGAAACTTCACTTGAGAAGATTCCTCCATCAGATTGGCCTGTAGGCAAATCTGTGAGGACATTTTCTTAATGATTGGTGTAAGAGGACCTAGCTTGCTGTGGGTGGTGCCATACCTGGGAATGTGGTTTGGGGTTTATAAGAAAGAAAACTGAGCAATCCACAGAAGAAGCCAGTAGGTAGCAATCCTCCATGCTCTCTTGCTTCAATCTCTGCTTCCAGGTTCCTGCCTTGAGTTCCTGCCCTGACTTGTTTTCATGATGGGCTATAAGCCGAAACATCTTTCCTTCCTGTGTTAGTCAGGGTTCTCTAAAAGAGCATAATTGATGGAATGAAACATATATATTTCAGTGAAAAAAAAATGTGATTACCTAGTTTACAGGCTGTGGAACAGCTAGTTCAACTCTGGTGATCTCCTGATGGAAAGGCCAAGAATACAGTAGTTGTTCAATACATGGATGTCTTTGGTATGTAGCTGGTCTTTGGTATATGATGAAGTTCTGAAGAATTGGGTTCTAATACCAGTGAGAAAATACCTCAGCAGCAGGATAGATGAACTTGCCATTGGGAATGAGGGAAAGCAGGCAAAAAATAAAAGCTTTCTACTTTCATGTTATTTTATGTAGGCTGGTACCAGAAGGCATGGTTCAAATTTAGAGTGGGTCCCCTGTCTGTAAGTAATTCAGATATATAGTGGGTCTTCCCAACTCAAATGATCCAATCAAGAAAATCCATCACTGGTGTGCTTGGGTTTTAGTTGGTTCCAGATATAGTCAAGTTGACAAGCAAGATTAGCCATCAGACTCCTCAAGTTGTCTTTAGTCATGGTGTTTATCACAGAAGTCTAAAACAAACTAGAAAAGAATATCCATTGGCTCTCTCAATTTAGCTATTCCATAATGCAGACATTTTCAAACATCCTGTAGTCTTCTATAAATACATACATAGTCCTTTTAGATTTATTTATTTAGTTTTATGTACATGCATGTTTTGCATACATGTATGTGCACCGTGTGTATATCTGATGAATCCTCAGGAGCTGGGGTCGTGGATGGGTGTGAGCTGGGAATTGAGTCTGCATGCTCTGCAATAGTGACAAGTACTCTTACTGCTGAGCCATTTCTCCACTTTGTATTTTTGTTTCAGTTAAAGATAGATAATAAATAAAGAATAGATAAAAATAGAAAGATTATCTTTCACCAGCAGGTCTTTTATTTGTGATTTCTGCTCCCCAACACCTTTATTCTAAGAAAATGGTTAGCAGGCATTTAGGCTGTGATAGGATTTCTTCTAAAGGGTATTCTATTCTTTTTAAAAAAAATTTACTCTTCTTTCATATAATATATCCCAACCAGTTTTACCTCCCTTCTCTCCTCCCAGTCCTTCCTTCCTACCTCCCCTCCCCTCAGGATCCACTTCTCTTCAATTTCCCTTCAGAAAGGAGTAGGCATCCCAGGGACATCAAACAAACATGGCATAACCAGTTACAGTAAGACTAGGCAACACCCTCACATCAAGGCTGGATGAGACAACCCAGTAGGAGGGAAAGAGTCCCAAGAACAGGCAAAAGAGTCAGAGACACCTCCACTGTTAGGAGACTTGGCAGGTCTGGCATGGCCTTGGTAGGGATAAAATGACATGGTTCCTGCCCCTGGGACAGGGCCAGCAGGAGTGGGCTTTCACTAGTGTCAAAGGCTGCTGTGGGTATAAAGCTTGTTTGTATAATAATGCACATATTTTATATTCCTCAGTCATAGAAAGTCCTCTCTGTTAACATTAATGACTCCATGATAATCAGAGACAGCCTGAGTCCAGGAGGTAAAGGTGTGGCAGATGTCACAACATAGTAAGCGCTGGGATCCTCAGGCTGTGGAAAAGAACTCTAAAAAATAGGTTCACAGGAAGCTCAAGAAGAAGACCAAAGTGTGGGTGCTTCATTTCCTTCTTAGAAGGCAGAACAAAGTACTCACGGGAGCAAATACGGAGAAAAAGTGTGGAGCAGAGATTGAAGGAAAGGCCATCCAGAGACTGCCCCACCTGGGTATCCATTCCCATATACAATCACCAAACCCAGACACTATTGCAGATGCCAAGAAGTGCTTGCTGACAGGAGCCTGATATAGCTGTCTCCTGAGAGGCTCTGCCAGAGCCTGACAAATACAGAGGCAGATGCTCACAGCCAATCATTGGACTGAGCTCAGGAATCCCAATGGAGGAGCTAGAGAAAGGACTGAAGGAGCTGAAGGCGTTTGCAACCCCATAGGAAGAATAACAATATCAACTAGCCAGACCCTTCAGAGCTCCCAGGAACTAAACCACCAACCAAAGAGTACACATGGCTCCAGCTGCATATGTAGCAGAGGATGGCCTTGTTGGACATCAATAAGAGGAGAGGTCATTGGTCCAATGAAGGCTCAATAGATGCCCCAGTGTAGGGGAATGCCAGGGCTGGGAGGTGGGAGTGGGTAGGCGGATGGGGGAGCTCCCTCATAGAAGCAGGGTGGGGGATGGGATATGGGGGTTTCCAGATGTAAAGCCAGGAAAGGGGATAACATTTGAAATGTAAGTAAACAAATAAAATATCCAATAAAAAAGAAAAAAATATGGGTTCAAAAACATAATTTCTCAAAAAATCAGGATGCAATATGAATTTTATGAGGGGCTTCATGAAGGTAAAGGAACAAAAGTAGCTGTGCTGTAAGCCAACTGTCAGGAGATACTAAGGAAGGAGATAAAGAGATTTAGGAATGGTGATTACAGGAGATCCCACCCAGCTAATTTTTTTTAGTTTATACTTACAAAGGCAGGCAGATTCCTGAGTTCAAGGACAGCCTGGAACACAGCAAGGTTAGGCCCAGGTGTGGTAGAAATGGTAATTTCAGGATGGGGTCCCACCCAGCACAGAGGCAGGCAGATTTATGAATTCTTTTGCAATGTTAAAAAAAAGTGTGTTTGCTGTCTCCTAAGAATTAAGGATCTGGTGTCACTGGATGCTGATTCATAGGATAATCAAAAGGAAGCTCCTCTCTCATGAGTGTCCCTGTGTCACTGCTTGCCTGTGACTTTAGGTATACTGAGATTCTATGGACCTGTTCAGTTCTAATATGATCCAGTTCTATAATCGAGCGGAGCCAGCACTTGCTGGCCATTTGTGTGAAGTGGAAAATATAAGGCTCTGAAAATCCCTAGAGAGAAAGTCTGTGTGCTTGTTGATCTATGGTCACTTCTCTGTACAGAAGGCTTACAAGTAAGGCTGACCTGTCTTAACTTCAAACTTGCATCTGAAAATAAAATGTATAGAAAACACCATGAGTTGGTCGTGGTGCACACGCCTGTCCTCCCAGTCCCTAGGGAGGCTGAGGAAGAAGTAACAAGTTCAGCATCAATCTAGGTGCTCACTTAGCACGACCCTGTTCAAAATGCAAGAGAGCAACAAACGGATGGGTAACGTTACCGTTTGGAACTGTACATGTTTCATGTACTCCACCCATGTAATCATCGCTACCCCACATCATAAACAAACATGACGTACAGAGAATTAAGGGAGCAAAGCATGACTTCCTTACATAGCTCTATTCTCCGGGGAATAATGGACTCATTTTGAAATTTGGACTCAAATTTGCCTGGTATTGTGGATGAGTAAGGGTAAGAGAGAAACTTGCTTTCTACTGTGAAGTTAAATGTATCCAAGAGGAAGAAGACAGTGGCTTAGAAGAATGTGCTGGCTCTGAATTTGTAGACTAAAGATGGAGATCTAGGGAAGAGCATAGGTCACCCATGGCTCCTAGATTTTAGGCTCAAGTGATTTAGACATAGTCTTCCTGGGATGGAGAAAGTAGGAGAAGGGCTGATTTGGGTGTGTGTGTTAGGGTCTGATTTAGGCATATTAAACTGAGAGTCTCTGGGAAATGTCAAATAGGTAATCTGATAGACTTACCTGGAGTCTGGAGTTGTGGGGAAGTCAGGTAGAAATGTGCATGTTGGGGTCAGCTCCCCACAAAGCAATGCTGTTCAGAGCTCTAGAGTCAATTCTCATAGTCACAGGCACATGGCATGATACTCTTGCCTGTCAACCGGACTGGACAGAACAAACCCCTAGGACTGTCTGTGACACAGTCTTCTGAGAGGATTAGATCTTGAGGGTTTTCACCTAACCCATGGATTCACCTTCAGATGATCTAAAATTTGAGTCGACTATGGGAAGGCAGGGCTGGTTGGGAGAAGCAGGGGACTAAGGTTTGCCTGTGAAGGGCGTGTCTTACCCAGGCTCTTGTCTCTGACTTTGCCACACACTGCCACAGCCATGAGGTACTGGGTGACTCCACCCAGTAACACGAATCATGTGACCAAGGACTGAACGTGCTGAAGCCAGGAACCAAGTAAAACCTTAAGTAGCTTTTCTCTCAGGTATTTTGGTCATGGAAAGCTAACCCCACGTGCTGTGGCACTCTTCATCTGGGATAACCTTGCTCAGATGGAGTGCGTCTGTGTGAAGGCTGACTTGGATAGACTCTCTCACGCTTTGCTCTCAAAGATGGACAGTAAAAAGACATGTTTGCTGGGCCTGGAGAGATTGTGACAAAGGGCTTCTTGGTGTGCAGATCAGCATTTCAGCCATCATCCCATTCACTACAGCTGAAACCAGTCAGAATCATTTAAAAGATGGAGTCCCAGCATCATTTAGGAAATATTAGCAGCTAATGCTAAGTTCTTAGAGGTGTAGGGAATGTTTGAGTTAATGTGAGTGGCTTGCCACAAAGGTTTTAGTGGCTGTCTCCTTTCATTCTGATGCTTGCTGACTTCCCTGTAATGCTAGAATAAACTCCCAATACAGGGGTGTAAATGAGTCTCTTATTTTTATGTGGCATGCCCATTTTTGATTTGACAGATAATCTTATCATAATACTTTTGATATATTACCATTTGCATTTTGAGGTTGGTCTTTTGTGGCCTTTTCAATTAAGTTCACACTTAATTGAAAAATGTTTCTTACTCTTGCATCAAACTCTTTTAGGCTTGCTGCTAGTGGTTTGTTTTGTTTTGTTTCTGGTCTGATTTAGTAGTCATTTATTTATTTTTGCTTGCACATACAAGGAGAAGTTAATATGAGGCATAAAGAAATGATGTGATTTTTGTTGTTGTTTTGTTTTGTTTTCTTCTTGACAATAATTTTTAACCAAAAACATGACAGGGCTCTTTATTTACCTGGAATGATTCTTGCTCACTACAGATAAACTCTTCAGACCTCCAGCTGGCTATGTGATGAATTCAAGAGTCACGCCCAGTGGTACAACGGCCATTGGAGAGCTGTGTTTTGAGCACGTTCACTCCATACCTGGAAAAATGGTGTCCCAGTCCATAGGCTGGGGAGACTCTCCTGTGGACCTCTGTGAAGGGAGCAACCGTGCCTTCCAGGACACTGACCAACCTGCTTGCCAATTGGATGTGAGGCTCCTAAGACACAAAGCTTCCTGGATCAACCCGCTGTGTGTGCAGCAGCCACTTCAAGAATTATGCCCCCAAAGACCAACCGTGCAGAGCAGTGAGAACCACGTGGTGCTGGACACTCCCTCTCCCTTGCGCCTTTCGATATTGTCCTACAGGGACTCCCTGGCTGAGATGCCACTGTCTGAGAATACTGCTGATGTCATCTGCAGCAACTCTGCTCATTGCTCCGGGGGAAAGGAGGGTGACTTCTTCCTGGCTACAGAAGAGCAAGAGGTTCATCTTCAGCAGGAATCTCTGCTCAAAAACCCCAAGACTGTGGCCACTTCCCCCTCCCCTAAGGAGGGCAGTGCCCGTTCTGAGTCTCCTCATTTGACAGCTTCTACAGATGATGGTAACCCTAATGACTTCCTCTATTCTCCATCTCTGTGTTTGTCTGGGCCGGCTTGAAAATTTGCCTATTGTCTTTGCCATGAGAAACAAAGTTCATGGCCTTCTACCTTGACCAGAAAGCAATGCGTGAGCTCATTTAATATTAGCACTATCCCACACTCTGTGAGAGTCACAATAGGAGGTTCAGCTGTCATCTTCTTACACTGAGAAGAAGAAGGTCATCATTTTAGCTTAGCATGGTTAATAATCAGTTCCAGGAGCCATCTTTGGGATCATTATTAGTTTGTCTGCAGGTAGAACCATTAGGAGCATCCAACCTACTGTGGATGGGAATGCTATTACAGATTCCAAAGGAACTTGCTGTATAGTAGTGCTCAGGCGGGAGGACATGCCTCATCTCTTCTAATTCTAGCACAGACAGCTGAGGAAATAGCAAATTTGAAAGCAGTCACCACAATACTCCCCAAAGGCCAAAACCTCTTGGTGTGAAAACAAGGGCGCCTGCTGTGAGGTCATGCATATATTCTTAAAACTGAAAAACTTCTGAATGGCTTAGTCCACTCGGAGTAAGAGTCAGGTAGCTGGCTTTATTTTATTTTAAAGGATTCTTATGTTATATTCATGCTGTGAGTTTCGAGCCCTGCTTCAAGTAGTTTGGAAAATATTTTGTAGTTTTCAGGATAAAGAGGAGCTTTCAGATACAGAGGTTGCTGATGGAAAGGTGAGGTTGCTGCTAGATTGGCCTTTCTCCACATAAACAAACCATCATGATAACAAGTTATTACAAGCCACTGATTGATAATGACTCTGAGCCCAAACCCACTTGTCATAGCCTTGTGCAACAAGAAGTTCTTTAACTTAGTGTTATTTTGCCTCTTTGTCTTTCTCCTAGAAAAGCAATGGTACAAAGTGAGCCCCCAAGCCAAGTCTTGCCTTTTGTCTGAAGGCAGCGTTTCCCCACAATCCTTATCGGTACCTTTAAAAGCTGTCCAGTGTTTTTTTGAGGTGTTCTTCTGTTTGCTTTTAAGCCAGACTCTCACTCTGTGTAGCAGACTGGTCTTAGACTGCCAGAAAGACTGGTCTTTCTTAGACGGAAGGAAGTTCTCACTTCACGTCCTGAGTGACAAGATCATAGGAGTGAGCCATCATACCTGACAAGACTCTCGAGAGTCATTCTATGGAATTAAGAAACAAAAGTCCAGAGTTACAGGTTTTCTCTTCCTTTATGTAGAGCAGCATAAGGGGGGGGAGCAAATATTGGTCACTAAGGCACGGGATTTCCTATGACACCCACATCTCTAATGGCAGCTGTGGGACCTTCTTGTGTGGATGGAAGCATTTCCTGAGGCTGTAGGAACAATATCCTGGGTTCTACTGCTTGAACAGAATCTACATGTTTACAAAATACCCTCTCTCTCTCTCTCTCTCTCTCTCTCTCTCTCTCTCTCTCTCTCTCTCTCTCTCTGTCTCCTTATGGAATAACAGGTAATAATCCCAACTCAAGGCAGGAGAGATTTCGTGACCAAGGCCTAACAGGTCTGGGCACCCTCTCTTGCTTTTTCCTCTGCACTCAGGTCTTTACGTGTAGCTTAGGGGTCAAAATTCTGCCAGCTTCATGTTTTTGTTGAAAAAGACAAACCAGCAATTTAGTTTCATCACCCCTTCTAGTTACAGTGGCAGGATGCTTGGCAGAGATGGTGAACGATTCCCACATCCAAGCCTCTGAAATATTTACCTCAGTGAAGAGGTCTCTCTAGTCTTCCATTTCTGACTGACTTTGTTCAACAGGAAGTATTGGGGTGACACTTCCTGCATTTGTCTGGCATCTGAGAACCCACAGTTCCCCAAACATTGGCAGCATCTCTTAATTTATCAGGTCAGGACAGCATAGCTCTTTTGACTGTCCGGAAATCTCACTTCCGTCCCAGGCTGCAGTTAGCAGTTATGTGATAGGAACAACTTGCATTGGTGTTGCCTGTTGCCAGTAAGGAGTGGGTGAGGGTGTAAGATTGGATGACACAGCACAGTGGTCCGAGCTTGACTGAAGCCCTGTTTGCTGTCAGATGACATTGTGTGTGCAACAGGAAGTTTGGGGCAGGTTGCCACCAGCTAAGGAAGTGCTGGGGAAGTGATCCTGTAGTCATTTTTGTAAAGAATTGTTTGTTTATTTATTTCATGTATATGAGTACACTGTAGCTGTCTTCAGACATACCAGAAGAGGGCATCATATCCCATTACAGATGGTTGTGAGCCACCATGTGATTGCTGGGAACTGAACTCAGGATCTCTGGAGAGCAGTCAGTGCTCTTAACCACTGTGCCATCCCTCCAGAGTTTATTTAGGGCATGGAGAAGGGAGTTGGGGGTGGGGGCCAGGGTAGTAGAGACAGAGAAAGGCAGAGAGAGAGAGAGAGAGAGAGAGAGAGAGAGAGAGAGAGAGAGAGAGAGAGAGGAGGAGGAGGAGGAGGAGGAGGAGGAGGCAAGCCACCCTTTTTATAGTGAGTTAGGTAGCCTGGCTATTGCCAGGTAACTGTGGGGCAGGGCCTACAAGGAAACCCCACAATTTTCCCCATATTTGTTCTTTGTGTGTGTTTTTCTTTTGTATTGTGGGAGTTCACCTGTGCGCATGTATATGTGGAGGCCAGAAGTCAAAGTCACGTGTCTTCCTCTGCGCTTCTCTCAGTTCTCCCCCCCCCCACCCCCCCCCAACACACACACTTTTGGAGACAGAGCCTCTCACTGAATCTGCAGCTCACTAATTTTCTAACCCAGCAGGCTACGAAGCCCCAGGGTTCCTCCTGTCTCCACCGCTACACTACTGGGTTAACCAGTGCCTGATGCAATAGGAGCTTGAACTCAGGTCCTCAGTGTTGCCTAGCAAGCACTTTATTGACGGAGCCATCTCATTTCTCCATGTTTAATGGCTCGCTGTGTTGGCAGGTGATGCTCGGAGCAGCAGCAGAAGCCATGCTTGGAATTTCTTCCCACTAGAGACGTTCATGCTGCCCGCTGATGTAGAAAAGGTGAGCGCCTCTCAGCCACAGAGGGCCTGAGTCTGTCAGTAGTGGTGCGCGATGTGATCATGGAAACCACCCTGACGCAGTACAGCCTAAGAGGTTCTTTTCAATATTTGATGGAGGCCGCCAGGGGCGCTAAACTGAAGTCTTCAGGCACGGTGTGCTCAGTTGTGCATGACTAAGGAGCTAAGTCAGGTTCTGGGCTCTATCCACCGAGGGTGTTCTATCATAAGACATGCAACTTGGTGGTTGGGATGGGGCTCAGTAGTAGAGCGCTTACTTTGCATATATGATGTTGTGTTTTAATCTCCAGTCCTGAGAAATAAATCAATTTAGTTTGGTATATCTGTGTCTCTGGATGTATTTTTCATCATCTAGTTAGATCAAGTTATTTTTATCCTTATTTGTAGTCACTTAAGTTAAGTGGCGTTTCTTCAATTTTGAAATCTTATCCATACTCCGAAGAAAAGTTGATTATGTTCCTATTTGAATTGACTTTTTTGCCCCCCTGCAGGAAAATCTCCACTTTTATGCTGCAGACATCATTATCTCAGTAATAGAGAATATGAAGTGCAACCTCCCGAATCAACAGCAGCCAGAGAGATGGGACACAGAAGACGCCAGCAGGTTACGTGGGACTGGAGCGGAAATGACCTTTTATACCCATATAAAGCAGGAGCCAGGCTCCTCGGCTTCTTCACACACTGGCTGTGAAGGTAAGTTGGGCAGATGCTTGAATGCTGAGTGCTGTGATCTCAGCTCAAGCTGTGTCCTCTGTCCGTTCCCGAAAGAGGGACATTTTCCCCATCCTTTGAAGATGTGCTCAACCCACGGTCCACTGGCCACATGCATCCTAGGATCGCCATGAATGTGACTCAGTTCAGAATGAGAAACTAACTTAGAACATTATGAGGTGTGTGTGTGTGTGTGTGTGTGTGTGTGTTATTTTCAGTGACTCAATTTTGAGGGTCTTTGGTATGTACTAGTGATAACTAACGTCACTTTGCAGGTGAAAAGTTGAGCACATGGGAGCGATCTCCCGCAAGGCTGCCATTTTGCCTTGTGATGTCTGCGCATGCTCCGTCCTGGGCCAGTGCTCCAGTTCTGGCTTTGCTCTTCCTTGGATTTTATTCTTCCTTTTTGAGGTTGCTGCTGTCTTCCATCTTGCTTCATTTCCCATCACAGAGCGTTTTCCCCCGTCTCCTTCCACATTGCTTTCCTTGTCCACGGAGTCCACCTTCATTCCTTTAGTAAATAGTGGACCTACCTGCTCTTGGTGATGGCTGGGTCTTGGTGATGGTAAGATACTCACTTTCCCCAGAGCAGAAGCCCTGGAGCTGGGGCCAAGGAAGTGAGAGGGAAAACGCCATGCAGAGGTGTGGGTCCAGCCCAGTCACTAAGCAAGGGCAGCTGGGAGCCCAGGGAGTTCCTTCTGGAGGAAAGGCCACCAAAGCAGGCAAGAAATGTTAGCTTTCTTAAAGCAAGTCCTGTATTCAGCCCCAACACCCAGGTTCACTTTCTGGCGGATTTTATCTCCATCAGTTGCTTCCTCTAGGCTGATACTTACCCTCCTCCTCTGAGAAACCTGGGTTTTCTAGCCCTGAGCCTCTCCTCCAAGTGTCTTTCTATGTGGCTGGCACCCTTCAAACTTGCCCACCTGCTGGGTTCCCAGATCCTCTGGCTTAACACTCACTATTCCCATATGGCTTAAAGACACTCTATTTCTACATTGCTGGTAAACTCATGTCTCCAGCTTCTGGGTGGGCGGGGCTAGCCTCTATCTTCACTCTTCATCTAATAGTTCTTCACAACCCCATGGGGTGTGTGTGTGTGTGTGTGTGTGTGTGTGTGTGTGTGTGTGCAGCTTGACTTTCTTTCCCTTTTGTCTGTAGAGATTCTATCGACAAATAAGGCTGCATTCACGTTCTAGGTGGACATGAACTTTGGAGGGATATGACTTAACCCCATAGAACCATGTGCTCTGTACTATGTGTCTGGGAAGGTTGGCTTTTTCTTTTTTCTTTTCTCTTCTTAGCCTTCTTTAATTTTATTTTAAACTTTGTATTATAATGGGAAAATATCAAACAAATCGCATTAGCCTATTTGACTAAATTATAGTGAATGAGAGACCCTAAACTAGCTTCCTTCAGTTGTTAGTCCTTGAAGCTGCACCTTTAGCCCCCTCCCCAATAACTGTCAGTTGGGAGCTATGCCATTCCCTTCCCTTGCTCCTATTTTTTCTCTTTCTTCTCTCTACCTTCCTCTTCTTCATTGTCTTCCTCCTCCTCCTCTTCTGCAGACCGGTCTGAACATACCGTTTTGCTTATTGTGGGATTCATGCATATGTGTTTAAACAGGTGTGTGCTTGTTCATGTATGAACGAGGGTACAAATGTGTGGGCATGTGTGCATGTGTGTGTTCCTGTGTGCATCCATGTGTTCCTATGTGCATGTGTGTGTGAGGGGGGGAGAGGGAGGGGAAGGAGGAGGGAGAGGAGAGAGGGAGAGAGAGGGAGAGAGAGAGGGAGAGGGAGAGGGAGAGGGAGAGAGAGAGAGAATTTTGGTTGTCAAGAACTGCCCCGTTTTTAATTTTGTTTTTTGGAATAAATTCTCCCACATGGCTTGGAACTCTGGCTAGAATAGGCTGACTCCAGTGAGTTCCCAGAGCTCTTCCTGTGTTGGGATTATTACAAGCACAAACTACCAGGAGTAGCTGTTTCTGTCGGATCTGGGAATTGAACTCAGGTCCTCACGCTTGCACAGCAGATGCTCTACTGCCTGACCCATTTCTCCAGCCCCAGTCTTGCTTCTCGATCATGAAATCTGTCTCCCTTCTCTCTTCAGGTTGTGCTGCACTCCAGGTCAGCCCAGTGGCTGAGACCCTTTCTTACTGCCCTGTGGCAGGAGAGGCCTGCAAACATGACTTGAACAAGTTGGTCATGTTAGGTGAGACTCCGAACCTCCTCATACCCACCTCCTCACCACACCACACACACACCAGCAGATACCACAGCCAAGGCTATGTCAGGGACTTTTGAGGAAACCTCTTCCAGGAAGAGGTTTTCCCTGCTACTCACAGGAAAAGCTGTTTTCCTTGTCTCTGATGTCTGCTAATTGTTCATCTCACCTGTGAAGCTGAACAAAAACGCAGACATACATTAGTTCTGCTGTGTGGTTTCGATGTGCTATTTTGATGAGGTCTATATAAACTCCCATCTCCGGTGGTTACATGGAGTCTCATACTGTTGTTTGTAGGTATCCAGCCATTGCTGGTTCCCTGAATGCTGCAGGGACTTCGTATATCTTTGTATTCTTATAAAATTAACTGGGTGAGGCGTGCTAAAACACCCTACCACCCTTTCTTTCCTTTTCCACAGAACTTGGGAAATATAATGACATCACGAAAGGCTGCAGATGCTCCTATAACTCTTCAAAGAGGTATGTGTCTTCTTGTGTTTAGACCCCTGGACTCCTGGGCTTTCTATGAAGCCACTGTGCCATTGACAGCACGTATTGTGCCATGTAGCCGCAGATGGGGATCCTTGATGGCCAGTGTTCACAGTCAGCTTGATAGAATCCTGCCTGCCTGTATTATCTTGACTATGTTAACTGATGTGGAAAGATCCATCTTTATTGTGGATGAGACCATCCTCTGGGTGGGGAAACCTGGACCAGATGAGTGGAGAAAGAGCTGAGCACCAGCATGTTGTATCCATTGCTCTTCTGACTGCTGTGTAATGCAACCAGCTACTGCAAATTCCTGGTGCCTCAGCGTCTCCACCATGATGGGCAATCCCTTGCACAGTGAGCTGAAGCAAATCCTTTCTGGTGTTACTAGAAGACACCATCTCACAGAAAACCTCCTGACCCTCTGGTTCTAACAATCTTTCAGCCCCATCTTCTGCAATGATCCCCAAGTCTAACACATAGGAGTGTGTTGTAGATGGATCTATCCATTGAGTCTGGCCTCCACAACTCTGCATTCTGTTTGGTTGTGGTTTTCTGTGGTGGTCTCTGTCTGCTGCAAAGAGAAATGTCTTTGAGGGGTGAAAATGTTTATAGATTGTTTCTAGGAAGTGTGCTGGTTTAATAACTATAATATCAAAAAATGTAAAAGTTAGTAAAAAGTAAAATAAATCCTTTCTCCCTTAGGTTTTTTTTTTGAGGTTTATTTATTTTTATTTTTTGTGTGCATGGGTATTTTGCCTCCTAAACTACTTTTATGACAGACAGCATCAGGAGAAGAAACTAAGACTCACCAGGAAGTCAGCCAGTCACCTCTATAATAGCACTTTTCTTTACTATGATAAAGTACCCGAGACAACTAACTTACTGAGAGAAAAGGTTTATTTGTCTCTCTGTTTCAGAGGTTCAAAGACATGATATATGGTCATTGGTGGTGGAGGCAGCGTGCCTTGGAATGCATGGCAGGATGGAGGATAAGAGGGGATGTTTTCACTACCCTTTGGAGTTACTGTCTCCAGTGACCTACAGACCTCCTGCTAAGCTCTACCTCCCAAGTTTCCATCGTCTCTCTGGGAGCCAATCCCTTAAACCCTGGGTCTTTGGAGGACACTGCCTATATTCAAGACAGAGCACCCCCATAATCAGTGTGTGTTACAGTGCATGAAAGGCTAGTGTATGAAGGTTAGGCAAGTTTTACAAATGTATTTATGCATTTATTTAAAATTTAGATTTATTTTGAGTGTTTTACCTGTGTATGTATATGTACCATATGCACACCAGGTGCCCATGGGGGTCAGAAGAAGAGCTCTGATCCCCCAGAACTGGAATCATGGATGATTGTAACCTACCATGTAGATGTTGGAACCAAACCCTGGTCTTCTGCAAGAGCAATGAGTGCTCTTAACTGCTGAGCCAACTCTCCAGCCCCTGTGCATTTATTTTTGAACCCTGTTTTATATACAAGGGAACTAAGGCTTATAAAATGATGTCACAATGCGTTCCCCCAACTCCTTTTGACAGTCTTGCTATGCAGCTATAGCTCTCTTGGAACTTGCTAGAGAGACTAGGCTGGTCTTGAACTCACAGAGATCCCCTGCCTCTGCCATCCCAGTGCTCAGATTAAAGGATGAGCCATCCTTGAAATTTGACTAAGCTTCAGAAGAAGGATTTGAACTCTGCTTTTCTGACTTTAAATGCAGTACTGTTTACACCTTACCCCAGGTCTCAGTACTCTTGATAAATGAGAAACTCTGTTTGCTGATCACGGGTCGACTCTATCACATCAGATGCTCAGCTTTGCAACGTGTGCATAGTTCTCCAGCTTCTGTTTCTCATGTTTCAGTGCGACCTGCGAGTCAAACCTCAGTCCTGCTGGGTGCTTAGCCAGAGAGTTGTTCCGAGGGTTCTGTAAGTGCTGGATGCTGTCAGAAGTTAATTGCCAGCTGCCAGGCTCACCGACCACAGCTAGCTCAGGAGTAAGTACGGAAGTCACTTGAGATGGAATGAAATGTTCTTGATTTCTCACTGGCCTGCTCCATTCAAATATTTATCTTCCCCTGTCGGGCTTATAGGTGTTTAGGAAGTCTCAAAATGGATATGAGCAGTCATTCAGCATCAGGGGATGTCCTGAACAATTCACACCATATTACTGTTTTGAGGAAAGGTCTCGCTGTGGTGTGCAGGCTGGTCTCTAACTTACAGAGTCCTCTTGCTCTGGCCTGCCTAGTGTTGGGATTGCAGGCTTCTTAAAAGTGCCGTACTCTCAAGTATCCTGAGGTGACATCTCATTTTTCCCTCTTATTACTACTTACTATGTTAATGTACTGGGCCCAGATCTTATCAGGGCAAGTCAATGGTAAAGCAGATATCATACCTAGCTGACAGCTATGAAAACATACAAGACTTTGCTTGCAGGAAATGCTGTTCTCCAAGAAAACTAAACCCTGGTGGTAGCAAATGCTAAGAGTTGAAAAAGTAAATCACTACGGAAGGGCCAGGGTGGGCAGGCATCTAATTCTATCAGAGGAAAGCTAACTCTCCAGCTTAGCCCCCGAGCCAGGTGTTAGTTAGCCAGGCAGTTCTGGGGCAGATACAGTCTGTGGGGAACTGTTCTTAGCAAGAGCTATTGGAACACAGATGGTGGAGGTCTGGAACCCAGATGAGCAGGGAAATAAATTTAGCTGTGGTTGGATAAAGGGAGTGTGTGTGTGTGTTTGGGGGGGGGTCAGAATTCATGGGAACAGGCTTGAATGATAGTAGTCAAACTGTGGAGGTTTTCAGGATGCTGATTGGAAGAGTTTGGATGTTCAATGACAATAGGAAAATGTAAGATTTCACTGTAAGTTGTTGAGTTTTGTAAGCCGGGGTTCTACAGCAAGACCAAGCAAAGCTCTGGTAGGCTGCCGCTTTAGGCAGCGGATGCTGCCTGTTTCATAGAGTGTCTCTGGTCAAAGAGCCCTTCCCATTACATGGGAAGTCTAGAAAGAAATGAGCTAAAACTATTAAAAAAAAAAAAAAAGGCAGGCTCAGGCATAGTAGTTAAAGGGTGCTACTGTTCTTTCAGAGTGTAGAGTTCTCACTACATCAGACAGTTCACAACTGCATGTAACTCCAGCTCTAGGGGATCTGACACCCTCTTCTCAGACACCTCTTCATGTACACGGTCATTCAAAAATAAAAATAAAAATAAAAATAAAAATAAGGAGTAGGCTCAGTGGGAAGTAGGGCACCTGTGCCAAGACCGTTAGTTCAGCTGAAAACAGTTTCAGTTTCTGGTGGTAAATTTGAATGGGAAGCACACTTAGGAGTCCTTCTTAATTCAACCTCTAGATTGTGCCTTCTGAGGTTAGCCCTGAATCCTCTCATGTGTCCTGCAGGTCGGGGATGAAGAATATGCTGAGGAAGACTTTGACTCCAGTGTGGATGCTGCTCGGGAAGTCATGCTTAAGTCTAGGGTCCCAGGAACTGAAGACTGGGTGCTCCCTCGATGCCAAATCATACTTACTGTTCACCCACCAATCAAGTAAGTAAGGGGTACTGCCTGGAAACCCAGGTTCCACTTGGGATATGCTGTGATGGGTCCCACCTGGTTCCTATGGAAACAGATGAGGAGAAAACAATGTGCGGAGGGACCAAGGCAAATGTATTTCTGGCTTAGTTTTCTTTGCACTCTGTTGTGGGCTTTGGTGGGGGGGGGGGGCGGGGCAGCAAAGTACTCAAGTTAAAAATGTAACTCTGTGTCTTAGGGTTTGTATTCCTGCACAAACATCATGACCAAGAAGCAAGTTGGGGAGGAAAGGGTTTATTCAGCTTACACTTCCACATTGCTCTTCATCACGAAAGGAAGTCAGGACAGAAACTTACACAGGGCAGGAACTTGGAAGCAGGAGCTGGTGCAGAAGCCATGGAGGGGTGGTGCTTACTGGCTTGCTTCCCCTGCCTTGCTCAGCTTACTTTCTTCTAGAACCCAGGACTACCAGCCCAGAGATGGCACCACCCACCATGGGTTGGGCCCTCTCCGCTTGATCAGTAATTGAGAAAATGCCTTACAGCTGGATCTCATGGAGGCAGTTCCTCAAGGAAGGTTCCTTTCTCTGGGATAGCTCCAACTTGTGTCAAGTTGACACACAAAACCAGCCAGTACACTCTGCCTCCTCAGTTATGAGCATTACATAGCACTGGTAGATTAAAAAGGCCTAAGAGGATTTTTAAGTGGCTAATACTGAAACAGAAATCAAATGCAACAATTTAAAAACGATGAGACCACTCTAATTCTATTTTCCAAACCAGTTAGTGTGCAATAAAAATAAGTGCGATGCATAAAAGTTTTAAAAGAAGAATTTACTTTCAAGGAGATTAACTGTCATTGAGAAATGTTAACAGGATGCAAATATAATCTTTATTCTATGAAGCCATAGAAGCTGGGAGACAGCTAAAATTCCGTAAGAGAGAACTAAACTTCTACAGTGTGTGTGTATGGGGCCACACTTATCGCATGTGCATAATAGTTTGTTGGCAATTTGTTCTGAGGATGTGTAATGGATTACAAGTAGAGATTATAGGCAACATAGTTTAACTATCTGCAGTCTTTCTATTCTCTTGGTCTCTCATGCAAACTTGAGGGTTATGAAGCCATGCTCCCCATGCTCCCCGTGCTCCCGTGCTCCCCGTGCTCCCCGTGCTCCCTGTGCTCCACGGAGGTCTCTTACTTATCTTTATCTGGTGTCTTTGCTCTCTGGCTTAGCTGATGCCAGGAAGGATGTTGTGACTGCTTGGGCAGAATTTGTCCTCTATAGACACTGAGCCATGCTAGTCTCGTTGTATAGGATATCTTTTCCCTCCTTTCCCAGAATCCTCTGTAAGACATGGGCAGAGATCTCACATGTTTTTTTTGTTTGTTTGTTTTTTTTTTTTTTTAAACCTTGGCAATTTTTGTTGACCTTGAGATAAAAATGCAAATTTACCACTTTACCCATAACTCTAGGTCCCCGTTGAAATCAGGACACAGCTGTTTCCAGAGCACTCCTCTTCAAGAGGACTTTATAACTTTGTCACATCGCCTTATTCTAATGTTTTTATTACATCTATTCACGTGTGTCCTTTCCAAGCATGTTAGACTGTTGTCTCCTCGGCTGTCTTGTGTACCCTGGTTTCTGTGCCAGGTAGTGGGAAGCCCCAAGGATTCTATAATAGAAGAGTTATATGTGATACTGACTTCTAATTTGGGCACAATTGAGATGTTTAAAGAATCCTAGCTTTAGAAGGCCAACAGATTCCAACCAGAAAAACATATTGGATAAGTATAAACTTTTCTTAAAATGAAAAGATGACAAAATTAAAGCCCCTAAACTGAGAAACGGACCACGATGTCCACTGCTTTTCCATCAGTGAAAAACGCTGTACTGACCAGCTCTGAAAACGTGTAACAGTTGCCATTTTCTGTCCTCAGGAGGGACATAGCAGTGGTGGCCCAGAACTTCTTCTGTGCTGGATGTGGGACTCCAATACAGCCCAGTAAGTACAGGTCCTGCGCTGTTTGCTTGTTCCATGATAACAGTGAGGATCTGCAGGGCTGGACTATGTGTTGCTTTAGAGTGAGACTGACTTCTTGGTGTGAGCGTGTTGTGAAGGAGTCGTGGAGGTGGCCCTGTCTTTTGCTAGGAGGAGACTGTGACCTACAAAGCTGCATGACTAGCCAGGTACAAGGAGGGCCAGCATCCTGGCTGCTCCTCAATTGGGCACTCAGACAACCCAGCCGTACCTGTCTTAGGGGGTTGAAACTATTGTTTCCTCTTCCCAGAATGAACCCCTCACCCCCATAGACTTCCTTCCCCATGACTCTTGGTTTTCTTCATATCTTTATGCTCTTTTTCTACCCACTCCACTCCCCCTCTCCTTTTCCTGGGATCTTCCATGGTTGCCTTGTGGATCGTGTGGTCGCAGACAGTCGCGTGTGTGCTTCATAGGATCTTCCTCTGCAATGCTTATTCAGCATTTATCTGTCTCCATCACCAAACCATAAATTCCAGGAAGGCAGAAGCCTTGTTGCTTTTGCTCATTGTTCATCTCCAGCCTCTATAGCTATGCTTGCTTATAAGACGGTCCTCTAGGCATACCTGCAGAGTAATCAAATGGCTCCTGGCAAGACTTCTCTGAGAGCTGAGGATATGGTAACTCATTTATGGGATGGCCAAGGTCCTGCAAACTAGTCTTCCCCAAGTGACACCATGCAAGACTTTCAGCACAACCTGGGGATTGCTTGTTCTCCAGAGAAGATGTCTGTTTCAAGACATTAAAATTGAAAGCAGAACCAGCCAGGGCTTCCTCTATCTCACTACACGTTAATGACAATCACAGTGTGTCCTCTTTAAATGACTCATTTTCCCAGCTAGCCTAGCAAGAGGCGGGTCTGTGAGTTGATCTGTACACCCTAATGCCACACCAAATGCCAAATGCATGAGTCAGAAACCACATAGACGCGAGACTCCATCAATCCGTTTAAGTACCTTCCTGAGTCCATTCTTTCCTGCCAGAACGGCAGGGGATCTTGCAGGTCCTGCCCCCATGGGATCTGCTTCCATTTTTGTCTGTCCTCGTGGTCTAAGGAAGAAGGATGGGCATGATTTATTCTGTACTGATGATAGCACAGTGGGCATTTGATGAAGTTTGGTGAATGAGTGAGTGGATCCTGAGATGGTAGAGACTTTGAGGCTGGGAAAGGTGAGTTATATCAGTGTCTTAGTTAAGGTTTTACTGCTATGAACAGACACCATGACTAAGGCAACTCCTATAGGCACAACATTTAATTGGATCTGGCTTACAGATTCAGAGGTTCAGTCCATTATCATCAAGGCAGGAAGCATGGCAGCTTCCAGGCAGTCATAGTGCAGGAGAAGCTGATATAGTTCTACATCTTCATCTGAAGGCTGCTAGTGGAAGACTCGCTTCCAGGCAGCTAGGATGGGGGTCTTAAAGCCCACGCCCACAGTGACACACCTACTCCAACAGGGCTATATCTTCTAATAATGCTGCTCCCTGGCCGAGCATATACAAACCATCACAAATGGCATGCTCAGTATTATACTTTTTGATCCTTTAGTCTGTTGGTGATTTGACTGTACACGCAGATTATACCTCTACACGCAGGATAATCCATTAGGCAGAGACACCTTCTCCTTCATCACCCGAAGGAGTGGGATATGCTGGCTACACTAGATTCAAACTGAGCTCGCCTGCTCTCTGCCTGTGTGTCCAGCTCTCTGCCTGTGTGTCCAGCTCTCTGCCTGTGTGTCCCCACTATGATGCTTCACCTCGCTGACCTGTTTTCCTCAATGAAAGAGGGAAATATAAGTTCCTAAGTCATGGAATTAGAAGCTTAGAATAACATACATTAACCATTCACCAGATTGGGAAACAGACTAAGTGCCCAGTGAAGACTTAGTCCTGTCTACTCTTCAAGGCATTAGTTGGAAAAATGTTATCTGTATCTACAGTGTGCCAGGGAATGGAGTTGCCGCCTTCCCACACAGGTCCTTCAGGTCCTGCCAGGCACTAATGCTGAGGGATGGTTGCACAGGAGATTTTAGCTGGGTTGTTTTTCTTCGTAGACCAGATAATACACAGTATTACCACCTTCATCCCTACATCTTTTGTCCATCAGAATATTTTATTAGAGAAACCTCAGAAGCACCATGTGTTAATTTCCCCATGCTACAGAGATGTGTATCATTAGCTCTTTGGGGGTCTAGGGTCTAGGTTTCTCTCTCTCTCTCTCTCTCATTCTCTCTCTCTCTCTCTCTCTCCCAGGTATTGTTTCCTTTCTCTCTTTGGTGTATATGTGTATGTATACACACATATACATACATATATAGTATGTACATATACACACATGTATGTGTGTATGTGTGTATGCATGTATGTGTGTGTGTGTATGTATGTATGTATGTATGTATGTATGCATGTGTGTGTGTATGTATGTATAACCTCTTTTGTAAGCTACATCCTGACACTGTGCATGCACTGCTTTAGAATATGCTCTTCCTATGTGGGCCATTTCCTGCACCCAGTTGTGTGCTGCATTTTATTAGCCTGAGATTCTGAGTTGTTGCTGGAGTTCCTGTGAGTAGCAGGTAGCATCTTCAAAGCCAACTAGATTCCCAGGCCCTACATGGAATGGTCTTAGAGGCTGCACTGAAGTTTGTGGTGCCCGTCTTTGACGTCCAAGAGCATTAGGGAGGATTCTGTTTCTCTGGGATCTGGCTTACTGTGGCGAACCACAAATGGCCACAGGTGACATCCTCAAGTCAATGCCAGAGCTGCGCTGCCTGGCAGTTGAATCTGGCTTGAGCACGGTGGACATTCATCAGACTCTGAACCTTGCATAGGAATGGGGAGGTGGCCTAGGGCAGATCTTAGCATCATGAATATGGTGTTACCCTCCTGCCCTCTGCAGAGTTTGTGAAGAGGCTCCGGTACTGTGAGTATCTCGGGAAGTACTTCTGTGCCAGCTGCCACTCATCTGCAGAGTCTTGTATCCCTGCGCGGATCCTGACGATGTGGGACTTCAGGAAGTACCAAGTCAGCGATTTCTCTAAATGGCTCTTGGACAGCGTATGGCATCAACCTGTCTTCAAACTGTTAGGTGGCCATCACAGCCTCTATGCAAAAGCTAAGGAACTGGATAGGGTGAAGGTGAGCTGAGGCCTCCATGGAGGAAGTAGGTCCAGGAGGTTAGATGTCCCATGGTAGGAAATGCATGCCACTCTGGCTTCAGGCTGTCCCCAGACCCTTCACAAGGCAGATAGACTGAGGGGTGAATGATCCCAGGGCCTCTCGCCTGTGGAGCCCAAGGCCCAACTAAACTGTGCCTGTTCAGGACTCAAGTATCAAATAATTCAGCTATGAGTCCTTGCTGAAGGGGCTGTTTTCTTGGAAGTTGGGTTGCTTGCCAACACAGTATTTCAAATATCATTTAAAAAAAGATTTGTTTATTTAATGTATATGAGTGCTCTATCTTCATGTACACCTGCATACCAGAAGAGGGCGTCGGATTACATTTATGGTAGTGAGCCACCCTGTGGTTGCTGGGAATTGATCTCAGGTCCTCTGGAAGAGCAGCCACTGCTCTTAACCTCTGAGCAATCTCTCTCTAGCCCCTGTTTCGAATAACTTTAAGGTTTGTTGTACACACTGTCAGTGGCCAGGCATCTCATTCCCAATGGTTGGCTTCTTGCTTTAGGACCTTCAGGAGCAACTTTTTCATATCAAGAAGCTATTGAAGACTTGCAGGTTTGCTGACAGGTATGATTTCCAGGGGGAATGCTCTGTGCTCCTGCCTGGCATATTCTTCCTGATCTTGGTTCCTCCAGTATCTCTGGCTTCTTAGAACCTTTTATTCTTGACCCCCAACACTGAAAGGAACAAAGGTGAGCTAATAAGAGGGATTGGACAAGATAAAAGTCTACCTCTGCCAGTGGCTACAGTATAGATACAATGTAAATATAGTAAATATGATACCTCTGCCAGTGGCTACAGTATGGATACAATGCAAATGTAGTAAATACAATAGATTGTGATGAACACGCACAACAAGGTTGTCTTCTCCCACCCACTACAAGCTCATGGACATAGAAAGTGGTTTTCTGCTACCACTATTCATCTGCAGAACCTCCATCTCTTGCAGGATGCAATCTCTGGCTATCCTCCTTTCCCTTTTCTTCCTGTATCCTGGCCCCTGACAACCTGCTTTCTCTCTCCATGGATTTGACCACTCTAAGTACCTCATGGATGTAAATCATAGACTATGTGTCTTTTATCACTGAATTGTTTTACTTAATTTCCTAAGGTCTATCCACATTGCAGCATGTGTCAGGGTCCCCTTCCTTCTGGCGGCTGAATAGTATTTGCTGTGTGTGCATATTGATTTTTTTATCTGCCCATTGAGGGAAGGGGCTGCCTCTGTCACTTGTGAGTGGTGCTGCTGTGAGGATTCCCATGGCCTCACAGAGACAGGATGAGGGTCACACTAAGTGAGAGGATGGCTTCCAGAAATGACGTCTCAAAGCTTACCCTAGGGATGTTCTTATGGGAAGACATTTACTTAAGATATAAGTTTAGGAATTAACAGAGAAATCTACCAGGTGTTCAGTAATGGGACAATAGCCAAATTTACATCATATCTACATTATCAAATGCAAGTTTATAGATAGTTTTATATGTGTATTTGTGTGCATGTGTGTGCACTTTGTTTCTGTGCATGTGGAGGCCAGAGGTTGATGTTGATGTCTCTTAACCACTCTCCTCCTTATTTTTTTTTCTTGAGACACAGTCTCTCACTTGGCCTAGAGTTCACTCACCAACTGGCTAGCTCCAGTGAGCCCTGGGGACCCTCCTGTCTCTCCCCAGTGCTGGAACTACAGGCATGCACTCCAATGCCCAACTTTTTGTGGGGATGCTGCAGATCTGGACTTGCATCCTCTTGCACCACAAGCACTTTACTAACCGAACCATCGCCCCATCCCCAAGAGAGCTTTTTAACCCAGGGGTGGGAGGTGGGGGACCGGGGGAAGCATATATGACCTCAGGAACTGTCTCCTCTCTGGCAGTGTGCTGAAGGAGTTTGAGCAAGTTCCCAGCCACTTGACTGATGAATGCCACATATTCTCCATGGACGACTTCCTCAGGACCAAGAAAGGACTGTTGGCACCTTTGCTTAAAGACATCCTGAGAGCTTCTCTTGCCCACGTGGACAGCTGTGAGGTAAGGGTTCACCTGGGAGAGGTTCCCTTCCTAGTGCCAGGATCCAGGGAGGGAGGCGTTTCTTCTCCTTGACTCTTGATCACATTTAACTTTCTCAGCCCCAAGCATGGAGAGCATTGACCCACAGCCCCGAGTTAGCTAGCCAGAGATATCCCATTGGGACTCAAGTGGAACCCTGTAGCTGCTTGGTTTGAAAGCCCATACCCTGTAAAGCCCATTCTGTCCTGAAGCAGACATTTTGAAGTGTGGTTTCTGTTATTGTTCTGATTCATTCTTCTGAAGGCTAAAATCATAGACATCGATAAGTAGATGCTTCTACAGTTCCCAGTTTCCCCAACACAAGAAGCAGTGCCACCTTGTGACCATAGATGCCTTCTTTTGCAGCTGTGCCAGGGGAAGGGCTTCATTTGTGAGTTTTGTCAGAGCACGACGGTCATCTTCCCATTTCAGACCACGACTTGTAGAAGATGTGCAGGTACTGAAATTACTTTAATAACATCAGCTTCATTATAATCACTTCACTTAATTGCAAAGTTCACTTAAGTTTAATAGCTTCATCATAATGCTAGCTTAAACTGAAGAATACCTCAGTGTCTCAGTTAGGGTTTTGTTGCTGTACATAGACACTGTGACCACTGCAACTCTTATAAAGGACAGCATTTAATTGTGGGTAGCTTACAGGCTAGAGGTTGAGTCCATTGTCATTACGACTTGGTGGTGTGCAGGCGGACATGGTGTGGGAGAGGTAGCTAAGAGATCTATAACCAGATCTAAAGGCAACGGGAAAAGGGCGATCCTGGGCCTGGCTTGAGCATCTGAAACCTCCAAGCCCACCCCAGTGATAGGCTTCTTCCAACAAGACCACACTTCCTAATAGTGCCACTCCCTATGGAGGGGCCATTTTCATTCAAAGCAGCACAGTCTGTCACTTGAGTACAGTTAGGGCTTTAAAGGGCAGTGAAGCCGTGTGTACTTGAAGGTAGATGGGAGGCAGTGCAGTGTGGGACCCACAGTGAGGAATATTTTGCAGGATGGGGATAAAGAATGAAATCTCTTGGGGTTTCGGGTAAAGTGGATGGACCCAGTATGGCCTGTTGCCAACACTGGTTTTCAACTATGTTATAATCCCATCCAACATTGAAGGGTTGTTTCTATTTTTAAACCATAGTGGAGAGTGGACTTGCTGTTACAGAGACCATATGATTACCAAAGTCCAAAACTTGTGCAACTGGCTCTTGTGTGTGTGCGCACGCGGTGCGTGCACGTATGCCAGCATGCATGTGTGTAGAGGCCAGAGGTCTACCTTGGGTGTCATTTCTCTTGTCACAGTCCATGTTGATATTTGAGACAGAATCTCCCACTGGCCTAGAACTCACCAATTAGGCTAGACTGGCCCACAGTCGTTGTGATCCCAGTCCCTGTCTCCTAACACTGAGTTACAAACACACACCATCATATGTGTATGTCTTATATGGGTTCTGGGGGAATTGAACTCAGGCCCTTGTGTTCATGTGGCAAACACTTTACCAACTGAGCTCTCCCCTAGGGCCAATTATTTGTCTCTTTACAGCTGGGGCTGCAGAAGGAATCCTATGCTCGTTGGTTGTGTTGCATGGGAAGGATGTGGGTGGGGACCCTGCCCTCAACTCTTCTGTGCACATGATTCTTCTTAGGATACTCTAGTCTTGCAGGACAGGGTCTCCAGAATTGAACCAGGGAATTCCAGGCCAGAAGTAACTGAATACCAGGCAACAGACCTAAGAGGGAAAGATTCCATGGTGGTGTGTCTATAAGAAGCCCCGAGCTATCTCACTGAGCTCTGGGCAGCAGTGTAGGTAGCATCTCAGCACTGTTCCAAGTCCACAGCACCAACCTCTGGATACAGGCTGGTGTCAAGGAAAGAGCATGACCCTGGATGAGGCAGCTTTGCCCATTTAGACCCATTTCCAGAGAAGCAATGCCACCTTGCAAGAGCCATCAGCCACCAAGTTAAGATTAGGTGGACTGCCCCCCAGTACTTGGGCTGATCTGGAAGGATGCAGTATTGACCACCTCCATTGGGCTCCTGAGCTCATAGCCAAGAGCTGCTGACTAACTGATAGTCCTGAGAGTTTTGGCATGGTTGGTTTCTTTCTGTAAGATTCCGGGTTCTGGGTCAGGTTTCCTCTCTCCCCGGGATGGGAGTGAGTATCTATATGTATGTGAGAAATTAAGGAGTGCATTTGCTGACAACCAATCTCCTCACTTGCAGCGTGCAGGGCCTGCTTTCACAAACAGTGTTTCCAGTCTTCGAGATGCCCGCGCTGTGCCAGGATCATAGCCCGGAGACAACATTTGGAGAGCTTGCCCACTGCAGCAACATGATGGCCCAAAGTTGTTCCAAACCTCTCATGATGTTACCACATTGTGTCTGCTCCTGGTAACATTCATTGTTTCAGATACTAAGTATTTTTGTAGTAAGAAAAAGAGGACCAAAATTGCCCTCTTGTACGCATTTAATGCTTTCAAGGAGTATGGAAGTTTTGTTATTAGGTATAGGGTTGTTGATAAGGGTTTGTTTACAATGTTTGACATTGTTTTGCTGCTACTGGCTGTTTTTTTTTTTTTTTAAAGAAGTCTTTTTTCATTTAAGTTGCACTGGGATAGGTTTTTTTTTTTTTTTTGAAGCTAAATACAGAACCTATTTTTTTATGAACTTAACTGACAAGGTGATGTGTTGTTTGTGAAATGGATTGGCGCCACAAAGGAGGGAAGTGGCACAAGAATTCTGTTTGGCCAAGCTTTTGTTAAAGACGACTGTTGAATGTTGCTTTGTGACTATGTCAGTTTCCTGTCTTATTCATTCCATGGTTTGGCGTAGAGTACGTACATGACAACGCTGCCCCAACATTCCTTTCTAGATGATGGTTTCAGTCGCCCACCAAGGTCCTGGTGAACTGTCATTTAGACCAGTTGCCTCTAGATGGCAATGTTTGGTGAGTGCATGCTCGACAGGTTTGCCATCCCCCACCCCCCAGGCCCTACTATTCCTGTTAGTCCCTACTAAAACCAAGGGAGCCAGAGGAGACAACTCCATTCTATTCCTTCATGATCTAGCTTTGTGGATATATATCCAGAACATAGAGACTCGGAAAGCTGAGCGTGGTGGTGTCCACCTGTAGTCCCTGCATTTAGGAAGCAGGGGCAGAGATTAAGACTTTCTATATGAACATAGAACGTCACATGCAACCTGTACTTTTTTTCCAAATCTTAAAAAGACTGGAATTTTAAAAAAAGATTTATTTATTACTATATCTAAGTACACTGTAGCTGTCTTCAGACACACCAGAAGAGGGTGTCAGATCTCATTACAGATGGTTGTGAGCCACCATGCAGTTGCTGGGAATTGAACTCAGGACCTTCAGAAGAGCAGTCAGTGCTCTTAACTGCTGAGCCATCTCTCCAGCCCCAAGAATGGAATTTTTAAAACAAGTAAATTTGGATAAAATATTTTTTCTTTTGTTTGGTTTTTGTCTTGTGGGACAGGGTCTTCTTTTGAAGCCCTGCCTGACTGTGAACTTGTCTCCCGTCTCTATGTCCTGAGTGTTAGGACTAGAGGTGTATGTCACTATTCCTAGCAAGAAAGTGCTCTTAATAGTATGCTCTCAGTTACCACTTTAACATTGAGGCATCCCTTAAGATGCATAGGGGTGCCTTTTCTCACAACGGTGATAAAATGCCCATCAGAGCCGATGTGAGGGAGGAAAACCTGACTGGAATCTAACGGTTTCAGCTCTGCTGGAACATGGAAGGAATGGCAGAGTTCAAGGAGGAGAGCATGGTGCAGACTCCTGCATACAAAACAGGTAGGAAGCAGAGAGCTAGCTGGGAGTGAAGGCTGGGATAGACCCCCAGAGGCCTGCCCCAATGGTAAGCTGACCCCAGGTAGAGAGCAAGTGTTGAAACACACGAATCTGGGTTAACATGGCGGCACTCTGCACATAAACCAAGTTCAGTGGATTATAAAACTGGTGAAATTTTCTTTCTAATGATTCTTATACATACATCTTCCTAGAACATGGGTAAGCCCGTGTTTCCCCCTTCTCTCCTGCATAGCTGCTCCTACTTGAGGAGAATTAGGGTCAAATCCCTTCCTGGAATATCTTCAGGCTGACCAGTTCTCAATAATACTTGGGTATCATGTTGCCTGGCGCTGATGCTTAGATTGAGCTTCTCAAACAGCAAAGGCAGTCAACAGTGTGCTACAGATATCCCCAGCCCCACCCGCCAGGGTCTCCTACTGTCTGTGTTGGGGCAGGAGAGGAGGAGGAGGAGGAGGAGGAGGAGGAGGAGGAGGAGGAGGAGGAGGAGGAGGAGGAGGAGGAGGTTGACTTTCAGTGAGAGAATACTAAGCAGACTGAAACATCAGCGTCTCCTCTGTCTGGATATTCTGTCAACTATTTCTGTTACACGCTTCCAGGGGGAGGGTGGCATGACTGTCAAGCCTGGTGTGGCCTGAGTGGGGACCAAGTGACATGAGGAAATGTGCACACAGCAGACACACAGAGAAAAAGACTCTGAAAGCAGAAAACCTAATCTCTTCTCAAAGCCTGGGGCTTTCCTAAAGCGTCTCATGAGTTGTTCTCCTGTCCTTAGGGTTAGTCAGTTTGAAAACAGATAGGATGGGTGATCAGGCCTTGAACTTGCCAAGACAGTCCATCAGCAGGGAGCCTGCTCTGCTAGTGGGAGACAGAAGCTCCCAGGCATTTGTCTCAAGTCAAGATGGTAAGGAAGAAGGGGGCCATCTTGGGAATTCGCCAGATTTCTTAGCTCTATCCGTGTCCTCTCCCTATCGGTTTACCTACCAGAGAGTCTACCTAACTTCATCCCTCTCCGTAGAATAAGTCCCTCCCTGAAGCAGAGATCCCATGACTTAAATGCCTCTCAGAGGTCCTCAGAGATTCACTTACGAAAAACCAGTTCCACAATTTTGAGCCACATTTGAAACAAGCTTTAGTTAAATATTAGCCAAGAAGATGGACTGACCACGTCCCCTGGGTTTCCAGGGAATGGTAATGAGTCACATTTTGTAGAAGACGAAACCCATAATTCACTCGTTTTCAATCGGGTCCAATCGGGGGCAAGCATATGTCCTGACATTCTTCCTGCCCTGCCTACGTGTGATCAAGCACATCTGGTGTAGTTAGTTCAAACAAACCATTTAGGGAGGGAAAACATGTGACTTATCTCCCAAGAACTGTCGCTCCCAGCGTTCCAGGAAATTATCTTGTCCTTGGGCAAGTGGGCTTACAGGCTAACACTGGCTCTTCCAGTCCTTCCTCAGCACTGTCCACAACAGCAGCTAAACTTCCACAGAAGTTCTGGAGAAGGCATTAAAAGCCAAGAAGGTTCCTGGACTGCCTCATAGTGAACTCTGGAGGGCAGTCTGTGAGACCACACCTCCCTTCCTGGCCTCCCATGGGTGGGGGAGGAGGACAGACCAGAAGTCTGCAGCAGATCACTGCCCATCAACAGTACTGAGCAGGCCACTCTATCAATGTGGGATAGGGATAGAGCCATGAGGTTTGTTTTGGGTGGCCCTGGGAAATAAGTCCGTTGAAAAGAAAACTCTTGTTTTCCAATCAAGTCTGAGGCATCACTGGGATATCCAACAAATGGAAGGAGAGGCAGAACACTTCCGGTGAAGGCAGATCTGAGGCAGAGGCTGGGGAGTGAACCAGATGTCAGAGAGGGACAGGAGAAGGGCTGAAGGCTAGGTTGGAGCTAGTACAATACTGCTGCCCAGTCCTGGGTGACAGTAAAGTACAGGCTCTGCTCCAGGGCCCTTAGGAGGAAGACAGGTGAGGGGTCTGCAGATTCACTAACACCGAGGTGCTGTCAAAATACAAAATGGCTTCCTCTTGCAGCAGGAGGGAGATCCCCAAAGGCTAATCAGACTCCATATTGAAGAAAAGGGAAGAGGGCAGCTTCTTGAGAGGACTGACAGCCCAGATGCATTGACGTGGGAAGCCAGGTGGCTTTGACAAAGGGAAAGGGGAGTGTGTGTGTGTGTGGGGGGGGGGATAGAAGGATTTAGTGGGGAACGGAGCTGCAAGGTAGAGCCCACAGTGCCCAGCCCAGTGACCGGAGGATGTTTGCAGTCCTCACAGCGCAATGCTAAGCAGGGTTCCAGGGGACACAGCTGGGCTTCTGTTTCAGGAAGACAGCAGGGATTGGGTGCTGGGTGCACTGAGGACAAAACAGAGGCTTAGTAGTTGACATAGGAAGACCTACATACACTAGGGCAGCTACAGAGAAGGGGAGGGGAGGGGACCTGGGAGAGGCAGGAAGAACCAGGTCCAGAGAGTGTAAAATAGAAGGGACTTCCCAAGGCTCAGCCAAAAAGGCAAAGCAAAGTTCAATAGTGTCTTCAAATGTGATGTTAGGGGCCCGGGAGATAGCCCAGTCACTAAACTCCTCGTGTACGCGTACAGTATAATCACTGGGGAGGCAGGAGCAAACTGCCTTGCTTATATGAATGTAAGAGTTCCATGTTCACATTTGGTGCATCGGGTCCCTAGGATTGCAGTTAAAGGATAGTTGTGAGCCACCCAAGTGGGTGCTGAGAACTAAACATGCAAGAACAGCAAGTGTTCTTAAGTGCTGAGCCATCTCTCCAAGCCCCCATAAATATAAACCTTTTTTTAAAAGCACAAACATCGGCTCGCAAACTGTATGTCTGAGATGGAATCGTTCCCCTCCTACTTTATGAAGATACCTTCACGGGCTCCTGAGAGAGCGGTTCTGCCTCCTGTTCTTCTCAGGAGTGTGACTTGTCCCTCCCGATGACACTTTGGCTCTCTCACAATCCCCCTTGGTACCATATTCCAGAAAATTCTAGGTTCCCAGGTATCCACAGCTTCATTCTAAAGAGGAGTGGAGTTGTGGGTAATCGTGGCCCCCATAGCCTCTGTCTCCCACCTGTGTGGAGAGAGATAGCAGAAGAAAGGCCATAGCAAAGAGCTCAGCTTCCTGGCTCTCAGGAAAAGCCTGGTCACTACCTAACATGGACAGATGTGCAGACGTTAGCAGCAGGAAACTAGTGGGCTGGGGTAGGATCACAAGACCTTGGAATGAGAGGAGGCTAGAGGCAGGCAGAGAGGCCTGAGAAGGAGTCAGTGCTACCTCACACACTTCAGTTATGTGATTGATCCCCGATGGCTAGGATTGCGGCTCACACACTCAAGGATGTGAGACCATTGTTTCCTCCGCATGCTGGGAGTTCCAATTTCTGTTTGAGTCTGCTTGTCAGAGCATCATTCAGAAAAGAACCATGTGGTTCTGTTAGAGGCATGAGAAAGGGGAACCAGGATTTCCCCTTTCAAACCAGTTAAGACATTACTTCTTAAGACAGGTCCTCAAATGTTGGTTTTAAGGAAGCAGCCTTCACAAGGGATGTTGCCAGTGAGAAAGGGTTTCTCTGCCTTGTCCCCCTCTGGCAGTGAGCTGAATAGGGCTTGTTCATCAGCAGCAGTCCCTGGACAGTGTCGGATCGATTGGTGTCAAACAGGACAGGTTTAGACCTAAGGGCGGGGACTAACATCCTATATGCCTGCAGATGTGTCTACAATGATCTCCTGAGCCGGAACAGGAAGCTGGGGCCCAGGGCGAGGCTAAAAGGGATACATTGAATCACTAACCTTACAGATAAGTCTTTCACCATGTAACTTCCCCGCCGCCACATTCCTGGACCAAGGCAGAGAAATTTTCAGCCGCCACATTGTTTGCTTGTTTGTTTGTTTTTGAAAGAGAAAGTATCCCTTCCGCCATTCTGTCTCTATTCATTGTCATTTATTATCATTTTCTGGCCCCGGCCCCATTCACCCGAAGAACATTTTAACATTAAGAAGAAACTAATGGGTGGATATGGGGGACTTTTGGTATAGCATTGGAAATATAAATGAGCTAAATACCTAATAAAAAATGGAAAAAAAAGAGAAGAAACTAACAAAGTTTATTGAGCAAGTACTATTTCCTGGGCACTTAAAGACCCCTTTGGGGAAGGGCTTGATAGTAGCCACCAGTTACCAGTTCTCCTTGCTCATTATGGTCCCCAGAACAGTGACATTAGAGCACACCCCCTTACCTCTGAAGGCTCTAAGGAAATCACTTCTGTTGTGGTTTGAAAGTGAAATATTCCTGTAGGCACAGTGTTTGAACACTTAGTTGGTGGTGCTGCTATAGATGTGGATAAGGTGAGATTTAGCCAGATGAATTAGGGCACCGGGGGCGGGTGCTTAGCACTCTGACATCCCTGGCTTCTTCTGTCCTATTCCCTGCTCCACACCTCTCACACCAGTCACGCTAGAATCTATTGCACACACAATGGGACTATACTCTGACACCAGTCATACTAGGATACATTGTGCACACAATGGGGCCACATTCTGACACTGGTCACACTAGGATACATTGTGCACACAATGGAACTACACTCTTTATGGCACATCTCCTCTCACTGAACACAAATTATTTTGTGTGTGTTTGTGTGTGTAGTTTATGACTGTGTGTAATATGTTCATGTGATGCGTGCCTCTGTATGTAGTAGATGTGTATGTACACATATGTGTTTGCATGTAGAGGACCGAGGTTGACATCAGGTGTCTTCCCAAATGCTTTCTATCTTGCTTTGTAAGAGAGGCACTGCCACAGAACCCGGAGCTTATGAATTAACTAGACTGGCCGGCCAGTCAGACCAAGCGGTTCTCTTCTGTGTGGGATTACAGGTGCACACCTCTGTGCACTCCTCATGTGTGTGCCGGGGTCTGAAGTTGAGTCTTCATGCTAGTGCAGCAAGCACTTCACCACCATGTCTAAATTGGTAACTGGTTATACCAAAGAAAACACCATTTCCCACAAGTGAAGCTGGAGTCCCTCTAACAGTAGTATTAATATTTTTTAGCACAATGCTGAGAAGACAAATGAAACCTGAGTTAAGTCAATTCAGACCTCTAGCCCACATGCTGGAAGGAGAGAACAGGCTCCCACAGGTTGTCCTCTGAACTCCACGTGTGTGCCAGCGTCTTTCCTTTAGAGTGGTTCTAAGTGTGAGGGAGACAGACAGAAATCAAAGAGTACAGATGACTCTTCGTGAAGACCATCATTGACTAAAGCAAAGCTTTGTGGACCTGGTTGTTTCTAGATCCATTCCAGCCTCCAGCTACAGTATGGCAAAGGAAGCTGAGGCAGGGTCAAAGGCCAAAGGCCAGAGTTGATTTGGAAGCACGGCTCACATCACTCAGGATCGAGTCTTTCACTTCAGTGGGCTGCCATTTCCTGAGGCACAGTCGGTCTGTGAAGATGTGAGTCCCCTGTGACTTTCATTGGTCAGTTGGCTCAGGAAGAGCAGAGCTCTATGATGGAAATCAGGGGTTTCAACAATGGAGGCTGCTGCTGGTGTCTGGTGAGTGGAGGACAGAGATGCTATTAAATGCTCCCAGGACAAATAATCTGACTCAAAATATTAGCATGCTAACCAATAGGGCCTGGAGAGATGCTCACCTCTAATAAGTTTCGGGAATAGAGATCTATTAAAAATTTTAGGAAAATAAGTATGTTATTTGATTCAGAGTCTGAAGAGCTTCAGTGCCCACTGGGCAGTGTGAGCAGCCAGCTCTAGGCTGGCCACAGCCTCAAAGGAAAGAAATGACCTGACTGGTTCTAGCTCTACACTTGCCTTATTTATCATGGTCTCATCTATGGGATTCCTGTGATTGGCTGTAGCTTACAGCTTATGACTGGCTGACCTACTAATATATGTACTATATATGTGTGTTATAATAAATATATATATATATATATTATAACGTATAACATATACTATATATAACATACGTACATAACATATTACATATACATTTAATATACAGCATACTATTATATATTAGTAAATACATTTAGGATGTTTATATATTGAGGTTGAGGAGTCTCAGCCTTAGACCAATGGCCTCCTGCTTCTTTGAATACTCTTTCTTAGTTCACAGTAGCATAGTGAATAGCAATCATAAGTAAATTTTTGTTTACTCAAGCATCTCTCCAACTTCTTGCATCACAGAACCCCTCCCTGGTACATAATCTTGACATCATGTGTGTATGTGCATGTGTGTACATGTGTATGTGTGTGTGTGGCATGTGTATGTGTGGACTAGTGTGTGTATGCGTGCATATGCTTGTGTGTGTACATGTGTATACCTGCGTGTGCTTACACATGTATGGGTATTTCTGTGTGTGCATATATGTATATTTATATATTTGCACATGTGTGCATGTCTGTGTGTGTGTGCATGTGTATATGTTTGCACATATGTGTGCATGTCTGTGTGTGTGCATGTGTATGTGTTTGCACATATGTGTGCATGTCTGTGTGTGTGTGTACATGTGTATGTGTTTGCACATGTGCACATAGAAGCCAGAGGATGACACAGTGTCAGGAGTCACGCAGTCACAATCACTTTTCACTTTCCATTTTGCGATAGGGTCTATCACTGATTCCACAGCTCATGGGTTTGCTTAGGCTGACTGGCCAGCAGGCTTCTGGAATCCTTCACTTTCTGCCTCCCCAGGGCTAGGATTACAGACCACAGTGGCTTTCATGTGGCTGAACTCAGGTCCTTTTATCAAGTGAGTCAGCTCCCCAGCCTCTTGATAGTGAGCTGTAGTTGGAAAACACTGGCCGGATAATCTGTGTTTCACCTTTGGAAAGTATGCTTTCTCCATGGCCGACTTCAGGCTCACTCAGTGACCTCAGACCTGTGACTGTGGACGTGTCATTGGTCTCTGGTCCCTCAGCAGCCTCAGTTTTGCTGGTGAGAGTAACACCATCTACACACGGGGGTCTTCTGAGGGTCAAATATTCAATGTCGGCATGTCAGCAGCCACCCCTAGCAATCCTCAATCCAAATTTAGCCTCCAAGTGTGGTTTTGTCTCTGTAATTTCCCTTTGGGTTTACCGTAATACTAGATATGACCAGCAGAGGGAACTGGTGACACGGCCTTGCCCTGAATGTTATTTAATGTCCTTTGCAAGGCTTAGCGAGTGACCTTTTGCTGATTTCCTGTAAACTGGAGTTTTAGAGCTGAGGAAGACTCTGGCAATGACAACATAGATTCTGAGTGGTCCATGCACAAGGTCAGATGCGGACTTGACCTTCATGGCTCTCAACCCAGCTCCAGGAATGGCCGCACGATCTTTCTGAGGGAAAAGCCACCAAATGTATTAGTATTAGCAAGCAGCTGAAATGAAGGGGTGGTGGCTGGTGACACTTGTTGCCACAGAAAAATGGGCTCAGCAGGCCACAGAGGAACAAGCCTGATCACAGAGAGCTACCTGCTTTTGCCTTTCAAGAGCTGGGATTAAAAGTTTGTGTCACACTATCCTGGTTGAGCATGGTTTTGTTTTGCATTTTGCAACAACGTCTCACTTTGAATTTGCAACCCACCTGACTCAGGCTCCAAATCTTGGGATTGCAGGCCTGTGTCTACCAGTTTATGGTAGTTTTTTAGAAGCTTTCTGTCTGTAGTTTGTACAAACGGGCATCTGATTTCCAGGGCCTACAACTTTCAAGTGGCTCTCATGAATTCTAGGAGTCCCTGGGCTTGGCTCCCACCTCTATGTTTCCACACATGATTCAGCCTTATACCAAATTACAGGCATAAAGTTCAACTCTTTCAACACTGAAAACATTCACACCACCGTGTTGTTGCTGATGGTTGGTTAGATTTTTGTTTGCTTTTTTGTGTTGGCTGTGTTTGAAACAAGGTCTTACCTACTTAGCCCAGGCTAGCCTTAATTTCATGATTCTTCTGTTTCGGCTTACTGATGACTGGCATTGTAGGGGTGAGCCACCGTTTTTGAGTTTAGGAAGTGCATTTCCCATTTGAGGGCCTCTGGGAGATACCATATAACCCCTTACCTACCATCTAAGCTGCTGGCCTTGTGTTTCCTCTCAAAGCTATGTATGCTGCCACTCAGGCTGACAGCTCCTTGTAACCTGGACAGTGGGCATCAGAGCTGCACCTCAGGGACAGAGGTATAGGGAGTGCTGCGGAAGGGAGCCCTGTAGTTGGCCGACATGGTTGCCGTGGGAGCAGCTTCCCTGTCCAGACCCTGCATCTGCAGCTCTGCCTCACCCTCTTCTTACTCTACCCTCTTGCTTCTGCTATTTTCTTTCCTGATGGTACTCCGTCTCCATGCCACTCCCAAATCATCCCTGTGACGTCCTCACCAGTGGCCACATCTTTTCTGAAGCTGTATCTCCATCCCTCCTGGCCACTTGCTCTGCTCTCCTTATCCAGTATCAGCCCTAGTCCTAGTTTCTTCCTCTGCCCCAGCTCGCCATACTTATTTCTCTGCCTGCCTCCTTCCTTCCTCCCTCCCTCCCTCCCTCCCTCCCTCCCTCCCTCCCTCCCTCCCTTCCTTCCCGAGAAGCATCCAGTTGCCTTCAGTTTCACCTCTGCCCTTGAAATCTTTTCTGCCTGGAGTATTCTCCTGTATTTTTGTTTAAAAAGACTTTAAAACAATGAATCAATAACTAATTGACAAATCAATTAATCACTAATGATTATGGATGGATTGTTGAACTTTTACTTCACCAGGTTCGTACTTACAGAGTCTAGGCCATGTTTAGAGAACAATGTATCTTGTACTTAAGGAGCAGGTAGCTGTGCAAGCCACTATGAAGGACCTTCAGCGATTCCTAAGTTATTTTCATTGCTACTTCATAATAATTTTGCTACTCTTATGAATTGCAATATAAATATTTTGTATGTAGGATATCTGCTATGTGGCCTCTGTGAAAGTTATTCAAGTCTCCAAGGGGTCATTACCCATAGGTTGAGAAACGCTGTCTTAAGTTTTAAACTGAGTATGGCGCGCTCATGCCTGTATCTCAGCATCCCTGAGATGGAGCGGGGAGGACTGATGAGCATCATGGGTCAGGGACGCCTAAGGCCATCCCATCCCAAAAGAAACAAAAAGAAAGAAACAATTAAAACAAACAGACAGAGCTCCAGGAGCCCGGACCTTTCTTGGAGATGATCTTTTTTTCTAAAAGCAAAAGGACACCAGGTCTGGAGCCTGTTGCAGCTTAGTGAGTCCTCTCCCATCAGGCTTTGCGGCGCTGATATTCTATAGCAGCAGATGGGAAGGATGTGAGGAAGACAGAAAGTTTACAAAACAAATGTGGCGGTCACTCGTCCCCTTCTGTAGGAATGGTCTTGATCGTCTGAAACCCTTCTGCGTCCCCTCTACTTCTAAAATTTCGTTAAAACAGAAATTCTTCCTTTGAGAGAAGTCCAAATTCCGTTTGCTCACTGAAGAAGCATGGCAGATCAACTGCATGCTCCGCTCTCCCTCTTTCTAGAAATGCACAGAGGTTAAAAATATGCAGTTTGGAGCTGAGATGAAAGGATGGACCATCTAGAGACTGCCATACCTGGGGATCCATCCCATAATCAGTCTCCAAACGCTGACACCATTGCATACACCAGCAAGATTTTGCTGAAAGGACCCTGATATAGCTGTCTCTTGTGAGACTATGCCGGGGCCTAGCAAACACAGAAGTGGAAGCTCACAGTCAGCTATTGGATGGATCACAGGGCCCCCAATGGAGGAGCTAGAGAAAGTACCCAAGGAACTAAAGGGATCTGCAACCCTATAGGTGGAACAACATTATGAACTAACCAGTACCCCGGAGCTCTTGACTCTAGCTGCATATGTATCAAAAGATGGCCTAGTCGGCCATCACTGGAAAGAGATGCAAACTTTATATGCCTCAGTACGGGGGAACGCCAGGGCCAAGAAGTGGGAGTGGGTAGGTAGGGGATTTGGTGGGGGGGGGGGTCTGGGGGACTTTGGAGATAGCACTGGAAATGTAAATGAAGAAAATACCTAATATAAATAAACAAACAAACAAACAAGCAAAAGCCTAAGAGAACACAGCACACTGTACAGGAAGGGCATCAAGGAGGACTCATTCAGCAGTTTCGACTGATGCGAGGCTGCGAACTCTGGCTGGTGTCTGAGGGACTGGACAGGAGGTCTTTGGCCCTCCTCTGTCTTCCCCTCAATCCCCGCAACCCCCCCCCCCCGCCCCGGCCCCAAGTCCTCCTTGGAAGGCCAAGCACGGAGTGAGGTAGCCTGGGCTAAAGGTGGGAACATGGGTTTTTCTGACTATCACCTTGAAAAACTCCAGAGAATCTGGGTCACGCAGAGTTTAAGATACCGTTGTAAGTTGAACAGAAGGGAATTGGGTGAAAATCTGCACACTGAAGAGATGGGTTCAGCCCTCTTCCCCCACATGCTGCCTTCAGGATTCAGGCAGCCGTGATGATACTCCCACAGAAAAGACCGCTTTAACTGAAACTGTGTGACTAAAAGTCTCTCTTAGGAACCTCGGTGCTAAATGGCCATATTCCCATAGACTCGTGCCTACACTCTCTTCGCTGACGTGAGCACCTTCTGGATGGAGGTGAGGTCACAGAACTGAGGACTCTGCTGTCTCTGGTATGATGTGAAGAGTGGTAGAGGTTAGAGCTTGTGTGAGATATCTTCTGTTGGTTTCTCAGTGCCCCACCCCCATCCTTTTGTGCCTGAGGTTTATGGCTCCCTGGCCTTATGGCTTCCAATTGAGTCTAGACAATTAGTAGCCCCCAAAACAGAGTTGAGGGAGGAAGGGCAGCGAAGTCTCCACTATCTGTTCCCTAGAGTATTTTCCTGTGAGGATGCCTTCTGTTCCTTGGCCAAAGGTCATAGTGCCCGTTACAGAATCTGTTCTGCATACCAGGCTGTTCTTCTTGGTTCTGAAAATCTCCCTCATCTCTTGAAGAGCTGACGAGGTGGTGGGAGCTCTACCACTGTCAATCAAGGTTCAACCACACCCATTCCTAACACTGTCAATCAAGGTTCAGCCACGCCCAGTCCCACCACTGTCAATCAAGGTTTAGCCACGCCCAGCCCTACCACTGTCAATCAAGGTTCAGCCACGCCCAGTCCCGCCACTGTCAATCAAGGTTCAGCCACGCCCAGTCCTACCACTGTCAATCAAGGGTTCAACCACGCCCAGTCCATCCCTTTGTGAAAGCAGAACAGCTGTGTTGGCTTCTCTACCTCCAAGTTTGCAACCTCACTGTTGTGGATGGTGTGTGGGTGCTCCTGCTGTGGACTGGACTGAGAATGGAAGGACAAAGGTAAAGATCCCACAGAAGATGGGGGAGCTGTGGGCCTGGATGCCACTTCCCCAACAGAGTGGGTCAGGGAATCCATCAAAGTGTGCACAAGAGGCAATGTTGTCTGATCTGGGTCTGACTTCCAAAAGTCTTCACGAAAACGTCTCCTATAGGCAAACCCTGACTAGATCTGTTCTGGAAATTTCTATCCAGGTTAATCATATTGACACATAATCACCTCAGAAATTCTAGTCCCCTTCCTACGTTCAGATCTCCCTTTTGCGTGTGACAAACTGAATTCAATTGGAGTGGCTTGTACCTCATGACATTTCTGAGGCGCTAAAGATGAGGAATAGCAGTAAGTCTTTGGTGCTAATCAAACTTTAGAACAGCGAATGGGATGTCTGGAGGATGGGGAGGAAGCTCCTAGAACAAAGTGTTTCACACCTTGGAGCTTCATCTGGATTTTACATTAAGACAGAAAGTCGGGGGCGGGGCGAGACAGTTTTGACACATATTTTGAAACTGGTCACTTGCTTGAGGAAGCTGTGAGGAACATTACCCTATTTATGAACATGTGAGAAAAAAGTCACTTTGCAAACACTGACCTTACACATAGTTTCTGAATGTATCTATCTTATTTACAAAGATTGGGAACCTTGATCTAAGGAGTCACAATAAAAGCTAAACCAGAGCCATTGGAAACACTGCAGCTCTCACCGGAACAAATGGAAGGTTTCATAACCCAGAGCTCCCGAGACTGCTCTGGAAAAAATAATGTCTACCATAAATAATTTCAACTAAAAAATAAAATCACTAGTCCAAAGAGGAAGTCATCCCACAGGAAGGAGTCAACAAGCAAGATTAGCTGACAGAGAATGTGACCAACAAGACAGCTGAAGCTACAAAATGAGCACATTTATAGTAACTAATTTAATGGGATTATAAACCACAACAAAAGAATAAATACTACAAAAAAATCAGAGTCAACCTGAGTCTGTCAGAATCAAAAGGGCCACTATAGAAACTGATTTATGAAATAAATATGGTATTAGAAACACATGGAAAACAGGAAGATAAACATGGCAGAACTCTGTAGAGTGTTGGACACCAGGACAAAGAGATGAAGAGGGAGGGGAAATGGAGAACCAGAGAAGCAACAGATGACGTCAGAGGGACTCTAGGACATCCAGAGAACCAGGAAGAGTCAAGGGCTGAGAATGTTCTAGAAAGGAATAGTATAGCTTCAGTTTGAGAGTGTATACAAATTCCCAAAGCTTAGTAAAACCAAGTTCACACTAGACATACCCCATTGCAACATCAAAGACAAAGAGGGGTGGGATGACTTGGGAAGTCACACAGGGTGCCTACAGAGGGACGCTGGTTACACAGAGGGCAGACATGCCATCATAACAGTTCTAGAACCTCCGTGTCAAGGGGCTAAAATGGAAAAGCCTAGAACCAATTCTCAGCTATATTACTTTAGAGCATTGTGAAATAAAGGCATTTTGTACAGAAATATCTAACTACCACATAGTAGAAATTTTAACTCTGACTAAAATACATCGTCTAAAAATTTGCATTTTCCTCACATGATTCAATTCTTTTTTTTTTTAAGTAATTAAAAAAAAAAAGAAAAAAATGCTGGATTTGGTGGCTCATACCTGGAATCCATCACTGGGGAAGCTGAGGCAGGAGGATTGCTTCAAGTTAGAGGTCAGTCTGAGCTATATATTGAGTTCCAGATCAGCTTGAGTTACATGAAAAGAGCTTGTCTTAAACAACAAAGAAATAATCCACCCTATATTTTCCCACTTTTACCAAACAAGTTGAGGGGGGAAAAAAAAAACCAAACTCTGGGTTATTAGTTTTAATCTCCAAGATGCCATGAATTGGAAGGTTTTTTATTTCTTATCCCACCCATTGTTCTTAGCTTTAGTTTAGCTAGACTACAGCGGCAATGGATGACCCAGGGCCTTCCAACAAGAAAAGTTTTATTTCTTACTTGTATTTCTATAAGAGAAAGCAAGCAGGCTGGGGCTGAACCACACAACAGCTCTGAGAGCCTTTGGTAAGACAATAGATGCTCTCACCTTACATTCCATTGTGGAAAGCCGGTACGTGAAGCGAGCAATCGCATGTGTGCCGCCAGTAATCTCTGAGGAGAGCCGTGTGTGCCGCGAGCAATCGCCATTATAAGATGGCGCGGGCCTCCGCTGTGCCTAACTAGTAAACAAGCCTTGCATGCAGGTGCAAGAGTGAATTCACTCCTAGTCACTCCCATTCTCGGGGTGTAATAGTGGGGTGATGGGCAAGCAACGAATCGGGAGCTGTCACGCCATATCAGGTGCTGAAACGTCACGCTGCGGGTTATAAAAGCAGCGCCATTTTCCCAGTTCGGAATCTTCCTGAGAAGCAAGCAATAAAGCTTTTGCCGCGGAAGATTCTGGTTTGTTGCGTCTTTCTTGCCGGTCGAGCGGGACGCAATATTCCATTAAAAAAAAAAAAAAAAAAAAAAAAAAAAAGCAGGTTCTCAGCCAAGCCCCATGCTAACGACCAAGAGAAATGGCTTCTGCTGCAGGAGGGTGTGGCAAATCACGTGGTAAAGGCATGGGTGTGACAAGCCTTCTACATGGAGCATATAAGCAATCTGGAAGAGCTATTGGCAGCTACCACATAGTTCAAAAGCTATTATATTCTTGCAAATTGTTAAGTGAAATTTCCTGCATGTATATGTATAAATACAATGAACATATATAATTATATAAGCATAATTATATAAATATGTATATTTATTATACATAAATTATATATAAAACATTTATAAATTTTATAATTTAAATAAATTATACACACACATATATAAATGCATATATATGTGCACATATATGCTATATACATATGCACATATATAAGCATATATATTTGGTGTGTATATATATACTTGGTGTATATTTACAGAATCTTTCATCGTCTAAAATTGTTCTGCTATTGACCCTCTGTGATACTCTTGGTTTTTTAACTCTGGTGCTACTGTGACTCTGACACAGGAGCTCTTTGAGAATGGTTTACTTTGTGATTAGAGCGTTGTGTCTGAGAAGTACGTACACGGCTTCTTTAATCATAAGTTCTGGCTAGCATAACTAATGATGCAGTACAGGGCACTGTGCACACTAATGCACGTGGCAATTTGTCTGATCTCCCTCTAAAAGGACAGCATCAGAGTGAGAACTGGTCCTGGCAAACATAGCCTGCTTCTAAGTGGCCTCGCTCGTAAACCCATTCAGTTCTAGACCTACGTAGCCAACTGCGGCCAACATGTGGACCTCATTCTGTCTTTCACAGATATTGGAAATCCTGGAAACTTGAAATAATTAGCAAATTGCCCAGAGAGTTATTAAAAATAATTTTCATAAGGTGGCACAGAAGTTTGAGGGTCCTGATGGCTGCTCATGCCGCAGGAACTAAATCCCTGTTAGTCGTGGTTGTGATGCTTCTTCGTGAAGCAGAGGTTAGCTGCCCTCAGTCGACATCCTGACCACCCCTGAAATGCCCCAGAGAAGATGCATTTCAGCAGGGGGCCCCGATGAGCCACCTATAGGCTCCATCTGAAGTAGAGATGTTGCCAAAACAGCCAGGTTGCCTTGGGAAGGAAGTATGGTGTGGAGGAAGGGGGGGGGGGGACGACACGGGTCGGGTGGAGAGTGGGTGAGGGTGGAGGGTGAAGAGGCGTGGTGTGGGGGTGGCGTCAATGGTGAGGTATGCGAGGAGTAGAGGGTGGTGTGGAGGGCGAGGGTGAAGGCTAAAGTGTCCCTCTGTGGCAGACAGAAAGGGCTCCCACCCCAAACTCACCCTACACCTACATCCAAATCCCTGGAGCATGCGCTGAGGTCATGCAACCCGCAATTGACGGAACTGGAGTTCCTGGTTGAATTAACATTTCTGGTCAGCTGACCATGCAGTAGGGAAGCCACCACCAGCACTAACCCACCAGCATTAACCCCAAGACCCCCATTTCAAGCTTCGGAGCTTCGGAGTTGTGAGCTGCTAAGGTCGTGATTCATTCGAAGCCACTGGTTTGTGGTTGTTACAGCAGCAACAGGAAACTCCTGCCATCTGAGTGTGTGACTGCCTTCGCAGAGCAGCTGCTTCATCGCCTTTTCAAGACACGCCCCTTGGAGAGCCCCTTGGTAGTGTTATGGTATTCACTGGCAGAATCTTCTGGAAAAACAAGCTGGTCAAAGCAGGAAGGCTGCTTCTGCAGTGTCTTCCTCCTAGCCTGCTGTTTCCTCCTTTAAGGTGTTCTGTTTACAGATGGACCCAAAGATGATAGTTTGCATTTGATGACCATGGCACTTACAATTCAAATGTAGTCTAAAAGAGCTGGGAATTTGATTTTTTTTTCTTCCCTTGCCCGATCACTAATTTTAGAGACACAATCGTTGCAGAAGGCATTGATCTTTTGTGCTGCACCAGATATTAGATATTATTTGCCAGGAAAGGGTTGAGGGAGGGCAGCAGGGAGGGGCCACGGGGGTTGGCAGACTGTGGTTTCTACTGCTTGCAACACCCATCAGTCATCCTGCTTGATGCAACTTGCGGAAGCCCTAAGAACGGCATGGCAAGGGGGGAGGGGAACAGCAGACCCTCTGTAGTGGGGAGCTCAGCCCCTGACTGGTGGACCTGCTTTCTTCAGAATAAACTTAAGTGTTGGGTTTTGGTGACTATTTATGGAGGTTCACACAGTTACTGTCATGGCTGGGACACAATACTGTGGCTTGCACTAGGACAACCATACAGACCTGCAAGACTCAAGCTAGTTCTGACACATGCAAGCCCACATGTTTCCTGTCACCTATGTCTGTTCTCGGAGGCAGTATCTCGGTAAGGAAGGTTGAGGAGAGCCAACGACTGTCCAGTTTCTCAGGGCCTACCAGAGGGTTCCCTTTTCTGCAACAAGCCACAGGAGGAGGAAGGATTGGTACATTAAGGTTTCCCTTTCTTTAAAACCTTTCCCCTCCCCTCTCCTCCCATTTTGTCCCCTCCCCTCCCTTTTTGTCCCCTCCCCTCCCCCTCAAGACAAACCATGTAGGCCAGCCCCAAGTAGAGGATGTCATGTCTTAGTGGGATTCATGCTGTATTTATGCTTCATAAAATTTAAAAAGTTTATAAAGTTAAGCTACCAGAAAATGGAGTTGAATATAAGAAAAATTCCAGTAGCCACATGGAGATACTGTTTCCTCCATAATGGATCAGTCAATATTTTCCAAGATTCGACTCAGTTTGGAGGCTCAGTAGGATGGGAAGGGGAATAATGTCACCTTCTAAGGTACAACTTGGAGGGGTCAAAAGGTTTGCGGAAAGAAACCAGCGTTCTGTAACAGAGGCTCAACCACACTTCTATGTATCGCTCTGTTATCTTGCTGTTCAGGGTCTGCTGTTTCCTTACTTGATAAAGTTACCTGTAAAACAGAGATGTGAGCTTGAAGTGTTTCACTGAGTGGCGAGAGAAGCAGGTAGCATCCGCCAATCCTTAGGTATGATTTTTGATGAAAAAGTATCAAAGGTCTTTCTAGTTGAAATTTGCTACAGTGTGTCGGCGCAGAGGCCTGGAGCCCTGTCTGCCAGTGAACCAGAAAACTGTTACAGCCAGGGAGGCTTGGCTACCTATGCCTTGGAGCCCGTCGCCCACTCAATTCCCATTGGATTTTTAAATAGATTTCCTGAGATGTCTGAAAATTATGTAAATTAGAGGCCAGGGTCCAATTTAGAGATAATGTCATAAAAAATTAAGAATCTCTTTGAATAAGAGAATGACACATGCCTTTGAGGGAGGGGGATAAATCTAGTGTGTTTCTTCAGGACCAGGGAACATTCAGGCACCTGGAATTGTGTGTCAAGAGTGTGTTCAGCAGCCTCCCACTGAGCACTGTGCTGAGACTAGGATTTGGGTCTGTTTAGTTTTCATAGGACTTTGAAGATGGGAACCTTGCTGGTTCTTAATGAAAGGGTACCCTGATTGCTTGGGGCTGGCTGGTATGGAATGGGCTGTGGTTTAGATAGTGTGCCAGTCAGACTTTGTGTTGCTGTGACCTAAATAAAACTACCACACAGAAGAATTCCTCATTTCACTCACACTTTCTGAGGTTTTTGGCGCTCGTGGTGACAGAGTGTGGTGGGGCAGAATTGTTCAACTCGAGGCAACCAAGCAAGCAACATGGAGGAGCGGGAAGGTGCCAGGACAAGCTTATCGCCAATGGTCAGGCTCCCATGATCCGCTTCCTTCAGCTCCGCCTCACCTCCCACTGCTCACCACCTCCCAACGGCACCATCGATGGTATGAGAGTCTGATACATCCCTTGTCAGAGCAGTCATGATCTAAACATGTCTGGAATGCCGTCACTGGCGCCGCCCGAGGTGTGCTTTATCAGTCTCCTGGACGTTTCTCAGTCCAATCTTAAATTGAGAGTCAAGAGAGATCATGACAGCCCTGCCGAGAGGCGAAGAACCAGAAAGAAGCTAAGGCTACTTGGGAAGTCTGCAAACACTGCGTGATAGGAACCCAAGGAGAACAAGAGATGGAGGGGCCCCAAGCTGTGGTATTGGGATGAGATGGAAGGGATTTGTCAAAACGGTAGTCAGTGTGGAGCCAAGGTGGAACCTATCAGGGTAGATGGAAAGGAACCTAGCTTAAGCTCCCGTTCTGTTCTCAGGAGCCGCCTTGAGTTCTGTGCTCAGCTCCAGCCATCAGCTCTCAGTGAATGGAATTCTAAATTTCCTTTCCCAGTGGGCTCTGCCAGAATGACTAGCAAGGGAGAGAGAGTCTCAAAAGGGCCACGATGCTTGCCTCTGGCTAGACCCAGTGCTGACAACTTACAAATCCCCAAAAGGAGTTTCTCAGGGAACCTTCGTGTTCTCAGAGGATCTCAGGGTCTGGTGCTGGGGCAGGGTCTTGATAGCCTGAGCTAAGTGTAGATCCTAAAGCAGAAAGAGACATGGCTTAAGTAGCATCCCATTGTCTTGCAAGGTAATAAATAGCCTCCCTCTGCCTCTTTTAAAAATTATTTGCTACAAATACACTTATACCACTTCTTATTTTAAAGATGTATTTAATTTTATGCTTATGAGTACACTGTAGCAGTCTTCATACACACTCCAGAAGAGTGCTTTCGATTCCATTACAGATGGTTGTAAACCACTATGTGGTTGCGGGGATTTGAATTCAGTACCTCTGGAGTAGTTAGTGCTCTTAATTGCTGAGCCATCTCTCTAGTCCCTTTCTCTGCCGTTTCAAAACTTATCTTCTTTCTCCACATCCTCGCCAGCATCTGCTGTCACCTGAATTTTTGATCAGTCTGGCGGTTCCTCAGAAAATTGGACATAGTACTACCGGAGGATCCCACAATACCTCTCCTGGGCATATATCCAGAAGATGTTCCAACCGGTAAGAAGGACACATGCTCCACTATGTTCATAGCAGCCTTATTTATAATAGCCAGAAGCCGGAAAGAACCCAGATGCCCCTCAACAGAGGAATGGATACAGAAAATGTGGTACATTGACACAATGGAATACTACTCAGCTATTAAAAAGAATGAATTTATGAAATTCCTAGGCAAATGGATGGACCTGGAAGGCATCATCCTGAGTGAGGTAACCCAATCACAAAAGAACTCAAATGATATGTACTCACTGACAAGTGGATATTAGCCCAGAAACTTAGAATACCCAAGATATAGGATACAATTTGCTGAACGCATGAAACTCAAGAAGAACGAAGACTAAAGTGTCGACACTTTGCCCCTTCTTAGAATTGGGAACAAAACACCCATGGAAGGAGTTACAGAGACAAAGTTTGGAGCTGTGACGAAAGAATGGACCATCTAGAGACTGCCATATCCGGGGATCCATCCCATAATCAGCTTCCAAACGCTGACACCATTGCATACACTAGCAAGATTTTGCTGAAAGGATCCAGATAGATCTGTCTCTTTTGAGACTATGCCCGGGCCTAGCAAACACAGAAGTGGATGCTCACAGTCAGCTATTGGATGGATCACAGGGCCCCCAATGGAGGAGCTAGAGAAAGTACCCAAGGAGCTAAAGGGATCTGCAATCCTATAGGTGGAACAACAATATGAACTAACCAGTACCCCCTGGAGCTCATGTCTCTAGCTGCATATGAATCAGAAGATGGCCTAGTCGGCCATCAGTGGAAAGAGAGGCCCATTGGTCGTGCAAACTTTATATTCCTCAGTACAGGGGAACGACAGGGCCAAGAAGTGGGAGTAGGTGGGTGGGGGAGTGGGTGGAGGAGCATGTGGGGGACTTTTGGGATAACATTGGAAATATAAATGAAATAAATACCCAATAAAATTAATTAATTAATTAATTAATTAATTAAAAAAACTTATCTTAGTCAAAATATAGACTGTTAGAAGTGGAGATGTGGCTCAGTGGTTAAGAGCACTGGCTGCTAGTCCAGAGTATCTGGGTTAGATTCCCAGCACCCACCCACATGGTTGCTTACAATCATCTAAGATGCCAGTTGCAGAGGATCCTACTGTCTCTTCTAGCCTCTGATAGCACCTGGAATGCATGTGCAGGGAAAATACCCCTATACATAAAAACAAAATGAAGACATAAACTTTAAAAAGAAATGTTTTAGAAAGGTGCTGTTGATTCATATCCACTAAGAAATACAAATTACTGCAATCCCATTTGCTCTGTGGAAAGTAGAGAACAAATAGCTAGACCTAAAATGACGGTGGTGTGACAGAGGTACTTCTATCCCAAGACAGGAATGATATCAGGTGGAATGGAGTATAGGGATTTTTAAGGGGTCTCTAGTTCTGACATAATGACCAGGGATCATACTGGGTTCCTCCCTTGATGTATTGGCAAACATAAAGAGAAAATGAAATTGGAAAATCCCAATTAGGCAATTATTTCTATGATGCATGATATTGGAAAGAAATACCCTCACCTGAAGCTCTTTCAAAGGCTATTACCATGATTTCTGGGATAAGAAATGTTCAGTTAAGGTCGTTGAGAATCTGGTGCCTTGGCACATACTTGCAATTAGATAATGACTTTTTGTAAGTGTCTCTGTCTGATGCAGACTATTGATCTGCTCACGGAGCCAACTTTTGCATTACTATAAATTACTTGGGCAACGCTGCCGTTTTCATACCTCACTTCTCAAATTAAAAGTGTAGGATAAAATCGGGAGGGATCCAGGGTTGAGAATGTCAGTCGGGTGGGGCGTTGTGGCATACACCTTTAATCCCAGCACTTGGGGGGCAGAGGCGGAGGCAGGTGGATTTCTGAGTTCTAGGCCAGCCTGGCTTATAAAGTGAGTTCCAGGACAGCCAAGGCTATACAGAGAAACCCTGTCTTGAAGAAAAGAGAGAGAGAGAGTCAGTCGGTGTGCTGCTGACAGGTGCAGTCTACAAGGTATATGAAATTGGAACAAGAGAAAAAGAAAAGAAAATGGAAGGATCGTTTTTTACAATGCCACACAGGTTATGTTTCTTACTAAGCTTTTAAGAGTATGGTCCACATCTCTGAGCGCCTGGTGAATATGCTAATTGGCTCCTTAACATTTCAGCTGGATGGAAACGTGGCCACATATGTATTTGTTCTGGAGCCACCTTTGGTTTTTGGAAGAATATCTTAGCCTCAGCTTTCTTTATTGAAACATAGCAAATATATAACAGGTTCCCATTTCCCAAAGGGGCAAACAGACATAGACGCAGCTGACGTCTGTGAAATGTTATAGAGGCTGGTGGCCCCTGAGATCCGGGTGGCATGTTGATTCTCCTCACGTTCCAGGAACCACAAAAACACGCTCTCCAGTGGAGGAACAGGCTATTCCACCCCTCGGCCTCACAACGTCTATGGTCATAAGCAGCTTCAGTCTGAAGGAGGGAGGCATGGCCACATTTTTGAACAAGGATGGCCCACTTCAGGATGGTGGCCATGGACGAGGGGCCTCATAGAGTGACCTGGTTCCTTCTCTCATCACCTCTGATGCCTTTTCCAAGACTGGAGTTGTCTGTCTACTCCCCCCAACCCCATCTTTTAGTGAAATCTCTGGCAGTTCCAACTGGAGCTCAAATAATTAAGACACCCCCTACCCCCAAATATAGTGTTTTATGGTACACAGAGAAATTTGTGTAAGGAGAAAGACTTTCTGTGATTGCTTAGTGGAACATGAAAGGAAACAATGGCTTTCATATGCTCAGGCCTCCAAGTACTGAGGAATGTAGCTACACCTGGCCAGAAGTCAGTCTGTCACAGATGACATCTGCTTCTAGGGCTCATTCGCATTCCCAAGAGACCATCCCCAGAGCCATTATCCACCAATAACTCAGGTGGAATCTAAATATGAGCATGTTTAAGATTTCCCTGAGCCAAGCCAAAAGCTGGTTCTGATACATCATGACCAGAGGTCACACTGGGTTCCTTTCTTGGTATATTGCCAGAGAGAAAATGAAATTGAAAAGTCCCATTGGGTAATTCTGCAATACTGATGCTGAAAAGAAGTACTCTAGTACTCACACATCCACAGATGAATCTGCATTTCCAGTTCCCCTCGCTCTCTACAGAACAGGGGGAGCATAGCTTCTCGGGGCTTCCTGGCTGGTGAGGAGTCACACCCCTGCAAACCCCCCCCCCCATTCTCTTGCTTTTGTCTTTCTGCACATTAATGACACTGTTGTCTTTTCCTTCTATTAAACCTGTCAGCTTATTCCGGTAAACCTTGAGAAGTGAGAGATGACGTTTCCCTTTGTCCTTTGGGAACAAAACCCTTTCTTTATGCCTCTTGGTGTTAGAAGATCTGTGTGGCTTGGGACTGGAGAGATGGGTCAGCCGTTATGAGAACTTCCTCTTCTTGCAGAAGACCTGGGTTTTTTTCCTCCCTAGCATCCATGGAGGAAAACGCACACATCTTTATCCCATCTTTCTCCCAGGCCACTGCCTCCTTCCTCCTTTCTTTGCCCCTGCAGGCCGGTAGCCAGTCCTTCTCATCCCTCTGGGTGTCTGGCATCAAGCCCCTTTGTTACTCATGCTCAAAGAGGCACATCTAAACACTGTCAAGTATGCCTGGAAGCTTCTCCACTTGGCATAGAGCAAGGGGGGACAACCACCGTGGTTTCTGAAGCCTTACCTCAGGCGGACTACTCTCTAAAGGAGTTCCTTCGAGTGCTGCTCAACTTAATAAATAGCTCCCTCTGTTTCTCTCTCTGTCTGTCTCTACGTCTGTGTCCCTGTCTGTGTCTCTGTCTCTCTTTCTCCATCTCTCTCTGTCTCTGTGTCTCCATCTCTTTCTGTCTCTGTTTCTATCTCTCTGTCTCTCTGTTTATGTATATAAATGCAGGTGCATTCATTCCACAGTGTACCTGTGAAGGTCAGAGGACAGTCTTAGGTGACCTTTCACATTGAGACAGTGTTATTTACTAATAAACATGCCATTTGAACTGGCCTGTGATCTTCTGAGGATTCCCTTGTCTCCACCTCCCACCTGGATGTGCTGGGGTTATAGACACATGGCACCATATCTGATTTTATGTAGATTTGGAGTGAAGAGCTGTGCTCCAATCTTCACACTTGTGTGGCAAACACGTTACCCATTGGGCCATCTTAGACCTCACTCTCTCCCTTTTGATTCACTCCCTCAGCCCCTACACACACCTCTTAGGCACCCTCCAGGCAGGTGGGCAGCTGGCTGTCCTCACTCCAGCTTTGACCGCCTTTCTCCCAGGTTCTGTTTAGTAACTCATTTTGGAAACATTTTATTTTAAGCCATAGGGCTAAAATAAAGACAGTCAAAATCCCGTTTATTGGCTTGTTTTGTTTTGTTTTGTTTGCACCTTGTGCTGTTGCTACCCAATTCTGGCTCAGTGATCAGAAGAGAGGTGATACCAAGCATTTGCAAGGTGTTAGTGTGTAAACACAGAAAAGCTGAGAATAAACAGATGGACAAGGCTTGGAGACAGGTATGGCTGGCTTAGAAAACAAGGTGTTAGAATTGTTGGACAGTATCGGCCGTGAGCTGTGGGATATAATCTCACAAAGGGGGAACTTGTGAGCCCAGTCAATGCAGAGTGCTTGTAACCATATCGCCAGCTCCAAGACTTACTTTTTTTTTTTTTTTTTGCTATAGTTTACATCTCTTTAAACCATAGACTTATCCTCCCCTGAGGCCAGAAGTGACCATAATTGTGAATGGTTTTTCACAAGTTGAGAATACACAGACGAAAATGTATCTCAGGTAAGTCTGAGAAGAGATTCAACATGGTTGAATGGGGGGAGTCCTTGATGCCATACCTTATTGGGGTCACTATTGTTTTGAGAATCTATTTGGCTAAATACATTTATGAGTATTTGCTTCATACAAAAATCTAGCATTACATGGTGTGTTAAGAACGAGCAGGATGAAAAAAATCTCATGGCTTCCATTTAAAAAAAAAAGCAAAGAGAGACAGTCATTAAGATGTAAATCCATCACTATACTCTGCATGAATTATTATTTATTTAATTCTCATGGGTATTTTGCCTATATTTATGTTTGTGCACCATATGTGTATCTGATAACCATGGAAACTAGATGCCAGAAGGGGGGACTGGAGTTACAGACTCTTGTGGTGCTGAGAACTGAACCTGGGTCCTCTGTAAAGAAGCCAGTGCTCTTAACTGCTGAGCCCCCCCTCCATCCCCTGAACACCCACACAGGACAGTTGAGACATTGGGCCTCCAAACCTGCCAGACAAGGGTGAGGCCATCAGGATGAGTTAGCATCTTGCCTTGCGGAGGCCCCATATTTCTGAAACTAATTGCATGCAGAACGTTTGCATTTCTCAGAAGCCGAAAGAATCCGATTTAGATATTAGCTGTGCTCAACTAAGCACAACGTGGAAGAATCAGAAAGAAGAATCAATTTTGTATTACTCTCCCCATCCTTTCCCAACCCCTAAATGCAATGAAAACAACAAACGAAATCTCAAGAGAAACGCCACCGACAATCAATCATTTGGAAGGTCACTGCGTTTCGTAAGGAGAAGAATCTGGAGAAATATAGACTTCAAAATCTATTTTAAGCACCCAAACAACCAAACAGTAGCTGGCATAAAGGCAGCAATCACAGTGTAGGAGGGAAGCCTGGCCCGGGCTGGAGGAGCTATGAGTTCTATTACTAAAATGAAGAGCTGCCCTTCCTGCTTCCTGGCTCTGTGCCAAGCCCTTTACCAATGCTTTTGTCAGTCCAGGAACAAGCTCAGGAGCTTTGGGTAAATCGCTCCACTTCACTTTTTCTGTATCTGCAGCGAGGGCCTGAGTCTTGGTTCTAAAAGGGGGGCAGAATCAATTCCTGTCCATTTTCCATGCCCTACTCGCCAAGGGCCAGCCTCAGCTTGGAGAGGGGTTCTGAGGAAGGGGTGTTTGGGAGCAGCAAAAACAAATGACTTCAAGTCAAATTGTGGGTCCACGCTTGAGACAGCTTTCCAGTCTGCTTTTTCTCTCTTCTGCTTTCTCTAGAGATCTCCAGACAGCTCTCTCTCTTGAGACCGTTCTCCAAGCGAGTCTCTTTTGCTGTTCTAAAAGGTTCTTTGGATTGCTCATCCTTTGCAGATCATAAACCAAGTTTTTATTGTACCTATCAATCCAATCATTTACTCCAGGTTTCCTTTTGATTATCTGGTGAGCCAGCACCTTAATTCTTAGGAGACTGCCACTATACATTTCATTTTAACATTGCAAAAGAATTCAGAGATCTCCCTGCCTTGGTTAAACCCAGGTAATAAAGCTAGCTGGGTGAGAGCCCATCCTGAAATTACCGTTTCTACCACACCTGGGCCTGGACTCACTTTGTCCCAGGCATAATTCATATCTCATCTTTATTTTTTGAGAAGTTATATATTTTTGAGCGCATGTCTTTAGAGTTCTTATTCATAGCCTAAAGGGTTGCTCTGAAGGTCCCAGCATTTACCATTTTGCTGAGACCTTAGCCACATCTTTGCATCTGAGATTCATGCTATCTCTGATTATCATGGAGTCATTAACATTAAGAGGGAGGACACTACTCAGAGGAACATGAAATATGTACATTATTATACAAACAAGCCCGATGCCCACAGCAGTCATCGACACTCATGGAGGCCCATGCCTGCTGGCCCTGTCCCAGGGGCAGGAGACATGTCATTCTGTTCCTACCAAGGCCATACCAGACCTGGCACATACTGTCCAAGTCCAGTTGGCCCTATGACAAAAGGACTCCATCTGAATGTCAACCCACACTGTTGGGAGTGAAGGAAGTTTGGGATGAATGAGCATTGGTAGAAGAGGTGTGGATGATTCTCCAAGGCAGACAAACTCCAGACTCCCATACTTCACTTCCTGAACCTGTAGGAAGCAGGAGCCCTAGGCAGTGCCACCTGGGACCCTCCTGGCTCTGGGCTGCCTTGGTTGAGCTTTGGTCTCTCCCCATCTCTACTCCCCATCCTCTCTGGAAACATCTTCAAATAGTCACTCATTGCAGGAGTCAGACTGTCAGCACAGATGCTTAGGTTCAAACAGATAAAAGCAAACCCTGCTTTCCTCCAGAAGGTTGGATTCAAGCATAGAGACACCTGAGGGTTGCTTGGGAGTGCCTGCTGCCCAGAGATATTGAATCTATTGTGATGTACATATATGGGTGCTGAGAACTGAACCTGAGTCTTTTGGGAAAGCAGCCAACGCTCTTAACTTCAGAACCATCTCCCCATCCTTTCAACAACGACACACAGCAGTTCTCTTAGATTATAAGTGTGAACGACAGAGAAGATTTAGAAATCCTTGACCCTCCATTCTACCCCTGGTTTTTTGCACAACTGGCTGAGAATACTGATTCCCCACAAAGTGTGTTGGTAGTGATAGAAAGCCCAAACAACCAACCAACTAGACCATACTCCCTAGGAAGGGGAGATAGAATAGTTGTGGATGGATGGGGTGGTAGTGGAATGGAGGATCAAATGGAGAGGGAGGAAAGAAGAAGGTAAGGAATGGATTATGGGGAGTGAAAGCTAAAACTAAGAGCCATTTGAGGGGTCATAGGAAAACCTACTACAGTATAAGCTTCTTTAAAAATATACATAAATCATCAGCTACCAGGGCAGACCCAAGAAAGATGACCAAGCATACACCTGGTCATGCTAGCCTGAGGAGGCTGGGAAAAAGACACCCAAGCACCAAGCACCGGCCCTGAGTGCCTCTGTGATGGATGAATGTGTAATGGGGACATGGAAAGATGGAATATACAGTGGAGAGATAGGTAGAGGAGAAAACAAAGCCGAGGGGTTGTACCCTGTGGGGAGAGGTGGAATTGGAGAATGGAAGATGGTGAGGAGCAGGCAGATATGAAGAAGCCATGGTGAGCTCCTGGACCAGGCTGTTGCTGAGGGCGATGTATGGATCCATGTTCCTGCTGCTGCTGGGGTCTGTGTCTATGTCTGTGTCTATGTCTGTGGCTTGAGTTACCACCAAAGGCCAAGAGGATGTCTACAGTCTGGGCTGCCACCAGATAACATGTTGAGGCTATGGGGACACTAGGGGCCATGTCTGGGTTTGTGGTCATGTGACAGCTGTTGTCTGTGTTGATGTTGCAGGCCTGAGATACTACCAAAGGCCATGCAATGTCCCTGGTCTGGACTGCCACCTGAGGCACTGTGCTGACCTGGCCCTACCTCTTGAAGCCCACCCTATGGCCCTGCCCCCCTAATCTGGACAGCACAGTAGAGCTGACCCTCATGGCAGGGGGTGTAGGTGAGCTGTCCAAGGATGTGAGAGGAGGAAAGTTGATTCTGCCCCTTGCTGGCTGAGCCATTAGGTGAGCTAGTCAGGGCAATTGCCAAAGCAATTCCAAAGATTATAGTGATTGCTGTTCTAAAAAAAGGCCCGTGAGCTGGGGCTGGGACTTAGCTGTGAACCCTGAGAGTGAAAAAATTGCAACTTTAGAGGTGGCCCCTAGGATTGCAATGCTGTTCTCCTATCAATGTTATCAATACCCACTGGCAAGAATACTTTGAGCCTGGCCTCTGTATATGACCCTGGCTTTGGAGACCTTCGAACCTATGGAATCATTGCTGAATTCCCATGAGTACACCTGTCAGTGATAACCACTGGCAAACGTGCTCAAAGACCTCCACCAGAGCCATCCTCCTGGCATGGGTGGAGCCTACAAAGCTCTTGAGTGTTCTAAACAGAGAAGATTTCCTGGTGGAACCATGCATCATCCGACTGTTCCCCACTTGGTGAGATGTCTATTTAGCCTTTATGGCAGAGTAAGGAGTGTTTGTGTAAATAAAGCAAAAACATATTTGAAAGACAAATCTGGTGGATATCCTAATTGCTGAGAGAGCATCACAACCCACAGGAGTCTGCTTGGTTTTGTTTTTGTTTTTCACAGAATCAAGAAGAGAACTAGAACATTGGATAGAAGACAAATGTAAAGGTGCTGTTAAGAGACAGATGACAGGCAGACAGGAAAAGAGACAGACAGCACCTTAATGACACAGTTTGAGGTACTGAATTATCTTGCCTATGGACAATTGCACAAAGCAATTTATTTTCCTTTTTTGGGCCAAATGTGGTTCTGTCAGTTTCCATCAGGATTCCAGCCTAGAACGGCTATATCCCTGGTGTGCTGCTTGCCCTATAACTTATATGTAGGATGGTTAGTTTTACCTGTACAGTTTTTTTTTCCTTGGTGTACTGGGGATTGAACACAGGACCTCATGTGTGACTGGCGAATACTGTCCCTGGACTAAGCTTTAAAAGTTCCTACCTATTTCTTTTATTTCTCAAATTCTAGAACTTTAGGTCTAACACTGGAATATCATTTTTGATGTGAAGCAGATAGTTCTATTTTTTAAAATCCAGTACACAGTATTTAAATGTGTATAAGCACATACACACATTGATTAGCTTTGGTTTTTCAAAGGGTGTTGGCATCACAGGATTGCTATACTTCTTAGGCTTAGTTATATATTTTAACATTTATATAAAGTATGATTGCCTTGCAGATCTATAGGAGATCTTTGCCACAAGGTTGTACTGCTCATAATGACACAACTCCAATGTTTTTATGTATAAACATGATCATGAATTGATAATACATCAGTAAGACTTCAACTTATGTAATTTTTACCTTATTTTTTGACTACAGGCATATAATATGTTGGATTAATTAATTTGTTACCATTTTCTCAATATCCCTTTCTGGATTATTTATGTAGTAGGATAGTTATTTCTCTTACTATAGTTTGTTTTCCTAGACATTACAGTGTACACTACTCCACACTCTTTGCCTATTCCTACTTAAATTAAGCAGAATATAAAAAACATCTGTTTATTGAATTCCATAATCTGAAAAATTCTTCTGAAGGCCTGGAAAGATAGCTTCAGCTGTTTGGAGCACTGCTCTTGCAGAGGACGCACACTGCTTCCCAGCACCCACACCGGACAGCACTCAGCTGCCTGTGACGCCAATTCCAAGTAGACCCAAAGCATCTAACCTCTGTGAGCACCTAGACCAATAGGCAATGATTCCCCCCAAAACTGACACACATGTGTGCGCACACACAATTAAAAATAAAACATTTACAAATTATTTTGCTGTATTATCTTTAAATATTCTTAAAATGAGACACATAGATCAGACAGCTTCTTCTTTATGACAACCTCCAATTATATGATAGCAAAGATTATAAGCATAAATGTAAATCAGCTGATCTCATTAAATTTAATTATCACTATTTTATTTTTTAATTTTTTATTAGGTATTTTCCTTATTTACATTTCCAATGCTATCCCAAAAGTCCCCCATACCCACCCACCCCCATTCCCCTACCCACCCACTCCCCCTTTTTGGCCCTGGCGTTCCCCTGTACTGGGGCATATAAAGTTTGCGTGTCCAATGGGCCTCTCTTTCCAGTGATGGCCGACTAGGCCATCTTTTGATACATATGCAGCTAGAGTCAAGAGCTCCGGGGTACTGCTTAGTTCATAATGTTGATCCACCTATAGGGTTGCAGTTCCCTTTAGCTCCTTGGGTACTTTCTCTAGCTCCTCCATTGGGGGCCATGTGATCCATAATTATCACTATTTTAGATTGAACTAACTCTTCACACAAACACACACACACACACACACACACAAAACATGTCACACAGGAAATAATCCCGTGTCATTTGAAATTGTTATGTCAAAATGTGTTTACCTTTTGTTTGTTGAACTCACTGGACAACAAACAACCCTGCTGGGGTGAATGAAGGGACAGACAGGGTGGTTCTCAGAGGCTGGATGGTGAAAATGAGTAGACTGATTTTTTGTTTTGTTTTGTTTTTTAAAGATTTGTTTGTTTAGCTTATGTGAATACACTGTAGCTTTCTTCAGACACACCACAAGAGAGCATCTGATCCCATTACAGATGGTTGTGAGCTACCATGTGGTTGCTGGGAATTGAACTCAGGACCTCTGAAAGAGCAGTCAGTCTTAACCTAGAAGAGCTCTTAACCTCTGAGCCATCTCTCCAGCTCCTAGCCTGATGTTTTAGTTATGCTTCTCTTGTTGTGCTAAAGCAACACAGCTAAGATAGCTCCTAAAGAGTTTCATTGGGCTTAGGGCTCCAGAGAGTTAAGAGTCCATAACAGGAGGGAAGGCGCAGCTGCAGGACACAGCCAAGGACACACATCTCCGCCAGCAAGCAGGGAGTAGAGAACACAGCACATAGCCTTTGAAACCTCAAAGGCAGCCCCTGGGGACACAAGTCCTCCAACCAGGCCACACTTTCTAATCCTTCTGAAACCATTCACTAACTGGGAACTAAGTATTCAAACATATGAGTCTGTGGGGCCGTTCTTATTCAAACCACCATACCTTCTTTTGAACAAAGTAAATTCTTAAACTTTTTTTTTAAATCAGTTTTATATGTATGAGTGTTTTGCCTGCATGTATCTATGTGGACGACATGCATGTCTGGTGCCCACAGAGGTCAGACGAAGGCATTAGATTCCTTGGATCTAGAGTTATGGGTGAGCCACTATGTGGGTACTGGGAACGGAATCTGGGTCCTCTCCAAAAGCAACAAGTGCTCTTAACTTGCACTTGTCATCTCTCAAGCTTTCAAAATAAATTCGTAAAGCCTCAAGTTCCACTTTAGGTGACCATTGCTTTACAGTGTCCTTGGGTTCTGCTTTCTTGTTTGGCTATCATTGAAGACTATGGTAAATTCATTGCTGGCCCATGGAGTCAGTCTCAGTTCCGTGGGATATAAGCCAAGGTTATCAATAAAGATTATATTAGTTTTCTAAGAAGCAGGGAAAACTATTCAAAAGGCTAAAAGTCAGTTTGCAATTAATCTTTTATTCTCAGAAGAAAACCAGCCGGTTGGCATTGAGGAGGGTGCACGAGCTAACATTTAGTACCTGGACACATAACTTTGTGGCCTCGTGCAACATAGTTCCCCATAATGGCTTCAAGCTGCTAGCCTGTCATTGAATATAGGTCCATGAAAAGACAAAGTATAAGATGCAGTTCTTTTGGCAAATGTTTTGAACCCCCCCCCCCCTTTACTATAAACGTGTTCTCCAGGAACTTCTCAAGGTCCCTACTGAACTCCAAAGGCCTTTCCTACTCCTTGAGTCAGAGCTCAGCACCGATTTCTAACAATCAGGCTTTCGTGAGGAGGAGGATCAGAGAGAACTCAGCAGAGAAGAACCATGGGTCCCTCCTTGCAGAACCCGTGCTCTAAGAGGTGAATTACTTATACAGAAATATTTGTGGGTTTTACAAATAGAACGAGACATTGCTGACTTTGCTCTCTTTTACCCAGTCCATATGTAGAGCTATTCTTCTACTAGGGAAACCTTCTAAAACAAAGCTGGTTTCCCTGATGTCCCGATAGCAAGTAGAGGAGCAGACATGGAACATAATGGGGACATGTGATACTCCAAAGATATCGCAGGATCGGATGATGCGGAAACCTTCACCAAACTTGGGACCATGGCACCAATCACATTCAGATGTGCTGAGAAAGAAGAAACATCAGGTAGACATTTGAGTTTCCACTAATATAAAACTCCATGCTTGGTTTTTATTGAGCTTCCATCTAGATAAGGCACTTACTACTAAGTCAAAGTTTAAATCCTACTCCAATGGAACAACAGGTTAGATATGTGTGCAAGGGTCCCATTTTCTAAAGCCAAGGTATGTGTGCACAGTGCATTATAAAAGTGAAGCAGCGGGTCCCCCTCTTCTTTTGAGGTCCTGGGGATTAAATCCAAGCCTTTGTGAATACTGTGTGAATATAAGATCACTGAAACATATCATGGTGGGTGTCGGTGGCAGAGCAAAGCCACTCACTTATGGCCAACAAGCAAAAGAAACTAGGATTCCGCAGTTCCCTTAAAGGGCATGCTCGCATGGCCTATGAATCTTTCACTAGACCCCTCCTCTTAAAGGTTTCTAACCTTCCAGTAATTGCACCTTAGATAGAGGCTTTAGCTAGGGTCCTCTGAGAGATCATCGAGATCAAAATTATGCTATAGCAATGTCTTTATTGAGTATTGGTAAAGCATTTTACTTAGACATACTATAAATATTTGTACCATCCATACAACCCAGAAATAATGATTTATTTTGACATAAATAATCAAAATAGTTATGTAACACCTAGACATAGCGGACAACCTTGAGTGGACCCTAAGAACCCTGGTCTTGAGGTTAAGTAACAAAGCCCTAATTGCTTACTGATTCATGGTGTAAAAAAATAAAGGAAGTCTTATCTAGTCCTGATGGAACATCTCAGAATGGAGCAAAGCCGGTCCCATGGGACTAGACAGTTTTCAAAGGGAGTCGCTTGTATGTCCTTAGTAATTCCTAAAGGAAATTTAACTAACAGATGCATAGAAACCATGCACCATCTCAGCAACACACTGTTCTCAATGAACTTCAGCAATAACTGGAGAATATTATAAAATGGGACTGATTTAGACTCCATTAGTATACCTGCAAGACAAGAATGGGTAAATGAACTGTGTGTAAAGGTGCATGCCAGTGTGTGTGTGTGTGTGTGTGTGTGTTTGTGGTGTGTTAGTAAAATACGTAAGGGATGTGCTTTGATAGGAAGCATGTTAGAAGTCACTCACCTTTTAAGAGACTTCCGAACTGCATCTGGGATGTAATCCAACAGTTTATTTTTAACAAGGAACAAGGAGCAAATTTGAGTAAGTTGTTGGGGGTCATTCCAGGAACTCTCTAACCAAAACTGAGAACAAGTGAATGTATTTTCAATTTGTAATTTGATCAAGTTAAGCTTCAAAATCCCAGGTGGAAAAGACGTTATGGGATTCCCATCAACAATCAGTTTTTCAAGTGATCTGTACATAAGAAAACCATAGTTTACAAGATAATCATGCAATTTATAATATTCACTTGAGTTTCAGTACTGGTGTCCTTGAAACCTGGCACCATAACATTCTTTTTAATATTTTCTTAGAATCAAGAGAATTTCCTTATAAAAACAATGTTGCGATTTTATTATGCAAAGAGGTGCATTTGTGGGAACAAATCAGCTTATGCATGCAGTTGAGGGGGGCCTTTGCAAACTATTACCACTGTGGAAAAAGAAATATCCATAAATTCAGGAGAACTAAGCAGTGTCACACCACATAAACACAATGTGGTGACATGCAGGAAAAAAGAGGTTTTTTTCTTTTATTTATTTATTTATTTATTTATTTATTTACTTACTTATTTACTTATTTATTTATTTATTTATTTTTATTAGATATTTTCTTCATATACACTTCAAATGCTATTCTGAAAGTTTCCTATACCCTCCCTCTGCCCTGCTCCCCTACCCACCCACTCTCACTTCTTGGCTCTGATATTCCCCTGTACTGTGGCATATAAATTTTGCAATACCAAGGGGCCTCTCTTCCCAGTGATGGCCGACTAGGCCATCTTCTGCTACATATGCAGCTAGAGACACAAGCTCTGGGGGTACTGGTTAGTTCATATTGTTGTTCCACTTATAGGGTTACAGCTCCTTGGGTGCTTTCTCTAGCTTCTCCATTGGGGGCCCTGTGTTCCAAGGAAAAAAGTTTTTAAAGACAACCTGGACTACATGAGTTTTCATTAATGCTTAATAAAAGCAGTGAAATATATAACCTCAAGATAGACTGCTATGTTACAGGTTGTCCCCTTGGCACCTGGGTCCCCTTACTGTGTCAATTCACTGTGTCAATTGTTTCTAATAGTCCTTCTCCCTTTATTCAAAGAGAATAGATGTGACTGTTCTCTCTCATTGCCTTGGGGTGTTTTCTGCAGTCCCTTTTCTCTTTTCTAATGAGTGCTGAAAGCAGACAGAAATGTTCCTGTTCACGAAAGACATACAGACATCAAACCATTGTCAAATGCTTTCCCAGTGAACAGGCTGGCATGTGGACTCAAGGTGGTGGAGCAGGGCTTCTGAACTCCCCTTGACAGTCTAGGCTCACATAGCCTTCGCCCCAAACTAGGTTTCTCTAATGCTACCTCTTGCTGACAAAAGTAATATATGATCAAAGTAGGGGGGAGTATTTCAAATAAAGAGACTGGGTAGCTCTTCAAATACAGCTTTACGACTGTACCTTTTGTGGCCAGCTAAGTGCAAGGAAAATCCCAAGCTCTTATGTTGTCCTGAAGGACAAAAAATGGATGCTGTCATGTTCCCTTTACACGAGACACATGCCTTGGAGTCAGCAGCAGAGCCCTGCTGGGATCTGAACATTTCTGCACTTTCTATCATCTTTTTTAAATTAAAAATTTACCATGCAATATGTTTTGATCATGTTCCTTCCCCTATCCTAACTTCTCCCAGATTCCCCCCACCTCCCTACCAACAACCCAACCCATCTTTGTTTTTTTATTTCTCTCTTAAACGACAACAACAAACCACAAACACAAAAATAAAAACCACAGAGCCAAAGGGCAAAATAAGACAAAAATACTGAAACAAAACAAAAAGTACACACCACACACACACACACACACACACACACACACACACACACACACGAGATCCCTTCCAAACAACAACAAACCCAAAGCAAAACCATGCAGTTTATTTTGTGATGGCTCGCAAGCATGGAGCCTGCCCTGGGATGTAGTTACTATGCCCAATGAGATTCCATTGGAAAACACTGATTTTCCCTTTGCCAGCAGGTATCACCTTCAAATAATTATTGGTTAGCAATGAAGCCCCACATCCCACATTCCCACTCTCAGTGACTGAACTCTGGCTTGAACCTGTGCAGGTCTTGTGCGTGCAGCCTGTTTCTGAGTTCATATGTGCATCCATCCTGCTGTGTCTGGAAGATACAATGTCCTTGGAACCATCCAGCATCTCTGGGTCTTACAATCTTTCTACTGCTTCTTCTGGCTAGATCCCTGAGCTTTGAGGGGTAGGGTTTCATGAAGACATCCCATTTAGGATTGAGTGCTCCAAAGTCTTCCACTCTCTACACATTGTGTAGCTTTGGACCTCTCTGTTAGTTCCCATCTACTGCAAGAAAGGTTTCTCTGTGGATGGCTGAGTGAGGCACTGATCTATGGGTTTAGCAGAATGTCATCATAACCTATCTGGTCTCAGCTTCTTGATCAGTTTAGCAGCATCATGTATGGGTTTTATTTCATGGAGTAGACCTTAAATCCAAGACAAAAGTGGTTGGTTACTTCCATAACATTTGTGCCACTATTATGCCAGTATCATCTTTCGGGCAGCTCACTGCTGGCCACGGTGTTTGTAGCTGGTTTTGTGATTACTTTTCTCTTCTAGTAGAGTGCCGAGCACTTTCTACACTATGAATCCTAGTCAGTAGGGGGGACGCTTCTAGTTAGGCACCAGCTCGACTTCTCTAAGGTACATGAAGCATTGTCCTCAAATATATAAACCTTGTCTTCGACAATAGGGCCTTGTGGAAGGCAACCAGTAACCATGGCAATAACCTGTGATGTTTGGGGAGTTTTCATGTGACCCCTTTGACTAATGACTCAACAAGATGTAACTCATTCCTGGCACTGGATGCTTTAGTTGGTGGAATAAGATAGCTTGGAGCATTGTCTCCCCCATTATTTGATGAGTCCATTTAGATTTCTTCTCTATATGTATGTATTTTAGGAAGCTTCTAAGTAATAAGCTTCCATATGGTTTTTCTTTTTCTTTTTCTTTTTTTTTTAAATTTCTGCTCGTCAGTTTATTGTAAGCTTAACAAAAACTGGGCCCACTTAGAGGAATTCTCAACCAAGGAATTGTTTCCATCAGATTAGCTTATAGGAAACTGTGTGTGCATTTTCTTTTTTTCTTCTTTTTTAATATTTTTTATTAGGTGTTTTCCTCATTTACATTTCCAATGCTATCCCAAAAGTCCCCCATTCCCTCCCTGCCCACTCCCCTACCCACCTACTCCCACTTTTTGGCCCTGGCATCCCCCTGTACTGAGGCATATGGTTTTTCAAGTGATCTTTAGTGTTAGTTGTCTCCCTCCATAAACCTCCATGACCCTTCTCTTTAATCCCCTATTACTTAATACTATTTTTGTTTCCACTTTATCCTCCAGAAAGCTTTATTCTATTTCCCAGTTCATGGGAGAGCCTCTCCTCCACACTAGTCCCTTACTAAGTACTTACATCTGCGGTTATTTGGATTTTAGCACATATATTGAAGCTTAAGAGCTAATATCCACATATGAGAAAAACATACAATATTTGTCTTTTTGGCTCTGGGTTACCTCTTTCAGGACAATTTTTCCTAACTCTTATCCATTTACCTGCAAATTTTATCACTTTATTTTTCTTTACAGCCAAATAATGTTCTGTTGTTGTAAATGTGCCACGTTTTCATTATGCCTTCCTCGGTTGATGGACATCTAGGTTTTTCCCAGTTCCTGGGTGTTACGAATAGAGCAGCAGTGACCATGGATAAGGGGTATTAGCAGCAGGACATAGAGTCCATGGGTATACCGTCAAGAGCAGTGTATCTGGATCTTCAGCTTTAGGCACATAGATTCCCAACTTCCTGAGAACAACCACACTCATTTCCATGGTGGATATACCAGTTTGCACTTCACCCCTCCCCCAAAACATATAACTGTTCCCTTTCCCACTAGCAGCACATGCTGTCATTGTTTTATTGATCTTGGTCACTCTGACTGGTGTAAGATGGAATCTCGAAGTAGTTTTAATTCACATTTCCCTGATGGCTAAGGATGTTGAGCATTTCTTTAAGTTTCTCAACCATTTGGGTTTCATCTTTTGAGGCATCTTCTGCTTAGCTCTGCACCACATTTTATAATTGTTTTGCTTTCCTTATGTTCAGGGTTTTTGTCTGTTTGTTTTATTACTTCATATATAGCTGACATTAACCCTCTATCAAATGCATAATTGGTAGATATTTTCCTATTCTATATAGACTTCTTCATCAGACTGCTGTCCTTTCCCATATAAACTTCATGAGGTCCCAGTTGATCAGTTTTTTGTCTTAGTGTATGTGTGCAGTGTGTTATTCAGAAATTCCCTTCCAGTACCAATGAGTTCAAGTCTATTCCCCTCTTTCTCCTACGTCAGGTTCAGGTTATGTCCTAGTTAGGGTTTCTCTTGATGCAATGCAACACCATGATTTAAAAAGCAAGTTGGGGAGGAAAGGGTTTATTTAACTCACACTTCCACATCACAGTTCATCATTGAAGGAAGTTAGGACAGGAACGCAAACAGGGCAGGAACTTGGCGACAGGAGCACTCCTTTGGGGATGCTGTTTACTAGCTTGCTTGTCATCGCTTGCTCAGCTTTCCTTCTCAGAAAATTCTGAGCAACCATCTCAGGGATGGCACCCCCACAATGTTATGGATCTTCTCCATCAATAAATAGTTAAGAAAATGCCTTAGAGTCAGATCTTATGGAGGCATTTTATCAGTTGAGGTTCCCTCCTTCAACTAACGCTAGCTTGTTTCAAGTTGACATAAAGCTACCCATCAAAGGTTATATGTGGATCCATTTGGAATTGAGGTTTTTTACACGATGCTAAATATGTATTTATTTAAAATTTTCTGTATACAGCCATCCAGTTTAATAAACATAACTTTTTTTGAAGATGCTGTCTTTCCTTCAGTGTGTATTACAGCTTCTTTATTACTTTTGGTGGATTTTTCTATAATGAGTATGTGGTGTCCTTCCCTACATCTTCCAATTAATGTATCTGATGTCTATTTTGTCAGATATTAAAATAGCTATGCCTGCTTGCTTCTTTGATCAGTTTGCTTGAAATACCTTTTACCTCGAGGAGAGGCCTAGTCTTCAAAGTGAGGTGCATCTTTTGGATGTAACAGAAAGATGGATCCTGTTTTCTTATCCATCCTGCTACTTTGTGCCCCTTTATGGGGGTATTGAGTGCACTAAAAGTGAGAATTATCAGTGAACAGTGTTCAATGATTTCTGCTATTTTGTTGTTGTTGTTGTGTGGGCATTTTTCCAACTTTTCTTGATTTACTTGAATTATTTATTCCTTGTGTCGTCTGGAGTTATCTTCTTCAAACTAAAGTTTTGCAACTGATGTCTTCTGTAGAGCTGGTTTCAAAGATAGAAATGACTTAAGCTTAGTTTTATCATAGATGTTTTCTTTTTCTGTTGTTATGATTGATAGTTTTGATGGCTGTTGTAGTCTGTGCCGCCATTTATGGTCTTCTCTTCTCAAGTTTGGAAAATGACCTTCCAAGCCTTTATGGCTTTCAGACCCTAGGGCTAATGTCCAATATATATGAAGAACTCAAGAAGTTAGACTCCAGAGAATCAAATAACCCTATTAAAATGGCATGCAGAGCTAAGAATTCTCAACTGAGGAATCTCTAGTGGCCAAGAAGCACCTAAATAAATGTTCAACATCTTTAGTCATCAGGGAAATGCAAATCAAAACAACCCTGAGGTTTTACCTCACGCCAGTCAGAATGGCTAAGATTAAAAACTCAGGTGACAGAAGATGCTGGTGAGGATGTGGAAAAAGAGGAACACTCCTTTTTTGTTGGTGGAATTGAAAGCTGGTATAACTACTCTGGAAATCAGTCTGTTGGTTCCTCAGAAAATTGGACATAGTATTACCTGAGGACCCAGCTATACCACTCCAGGGCATATACATAGAAGATGCTCCAATATGTAATAAGGACACATGTTCCACTATGTTCATAGCAGTCTTATTTATAATAGCCAGAAGCTTGAAAGAACCCAGATGTCCTTCAACAGAGGAATGGATACAGAAAATGTGGTACATTTTCACAATGGAGTATTACTCAGCTATTAAAAACAGTAAGTTCATAAAATTCTTAGGCAAATGGATGGAACTAGAAAATATCATCCTGAGTGAGGTAACTCAATCATAAAGGAACACACATGGAATGGACTCACTGATAAGTGGATATTAGCCCAAAAGCTCGGAATACCCAGGATACAATTCACAAACCACATGAAGCTCAAGAAGAAGGAAGACCCAAGTGTGGGTGCTTCAGTGCTTCTTAGAAGGGGGAACAAAATACTCACAGGAGGAAATATGGAAACAAAGTGTGGAGCAGAGACTGAAGGAAAGGCCATCCAGAGCCTGCCCCACCTAGGGATCCATCCCATATACAGTCACCAAGCCCAGACACTGTTGAGGATGCCAAGAAGTGCATGCTAATAGGAGCCTGATACAGCTGTCTCCTGAGAGGCCCTGCTAGAGCCTTACAAATACAGAGGCAGATGCTCGAAGCCAACCATTGGACTAAGCATGGGGTGCCCAATGGTGGAGTTAGAGAAAGGACTGAAAGAGCTGAAGGGCTTTGCAACCACATAGAAAGAACAACAACATCAACCAACCAGACCGCCCCAGAGCTCCCAGGAACTAAACCACCAACCAAAGAGTACACATGGAGGGACCCATAGCTCTAGCCACATATGTAGCAGAGGATGGCCTTTTTGGGCATCAATGGGAGGAGAGGTCCTTCTTGGTTCTGTGAAGGCTCAATTCCCCAGGTAAGGGAATACCAGTGCAGGGAGTCGGGAGTGGGTGGGTGGGTAAGGGAATACCCTCATAGAAGCAGGGGTGTGGGGATGGGATAGGGATTTCTGAGGGGGAAACCAGGAAAGGGGATAACATTTGAAATGTAAATAAAGAAAATATCTGAGAAAAAAGAAAAGTCAGATGTTGTTCTACTTAACCTATTTTGAATGTGACTCACCTCCCGCCACCACTTTGCAGCTTATAACATCTTAAGCTATTGTTCCAGTCTGTACACTTAGTGTTTTGATTACTCTGTGTCATGGGGGACTAATATTCTGCTCCTGTCTAGCTGGTGTCAGATAAGCTTCTTGTACTCTGATAAGCATTTCTATCTTTAGATTGGGGAAATTTTCTTCTGTGATTTGTTTAAAAATATTTTCTGTGCCTCTGGCCACCTTCTTCCTCTATACCAATTATTCATAGATTTTTGTCTTTTCAAAATCTCCCAGATTTCCAGGGTATTTTAGGCCTGGATTTTTCTTTAAATTAATTGCTTTTATTTTATCTGTAGCTTGAATATCAGTTGATCTATGCTGTTGAAAATCTGTACATTACATTCAGTTAGTAAGAAATAATTACACAATAACTACACTATGTTCAATAGGACATAGGAGGTTCAACTAGAGTGATTTATATTAGCAAGGAAGCCACAGATTACTGCTTTATGCACTTTGAAATCTACATACATTTCCAGGGAAGCTAAATATTACATCAATAGTTTATGAAACTATAGGAAGCCTGGATTTTTTTTAAATCGTACCATTTTATTTAACTGATCTATTCATTTCTTCTACCTTGCTTTCAACACATGAAAACTTCTCTTCCATGTCTTATAGTCTGTTGGTGTGGCTTATCACTAAGGGTTTTGTTTGACATCTAACTTTTTCTGTTTCTAGTTTTATTTCAATTTGGATTTGTTTTTTCAGTGATTCCATTTCTTTGTCAGATTCTACCTGCAGGTCTTGACATTGTTTTTGCTATTCCATGCAATTGGTTCTTCGTATTCACGGTCTTCAGTAAGGTCCTTGCTTGAACATTCATATGCTCTTTAAGGTCCTTGGGCATAGTCAAAATTGCTATTTTGAAGTCCATATTTTGTGCTTCATCTAAATTGCCTTTCTCAAGGAATATTGCAATAGGGTTGCTGGCTTTTGAAGGAGGTGCATGGTCTTGGATGTCCATGTTTGTGCTTTCTGCACTGGGATCAAGGCATCTGGAGTTATGATATTGTGTGGGGAGCCGCCCTCACATTCGCCGTTGCAAGATGGCGCTGACATCCTGTGTTCTAAGTGGTAAACAAATAATCTGCGCATGTGCCAAGGGTAGTTCTCCACCCCATGTGCTCTGCCTTCCCCGTGACGACAACTCGGCCGATGGGCTGCAGCCAATCAGGGAGAGACACGTCCTAGGCGGAGGATAATTCTCCTTAAAAGGGACGGGGTTTTGCCATTCGCTCTCTTGCTTTTGCTCTTGCACTCTTGCGCTCTTGCGCTCTGGCTCCTAAAGATGTAAGCAATAGAGCTCTTGCTCTGGCTCTTGCTTCTTGCTCCTAAAGATGTAAGCAATAGAGCTCTTGCTCTCTTGCACTCTTGCTCCTGAAGATGTAAGCAATAAAGCTTTGCCGCAGAAGATTCCGGTTTGTTGTGTTCTTCCTGGCCGGTCGCGTGAACGCGTGTAAGAATATTGGAAGTGTGTCTTGATGTAAATGTCACGATGTGTTTTGTTGGGCAGATATTCTGTTGTTTGGGTGCTGTTGTCTTCTCTGGATCCTCTGGAAGTGTGGTGGTCGTGGGGGTCCTTATTAGAGACTGTTTTGTGGGTCCGTGTGTGACATAAAGGACTGGGGATGGGCTAGCTGGAAAGGTTGAGGGGCAGCAGGACAGAACTAGGGATACCTTGGGTCTGCACCAGGATGTGGAAATGGGGAGAGTAGAGGAGGAACTCCTGCAGGCAGGCTGAAGCATGACTAAGAACATGTCTGGAGAGACCATGATGAAAGAGCTGGCTAGAGGCATGTATCTCCACCATGGGATGGAGGTGAGGTCGGAGGAGGCAGCACCTCAGAATGCCTCTATAGTCTTACATTGAATGCCCTACTCCCAAGATATTTAGAGGTAGAGCCTCTAGGAAATGATTAGGTTTTGAGGGAGAGCTCTCACAAATGGGATAAATTCCCTTATATAAATGAAGCTTTGAGAAGACCCCTTTTGCCCCTTCTGACCTGTGAGGTGAGAATGGGTTAGAAGAAAGGGTACTCTGTCTCCCCTTACAGTGATGGGAGAGTTTTAAGCATGGTTAAGAAACTTGAAGTCAGGATTAGTGGTAATGATGTCATTTTAAGTGTACATTGCAAGTACTTCTTATCTTTGTGTTTCTTTAGGTTAGTGGTTCTCAACCTTCCCAATGTTGTGACCCTTTAATACAGTTCCTCATGTTGTGATCCCCAACCATGAAACTATTTCTGTTGTTACTTCATAGCTATAATTTTGCTACTATTATAAATCTTAATGTAAAGAGTTTTGGAGATAGAAGTTTGCCAGGCAGGTAGCAATCCACAGGTTGAGATCCGCTGCTCTAAGGAAAGATGTTGGAAAAGGGGAAGATTGACTACTTAGCAGCTGTTGACCTCTCGCTGCCCTGAGCACCTGGACCAAAATGGCTGGCTGCCATATAGGCAGCCAATCACCCCAATCAGCCATCTGGGCATCCCACAGACTCTGAGGCGATACAGGATGATCTTGGGTGATGACCCTGGTTTAGGTGCAGACTCAGCCAGGTCTGTTTAAAATAGTTTGTACTAGCTTTTTTTTTGCTCTCTCAAGCCTTGCTGAAGTCTATGCAAGAGATGAAACATTTCCACCAACAGTGCGGCAAAAGGATGCTGCATGCTGCCATGTCTGGTGCTAAGAGGCAGTGATGTGATTGTCCCAAACAAATGACTGTGACTGTTGCAAATGTCCCTTCTGGGGCTGTATAAGCAGGGTGCTCAGGCTCAGATGATCCGCTGGGCAGACACTCTCTTGTGTTTCCTTGCATGATGTTTGACCATCAGGCCTGGTAAAGGGCTTCTCTTCAGTGAATTCTTCTTGGTTGTTTTCAGTAGTATGGGTTGAGTGGGTTAACAAGGAAGGGCAGATACAAAATACTGACAGCAGAGTGTCAGCTCCAGAGCAAGATGAGAGTAGTGGATGGGGAGAAACAGCAAGAGGCGGGTGGAAGCCTGCGATAAACCCAGGAGAAAGGCTGCAAGGAACCTCGAAGGAGACACCTCAAACCTCAGCCCAGATGTGCCCAGATGTGCCATTACCCTGCTGCTGCCTGGGAGCTGAGGAACCTGATGCCTGGCATGCCTACAACACCAGCTAGAATCTAAGCCCGAGAAATCCTGACTCCCTAAGCCCACTTCAGAGCTGTCACATTTGCAAGAGGAAAGGGCACATCTGGAAATGTAAAGGGAGCCAGTAACTGATTAGGTGAGCAGGGTCAGTCAAGCTCCAAAATGGATAAAGCAGGGGGAGATGGAGGTGGGGGTGGGGTGGGGAAGAGTATCCTGCACATGTCACCAACAAGAAAGGAACAGGTGCATGGTAAAGTAGACACACAGAGAAGTGAACTATATTGATTATAACAGCTGTGCATAGGCTGGATGGTCCTAGTAAAATATAAGGATGACCAAACGAAACTTTAAAAAATTGGTAGAAACATTAGAAAACCAGAGGAAGACATCTTTTTTTTTTTTAAGATATGACTGCATTCCATTAACCAGTGAGAACTAATAATGGAATTTGGCTACATAGCTTGATTTTGAAAATTAGTCCAAAATCATACATCTTTCCTATTCTGTATTTACCTCAATCAGATGATATTGGAAATAAAAGAAATATTATGTGTAGAAATATAATTATGAATTACTTGGAGAAAGTTATTACAGAAGTTAAGTGAATCACAAACTGCTGTGAAGGGCATACAATAAGATTTGAGAGGCTGGGAAGATAGATGGTTCAGCAGCTAACAGCACCAAGCTCCACTTCCAGCACACAGGCTACCTGAAGCCTGAGACTCCAGGGAATTCAGGGAATTCAGTGTCTCCAGCCTCCCTAGGCACCTGTACTCACATGCACAAAATTTCACATAGATACACAGACAGATATGCAATTTAAAATATGTTAAAATATTTGAATGATTAAGAGTATATGTTTTAGATTTTAGTTTCATCATTTATATTTGTGTGTGTGTGCACGCGTGCACCCGTTTGTGTGTGTGTGTGTGTGTGTGTGTGTGTGTGTGTGTGTACCATGTGTGTACAGTGCCCTTAGTGGCCAGTAGAGGGCATCAGATGCTGGAACTGGCATTTCAGGCAGTTGTGAGCTACCCAGTGTGTGTGTTGGAAACTGAACTTGGGTCCTATGGAAGAAGAACAAATGCTGCTAACCACTCTGCTATTTCTCTAGCCCATGTAATATGTTCTAAAATAAAAAATAAATATTGCCAACAAAGATTTTGTATAACTCAAGACGACTGCAATTAATGTGTCAAGTTTGTGTTTGTGTGTGCTGTGGCAAGTACATATAAAACCATCTTAAAGTTTATAACAAAACATCTTTTCTATTAGTTATTATTGTAAACTCATAGTAGAAGTAAGACACAGAGCCAGGCAAGGTGGTGCACACCTTTAATCCCAGCACTTAGGATGCAGAGGCAGCCAGATCTCTGTGAGTTGGAGGCTAGCCTGGTTTACATAGTGAATTGCAGGTCAGTCAAGGAGGCATAGTGAGATCCTGTCTCAAAACAATATAGGACACAGGTGAATTCAAGGCTTTTGTTAATTTGTAAAAGAACTTGACTCTGTGTGTGTGTGTGTAATGACATTGAAATGTATAAGAACCATATATATATATATATATATATATATATATATGTATATATATATATATATATATATATATATATATACACATACCAGAAAGTGAACTAAAATAAAAGGTTATTCTATTTTACTTTTAAAATATCATTGGAAATACATCTTGCAGAAACTACATACTAGATATTCAAATTACATTTGAAAGTAAAACCCCACAATTCACAAATTATATTCACATTGACTAAAACAGATGAAAAGAGTAAGGTCTCTGTCATTATTGTTACCACACATTCTTAATGCGATAGTCATTTTCTGTGTATCTACTGCTTTACAAATACCTGAGTTTCTGGATTTCATTTGAAATATTTTCAATTTCATTGTAGGAAACATCGAGCTCCTCAAGATAATTCAGGCAAAATAACCTTAAACAGAAAGAATAGTGAGTTATGGAAGAGACCATTGTCACCGGAAATAAGACATCTGCAAGTTAAACATTTTCCCACCACACTGAGAGTTGCGTCAGCCTCTCTTCATTGCAGGTAGTATTCATTCCACAAACACTTCTGAAAACGGTGCTGCTGTCTCTGAAGCCTGGGCTGACATCCTTTGGTGTGGAAAAGCCTCAGTTAACAAAAGATAACCAAGAACCTTTATCATCTGAAGGTTTTTCTTGGCCTTTACATTTGTTTCTTGCTTGCATTCTGGGTAGCCAGAAACCGCAGGACCACACCATCCCACAGTTCAGGAGCCACACCTCCAGCATCCCACTATTGGGTCCTTCTGGAGGCTTTCCACAGCATCTCTCATGTCTCTCCTAGCTTCCCAGGATTCCTTGACGTCCCAGCCTGCCCCTGACTTGCAGCAGCATCTGTCTCTTATTTCACAGGGTCTCCTTCCACCAGTCAGTAGATTCAGGGCCTGCCCTTATTCAGGATTGATCCCATTTAATTCGACAAACTGCATTTACATATTAAAATTACAAGTAAGGTCACATTCTGAGAATTTAGGTGGACGTGGACTTTTGGGATCTCTGTTCAACCCAAGTGTATTATGGCTTTCCTAGTGAAATACCTTTGATTTTTCTTCCCGTCATGTTAAATGATCAAAGAAAGAACTAAAAGATGTAATGGATGTATGACACACAACCACAGCATTGTGAATCTGTTTCCTATAGGATGCAAATAGAAACCACTTTTTTGGAGGCTAGAATTGAACAGCTAAGGCCCCCCTCCCCCAACTGTGTATACTATCCTCAAAATCTGCCTCTTCTCATATTACTTGCATGCCTAAGGCACAGTGAGCACAGGATTTAACTCACCCCCCCACTATTTCAGCATGGCAGATGAAGATCTTCAGGGTCCCACCCTTGACTGCTTTCCTGAGTTGCCTGTCATCCCCTATCCCATAATACCCTACGATCCACTGTTTATTTGCTAAAAGTATCCTAATTACTAACTCTTACATATCTGCAAATGCCATGCTGCACCTGCCCAAATTTGACTCTTTGGTCATTTTCTTCTCATATTTGAAATCTTAAGACAAATGTCACCTCTTGCACAGAACTCTTCTGCAAATCCTTTCACCTGGAAGAAAGGATACTTCTGAGTGTCGGCTTGCTTCTTGGCCCCTGTCCTATTGTACAACTATGAGGTTCTGGAGACCAGAAATTACATCTTTTATTTCTATCTATCCAATGTATGAATAAATCAGAAGTGAATGAGCCCCGGTTAATCCAAACGCCCTCTCTCTGAGAAACTGTTGAGATTGATTTGGAAACTGTAAGACAACCCTGTTTGATTCAGTGGTCAACCCCCAACTTCCTTCTCACTCCAGTAAAGAAAATGTTGGTAGCATCTACTCTAAGTTTTTTAAACTTAAGATCATATTTTACTTTTTTGCCTTAGGAAGTTCCTCTCTGCCATCAGTGGAGCACAGAGATCTTCTCCTTCATACTTCCTACCCCTCATTTATCCTATTATCCCAGCCACCAACGCCAGCAAGAATTCCCTGGAAACCCACAGGCTAATCTGGTCAGGGAAGTAGGTAGGCTAGTAGCAGATCTTCATCCCTCTCTTGAATCCTCCAAATTCAATCTTTCAGGCTCATCCATGGCTCTGGAGGAGACTACTTGTTGTGGCCTCTCTTCACTCTCAGTAGATCCTGGTGGATCACCCTATTTTCCTCCCTCCTGTAGATCCCTCTAGCCCATTCCCATTCCTAAGTGTCAGATCCTAATACCTAGAAACACATTTTATCTGGAAACCTCAGTGGCCACACCTATCAGGATTCCAGCAGAATTTCCTACCAGGCAACACATAGCTACCACATTCTTCTAAGAACTAGAGAGGAAATAAAAACTGGGTGGTGGGGTTTGAGGCAATCACCCACCCAACGAAAACAAGATCAAATATCAACACCTAGAATTGTAGTCTTTCCAAACCTTAGATACCTAGATGCCAGCATAAAAACACAATTAGTAACAGTCAGGAGAATATGTCTCCACCAGAGTCCAGCAACCCTACTGCAGCAGCCCTGAGTATTGCAATATAGCTGAAACACAAGAAAAAAAACTTATAATAACCTTATGAATATGGTAGAGGTCTTTAAAGAAATGAACAAATATTTTAAAGAATATTTATTTTTAAAGAAATCTATGAAAATACCAACAAACAGAAGAAGAAAATGAATAAAACATTTTAAGATCTGAAAGTAAAAATAGAATCAGTAAAGAAAATCCAAACTGAGGGAAATCTGGAAATGAAAAATTTAGGAACTCAAACAGGAACCTCAGAGGCCTCACCAACAAAATACAAGCGACAGAAGAGAGAATCTCAGGCATTGAAGACACAATTGAAGAAATGAGATACCAACTGGGACACTATGAAAAAAACCAACTTTAAGAATAATAGGAATATACAAAGGAGAATAAACCCAGGTCAAAAGTACAGAAAATATTTTCAACAATATCATAGAAGAAATTTTTTCTAGCCTAAAGAAGGAGACGCCTATCAAAGTACACAACAGGACACACATATACAAAGTAGCATACAGGATATTAAATAGAGCTGACTAGAAAAAAATATGCATTGTTGACACATAATAATCAAAACACTTAAATGTAAGAACAAAGAGAAAATATTAAAAGGTACAAGGGGGAAAGACCAAGTAATATATAAAGACTTATTAGAATAACACCTGACTTCTCAATGGAGACTTTAAAGCTAAAAAGGCCTGGACAGATTTTCTACAGACTCAAGAAACCATAAATGCCACCCTAGACTACTATATTCAGCAAAACTTTCAATCATAATAGATGAAGAAAAGATATTCCATGATAAAACCAAATTTAAGAAATATCTATTTGCAAATCTTTACTCACAAGGAAAGGATAAAAAAAAAAAAAAAGGAAAACTCCAACCTAAAGGATTAGACACACTTAAAAATCAACAAATTGCTTATTGACATCTCACATCAATGGTCTCATTTCCCCAATAAAAGGACACAGACTAACAGAATTGATGTGAAGACAGAATCCACCCTTCTTTGCTTCCAAGGAACACACCTTAATATCAAGGATAGATATCACCTTAGGGTAAATGGATGGAAAAAGTTATCTAAGCAAATAGATCTAAGAAGCAAACTAGACTAGCCAAACAAAACTTCTGATAAAAGAGACATCACACCAAACATTACATCAGAATAAACAGTTAGAAAAAGATATTCCAAGCAAATGGTCCTCGGAAGCAAATTGATGTAGCCATTTTTAATATCTGATAAGAGAGGCTTCAAACTAAAACCAATCAGAGGAAATAGAAAAAGATACTACAGACTTATCAAAGAAAAACCCACTAAGAGCACATTGAAACACAAGGGCAGTCAAGGTCATATTTTTTAAAAAAAATCCTTCTGCCAGGCATGGTGGTGCATGCCTTTAATCCCAGCACTTGGGAGGCAGAGGCAGGTGGATTTCTGAGTTTGAGGCCAGACTGGTCTACAAAGTGAGTTCCAGGACAGTCAGGGCTACACAGAGAAACCCTGTCTTGAAAAACCAAAAAAAGAAAAAAAATCCTTCTGTTGCATCCAAGAAATACACAGTTACATCAAGAATAGATATTACTTCAGAATAAAGGGTTAGAAAAAAGATATTCCAAGCAAATGAATCTGAGAAGCAAGCTGCTGTACCATAGATTTCAAACTAAAATTAATCAAAAGACAGGGAAAGACATACTCCTCACCAAGATGACTTTTCAATTCTTACCATTTTTTAAAATTAAAGCTATTACACCTTTAAAAGAATTATCTATCTATCTATCTATCTATCTATCTATCTATCTATCTATCTACCTACCTACCTATCTATCTATCTATCTATCTATCTATCTATCTATCTATCTATCTATCTATTCATCTATTTATCTATATGAGTACACTGTAGCTGTCAGACACACCAGAAGAAGGCATCAGATGCCATTACAGATGGTTGTGAACCACCATGTGGCTGCTGGGAATTAAACTCAGGACCTTTGGCAGAGCAGTCAGGGCTGTTAACCACCGAGCCATCTTTCCAGCCCAATTCTTAACATTCTTAACATGTAGAAAAACAGCACTACAGTTTAAATCACATATTGACTCTCACACACTGATAGTGGGAGACTTCAGTACCTGACTCTCACCAATAGACAAGTCATGCAGAAGGAAGATAAAGGAATGCTGATGCTAAATGATATTATAAATCAAATGGTGGACTTAACAGATACTGACGTTACTCTCACCCAGGTACCAAACGGTAAATATGAACCCCACCAACACAGCAACACACCTTGATCAACAATGGTGTTTGCCTGCAAGGTACGTTATTGCAGTGGTGGCACAAGGCTTGTAGGAATAAGCAACCAATATCTGATGTGACTAAAGGCCTCGTAGACAAGATGGAACCCATACCCAGCACTGCTTCAGTGGCCAACAGCCTGAGACCAGATAGCCCAGGGACCCAGGGTAAACCCAAGTACTACTGTTCTACTAAAGAAACATGGCAATAAATTGATTCCTAATGACATTCTGCTATACTCATAGATCAGTGCCTGGCTCAGGCACCATCAGAGAAGCTCCCTCCTGTAGCCGATGGGAACAAATCGAGAATGGGAAATGGAAAAAAAGAAATGGGAAATGGGAAAAAAGAGACCCACAGCTGGACAATATGAACAGAGTGAGAGACCTCGGCTCAGTCAGCCTAAAGAGGAAGTCTCTATCACATCCCTCCCCTCAGAGATCAGAGAACCCAGTAGCAGAGGTGGGGGGTGGGGGAGGAATATAAAAGCCAGAAGGGATGAAAGACACCTATGAAACAAGGCCCTCAAATCAACATGCGCAAAAGTCACAGAGACAGAGACAGTGTGCACAGAGCCTGCGTGGGTCTGTACCAGATCTTTTGCATATATATTATGGCTTCCAGTGTAGTGGTTTTATGGAAGTCTTCGGTGTGCAAACAAATGGGTCTCTGATTCTTGTACCTTCTCTTGTGCTCTTTTCCTTCTCTTTTTCTGTCTTATCCAGTTCCCATGTGTTAGTTTTTATTTTATCTTACTATATTCTATTTTATTATTATACCTTAGAAGCCTGTTTTCTAATGAGAGACAGAGAGGGGGTAGATTCAGATTAGAGGTGATGTGTGGTGAGGAGGAAGTGGGAAGAGTAGAGAGTGAGGGGAAACTATAATTAGGATATAGTATGTGAAAAAAATCTACTTTTAATAAAAGAAAAAACAACAACAATATGAACTAACCAGTACCCCGGAGCTCTTGTCTCTAGCTGCATATGTATCAAAAGATGGCCTAGTCGGCCATCACTGCAAAGAGAGGCCCATTGGACTTGCAAACTTTATGTGCCCCAGTACAGGGGAACCCCAGGGCCAAAAAGGGGGAGTGGGTGGGTAGGGGATTGGGGGGGTGGGTATGGGGGTCTTTGGGGATAGCATTGAAAATGTAAACGAGGAAAATACCTAATAAAAATAAATTTAAAAAAAATAAAAAAATAAAAGAAAAAACAAAAGGACTTCCAACACTCTGACGTTTTATTTTGTTGTAGAAATATAGGTCAGGGGAAATGAAAATGTTTTAGAAATAACTGGAAGAATTTACAAGATGTTTTCTCTTGGGTTTTGTAGTGTTCTTGAAATCAAGTGCACTTTCTCTAACCTTCCCAATAGAAACTGCCGTCAAGGCTCTGGGTGGCTTGCTAGTCTTCCAGCATCTATGACACTTGGGGACCACTGTGCCTTCTCAGCTGTGGCATATGGATCTCCTGCAACCAGAAAGATCCAGCTAGGGATGGGAAAAATACAGTGCAAGAACCAACCCCATCGTATTTTTTAGAAAACTTACTCACTCAGGTCACATAGCTGAGGGAGAATAGCGCCAGCATTTAAAAAGCTTAAGCAAAAAATTCAGACAAGTCATAACAGAAAACGACAATCCATTTCATTTCTTGAAATGTAGCCCAGGCAGGCCATAAAGTCCCTTTGCGCCTTTGTCTCTGATCACTTGGGTTTCATCTGACTGGACTTCTCTGTTGTATTTCTCTGTCTCCATCATCCCCCTATGAAAGGGTCAGCTCATTGGCCTTTGGTTGCTGTGCCTGGCTGCCTTTGCATAGCCCAAGTGTTCCCTTCACCCTGGTCTCTTGTGATTTCCTCTTAGCTATGGGTGGGCAGTGTGTTGCTGTGTCTCCTGAGATACCTGTTTTAGAAAGAGTGCACATGTATCCAAAAGATGTAGGAATCTGACACTTCCAACCAAAATGTCTATTACAGACTGTGATTTTATTTGTTGTGTTACACTAAATTTCAGGGGCACTTGGGACTTAAAGGCTAGTATTTCTAAGTCAGTGTGTGCATGTCACATAATAGCTGTTAATGGTGGGGAAAATACTACATATAACTAGATTTTCCACATGTGTATACTATGTTCTATGTATTCTGTGATATTGAGATTATAGAAAGTTTAGAGTATGAGATGTGCTTAATGTGTATTTTTAATTAAACTTACGACAAGATATTTGGAGACAAGCATATTGCATCTCAATTTGTAAAAGCATTTTTAACTCAATCTACTGTAAAATATACAACCTTCTTCATTTCAGTTAGCATATACCAATGAGTCAGAATTCCTCTCTTCAGCATAGAACTTTCCTGTGAGTTTAATGCATCTTAGCCCAGCTTTACAGTAGAAAACACGATGCAGGACAGCCACAGTGGTGCATGCTTGTTATCCCAGCACTTGGGAGGCTGAGGTGGAAGCATCACCCCTTCTGGGCTAGCCTGGGTTATTTAACCAGGAGCATCACCACTTCTGGGCTAGCCTGAGTTATTTAACCAGGAGCATCACCACTTCTGGGCTTGCCTGGGTTATTTAACCAGGAGCATCACCACTTCTGGGCTAGCCTGAGTTATTTAACCAGGAGCATCACCACTTCTGGGCTAGCCTGGGTTATTTAACAAGCTCATGTCTCAAAGGACAAAGCCTCAACTACTCTGACAGTCCCCAGCTCTAGTGACCTTGGATTCGGGTTTGTTCCCACATACTCATTCTGGCACGAGAGTGACCTAATAGAGAAGTTGGGCTCCACCACTGTCCTGTAGAAAGCCCCACCGTGGCCAGCCCCTTGTATAAAGTATACATTCCTTCCCTTATATCACAAAGACCCATTTACCATCCCAGGCTCATGTCTCACCATTTGGCTCTGCCCTGTATGCTGCGAAACTTAGCAAACAGTTTGTATTTCCTAACCTACATTATCTATGGGTCATATATATCTGTTCAAGAAACACCCGTAGGACAACGATCCTTTGCTTGACTCCTGAGATGCAGCCAACTTAAACGTTGCATTTAGTTAGGTATCTGCTGTTCCAGGGACTCACTCTGATGCTGCAGAATGGGTTCCAAGTCACCCTTTCCTGTCTACAAGGTTTGCCGTGCACATCTCTGCAAGTTTATGTTGTTAATTACATCCACTTGCCTATCTTCCTAGCAGACAGTGAGAGTGAGCCCAGCAGTGCCCAGTAGGTGTGTGTACAGACATCTGCTGAAGCACAAGACTGAAAGTGTAATATCTACCGTGCATCTGGGGGACTGCTGCAGACACTAACAATAGGAGTACAGAATGCGTCTGGGGTGGGCAGAACTGGCTCAGGAAGGCTCTAGATTGCTTGGCTCAGGGCATTCACTTCGTCTCAGAGGATGCTTCCAGAATCGTGACACGCTGCAGCAAGTCTCTTGCTTGCTCTGACAGTTCTTCCATTATGTTCATCCTCGTCTTCTGTGATGTCACCTCTCTCTAGATGAGCTCTCACTGTCCACACATCTCCAGTTACGTCAGATGCTGCTCCAAACTGTCTTTGAAATGATTACAGTTTTCCTGTCAGGTTTTCCATTCCATGCTGCAAATCTGCCTTTGGTACACATACACACCCGATGATGTTTAATAGAAACATAGCACCTTGTGTTAGAAATACTACTGTGTTTAAAGTAGTGCCTGAAGCGTTTTATCGTGACCAGTGATTTATGAGATCTTGCCAATGCATAACATTGAAAAAGATGTTAACTCTTTAATTACAGTCAAATTTTAGTCCCTGTAGGGATTATTACATTTTCAGTGACAGTTATGACTACTTAAAATCTGTAATTATGATTACAGATGATCTGTTATGAATTCCTATTTAGGTGCTGTATGTTCGCATGCATGTATACAGCTGTGATATGTATACTAGCTTTCACATTTTCAAAGACACACACATACACACAGACACCCTTAACCTACTACATTCAATTTGTTATACTCTTAACTGGAACAAGTATATTGGTTAAAGTTTTAGTGTAAGTTTTTCCTTGGGAGTTTTCATACTTGAGAAGTCCATCTTATATGCAAATGTCAGCATTCTTACTAGACTTAGAAGGCTCTTAGTCACCAGATAGGCTAATCTCCTTAGGTTATAGATTAGAACACTGAGGGCCACAACAGTCAAATGTCTTTCTACAGACCCTTAGGCCCTCATCCTTGTATTTAAACCAAAAGACTCCAGCTCTGAATTCCGAGTGTAGTGAGTGCTTTCTATTCTCAGAAGCACCATCAATGGGTAGGCACCGGGTTCTTACCTGAACTGCTGGTCATTATATTGGGTATTCATTTGAGCCATACTGTGTTCTGTGTAGCTGGGAGGACAGTTTTGGATACCATATTAAGAAATGAATCTGCTAATCATAGCAAAATGAGAATGTTTAAGTCATCAAAATTCTCCTAGCTACTTTCAAAAGGGAAATTGAGACTTTACTAAATAATTTATGACTACAGAAAAATAAATACAAATAATTTAGTTCTGTGTCTCCCTCAGATGATCAACCTTACCCATCAGGAAGCTTTGTAATATAATTAAAGGCAATGGAGAAAATCCTAAGGTATGTCAATAGATGGATTTCAGAAGGAATTTCTTTGATAGGGTTATTTCTCAATTTCAGTACTTGTAGGTTTTGAAGATAAAGTATCTGGGGGACAGAAAAGGTAAATGTTAACTGAAATGAAAAGCATACAATCTATCATGTGTGTCTTCTGTAAATGCTTTAAACCAATACAGCAAAACCAGTATAGAAAAAAAAAAAACATCTGGACTCATATTGTCTCAATAAATGCTTTTACAGAAAGACCAAGGCAGGGTTAACACTGGGTGTCACACCATTAATGAGAACTGCCTTTCCCTCCCTTAGCAATTATCAAATACCAATCACCTCAATTAAGGGTAGGACTTTGTGGGAAACACTCTTTCTATGAAGTCATTCACCACCGTTACTTCTTAGAATCTTTCCACCACCCTCTTCTTCGCAGATCTCTGAGCCTCAGAGGTGAGCACTTCAACCTCTTACTCTCTGCACCCAAGAATCAGTTGAGAGTCTCTGGGCTAATTGCCACATATTTTGTAAAAAGACATTTCTCCGATGAGAGCTGAATGATGCATTGGACATGAGACTCCATGTGGTCTTGGTAGGAAGATTGGTTGATAGGGCCTGGTTTTTCTTTCCAGAGTATGTGAATGTGTGGTGGAGAGGACAATAAGAAAGGTGATTAATAATGGAAGTGCAAAACCCTAAGTGAGGCTCCTTGACTTCAGAGTGACCCTTCTGTGCTGTAGAGTCTGAAAAGCTTCCTTACAGTAGTTGTGTGATGCCTCAACTTACAAAGTCAATAGAATAAAATGAACTAAAAGAACAAATCCTTCAAATCAATATGGGATGAATATGACGTGTTGTGATAGTAAGACAACTGTTCTCGTGTGTCCTTGACTCAAGAACTGTCATTGCAGGGCTGGAGAGATGGGTCAGAGGTTAAGAGAACTTAATGCTTGAAGAGGACTGGAGTTCTGATCCTTTCACTCAACTTGGGTGACACACAACTGCCTGCAACTCCATGGGATACAATGTCCTCTCTTGACCTTCATAGATACCCCACACATATAAACACAGACACAGACAGAAACACACATATACACTGCTGTGAGACAAAACTTTACTTAGGGAGACAACAACACACACACACACTCCCACAACAGACCAAAGTCTGGATACCACCAAAGTCCAATGAGCTTTCTTGGGGCTATTTACAGGAATATGGGTGTCTTAGTCAGGGTTTCTATTACTGCACAAACATCATGACCAAGAAGCAAGTTGGGGAGGAAAGGATTTATTCAGCTTACAAATTTCCACATTGCTGTTCATTAGTGAAAGAAGTCAGGACTGGAACTCAAGCAGGTCAGGGAGCAGGAGCTGATGTAGAGGCCATGGAGGGATGTTTTTACTGGCTTGCTTCTCCTGGCTTGCTCAGCTTGCTCTCTTATAGAACCCAAGACTACCAGCCCAGAGATGGTCCCACCCACAAGAGGCCTTTCCCCCTTGATCACTAATTGAGAAAATGCCTTACAGCTGGATCTCGTGGAGGCATCTCCCCAACTGAAGCTTCTTTCTCTGTGATGACTCCAGCCTGTGTCAAGTTGACACCCCAAACCAGCCAGTACAATGGGTAAGGAGCAGAAAGGACTCAAAGACAGCTGAGTCACCAAAGCCAAACGCAGCATGGGTGACAGCTCACAAAGCTAGGAATCTGAAGCAAACTGCACAGCCTACAGGTAGCTCAACAGATTGGAGCGTATGCCTTCCAAGTGACTCAGTAGGTCTAAACCTCTTCAGGCAGCTCAGCCAGCCTCTGCTTCTTCCAGACAGCTGGATTAGCTCCCAGTTTCCTTTTCAGCTTTGTTCCCCTGATGATGACTCTCAGCAGGCTTTACTGTTTATTCTTGGAGGCAGGGTGGTGGTGGGTAGATCTGGTCAGTTTCAGGGACTTCCTGAAACTATTTTGAGATTTTTTTTTTTCTGTTTTAAGGACTTCCCTGAAAGGATGGAATGTTTCAGTCTTTGAAAAGTCCTAGATTTTGATGAACTCATATTTCCATATAAGACCATCTCCAGAGCAGAATTCACTGTAGTTCATCACTGGCCTGTCAGGTGTCACACTCCGATTACTTCACTGCAATCTCATAATAACTTCATGTCCATCAGTTTTCACATGAAAACGTAAAACTGAATTGATCTGATGGTTAGTGTGGAAGTACCATCAGAAGAACATTAAAACAGTGTACCTGAGATATTTGTCCATCTATGCATGTCTCATACACTTTTCTATTGAAATTTCACAGTGTAGGTGTGGTACTTTGGTTGAACCTACTCCTAAACATTTCATTATTTTTCTTGTGATTTTTAAAAGAAATTGCTTCACCAATTTTCTTATCAAGATTGTATATTGACAGTATACTAAAATGCAGCTGACTTTTTTTTGGTATTAATTCTATATACTACAACATTTCTGGAAATACTCATATGCTATAACCATATTATTACTGGATTTCTTATTGTATCTATATCACCTGCAACTGGAGATGGCTTTCATTCCTCCTTTTCTTCAAACACAGTTTTGCATAATTTCAACATCTTAATAAAACTATGCAGTCTTTTGTTGGGATGAAACATTTCCATATCTTTATGGGACTAAATGAATCCATAACTATATTCAATCTTTTTTTAAAAAAATGTTGAATCTTGGTAGCTATTACTGCTTTTCCAGTTGCCTTGGTTAGATGGTCTGGTGCAAGGTTGAACAGAAGTGGCCAGGATATCCATCCTTGTCTTTTTCCTGATTTGAGGAGGCAAACTTCCAGTCTTCCATCATCAAGTATACTAGCTGTGAGAGTTGTGTTGGAAGTTCCTTCTATTCCTAGGTGTTGAGTGGATTCTTTTGGAGGGAGTCATGAAAGGAACTAGGATTTCCCAGGGATGATCTGTTGTATCTATTGAGATAGTTGTGTTTTTCCTCGTCTGTATCTTAATCTTACATCGACCTTTCTATGTTGAGCTGTCTAAGCATTCCTGAGGTAAGCCTCACCTGGGGATACTTCACTTGGTTGTGGAGGAAACTGCCTTTGTGAGCTCTGAAGAGCTCTACATATGCAGTCATGAGATGTGCTCTGTAGTTACCTTTCTTGTCACGGCTGACTTCTGCTATTAGAACATTATTGGTTTAATGGTTCAAAATTGGAAATGTTCTCTTCTATTTGTTGAGTTTGTGAAAGACTGTTTTAATTCATGGATAGTTGGTAGAATTCACCCATGAAATCATCTAGACTGAAACATCTCTTTACGAGAAGTTTTAAAATTATTGTTGAATCTCTTACATATCATTCATGTTTTCCATTTGCAGTCTGCTTTTACATGTTTGTAGAAATATGTTCGTTTCATCTAAGCTATAAAATGATTTGGAATAGTTATTTTAAAATCTAAATTCTTTCTCGTTAGCTTTATAGGTTGAGCAGGGACCTTTCATTCTTGACTTTGGGAGTTTAAACCTTCTGTGTGTACATAGGTTTTTTTGTTTGTTTGTTTGTTTGGTCTTTCTATGTAGGCCTTGTCAATTTTGTTAATCTTGTCAAATCTTTTCAAAGTAGTAATGCTTGCAGTTTTGCCTTTATCTCTGTTGAGTTCCTGTTCTCTAATTCCTATACTAATCTCTATTGTTTCCTTATTTTTCTCTCTTGGGCTTAGTTCACTTGTTTCCAATGCCTTAAGTTAGAAGGTTTGCTTGTTGATATGTGGTACTTCTTTTTCTTTTAAACTTTTCATTGATTCATTGTGAATTTCACAAAAGGCGCCGCAATCCCACTCAAGTCCCTGTCCCAACCTCTGACCTTAAAAACCTCCTCCACAAAACTAAACTAATCAAAAAGCCAAACTCACAGTGGAAGCCGAGATGTGTCATACAGTATACCCTTTTGCCCAAACAGCTCTACTGCAAATGTTCATTGCAACGAGTCATTGGGCTGGTTCACGGCCTCTGGCTTCTGCTACAACATCAATACTGAATCCTCACCAGGACTCTCCTCTTGGCTATCCTGTTATTTCCCTGTGTCATGGAGATCCTGCAGCTTTGGTTCTTCATGACTGGCCCCTTCATGTGATTCAGCAGTTTACAGATGAGGTAGCTATTGGGGTGGGCACGAAGTTCCAGATCTGGGTCTGGGTAGTAGATGAGTTGGTCAGCCCACCTGTTCTGCTTTGTGGCAACTGGCAAGGGGCAGGACCATGGCAGTAGTGTGGGCAAGGACATTACCATAGCGACAGGTGGTAGTGCAGGATTCTCACACCAGGCTATTCCTCCCCACTCTCATGTCTCCAGTTTGCCTCTCTTTACAGTGCTCAAACCCTTCTGCTTCTCTTTCTCTCCCATCTCTCCACCACATACTCGCCCATGCACTGCAACGGGAAGGGCTCTGTGTGTCTTCCACCTTGAGATATGTCTTTCTAACACAGGCAGCTATCGCTGCACATTTCCCCCTGAGCACTGTTTCAGATGCACCAAAATAAATGTCGATACACTGTTACCACTGTCATTCGCCTTCAAAATTCTCTATTTTTCTTTTGATTCTACTTTGGCTCATTGATTAAGAATTAGTTGCTTTGATTCCCTGGGAACCCATGGCAGGGACCCAACTTAACTCTTTGCTGCCGACCCTCTCAGTCTTCTCTACTAACCTATCTTAATGTCTTTCTGTCAACTTCCAATCTCCAGAAACTCTTTCTACTAGAGATCCCAGTGGCCAAAGTGGACAGAGAACTGGGAAGACAATTTTCTCTTTCCTTCCTGTCCTCCATTAAGATCTCTTCTGTCTTCCTTTAAGTCCTGTAAGTAGCTTGCTGGCAGAAACCTCTCCTCCCAGCTGATCTTCATTCCCTAGGAGCTCTGCTTGTCTTAAGGTTTTATTGCTGTGAAGAGATAACATGACCAAGACAACTCTTATAAGGGACAACATTTGACTGGGGCTGGCTTACTGGTTCTGAGGTTCAGTCCATTATCATCATGGCATGAAGCATGGCAGCATCCAGGCAGGCACTGCTGTAGGAGCTGAGAGTTCTACATCTTGTTCCAAAGGCAGAGAGGAGAAGACTGGCTGCCATGTGGCTAGGAGGAGGATCTCAAAGCCCATCCCTACAGTGAAATACTTACTCCAGCAAGGCTGCACCTCCAAACAGTGCCACTCCCTGACCTAAGCATATTCAAAACACCACACTGCCTCTTGGTGCAAACCCCTAGCCTCTTGGCCTTACTTCTTAGTTCGTCTCCATTCTTTTCTTCCACACACTGACTTCAGGAAGCATGCTTTACCAGGGAACCCACAGCCACCACACTTGCCTAGGATCCAGAGATGGGAGCAGCAACCAAGGAACAGAATACCTACCCAAAAGACGAGATCAGATAGCAACACCAAGAAACACCTCAAACATAACTCACGATGGCTACTAGACCTCAGAGCAAAGCCACAAATTCGAACAGACAAAATATTATGCCAGAAGACACATTAACCTAAATTGAGACGGACTCAATGCATTTAGACTAAAATCAGAAATAACACAATAAAGATTTCTGCTCTTTATATGTATATTTAATATAGTACTTGGAGTCTTAGCCTGAGCAATAGACAATTGAAGAAGATCAAGGGAATAAAAATAAGGAAGGAAGAAGTCAAATATCTTTATTTGCTGATGATATAGTTTTATAATAAAAGGCTCAAAGAAATCTACCAGGAAACTTCTGTAAGACATGGAACACTTTCAGTAAAGCAGCAAGATACAAAATTAAAACAAACAAAAAAATCAGTTGCTTTTGCATATGCACATGAAAAACTGAGAAAGAAACCATGGATATAGTACTTTTCAAAATAGCCTCAAAAAGCAAAACAAAACACATCTTGGGGTAACTCTAATTCGGCAAGTAAAAGTCTTGAATGATAAAAACTTTAAGACATCAAAGGAATAAATTAAAGAGGATATCAGAAGATGGAAATATCTTCCATGTTCATGGACTGGTAGGATTAATATCACGAAAATGACCATCCTACTAAAAACAATCTACAGATTCAGCTCAATCCCCCTTCAAATTCCAACACAGTTTTTCATAAAAATTGAAAACCAATCTTCAACTTCATGTGGAAACAAAAAACCTAAAACAATTCTGAATAATAAAATAACTGTTACAAGTAATACCACCCAATGTCAAGTTGCACTAATGAGCTACATAATGAGAAGAACAAGCACAGACACACTGACCAGGGGAACTGAGTTGAACCCTGGGCATGAGTCCACACACCCATGGACACCTGGTTTTGACAAAGAAACAATGATAACACAGCATCTTTAACAAACAGAGATGGTTAAACTGGATGGCAGTCTATAGAAGAATGCAAATAGGTCTATCACTCTGCATAAAATGTAACTCCAAATAGATCAAGAATTATAACATAAGACCACATACTCTAAATTGGTTGGAAGATAGAGAGTAGACTCGAACTTGTTGGCACAGGAAAGGATGTGGAAACTGTACACTGATAGAATAATACTAAAACCAAAAATTAATAAGCAGGACCTCATGAAGCTGGGTAGCTTTTGTATGGTAAAGGACACCATCATTGGGACAAGGCGGAGGTCTGTAGAATAGGAAAAGTTTTTCACCAGTTAGATATCTGGCAGAGTGCTTGTATCTACAACATATAAAGAACTTTAACAAAGGGTGAAAATTAAGAAAACAACCCAATTAAAAAAATGGAGAACAGAACTAATCAGAGAATACTCACAAAATGAGACACAAAATGGTTGAGAAATACTTAAAGAAATGTTCAACCACCCAAGCCATTAGGGAAATGCAACTTAAAACTACGTGAAACTTCACCTCACACCAGTCAGGATGGGGGGAGTGGGGGAAGTCAGCTCATGTGGCAGGAATACAATCCCGCAGAGCCACTATGGAAATCTGTGTTCCTCAGGAAGCTGGAAACAGATCTGCCGCAGGATCCAGGTATGTTAACTCTTGGGCATATATTCAAAAAGATCTGCATCCTGTTCCTCATACTTGCTCATACATGTTCATTGCTGCTCTATCCATAATAGCCATGTACTGGAAAAAGCCTACATGCCCACTAGCTAATGGATGAATAAGAAAAATGCAGTACATTTACACAGTGGAATATTACTGGGCTGTTAAAAATGAAAATTTCAGGTAAATAGATAGTTATTTAAAAAAAAACAAAACAAAACCATGAGTTAGCCCAGACCACAAAAGGCAAATATTGTATGTTCTCTTTTATATGTAAATATTAGCTTTTCAAGTCTTTAAGTCTTTGATATGAATGTTACAATGAAGATAACTGCAGAGGTTAAGTACCTAATAAGGGTCTAGTGGAGAAGAGAGGTTTCACCATGGAAAGGAAAACAGTATGGAGAGAAAGGAGGAATTAGAATAGGAGAATTAGATATGGAGGGGTGGAGGAGAAATGAAAAGGGAGGAAATATGGGGAGCGACAACTAGTACTAAAGGTCATTTGAAAAACCATATGGAAATGTATTACTGTAGGAACTTCCTAAGATACATACATAAAGAAAGAAGGACTCTAAATCTTCTGCCACCAACTAAAGCTTTTAGTGGCAAGATTAGGTTACATCTTTTGTGTCACTGGCGAATGGGGCCCCATGGATACCTCCCAAATATCATAGGTTATTGCCATGGTTGTTCATTGCTTTCCATAACTTATATATTAATAGTGGTACGACTGTTATGGGAGTAACCAACCACTTTCTGCTTGGATTTTAGGTCCCACTTCATTAAATTGAACCCACACCTGACACTGCTAAACTGACCAAGAAGCTGAGCCTAAATAGGTTATGAGCCTAGAGAAAACCATACTACTGTTCTGCTAAAGTAGCATAGCAATATAGCGACTCCGTGACGACACTGCTATACCCACAGACCAGTGCCTCACTCGGTCATCCACAGAGAGACCTCTCCCTGCCGCAGATGAGAGCTAACACAGAGACCTACAACCAGACAGTGTGCAGAGAGTGAGGGACTTCGGAGCACTCAATCCTAAATGGGATGTCTTCATCCACCTTACCCCTCGAAGCTCAGGGGTCTATGCAGAAGAGGAGGTGGAAAGAGGGTAAGAACCAGAGAGGCCGGATGACTATAGGACACAGCATCTTCCAGACACAGCAGGACTGACGAAGAGATGAACTCGCAGAAACTGGCTGAATGCAAAAGGCCTGTGCAGGTTCGCGCCAGACAGGCTCTTAGTACTGAGATGGGGAAATGAACACAGGGTGCCACCCTGAACCAAGAAACTATCTGCAACTGATCCATGCTGACAAAGATAAAAGATGTTTCCTCTTAGGGACTCTCACTGTGCATACTGACCACACTTAGGGTTGGCTCCATGCGCAGGAGGACTTGGACAGCATAAACCAAACTCAATGTATTTTGTAGACTTTTTTTTCCTTCTTCTCATTTTGCTTTGTTTGGGCATTTTTTGTCTTATTGGTCTTTTGCTTGTATGTTTTGGTTTCTATTTTAATAGTGTGTGTGTGTGTGTGTGTGTGTGTGTGTGTGTGTCTGTGTGTGCACACATGCACATGCTTGCTTTGTTTTTTAAAGAGAGAGAAATAAGAACTCAGAGTTAGGTGGGTAGGGAGTTAGGGTTTGGAAGGAATTGGGGGAGGGGAAATCATGATCAAAATATATTGTATGAAAAATATTTTTTCAATAAATAAGACAGTTGCTTAATTTCAACATATCAGTGAAATCTTTTTATTTATTTGTTATTCTTTTTTGTTAACTGAACTAATTTTTTTATTATATTCCACACAATATATATTTTTATACCAATCATAAAAATGGTGGGCATGTTATTAAATGAACATAAATAGATAAAGTCTTTTTGTTTATTTGTTTTGTTTTTAGTAGAGCTTTAAAATCTTGGCTCTAACTGTGGCACAAACCCAAAATAAGAACATTTTTAAACATTGGAGTTCATTGTAATAAGGCTGTACTTAAATGTCCCTTGAGTCACCAAAGGATTTTACCTCCATAGTAGCTAAGCTAAGAGTTGACAGCTCAGCTGCACCAAGGAATGAGTTGTAGGCACAATTATTTGGATACAGATTTCCTGCTATGGTCAAAGCTATTTGACTTGAGTGATTGTCATCATTCTCAGCCCGCAGGGAACAGGTACATCCATTTAAGAAATGGTGTGTGTATTAAGATGGTCTATCCATGGAGTCATTCATCAACCATTTCAATGAGCAGTGGTTCTGTTTGGAGGGTGGCACAGACGTTAGGTAAGGGTAAGATTCTGGTTCATTGGCTGTGATGATTTTGAAAAGCATTCATTTCAGAAAAGGAGTAACTTCTAAGGCCCTCTTCTTCAAAATTGATACAATAATTATAAATATCAAGCAAAACATTCAGTTTCAATCTTTGTTGTTCTCTTACAAGCCACCTCCCAAATTAATTGTCTACGTTTCTTTTGGCTGTATAAATAATTTTGAAATATGTAAGCTGTTCTGAAAACCATAGTATAGTGTAAAACCATCAAATAAACAATCCTACTAATAGAGAGGCTGAGATAGGAGAAGCATGATTTCAAGACCATTATGTGGTATACAGCAAGACACTGTCATGTACAAACAAGCAGAAAGTATATATGGATTGTACAATATTTGGACCTATTTCTCCAATTACCAAATTAGAGAGGCCACTGGATGACAGCCAACAAATTTCTAATTCCTCATATTTTTGAATTTCAATTGATTAGAATATGTTGGTAATATTAATTTTCATATTAAGAGATATTAAGGAAAAGTGATTGTTACTTCCTGTTATTTGAAGTGGAATTATGTTTGTGTGAGTTTGTTGAAAGATTGCTTTCTTGGTTTTTCTAGGGTGTAGTTTCACTCTTTGTGTTGGTGGTTTCCTTCTATTATCCTTTTTTTAGGGCTGGATTTGTAGAAAGATATTGTGTAAATTTGGTTTTGTCATGGAATATCTTGTTTTCTCTGTCTATGGTGATTGAGAGTTTTGCTGGGTATAGTAGCTTGGGCTGGCATTTGTGTTCTCTTAGGGTCTGTATGACATCTGCCCAGGATCTTCTAGCTTTCATAGTCTCTGGTGAGAAGCCTGGTGTAATTCTGATAGGCCTGCCTTTATATGTTACTTAACCTTTTTCCCTTGCTGCTTTTAAAATTATTTCTTTGTTTAGTAAATTTGGTATTTTGATTATTATGTGACAGGAGGAATTTTTTTACTGGTCCAGTCTATTTAGAGTTCTGTAGGCTTCTTGTATGTTCATGGACATCTCTTTCTTTAGGCTAGGAAAGTTTTCTTCTATAATTTTGTTGAAGATACTTACTGGCCCTTTAAATTGGAAATCGTCATTCTCATCTATACCGATTATCCTTAGGTTTGGTCTTCTCATTGTGTCCTGGATTTCCTGGATGTTTTTGGTTAGGAGCTTTTTGCTTTTTGCATTTTCTTTGACTGTTGTGTCAATGTTTTTTTTAATGATATCTTCTGCACCTGAGATTCTCTCTTCTATCTCTTGTATTCTGTTGGCGATGCTCGCATCTATGACTCCTGATCTCTTTCCTAGGTTTTCTAACTCCAGGGTTGTCTACCTTTGTGATTTCTTCATAGTTTCTAGTTCCATTTTTAGATCCTAGATGGTTTTGTTCATTTCCTTCACCTGTTTACCTGTGTTCTCCTGTAATTCTTTAAGGGAGTTATTTATGTCCTTTTTTTAAAAGTCCTCTATCACCATCATGAGAAGTGATTTTTAGATCTGAATCTTGCTTTTCCAGTGTGATGGTATATGCAGAACTTGCTATGGTGGAAGAATTGGGTTCTGATGATGCCAAGTAATCTTGGTTTCTGCTGCTTATGTTCTTATGCTTGCCTTCCACCATCTTGTTATCTCTAGTGCCCTCGCTATATCTGACTGAGCCTGTCCTTCCTGTGATCCTGGTTGTGTCAGAATTCCTCAGAGTCCAGCTGTCTCTGTGATCCTGTGATTCTGTGATCCTGTGATCCTTAGGTAGTGGGTGTGTCAGACAGAGCTCCTGCCTCTGGGACCCTGAGATCCTGGTGTGACCAAGCTCCTGGGATCCTGGAATCCTGGGATCCTGGGTGTATTAGAGTGCCTGGGAGTGGAGCTTCCTCTGGGTGTTGTGGGATTGGCTGCGGAGTTTATGCCCAACGTCTGCTCAGGGCACCGTAAGGAACTTGTGACACTGGTCTGGCAGAGTTCCTGGTGCCTGGGTCCCGCTGGTCCCAGTAACTCTCAGTGTTGGGACAGATGTTGTGTCTTCCTCACCTCTGATCCTATCTATGAAATGTCAAATTTTTGTTGCCAATTTCATTGTGTAATAGCCAAAACACTCTTTTATGATTTTTCAACGTTTTATTTTTATTTTTCACAAGACCTTTTCACTATGTAATCTAGTCTGCTCTCAAAGTAATGATCCTCTTGCCTCAGGCTGCCTGTGTTGGAGATATATAAATGTCATTCTGTTTGGCTTCAGTCTTTTGAAATTATTATGACTAGTTTTGGGGCCTGATGTATGGTTTATTTTGCAAAGTGACTCTGGCCAAATTGAGACCTGTGTATTGTGCTACTGTTGCTGGCCTGTTTCATAGGTGTCTAACTGGTGTTAAGTCTTCATTCCTCTGCTTACCCTCTGCTTAGTTGTTCTGGGAATTATTGAAAGTGGAGCATCAAACTATCTAATAATAACTGCTTTCTTTGTTTCCATTTTTTGCTCCGTGTACTAAGGGCTCTGTTGTTTGTTGTTTGTAATGATATTTAGCCCTAGTAGATTGGAAATCTTTCTTTGTTTCTAGTAATACCTTGCTTAAGGTCTCTTTTGTCTATATTACTGTGGCCACTCTGGTTTTCTCCTGGGTACTATTTGCTGATACGTCTTTCCTGGCATTTTTACTTTCTGTCCATCTCTTTTGAGTCCCACGTTTTTTACATTGGTATAAATTGTACAAAGCAATGGGCTTCATTATATTTTGATTCCTGCACATGATGTACTTCGATCATGGCCACGCCCTCCATTCCCCTCTTTTGTCCCCTCTCACTGCTTACTTTCTTCTCAAATAACCCTCCGATTCCCATGTCTTCTTAAAATGTCACTGTGTTTCATCTGTAGCTAGACAGCACAGGTCTGCATTTTAACATCCCATTCTCATGACACAGTTACACCCTTGGATTTGTGTACTCTGTTTCTAGTGATAGACGATAGACACATTTTTGTTGTTGTTTGGTTAGTTGGTTTGGTTTGGTTTGGTTTGGTTTGGTTTGGTTTGGTTTGTTTTTTTGGCAAACACTCCTTATCTGTGTTTGCTCAGGAGAGCAGATAAATGTGAGGAACCAAGATCCTTTATTTCTTAGAAATCCCTGTTAATATGGCTTTCCTGTGTTTATCAACCCAGTGTTGTATATTGCAAGTAAGAAGTGATTTTCTCCGGTGAAAGTAAGGCACATTACAGGGCCTGTTCTCTTCGCTAGCATGCTTTGTCATAGCTCTCATGATCAGAGAGTAGACCGTGCACTGGTGTGCATGTTCTCATCCTGCCAAACAATACCTGTGAAACAAGCATGTTGCCAGGACTGTTGGGAACAATGTTTCTAATGCTGAGTATTTGAAACGGAGAGGCCAATTTGCTAAGGATCAGTTCACAAAAAGCCAATACTCTGAAAGTCACTTCAAAAGACCCATTATCCAGCGATTCCTGAGAAGCAGAGCAAGATGGCATAAACAAAACCATGTCGCATTTATTTGAAAAAGAATAGGTTATCCTGTTTTAGCTGCTGGCAACTAAAACTTGTTGCAATGTTAAGTGCTCACTAACATTTTTTGAAATATAATATCCTTATTATTTCTCTGAGAATTTCAGACACACATAAAATGTATTTTAACCATATTTACTCCCTCTTCTCCTCCCAACTCCAGATCCATTTCCCCAACATCATATTCTCTTGTTTTAAATAGCCTAATATTACTTTGAATTGCACTGCCCACATGGTCATGGTTATGAGGTCATCCACGGGAGTGGGGAGACCTCAGGGTCCATGCACTTACAGAAAACACACTTGCCTTTGCCCCTCCCCCAGGAGTCATCAACTGCCCATAGCACCTCAGATAGGAGTGGGAACTTATGTGTCCCTCCCCCACCCATACCAGAATGTGGACTGCCTTAATCATGTGTGGGTCTTATTTGGGCAGCCACAGCTGCTAAGCATTCTACTGCGTGCAGACAAAACTGTGTTACCCCAGTCCTCCCAGGCTAACTTTTTTTTTTAATTTCTGATTTGCATATGGGTAAGTTAGTGTTAAAGTTTACTAAAAGTCAGAAGAATGAATTAAATTTTACACATTATACAACCATGAGGACATCTTTGAGACCTTAGTATAATGCTGCTGCATTTGGGGCTAATGTCACTGAATTTCCAAAAAAAAAAAAAAAAATGTAAATGTGCTATACTTTTTTTTACTTCTAATAAGTAAGGCTTGTTTAGATGCAGTTCAACATGTATTTGTTTTATAATATCTTCAGGTTATCTTAAGATATCTACTTTTATTTACAATAGTAAAATTTAGCAATATAGACAATAAAAAAGTAGACTTACTTCTATAGGAAATTGGTTTAAGTCATTAAATGATAAATTAAGGTATACCAATTGAAAAGCCACAGGTGTTAAGTCTGGACAGTTTGCTAGAAAGAATCCCTGTAGGAATAACAAAAAATAAGATATTAATTATTAACAGTAAATTCTCTCTGTTGTACAATGTTTAATTTTCTAATAATAATACTACAACCTCACCAACAGGGTGTACTGTCTAAAACTGTTCTGATCTATTAAGAGAAAAATTACAACTCTGTGTAGTTTTAATCCATCTTTTTCTTTGCATGTGTGTGTGATAGATATGTGTGAGTATGTGAGTAAAGGCATGTGTTCCACAGGACATGTGTGACAGGCAAAGGTTCTTAGAATTGATGGCAGTTGCTTTATCCAGTAAGCCATCTTCTCAGCCTGCATTATTTTTATTTTAAGAGATGATGACTATGTTTTCATTTTTCTATGGCTAATTTGTTTAGGGGACGCCTTCCCTAGTTTCTTTTTCTAGTGCACAGAAACACAGTCTATGATTCTGTATGTTGATCTTGCTGATTAACTTTGCTGAATGTATTAGCTCTAAGACCTTTGTCAGTGATGATCATAATTCTAAAAGCCACCATCCCAAACACTGAAATTCCAGAAGAACACATGACAATCCTAAACTATTAACTTGTTGGTATCCCTGAAGTCCTCAAAACTATTTCCCACTGGAGGAAAAAGAAAAAGTCACATAAGGGAAAGCCAAGTTCTTGGTAGGGGGCTGGGGACTGACGCACATATGCGGTTGTTCTATTTGTTGCTAACTTACTTATCATTTACCACTTCTGCCTTTTTTATACACAGCGCCGTGCTTGCTCAAACACGCTCTTCAGCTGAGAGTAGGAAGAACTTGACAAGCATTCTGAAACCGGGCACTTTACTGATGAAATGTCCGTCCCAGGCTATAGAAGGCATTGCTCAGTCAACCAGGGCTCTCTCTGAGTGGAGATGTGGCTGCTGAGGTGATAAAATTGATTCATTTGCTAACATGAAAAAAGTACAAACTGCACTCGGGCTAACAGGTGACACCTTAGGACTCATTAAAATTCTCTCTCCCTCTCTTCTCTTCTTCCCTTTTCTTTCTTTTACAAACAAAAACAAAACAAATGTATAGATTTTTGAAGCTAAAAGAGTTCTGAAACCTGGGGATGTAGCGTGTTTGGGTAGAGTGCTTGCCCAGCAAGCATGGGGCCCTGGATTCCATTCCTAGCACCATGTAAGCGGAGCATGGTGGAACATATGTAGAACTCCAGCACTCCGCAGTTGGAGGCGTGAGGACCCAAAATCATCCTAAGCGGTACTGCCAGCTCAGGAGACATTGCCTCAAACAAGCAAACAAGCCAAGGAAGTAGTGCTGAGTACAAATCCAACTGTGCGTGCTTACTGTGAGATCTCCTTACTGTGCGAGTTGCTTTCCTGCAACATCTATGTTTGCATCTGCAAAATGAATTATCAAGTTGCCTACACTGCAGACTGTACAATGTAGGAGGAGCTCTGGCTTGGAACATAGTATGTGTTTAATAAATGACAACCAGTACTACTGTGATTCGTCTGCTGGGCCATCCAAGCGTCCAGTGCAGACCAGCTTCACACTGGACTTGACACAAGGTCCAAAGCTTCTGGTAATTTAGAAACATGAACAATTTCAATCCTGCTTCCCAGAATAAATGAGGGAAAAAAAAATAAAAACAGTATGACTTCTCTGGATCGCAGCAACCTTTTAAACTTTATTGGTGAACTGAAGATAAACTTAGATAAGTTAAGTTTGGAGGTATGTTTTGCATGTATTCCTGGGAAGTGTCTGCGGTAATAGGAAAAGCTCCTTCAATGTAATGAAAACTAACCTAGATTGAGAAACTGAAAAGGTAAAAATAACTGATAATACCAATGGGCATGACTATTAAGGAGGTCTAACATACCTTAAGATTAAGTGCATTTCTTCCATATATTTGGCAATTTATTATGGCCAGGGTGGTCAGCGCCAGTACTGTTTCAGAGCGTGTTGCTGCAACAGCCTTAAAGCCTTCCCCTCGTAAGACATGGGCATCTGGGCCTATTGTTCTGGTGGTTCTCTGAACAGCTAATAAATAGATAGATAGATAGATAGATAGATAGATAGATAGATAGATAGATAGATAGATAGATATTCAAAATGTCAAACCATAGGGTATTATGACTTCCATGGCTAAGTGGCATGGATGCTCTCACAAGAATGAATTACCAAAGGGATTGGCGATCCAGGTAGTCTGGAATCAACTCCCCAGATCCTGCACTCACCCAGACAGGATTGGTCTCTGTGCCACACCGGCTGTCTTGCTGGTTACATAACTGTCTTCACAAAATAAAACTGTATGCTCACTGATCGATTCTACCTACGAAACTCAGACTATATCTCTGCCTTCGGAAGCCACATGTGAAGATAATTTAAAAATCCTCATCTATAAATTAAGTAAGCAACTTTATGGTTGACAAAAAAAACCAAAAAACAAAAAACAAAAAACAAAAAAACGGGCATAGTGAACCGCATAGCTCTGATGTCACTTCCCCAGGAACATCTCCACTTCCTTCCTAAGATCCCCCTGATCTACCACTCCAAAGCCCCATACAGGTGGCTTCTTCCCTCAGTGGATAGATTCCATACAGAGAAGGAAAGAAAACAAAAAAAAAAGCTCCTAGCAGTTAGCCAAGCAGAGGCACCTAAATTAACTTCATCATGTCCCCTGTGCATATGAGCTTGCATCAGACAAGATCTGTGCAAGAATATACCAAACTGCAACTAGAAAATATTTTTGAAATTCTATGAAATACATTTTAAGCCTGCAACTACTTTTTGGCTGTATTGCTTGTAGAAAGATCATTTTTTAGGCCATGTATACTAGATTGGTTTTGAACCCACAGAGATCTGCTTGTCTCTGTCTTCCAAGTACCGCAATTAAAGGTATCTCCCCTCGTGCTCAGCTCTTCCAGACACACATTTACAGGTCTATAATTGCTTTCAGTTTCTGAAACAGACTGGACTCACTACACATCTATTGCAGTAAAATGTAATCACAAAGTTTAGAAATGTGTACGGTGCCAAGTAGTGAACTCTGGCCATAGGAGGAAGGAGGCAGCGAGGACTCAGCAGGGGGGAGTTAAGACACAAAGATGGCAGCTTGCTCCCTGCTCACCATTCTGCTGCCCCATAAGTTTCTCTAGGACTGGGGCCTGGGGCCGTCTGAGTCACACTGCATTGGTTACTTTCCAATGCCTTCGGGGGCTGCTTTATGTGCATTTGTGTAGATTTGACTGTTGATTTTGGTAAGAATGTTAGTCCATCATTAGTTACTTGATTCTGGGACAGGACCAGAACTCTTTATTAAAAATCTGTCAGATAACTCTAACACTGTTTCTGCTACTTTTCAGTCACTTTGCTTGCGTAGGCTTGGTAATAATCAATTATTCGCCAAGTACTATGTCCATCAGATTGCAGGTAGACATACATGTGAGATGTAAAATTGAGTCACTTTTCAGCCAGTGTATGGACCTCACTATGTAGCCCAGGCTGGCCTTAAACTCTCAATCTCCCTGCCTCCTGTCTGCTACCATCTCTGGCAGTAGAACGATGTCAACTTTCCCTAAAGATGGTTCTCATTTGTTTCTGTCATATGGCTAAGGTCCAGGCACTTAGAATGGGGCCTCGAATGTGGGGGAGAGTTGCCACCTAAAAGTGCCTGTCTATTGTCCCTGTCTAGATTAAGAACGCATCAATTTTATATTTTCAACATCAGTACAACATCTGGCCCATTGTCTTTTTTTTTTTTTTTTTTTTTTTTTTTTTTTTTTTTGGAGACAGGTTTCTCTGTGTAGCCCTGGCTGTCCTGGAACTCACTTTGTAGACCAGGCTGGCCTCGAACTCAGAAATCCGCCTGCCTCTGCCTCCCGAGTGCTGGGATTAAAGGCCTGCGCCACCACCGCCCGCCCGTGTGTAAGGAAACTGCTGAATAAATGGCTTAAGGAACGGGGGAGATGTGTGCCCTAACACTCACACAAACCAAATAACAAACACTTGGAGTGAGAGAGAATAATCTTATAATTGCTTCAAGAATGGTATAAACCTAGCACTTACTTTCAGGCGGTTTGTGGGCTTCTGTTTTTCCACTCACTGCAGCGGTGGTGGTGACAGCGGTGGTGGTGGTGGTGGTGGTGGTGGTGGTGGTGGTGGTGGCGGCGGCGGCGGCGGCGGCAGCGGCAGCAGCAGCAGCAGCATTTTCTAGATTGAAAAAAAGAAAAAAAAAAAGAGAACAACTTTTAGATACCTTTGAGAGTGATTTCATTATAAGTATTATTATTATTATAATTATTAATGGACTGGGCTGCACTTCCTGTCCCCTTTAGGAGTCCTGTAGGCTACCCTCTAAATAGCTGTTTATCCTCCTTGAATACTTTAGGTCCTAGGTAAAGCACTACCAGGCACCTTCTCACTGATTTCCTTCTAGGTTTTTGTGAACTTTCTGATCAACTTTCATCAATACTATCCAGATACAGTAGCCAGGCTATCCTTCACAGCTCTATAAGGTCAGGGTGACTGTTGGTGTTCCCAGGCTGAGGTACGAAGTGTTAATCTAAATGTTCTTTTTTCTGGTCTACAAAGTGAGTTCCAGGACAGCCAGGGCTATACAGAGAAACCCTGTCTCGAAAGAAAAAACAAACAAACAAACAAACAAAACCAAAAACAAACAAACAAAAAAAAAACAAAAAACAAATGTTCTTTTTTTTTTTCTACCTTGAAAACTCTCCACCTCCTTGTATTTTTCCCTCTCCTCTGTTCTTAATGGCACCACCCCTGAAGACCACGTTTCAATTTTACTTACCTATCATAGCCTGTCTTAGAGGTTTTCTTGGCAAAACAGGCGTTGGCAGAGAACGGGCTGGCGGGAGTGAGCCAGTGTTCAGTACCACTTTACTTGGGGCTGCCGAAGGGTGTGTCCGTTCAGACCACTGCGGTTCAGGTATTACAGATGAAGTGCTAGGTACAGGGCTGAGTGCTGCCCTCTTTACATCTCTGAGAAGAGGGAGCTCTTGACTATAGCCTGAAATCTTTGGTGCAGGGTGAAACTGGGTACCTAGTGGCTTAAACTTAGATGCGATGAATCTAGAGTAAGAAGTGGGTGAAGGTTTGGAAAACTCCTTGGAAAGAACTAAAGTGTTAAATGTCTTTTTAGTGAGATACCCATCTTCTTTGACTTCCTTTTTCGAGGACTTCTTGGCTCTTTTTTTCATTTGGGATAGCGTATTCTTAAAAATTCTGGAAGACGCCGACAGACATCTTGGAATGAACATGGAACCAGCGGTGCTCTTTGGGACCTTCCAGTGAAAACGGCGAACACGGTGTTGATGTGGAAAAATGTTAACCACTCTTTCGAGTGCCTTATGGTCATAGTCAAGACAGATGGTTTGAGTGCTGGTAGGTCTTTGTGATTGAGAAACATTTTGATCCATTTTCACGAAAGCACTTTCATCAGGATCGAACTTTCCATAGGTCTCCTCCTTCGGTTCTCTAGCCTTAACTAAACAGAATAAAGGGTTAGAGGGCGAGATGAGCATATATTTATTAAGCTCTCCAAACAAAGCTGCTAAAGGCTGTTTTTTTGTTGTTGTTTTTTACTTCTCATTCACCTTCTAAGAACAGATCCGCTTAGCTGTGGGGACTTCTGTCAAACTGATAGGAATATACTTTGAGCAAACAATTGAGAAGCTAACCGACTTACAAAGGATGGAGCAACTCTTGGAAGAACAAAAACCGTGGGGAAAAGTCCAAGACACAAAGAAGAGATTTGGGGCAGTTGTCACTAAAACTCTGGCAATAGAGACGGCGAAAGGGACTTTTGATGAAATGGCTCGTTCATCATCAGCTTTCCCCATCTGAATTTTTTTATTATTATTTAGTAAAGTGCAACATTTCTTTTTCATGCCAAATGAAAACATAAAAGCAGCCTTTCAGACATAGGGACATGCTGATACTGACTAAAAGATACTGCATGTTTATGTCTCTGCTAAGAACTCTTTCCTCACTTAGGTCCAGAGATTTATGGAGCCTGCATTATTGGATACCTCAGTCCATCAGATGTGCCTCTCCTTACCTATGGGACAGAATGTCAGGCATCATCTTCCTGTTGCCTTAACTGCAATAAATGGCGATGAACATTCCGTTCCAGCGAGGAGGGAATGGATTCAGTATGGTGGAACTTCAACGGGAAGGTACACAAATCCTCTACCCAGCATCTCAACTCCCCCTCTATGGATGAGGCCAGAGCTGGGCTGAGAGAGAGGGACTGTGATTGGTGTCATGGCCACCACGTTAACCCTGTTCCCAGACTCTCCCTTCTCCCTTTGGTGGCTGGAGAGGGACATGAAATTTCCCATTTCAAGCCAATTGAGGGGGACTTGGCAGAGAGCTGTGTATGGAGGACTCCAAGGAGTGACTACTGAAGGGGGAGCTGGCGTCGCCTTATCACCTAAGCAAAGTGTACCAGCATTCTTAACCCAACCATTTCACCATGACCTTAGCTTTTTTTCCCCCCAAGGTATTTCTATTCATACGTTTCCAGTACTATCCTCTGCATGCAGAAAGCACACAGTCTCCTTTTTTTTTTTTTTTTTTTTTTTGTATCCCACTTTAAGTCAAGGTTTGGTTCAAGCCTTGCTACTACAGCTTCTCATAGCTGCTAACTACACCGGTCTCTACCATTGTGTGCACACATATGTATCCAAGTGTATCCAATGCTGCTTTCTCCTGTTGCTTCCTGTCTTCATTTCCTGTGAAGCTCATTATTAGTAGCCAACGGAAAGGTGATGTAAAGCAGGAACAAGGTCATTAAATTCTGTACGATGAACAGGTACGTTCCAATTTTTGGCTATGTGAAGGTTCTGGTTCCGTGTTATAATGTTTATTTTATAAATTAGACTTAAGCCACTTATATTTGTTCATTCATTGAGCAAATATCACAAATACCCACTATGAACAAAGTACTCGGGGTTGATGTTAGTCAAGGTCATAGACTCTCCAAGATGGCAAAGGCAAATAAGCTTTGTGGTGCCAACGTCGAGAAATTCTGCACTGGGCTATGGAGTGAAACCAAAGACAAATAGTGAAAGTCCAGCACAGAACCTGGTAAGGAGCTGTCAATCTGCAGGGCCGTGGGTGCTACTTACAGAACAGCTTGCAAATATAGAAACACGGGACATCACAGAAACACAGGAAGGATGACGTAGAAATGGCACAACAATGGTTTTGTCGGATTCGGGGGTAATGGATAGATTGCTTTTTTACATCTTTGATAGGCATAGATGAAAGGATAACTTTAACATTATAAAAGTGGCTCATCTTTAAAAACTTTTTAAAAATGTGTAGGAGTGTTTTTGCCTACATGACATGATTGCCTAGTGCCTGCAGAGACCAGAAGAGAACACTGGATCTTCTGGAACTGTGAGGCACCAAGTAGCTGCTGGGAATCAAACCCTGGTCCTCTAAGAAGAGCCGCCAGTGCTTAACCACTGAACCATCTCTCTGGCCCCTATCCCACCTGACAGAAACTAGTGGAAGATGATGAGCAAGGTCTGGTTTTGTTGACTATTTCATCACCAGTTCCTACAGTGTGCTTAATAAACACAGTCAATCTTCATTATTTGTTTAGACTTAGCAAATGCTCAAGTACCCTACACTGAACTTCTAGGGAAAATTATAAGGTCAGGTTCCTTTAAGACTCTGTTCTCAACATTTTCATCAACCAATCCACATATAATCGTGTGGTTCTATGGTCTGCATTTAAGGACATACTATTTGAATAGATATGATGAAATATACTTTCCTAATATATAGAATATATCATTGGTTTGTTACTATAGACCTCACAGCCAAGCATACTGCACACATCAAGGAAGTTCGTCTGACATGATGTTCTCTGCTAAGCACATTACAGCTTTCTCTTGTTTAGACTGAGCTTCAACAATACACTTATGGATATCATAAACCAACAGATAAAAAAGAGGGGGCACAAAAAATTCAAAGAACCATGGAATTAAGTAGACCAGGAAAGGAACACGTGTTTATATTACAGGAGCTGAAACAGGAAGGCAGAGTCAATCCTGCGTCATCCAGGTGTGTACTGGGTTCATGCGTGTTGTGGAACTTGTATTTTCGCTTATCTAAACACACGTTCCCATGAACAGAAGAACTATTGATTTGGGGATTTTAGCAGTAAGTAAACTCATATTTGACAAGTCCACGAATGAGGATCAATCAATGAGCACACCTATAGAACTGATTCTTGGTTGTTGTCACCTTATGATAAACATTTTTCCGTATGGCTATTAGTAACTGTCTTTACTGAGATTGTAAATTAAGTAAAGCAAGGGATTTCTATGGAAAAAAAACACACCAAGGTTAATACACATATCTGTACATACCTGTATGTACTATACGAACTTTCTTTTTTAATAAAGGTACTTTAGGGAGCTTTGGAGGTAAGGGTCTTCGCAGAAGTAGTGGATGCTGCTGGGTTTTGAGTGAGCGATAAATGCTCTTTTTCATAGCTGCTGGTTAAGTGAGAACTGAACTTCCTGAGAACGAATCGTTACTGAAAAGAAGTGGTTATCACTTAGAAAATATCCTTACGGAAACCATTCTGAGTTGCTATGATACTGAGTTTAAGCAGGCTAGCATTGTAAGGAGGGGGGGGGGGGAAAGAGTAAAAAAAATCATTTAAAATTTATTTTTGAAGTACTTTTAAAATGGCATATTTTTAATACAGGCTTAAGCATGGAGCTTAAGAAAGACAGAGAGGCATTCAAAAAGTTTAACGTTTTCTTTCTGTACTGGATATTGAAACTCTGGTCTCATGCAAGGCCATATCACTGAGCCAAATCCCCCTGCTTTCCAATTTGCTTAAAATTAGAAGTTGGGAAATACATTTGTAAGCCCAACACTTGAAAGCCTGAGACAGGAGGGTCAGCCTGGGCTACACGGGGAAGGGTGGTTTCTTTTAAAAATTTAGATTAATAATTAATATAGATAAAACATATTCTATTATTAATCTAGACCTTGCTAACATTTCCCGTGTGAGTATGAAATTCAACCAGCCAACGCTATTTTCAGTCAGTAAATGGTGACCTCTCTCCCTGCAATATAGGCATTGGCATTTCATTCACTACCTCCCAAATATTATCAGTATAGACTTAGAAGGGATTTTGGAAAAAAAAAAAAAAAAGAAGGTAAAGGCCTCTGAAATCCCACAGTATCTAACCATACACAAACGGTTTTCTTGTATGGCGATGGCTTGTTTTAACTCTCAGCTGACTTAATTTGTCCATAATTATGCAACTCCAAAATAAGACAGGCTTTTTAATACAATGAGATGTTCCAGGATGGCGGGGAATCCCAGAGAATAGGGAAATAAGGACACCAGCTGTCCTCCGCCCCCCCCCCCACGCCCCACCGCCCAAAATAAGTCTTTGTTTTCAGGGCAACCTCAAAAGTGCCTGGCACAGTGCAGCTCCGCGGAATGCCCGGCAGGCAGGGAACCCTGGTGCGGTGCAGAAGAGCGGTTTACCCGCGAAAGGTAACTGCAGGCCAGCGCTCGCTCCTGATTTGTCGGCTGGTAGCGCGTGCCCGCCCGCCACAAGTTTCCTTTTCTAGTTGGTGGGGAGACCCCATCACCACCCCCCAGTCCCCAAGTGTCCAGCTCCTACGGACCCTGCCTTCAAGCACACAGACCAGATTTCCCACGTCCATCTCCTTTATCCCTGAGTCCTGGCTGCCAGTGACTGTCTAGCGAGGTCTCCAGTTAGGTCTAATTCCATGTTTGTGCTGGACGCAGCTCCTTTAGCAGCATCCCCAAGCCCTGCTACAGCCGAATTACGCTCATAGTAAGGACCACCAACTAGTCCCCGCCCCCCAACACTTCCCCACCCCCCCGCACCCGCACACCCCCCCCCCCCAGCTAGCCCGGTAAGAAGCGCAGGCGCACGAGGGTTGGGCACGTCGGGAACTAGGGGCGGGGCATTGAGCCCCGCCCATCTGCCCCGCCCACTCGATCCACCCACTGATTTCGCCACCTTAGGCCAGTGGCCCCTAATTCTGCTGCGGGCAGCGCAGGATGCCCGGAGGCTGAAGTGGTGGAGCCGGGAGGAGTGGCTCCACGTGTAGCTGTACGGAAGGCTGTGGTGACAATCGTTATTACTATTCTTACTCTTAAAACAGTGGCCACTATTATTTACTTACTTTTCTCCATGACTTGACACCGGTGTCTGGAGACTGGGTTGGCATTTTCTAATACGGCTACACTTTTGGGCAGCTGGCCACCGTTACTCATTTTGCAGTAAAACCCTTGTCTCCAAATCGCACGTTCTGTTTTCCTTCTTGTCTCTTGGGTGCAACCTGGTTTGTCTTTCTGTTTTTAAAGTTCTTGGTGGAAGTGGAACTGTGTGGGAACCGAGAGCTGTAAGGCAGTGAGTGGTTCCAAAGCTCTTTAAAAGGACACCCAGGTCTCACTGTCACGGTGGTTGGCTGTGATTACCGGTGTTGGTGCTGTCTCCATGTTCAGTGGTAGATATACCGCGCTTGTTTGCCTGTATGTGCTTGCTTCTCTGGAGATTTGAGAACGAAAACTGGAAAGAACCTATTACAGAGACGGGAAAATCCAACTGAGAATTCAAGTAAGGGGCACTTCCTTCCAGTCACCTCCCTTAAGTGTTTCTCTTCTTAAATAAGGGTGTGGGAATTTCAATAGCACCTTGGGAAATCAGAGACTTCTAGATTCGTTTACTAACCAAGTCTTCCTTTTTCTCCTAAGAGCAAGCATATATTTTGAACCAATGGGAAAATAATTAAAGATGAATCTGGGTAATGCTGTACAACTGTTGTCCTGTGGTGTGTTGGTTGGTGGTTTTGTTATGTAGATTACTTTGTTGTTTACTAGGTACCCTTTCCAAACCAGGGATTTTATTTCACTTTCGTCTGTGTTTGTTTTACATTGCTTGGTTTCCCTGAAAGACAGGAAGCAGACAGAAAGGCAAATCTGGTGGCCACGTTTGTCTCAAGTAATGTATATTGTTCATTATTTTGTAAACAGCAGAAATGTTTCTATTCTTAAGGATAAAGGTGTGGGCAGTCTATTCTTAAAAGCTGAGACCTACTGGAATTCAGTTTCAATGACAGATGTGTTTCAAATGTATGCTTAGCTTTGCATAGTCAAAAATCAAGGCAAGTGCATTTGTTAATTAAAAAAAAATGCTTTGTCATTCTTTGCAGGTTTCTTTTGGCAACTACCATGCCAGACCCAGGGCAGTTTAATATGTAACCTCAGCAGTTGTCAGTATTTTGTTTTCTATAACTATTGCTGTAACTATAGTTCCAACCATTTAGAGAAATGAAATAGTAATGAAAATTAAATCCCTGGTTTGATAAGTCTTCTACGCCCATGTCAGCTATTCTACCATACCTTACACATTTTCCATGGGAATGACAGAAGCATGGGATAAAATTGTGAAAGCCTACATTCCACTCAGTTCTGATTACTTTAGCACTTCTTGTATTTAATTTGTTATTTTTGAAAGTACGGCTACCTCACCTTCTCCTTCCTTCCTTCCTTCCTTCCTTCCTTCCTTCCTTCCTTCCTTCCTCCTCCTCCTCCTCCTTGTCTTCCTTCATCCTGTTTATCTCTTGGAAGGGAGGGTGTTCCCGCTTTGGCTTTAAGGTTCTATTTCACCTGGTGTACAGTTCGGTACCAGTTTAAGTGTCCCCTCAGATCTGCCATTTGGCAGAAGCACTGCAAGCCAGAATGAACCACACTGCTTTTGTTCTGTTAGTGGCTTGTGCAAAAGTGGCTTAAGTTCACAGTGAGCATCAAGGTTATAGGCATCCTGCATCATTTTTGTTGTTGTTGTTGCTAAAATAAGATAAAGGCCTCATGCAAAAACAGAGATGTGAGCACCCAGCAGATAATGCTATTGACTGTCCTAAGGATGGAGCAGGCTCAGAGGACCTCAGATTTGCCTTTGGTAAAAGGATGCCACTGTCAGATGATGTAAAATGTGTGCTGGCATCTTCATTGTCTTGCATAGAACTTGTTTTGTTTGTTTGGTTTTCCTTACAAACAGGACAGAAGTTTGCTAAATGCTTTGGACAGTCTAGGTCTAAGCTAGCATCTTACTGTGTGAAAATAACCGGAGATATTTGTATTCTTTTGCTTGAGTTACTTTTAGAGGATCCTATAAAGAATGAATAGTTACCTTTGAGTGCATATTGATTCTCTATTGAGTCCTCAGGGCACTGAGATGCTTTTGAGAAAAAGCATTTTTTTTCTTGGCCTGAGTTTACAACTGTTGATATTAGTTGTGCATACTGAGAGAGAGTGTCTGTATTCTCCTCCAGTCACCACTGTGTGGCTTTAAAGACATATTTATGTCTAGTGTTCTCACGCTTTAGTGGAGAACAGGTTTGTAATTTCTCGGATGGGAATAAAACCTTTTGGTAGAAGCAGTTGCTAGAGATTCCTCTTCTCCCTGTGTCTCTGCGCGGAAACCAGAGCTTTCCTTCTGCTCTACACTATTTGGGGGCCTTTGTTTTCTTTTCTCTCTCAAGGTGGATGGTACTTCCTTTCCTTTGTTTGAGTTAGATTTCCTGGGATTCAAATCAAAAGGAAAACATTGCCAACCAGGAAATGTCATGGGCTCTACATGGCGGAGTTTAAAAAACTGTTCAAGTGTATGAAAGAACAATGCCTACGTGCCCTTAACGTTATGTCTATGAATTCAGCCATTTGTTCTGGAATGATACATCAGAGTGCCTGTTCTGTGTACATCACCTTGCTAGGTATTAAACCTCAATCTTAGTAATTAAATATTACTTTGAGGCCTTATCACTTCGATTACATAAATGAAGGCTTAGATTACTCCCAGAACTTTATCTACTTACTTGAACCAATATTCCTTTCTTCTTTCTTTCTCCAGTTTTATATTATGTTGTTTGGACAGAGTAGTGTGGCTTACACGTTCTTTCCCAAAACTCAGGGAGAATTTGACTTTCTTAGCTGTAGTGATCATTTTTCATTGTGGGCTATATATTGTACCACTAGATGACATCAGAAATATTTACACCAGAAATTTAAATAATACTTCTTTTCTTGATGTTATTGTTAGGACCTAGGTAAGAACAAGTTAAGAGATGAAGGTTAAACAACACAAGTCCTATCCTGGTGTAGACAAGTTAAGACCTGAAGGCTACACAAATCCCCTGCCACAGTTGAATACCCTAACCAATAGAAGTAATCATGTTTTAGACAATGTACAACAAAGACATGTTCCTAACGGAATCTCCTATCCCTAAATCCTGATTGGTGGAATAACTTGGCACAGATGTTTATGGATTTGGGGCTTAAAACCCCTGTAGGATCTTAACTAAGGGTCAAGGTTCAGTTCCCAAATCTGGACTAAGGTCCTGCTGGATCAGTCCTGGGGTATACGCTCAATCAACTCTCCCGATCTGGTTGAGATTAGTGTTTGAGTGGTTTGTGAGGTTGGGTGCCAACATTAGAACGTTTCCTTATAGGTCTTAACATTTTATATAGGCCTAAACATTACATCTAGGCCTTAATATTTTACCCAGGTCTTGACAGTTATGTTGACAAAGGTCACTGTCCTGTGTGCTCTTAACTATGACATGTCTGATTCATGACATGCTTTGCTCTTATGTGTGAGCCAGGTTTATTACTTTCTACATGGGAGGCCCTGTTGTGCAGGGCCCTTGAGAATTCTAGTATAAACATCATATTTTATTAAGGGCTTCGTCGCGTAACTCTGCTCTCTTGGGTTCTCATCCTCCTGATGCCACTTGTTGGCTTGGTTTTCAGGCTCATTGTCCAGCATCTCTAAGCCCCTGAAGTTTCCTTACCTGCAAAGCTGGGGAACTTTTGATAATGGAAGCATCCGTATGCTTGCAAGGTGTATGAACGTCATCACTTCTGCTGAGCCTGTAACCTCTGGCATTTGGAAGTGCTTTGCAATAATTTTAGTAGAGTGTCAATAGCAGCTCGTCCTCTTCAACAGCCCAAAAGACTGTGTGCTTCTCAAATCTCCCATTCTGCTTTATTCTTACTGTCTGAATTGAACACATGTTTCCCTTGTAAGTGTGTTAAAGACTACAGATTGTGTAAGGGGGTGATAACGGCCACTTAGGTTTAGTTGAGCAGAGGTTGCCTGGACATGCAATGGCAGTGGTATTCTGTGTGGAGGACCTTTGGGTCTTTTGCCTCAGTTGGACAACTGCAGCAGTATCCTCACTCTTGTGGCCACGTACTTGACAATGATGCCGCAGTTCTGTTGCCTTTCCACTTCTGTATTGCACTCAGATCAGAACTTTTTAATCAGGACTGACATTAATGAATGTTCTAGGATACTGCTTCTCGGTCTAGCTCATGTGGCAGCCTTCCTTGTTGATACAAGAAGGCTCCTTCCATTACTCTGGCAGTGATACCAGCTGTGGTAAGTCTCAGCAACAGAAGAGGCATCCCGGAGCCTGAGGAAAAAAGCTGGAGGGTTGTTCTTCTCTTGCCTGTGCTTCTAAGCAAAGTGGCTTTACTTTCCTAATGTTCACATGCTAGGCTCTGCACAGACTTGCTTTCAAGAGCGGATTCTAAAGCAGTAGGAATTTGCTTACAGCCCACCAAACGGCATCACTTGTGCCTTGAGACTTAGTCTGTGCCCCAACTTTACACTGGCGTCGTGGAAACCTTGGCTAGCCATTGCTGAAGGGGTACCTCCCTCACATTCCAGAACTCTACACACACGAACTCTTTCAACCCACCCCAAGAATCAGACCATAATAAAATAGCTGTAAGGTAGCACAGGTGAGCAAGGACGGAATGATCCCTTTTTATTCAGCTCCAAGTCCATACCTGGATTCAACGCATTAAAGAGATCACTTCCTGAGGATTTGTAATGGGGTGTATCACTTTACAAAGGTGTTACTGGGGAGAAGAAAACCCTCTCTACTTTCTCAGGTGGGGTGTTTGTAGTGCATACTTGTGGGGCGCTTGATGTCTTCAGTGAAGACTACAAATGTATAAAGAATAAAATAACACAGACAGGGACACTGATGACCCTGGTATTTGGAAAAGGCCGAGAGCTATATCCTGAAGCAACAGAAAGTAGAACGAGGGGGTTAATGTCCAGCTCTGCTTAGTAGAAATTATTTAGTTAGGGACAAGAAGGACCGGTTTTACTATTCTTGTACTGTGAGCTATTGTGATCTTAAAGCCATTCCTAAGGACTTGGCACGTCTCAGAACATGTGTTCCCCTTGCTTATGTCTATTTCCAAAGGGGAAAGAGTTCTCTGGGAGAGGTATCTTATGTAATGCACAGAGACATTAGCCTGATGGGGCTTTGAAAGCTTCAAGAGCCTCCTCCTATGGCGGAGGCTGGGATTTGTAAACAAGCTGTCCATAGGCTGTGGCTAAAGGAATAAGGAAACTTGAAGGGAAAGGGCTCCAGAGGAAGTAGACAGGAGGCCGGAATAATAGACTTCTCTCAAGTGACCTCCACCCCGCAGAAACAAATGTGCAAAGATCAACAGACGGGCTGATTCCAGGTATCTCGGTTATGTCTCTAAAGTAGGAGGGAAGGGTTTTTGCTGAGGACAGGAGGAAGCGAGGGAAACTGGTTCTCTCTGCGGAGGTCATATCGACTTCGCCAGATACAGGCTCCAGATTTCGCCTTCTGAAACGGGGAGAAGGAAGTGGGTTTGTGGCTCACTTTGAACAGAGGGTGCGTTTCTCACGCGTACACACCTGACGTTTCCATGAGAAAGCTTACCGAGTCATCCGTAGCACAGCTCCCTTCGGTCTCTGTAGAAAGGTGCGGGAGAGGAAGTGGGAACTGTCATGCTTTGTCCGTCTAGAGGCAAACAGCTGCGGTTGCTTCACCTCACTGACCCCGTTTCCTTGCCTGTAAGAACTTTTCTCTATTCGTGGTCTATGATTCTATCAGAAATTTCTACCCAAGCAATTCTTAATCACTTGCTCGCGGTGTAGATGAATAATGGTTGAATTTGTTGGATTTTTCACCTATCCTGGTGTTGGAATACAAATGCCGTTATCTCTATTCAACATTCAAGGACTATACTGGGTGATTTTTTGATTTAAATAATATTTAATCAAGCTTTGGTGGGTGGAATCATTCGTGTGATTTAGTGGCAAAGCCAGGTTTTTATTTTGTAGATTTTAATCAGGTCCTCCTCACCCTGCCTTCTCCAACTCCCTTAATTTTAATTGCCAATTAATTTTGTTTGTTGGGAAAACTACCTTGAAAGTGTAAAAAGTAAGTCACCTTCCTCTTCCTTCTCCTTCTTTTCTTCTTCTCCTCTTCATTCTTCTCTTCCTTTTCTTCTACGTCTCGACTGCCAATGTTTGGTATGAAGCATTGCAGGAGAGATATAGGTATACGTATATACATGCACACATACATGTATGTGCTTATATATAAACATATCACTTTGTATGATGTAACAAGATCATCATTTTTGTCAATTCAGGTTTTCCTCTTGAGCTTGTTCTCAGACATCCTGTGGAGCAGAAAGTAGGAATGACCTTATGTTTTCAATACAAGCTGTGGTTTTGTAGGCTTAGCATCTTGATTCTCAGTCTGGCCAGATATTATTTATAAGATGCTGAACTGGGGAATATGAGAGTTACACATAATTATTGGAGCAAAATCATGCTATGCAGATTCAAAACAAGCAAAATCTTATATAATCCTTTCATACAGAAATAGCTGTTGATACTTTCAAGTAACATATACATACATACATACACATAAATACACATATATATTTATACTGAATGGCATTACAAAAACTAGCATAAAAAGGCATTTGATATTCAAGTGTATGTACATATATATTATCATTTTTAATATACTGCTAAAATTCTATAACCTATAATTCTTCTAAAAATATAGGATTTTCCCAAGTAATATAAGTATTTTAAAGCTTTTTAAAATAAAGTATTCCATAGTTGTGTTACCCCCAAATCTCAGTTGAAGCTCCTACTAGGTGTGAGTGGTAGTGAGTTTTCAACTTTCCCAGTGCTCTAACCCTTTAATACAGTTCCTCATGCCGTGATGACGCCCAACCATAACATTATTTTTGTTGCCACTTCATAACTGTAATTTTGCTTCTGTTACAGATTGTAATGTAAATATCTGTGTTTTCCACTGGTCTTAGGGTCATTCGACCACCAAAGGTTCGTGACCTACAGGTTGAGAACTGCTGCTGTAACTGATGCTGGGAATTAACCAAAATTTTAGTTTTCATTCCTCTGATATGATAGAGAACGTCAGAGGCCTGAAAGCGTGTGCCCATCTTCTACTCCGAGAGGATTCAGGGTGCGATGCACCTCCACCCGGCAACAGTAGGCTCTCTTTTATACGCACACACATCTGTTAGTGCTTCTCAGTGCTGAATTCACCTATTAGAGCCTTTGGAGAACCAAGGTGGGATGGACCCAGAGGATGCATTTTCTCTCCCACACCGTGAGAACACTGCTGCGTGATAGGCATTATCTACTTTGCACCAGCCCCAGCACACTCTGGTCGGCAAGCAGCCTTTCTGAGTGCGCACTGACAGTGTTCATGGCTGATAAGAAAGAAGCTTGCTGAAGCCTTGAATAGGGAGAATGTGAGAAACCTGAGAACCTGCTCTCTTTCACTCTGAGAGGCCTTAGTGTGTGGCCCGTCTCACACCCGGCATCAACACCTCGAGTCTCATATGCGCACTTCTTCTCTCAGTGCGTATTAAACACTGTGTTTACTGTGTGACTGGCAGCAGCATCGTATTTTAGTTATCATGGTATTTGATTGGTAACAGGCTTAACCATGCCTTCTTATGCTCATTACTGAATGTGTGGGTTTTTTGTTGTTGGTTTTTGGTTTTTGGTTTTTTTTGTAAATAGCTTATCCTGGTGCCTTGCCTGTTTTTACATTGTAGTGTGTATTATATTCCCTCCCTCCCCCCAGTGATTGTCAGAGATGTTACACATTATAAATAACTAAAATACCCAGTTTTCTTACTTAACTCTTATCTCCCGTGTGATTTAGGAGGAGATAACGTGGGTCCTGGAGTTTAAATAGCTGATACCACTGTCTACTAATTACATGACTTGGTTAAGTTATTCTTCCCTGTAAGGCTTACCTTTTGCATTTATGAAGCTGTGATGTAATGGAATACGCTCTATATGACCTGTGAAAAATAAGTCTGATGGAACCCAGAATGCATTGCTACAGAGGCTGGAGCATTGAAAGTGCTCATTAGGGGCTGAAGAGATGACTTGGGAGATGAAGAGCTGGCTGTACCAGAAGGGAGGAGCATGTAGCTTGTGGGAGTGCTGGGGTGTGCATCCACGACTCCATTACTTAGAGGGCAGAGACAAGTAGATCCTGGGGCCTTGCTGGCCAACTAACCTAACTGAATCAGTAAGGCCCAGGTTCAGTGAGACATCCTATCTCAAAAACTAAGATCAAGATTGGCAGAGGAATACAGCTGAAGTCAATCCCTTCCCTTTCTCTATTCATGCATGGGCAGCAACATATACAACTACCCACATATGCATCACACACACACATACACACCACACACACACACACACACACACACACACACACACACACACCATGAGTGCACATGTGCATGCAAACTAAAAACAAAACAAAACAAAAATCTAACAAAAGAAAAGAATGAAAATATTCAGTAGAGGTCTATTTTCCTTTCTCAGTCATTCAAAAGGAAGTGCCACATTCATCAAGACTATTATTACATACAGCTGGCCTGGCTGCTAAATCACATGAAAATGAGACATGAACTGGAGGTAAGGTCATGGCAGTCCTCAGGGATGTCTGGCTGAGATGTGGACTCTCAGGAGATGGTTCTAGAGTTGTCTTATTTCCATAGAGAGTAGGGGTGAGTTCTGTGGACTGCCTCGGGCAGAGAACTGAAAGAGAAACACCTGCCTAAAGCCGAGGGTCTCACAATTGAAGCCCTTATTCTGAAACAGGAATAAGAGGATTCTCAGCATTGCTCAGATAGATGCAAAGGAAGCTGCCCTCAAAGCTGGGCAAACTGTATAACTCTGGACAGAGTAGACTCTAAGGGATGGGGTGTCCAAATGAGACTATCAACATGACTTCTAAATATACCTAGCAAAACCTGACAAAATTACAAGGAAATAATTGCTAAGTCCACCTCTAGAAGAGGCCCTTTTGTTGTTGCTGTTAAACATGTCTCAGAAAACAAAGATGAAGGGAACAAGGAATTTACTGGGGCGATGGAATTTTTAATAGCAGTTAATGGACTTGCTTTAAGAGGCATGCGTTTATACTGATGTCCACTAAATAGTGGCTGTGCCCCCTCTTCAACAAACATGAAATATTTACCAAGCTGGCTGAGTACTTGGCCACAAAGTGAATCTCTATGAATCTCAAAGGATACTCACCAAGAACCCAGATTTGCTGGGCAAGAGAGAGTCTGGGTAGAGAAGCTGGAAATGAAAATGTGAAAGGGCCGGGCAGTGGTGGCACACGCTTTTAATCCCAGCACTTGGGAGGCAAGTGGATTTCTGAGTTCAAGGCCAGCCTGGTCTACAGAGTGAGTTCCAGAACAGGCAGGGTTATACAGAGAAACCCTGTCTCAAAAAATTTTTAAAAAAAGAAAGAAAGGAAGGAAGGAAGGAAGGAAGGAAGGAAGAAAGGAAGAAAGGAAGGAAGAAAGAGTGAAAGGAGCTTGAACATTACTGTGCTGGCAAACAGGGAGGCTTCGTGACCTGTGTTCAAAGGGACAAGAGAGAGTTTACTCTGTAATCAAGATGAGTGACCACAGTCTATAGGAACATTAAGCTTCCCCAGCCTGTATTCCAGTGCGGAAAAGGTGTCATAAAGCTTTACAGTAACAGAACAAAGAAAGCCACAAATCAAAACATTCAAATACATTTGGTGGAAACATCAGAGGTAGGTTACAGCCAAGAGAGAAATCCATTATCTTCCCCCAGATGCTATCTGATAGAATTCTTGGCCCTTTGATGTTTGGAAACTAGAATTTGATAAGTTAATACATCTCAAAAAGGTTTTTATCTGCTGCCCACAGGGTGTTAGGTCCAGTTTTATATGTCAGTCACAGGATGTTGGGTCCACCAGAGAAGTTGGCAAGGAATGGTTTTGTAAGGGTCTGAAGACAGTCAGAGAGAAACTACAGTTAGCATCTGGACCTGCAACATACCAACCTCTCCGAGTCACCGCAGTCCTAATCGGTCCCTTGGCCTTTGCAGACATAGCTCCTTCCTTCCTTCCAGGTTTCTCCTTCATCTCCCCCTGTTAGGCAAGTGTCATATTTTACACATGTGGGGATAGGCACAAGTGTTATTTGACATAGCTAGAGAGTCTCATTCTAGGATCTGGTGTACATGAGTCTGAGCTGTAGGCGGGGCAGAAGCCTTCAGGAGAGTGGGATAGTTGGTAAAGCCAGTAAGAAGAAACTTCTAGTTTGTATCAAATATCTTAGCCATCATTATCCAGATTTGATTTTTTTTTTCTGTTTGTCTTCTGTATCTGGCATAACATTCATATGTGGCATATACGGTCCTGCCTAGTTTTATGTCAAGTAGACACAAACTAGAGTCATTTTTGAAGGAGGAACTTCAGTTGAGAAAATATCCCCACCATACTGACCTGTAGTCAAGTCTATAGGACACCCCTCTTTATTAAAAATAGATTCTTTTCTCATACAGTATATCATGTCATGATTACAATTTCCCCTCCCTCTGCTCCTCCCACTGGCTCCCCACCCCCCTCCCTTCTGGGTCCACTCGGTTTCTGTCACTCATTAGAAAAGAACAGGCTCTTAAGAGGAAACAACAAAACATAACAAAATAAAAAAATCTAAAATAAAACACCTCATACCAAAATTGGTCAAAGCAGATCAACAAAAGAAAAGGAGCCCCAAGAGCAGGCACAAGAGAAGACCCACTCCTTCACACTCAGGAGTCCCATAACAAATACTAAACGGAAAGCTACAATATACACGCAGGACCCAGGGTAGATCTGGGTTGGCCCTGAGATTCCTGCTTCAGCCTCTGCGAGTTCATATGACCTTGACACAGTTGATTTAGAGGAACTTGTCCTCTGGTGTCTTCCATCCCTCTGCCTCTTCCATTCTTTTGACCTCCTCCTCTGAGGACTTCCATGAGCTCTGAAGGATGGGATTTGATGGAGACATCCCATTTAGGCCTGTTTGTTCCAAGATCTTTCTGTGTAATGTCTAGCTGTGTGTTTCTGTATTTGTTCACAAGGCACTGATCTATGAGTATAGCAGAATACCATTAGGAGCCATTTTATTGCTACTTTTTAAAAAGACCAAATAGTATTTGGTTTTACTATAGGTCTATGGGCTACCTAGTCTCTGGTTCTTGGCCACCCAAGCAATGTTGGGTTCCATCTCGTGGAATGGGCCTTAAGTCAAATCAGACATTGGTTGGTCACTCCCACAAGCTTTGTGACACCATTGCCCCAGCATATTTTGTAGGCAGGACAGACTGAATATCTAAGATTTTTGGCTGGGTTGGTGTTTATGTTTCTCTTTTGGTAGTCTCAAAGTACCTTCCTACACAAAAGACACTAAAATGTATGAAGGTTGTATGTAGGCACCAGCTCCACTTCTCCACGTTCATTGAGTTCTGTATGTGTTGTCTTCAGCAGTGGGGCCTTGCTGTCAGTTTGTGGAGAGCAACCCACCCTATTGGCAGCAGCCTGGGTTGTTTAGAGATTTCCACAGGATCCCTTTGGCCAGCAACTCAACTGGATGTAACCCAGTCCTGGTACTGGAAGCTTCACTTGATGACAAGAGATGGCCAACTGGGACTCCATCTCATTATTTGGAGACTTCATTAGGATCTCTTTCATATATTTTAGGAAGTTTCCATTGCACTAGATTTCCATCTTACTCACGAAGGAACAATTCCAGCTGTTTCCTCCTGGATTGCCTCCCTCAGCCCTGTCTCCCCTTTTCCCTAGCCATTCCCATTCCAATCCCTTCACCTCCAACCCACCCATAAAATCTATTCCCTCTCCTGAAGAGATCAATGTGACACACCTGCTCCCAGCTTCTTCCTCTATGCCTAACCTCTCTGGGTCTTTAGCTTGTAGCTTCATTATCATTTATTTAATGGCTAATAGCCACATACAAGCAAATATATGCCATATTTATCTTTCTGGATCTGTATTACTTCACTGAAAATGATTTTCTCTAGTTCTACAGATTTGACTGCAAACTTCATGATGCTATTTTATTTCTGCAGTAATACACTTTCTTGTGTAAATGTACTATTTTTTCTTTATCCATTCTTCAGTTGAGGGACATCTAGGTTGTTTTCAGTTTCTAGCTATTAGGGATAGAGCAGCAATGCACATGTTTGAGCAAGTGTTCTTGTGGTAGGATAAAGTGTCTTTTGGTTATACGCTAAAAAGTGGTATAGCTGTATCTTGGGAGAGACCAATTTTCTGAGGAACCATCGTTCTGATGTTCATAGTGGCTGTGCAAGTTTGCACTCCCACCAGCAATGGATGAGTGTTCCATGAGCTGTCACTTGTGTTACTGATATTAGCCATTCTGACAGATGTAAGATGGAATCTCAAAGTGGTTTTGATTTGCAGTTCCCTGATGGCTAAGGATGTTGAACAGTTCTTTAAGTGTTTAACATTTTCTTGATTGATGGTTTATATGGGAGGGCCCAGATCACTGTGGCTGTGCCAACCCTGGGCTAGTGGTTTTGGATGGTATAAGAAAACTGGTTGAGGAAGCCATGAGGAACAAGTCATTAAGCATCACTCCTCCGTGGCCTGTGTATTAAGTTCTTACCTGCAGGTTACTACCCAGTGTGAGTTCCTGCCTTGACTGCTCTCATCGATGGACTGTGATCTGAGAGTTGTAAGCTGGAATAAATTCCTTGCTTCCCAAGTTGATTTTGGTATCAGTGTTTTATCACAGCAATAAAAACCCTAAGAAGTATAGTATTATCTATTTCCTTTTTATTAGCACAACTATTATTTAATTCATTTTTAAATAATAACTTAAGATACTTTAAATGTTAATTAAAAAACATCAGGCCTTAAGATATAAACATCATAAGTGTAGTCAAAAATCCAGTGTTACATCATTCTCAAATATTCTATTTAATGCAGAGTCAGGTTATAGACAGACAAAAAAAATCACTGTTTTCAAGTGACATTTGATGTTTTTATTTTCTCTCTAGCCTCATTTGATATATATTTTTAAAGGTCAAAGAGGCCTTCAAAGGGTAAAACAAATAAAAATTTAAATATTAAAAAAGATATAAACATCATGAATATTCTTGTTATTAGAGATTGATGTCTTTACTATACTTTGGATAAGAAGGTTAAACCCTAATTTTTGGTCATGTCTAGCTATAATAAGTGGAGTTAACATTACTTTGTTAAACATAGGCATGCTATAGGGCACTTGACACTGTTTGTAGCATTAATAAAAACATATATGTTTCTATATGTGTATACACACACACACATATATATGTATGTGTGTGTGTGTGTGTGTATGTGTGTATGTGTAAAATGTTTGTTTTGGCTGTAAGAGTTTGGATTTAAAATATAGATAATTGAAAATGGAGTTTTATTCAGAAGATTTAAAATAAGTATTTTGTCAATTTAAAAGTTAGATTTATTAATCCAAATTAAATAATGAGAAAAGTTTTTTTTTTCATAAAGACAGTGAAAATACCTGAATCTTTTAAGCATGCAGACTAGTTTTGAGTAAGGTAAAGGTTCTGGGAAACAATCATAATTAAAAGCATAATTAATGAAATAAAAACATCTTCATTTATAACTTCATTAAAACCAAGAATATTGTTATTTTATCATTTAGGGTTGTACCAATTAAAATATTAAATATCATAAGCAAAGCCTAAAATATCAAATTATAAAAGGATTTAAGATACATAAAAATACATAAAGAGAAAAGGCCAGTTATTTGTGGGACTCACTCATCAGTGGACCTGCAGATGATTATCAGCCAGCCAGCACTTCTGAAGCCTCCATGTGTCCCCAGGTGAAGCTGGAGTGGTTGATGGCAGGTCGCTTACCCTCTGCAGTCCAAGGGCAGGTTAGAAGTCTCGGGATGCAGTCTTTTTCCTCCAGTCAGCCTGGAATCTTTGAGGTGATCTGGTTGTTTTCTTTTACTTGATGAAATCATATGGTTTTCTTTATCTTTCTATAATGACTCTCATTTTGAATTTACCGTTATGATAGTTAAAAGTCCTTTATAATAGTGTATGTTTTTGTTAATAGAGATGGCATGTAGAGTTTTTACTTAGGCAGTTTTTAGGTCTTCAAACATTTCTAATGTATACTTTTTCAAAACGGATAAACCATAGAAGAAAGCCAAAACTTTAACCAGTTTTGACAAATTATCATCAGCATTTGCTTGTCTAATAGCCTAGAGCTTATAAACATATTTAAATAATTTTTATTAAAAAAGAATTTCACAATCACTACACAATTTAGGAGGAATTTCCCAAATAGGAATAATTTTCTAAACAAAATTTTTCCTAAGGTTATCAAGAAAAGGCTTTGCTCCATGGAAAAACATGAAAAAAATGTAACCACATGTTTTAAACATCTATTTAGGAAGAGGGTAAGATAAACTTCTTATTTTTCCAAGCCATTTTAATGGACATTGCTGAGAACAGATCAACACATAAGCAAACACTGTTGTAAGCTGAGAATCGTATCTTGGGATGATGAATTTTGACCATAAAATGTAATAACTTTATAGTTAGTTGTGTCTAAGGGCACTTTCTTTAAGTTTTATTTCCACAATATCTCTACAACATACTTCATCTCCCAGCTTTATTCCCTATCCCTCTGCACTGGGGGGCAATCTTTGCCCTGCCATCCAAATTCCTCTCTCATCCGAAGTCATGATTTCTCCCTTGAGGTCCTTCTTACCAAAAGTATACCTCACACCTCTAGCTTATGTCCTCCTGTAGCTTGATGCTTTTTAAAATCATAGTCATCATTATGACTGTTACTGTAGAACTCAAAAAACAATTCTACTAAGTTCATTTGAGATGAAAAACCGGGCAAGCTGAATCTAAAACACATAGAACATGTACATGGTATCTTTAAATTCATCACGGTTATAAACACAGGCAAAGCACAGGAATAGTATTGCTTTGTAAACAATTCAAATTATTTATTAAAAAGTTAAGTCATTACCCAGGCACTTAGAACTTGTTTTGGTTTTGTTTGTTTGTTTGTTTTTAACCATTCATTTCTCATTAGGTTATACTTTGGTAAGCAGGATAAAGTTTGACATTTTTTACTTTACTTCTTTTGAGCCTTCAGTTTAACTTTGTGGTAACATTATTAATCATTTAGCAAGCGTGCTGCCTAAACTCTTTTCTTTAAAACTAAAAAGACAGAAACAAATACTTATCCCAAACATATAGTTATAATGTAACATATTACCATTATTTATAAACTCTAAAATGCTTTTTTTTTTAAGCTTTAAAGCAGGCTTTTAAAATGATAATGAAAAGAACGTTGTTTATTAAACAAGTCTGGCTAAGAGACAGGCCTTGAAGAATGAAGTAGTGGTTAAAAATATTCTCAAAATCCTTTTAAAAGCCTGTATTTATACACATGCACACCCAAATACAAAACATATCTAAAAGCAGAGAATAAACCACCCTCTTAATCCTTGAAATACAGAATTGGACATCGAACAATTATCTAAGAAGAAGAACTGCACCTGGCTCAGGAGAAATCATGTCTGAGAACTGATGTCTGGTGGTTGGAGATGGGATGGATCCCCAGGGGCGGCAGTCTCTTGATGGTCTTTCCTTCAGTCTCCGCTTCACACTTTGTCTCTGTAACACCTTCCATGGCTATTTTCTAAGAAGGATCCACACTTTGGTCTTCCTTCTTGATTTTCTTGTGTTTTACAAATTGTATCTTGGGTATTCCGAGCTTCTGGGCTAATATTCACTTATCAGTGAGTGCATACCATGTGTGTTCTTTTGTGATTGGGTTACCTCACTCAGGATGATATCCTCCAGATCTATCCATTTGTCTAAGTATTTCATAAATTCGTTGTTTTTAATCACTGCATGTACTCCATTGTGTAAATGCACCATATTTTCTATATCCATTCCTCTTTTGAGGGACATCTGGGTTCTTTCCAGCTTCTGGCTATTATAAATAAGGCTGCTATGGCATAGTGGAGCATGTGTCCTTATTACATGTTGGAGCATCCTCTGGGTATATGCCCAGGAGTAGTATTGCTGGGTCCTCCGGTAGTACTATGTCCAATTTTCTGAGGAACTGCCAAACTGATTTCCAGAGTGGTTGTACCAGCTTGTAATCCCACCAGCAATGGAGGCGTGTTCCTCTTTCTTCACATCCTCGATCCATATACAACCACCAAACCCAGACACTATTGTGGATGCTAACAAGAGCTAGCTGACAGGAGCCTGATATAGCTGTCTCCTGAGAGGCTCTGCCAGTGCCTAACAAATAGAGAAATGAATGCTCACAGCCATCCATTGGACTGAGCACAGGGTCCCCAATGAAGGAGCTAAAGAAAGGAGCTGAAGGAGCTGAAGGTGTTTGCAGCCCCATAGGAGGAACATCAATATGAAACAACCAGTACCCCAGAGCTCCCTGAAACTAAACCACCAACCAAAGAAAACACATGGTGGGACTCGTGACTCTAGTTGCATATGTAGAAGAGAATGGCCTAGTTGGTCATCAATGGGAGGAGAGGCCCTTGGTTCTGTGAAAGTTTTATGCCCCAGTATAGGGCAATGCCAGGGCCAGGAAGCAGAAGTGGGTGGGTTGGTGAGCAGGGGGAAGGGGAAGTAGATAGGGGGTTTTCGGAGAGGAAACCAGGAAAGGGGATAACATTTGAAATGCAAATAAAGAAAATATCTAATAAAAAAAGGAACACTTCAGAAAGAAAGAAAAAAAAAAAGAACTAATGTCTGTCCTCAAGCATCAGGGGACGTGCTATAGAACCAGAACCCAGATAAAAATCAAGGAGATTGGCCAGGACAGAATAATTATTGACATCTTGCCGTTTATAAACAAGATTTTTCTTTAGATTTTGAACCTCTTGCAAACTGTCCTAAAGGAAGCTCTAAGACTGTCACCCATTCTCCTTGGTTCATTTAAGTGGTCACGTAGATTGGATACACCATTGTCTTCTGCCGTTATGTCCCGCTGATTTGTGGATTGGGAATGTGGTTAGTGCTAGCCTGTTGCAACTTCTTACAATTCTAGTTTTTCTGTGAGCCAAAAGGAAGCTGAGCTCGTTTGATAATTTTAGATTACATGAGCGTTTCCGAGGCAAGCTGCCAAGGAGCGGATGATGTAAAACGTAGCATACCTAGACATTGCATCCGTATGAATACTACAGAATGTAGATTTTTAAAAAAACAAAACAAAACAAGATGCTGAGTATTATTGTTTATTGGGACTTTATCTCCTGTAGTCCTCTCTGTAAAAAGAAAGTGACACAAGGATCTTTAGTGAACACATGCATGCATTATTCTACATGCCATCCAGCCTTAATATAAGCATTAAATAGTTTTATACTGACATTTTAAAATAAAATTTATAATTAATATATAGTTATTTAGAACGTGTTTGGGGGAGGAAATCCTTATCGAAATCTACATATAAAGCATTAACTTTAATGGTTGAATGAAACCTTTTATGACCTAATGAATGTCTTTATGTAAATGAGTAGTGTTTAAGGTTTTATGAAGCAGTAGACACAAAGATATCATTTTAGTCAGTTTTAAGATGTACCGAGCTTGTCAGACAGCGTGTATTCATCAATTATCAAGTTATCCACATGTGTGACTCTGCATGTGTGTATTTTAATTGGGCATTCCAAAAAAATCAAAATAATAACTTTAGCACACAATAAAAATGAATGAAAAGCTGAAGTGGCCACTTGGTTCATTCTCTTTATTCAATCAACACAGAATGAAAATACTTATTATGGACATGCATGCCACAATTGCAGGAGATCTAGGTGCATCCAGCTTTTCAAAGTTTATATCCCTATCTCTTTAAGATGTGAGAAAGCCTTGGTAGCATAAAAGGTTAAGAGGTGAAGTTTGTTATGTGGACTGGAGGTAATATCTTTTCCTCTCTCCAAGAGCTAAATAGCTGAAGGGAAGCTGCCTTTACTGATGTAAATGTTTCTCTCAACTTTATTTTAGGCCAAAGATTCTTTTTTTCTTTTTTCTCCACTCTTGATTTATGGTGAAGCTACGGCATATTTCCCATGCTTGCGCTTGTGTCTAAAGGAAAAAGGGAAGAGACACAAGAAGACTTTGCTTTGCTGTTGTATTGTGTTATGATTGGTCATAGCCCTCTGGCCCAGTGTCAGGATGGGGTACAGTTCCCTTCCTAGATCCCACAGGGTTGGCCTGACTCTCATCTTGGGTTGATCTGCCCAGAGACCCTCCATATAGCTATTTCTGCATCATTTGGTCATTACAAATGTTCAGGTGGCCACCTTTTTCTAACCTCTTCTAAAATGAGAACATACAGAGTTTAAATTCGTTTATTTTGAACTTTGAAGTGTTAGAAGTCAGCCAGGCCCTCAGAAGATCGTAGGGAAAGGAGGTGGGATGTTCCCTCTTCCTAAGCCAGTGGTTCTCAACCTTCCTAACACTGCGGCCCTTTAATACAGTTCCTCAGGTCATGGTGATCCCCAGCCATAAAATTATTTTTGTTGTTACTTCATAACTGTAATTTTTCTGTTATGAATCATAATGTAAATATCTGATATACAGGCTAGCTGATATGTATGTGACCTACAGGTTGAGAAACACTGTCCTAAGCTATTAGGTTTACAAAGGAGGGGAAACCCAAGTGCTATGATTTCAAGTAGAGAATGTATAGAAGCAGTTACTCCTGATGTGGTGCTTTGGGGAGGTCATGCTCTCTTCTCCATCATGTCTGGAGCTGCTCTCTTGGAGGTAGAATCATGACTTAGGATAGCTAGAAGGTCGTTAGGCTCTTACGATTTCTCCAGAAAAGCCATGCACTGGTCTACCTGATCCAAGACCAGAGTATGGATCTAGGGATGTCTGTTTTGGCTTCCAGCGATGTCTGCTTTGGATTCCAGCTCTACTCATGAAACACTTAGTAGGAACCCAAGGTAACATTCAAACAAGGATTAGCAGAGTAGACCAGCCAAGCAAGGGACAGATAAGGAAACTCACCAGAGATGCTTCAAGGTGAATTTCAGCACCAGTCCCCAGAGGATGGCAGCTTCCTGTCATCCTTAGCAGCTGAAGAATTCTTTTGTTTGTTTTTTTGTTTTTTTTTTTTGTTTTTGTTTTGAAACAGGCCATAGTCTTTTCCTTTTCCTGTTAGGAGGTAAAGACTTCAGAGAAAGAGTGGAGAGTAGGGGTTATTCTCAGAATCATCACTAGTTCTTCTATCACTTCCAAAGTTTTTAAAATAAAATTCTTACTTATTTTCAACATTTCCTTTTAACTCACACATGGTTTTTAGAGCTCTTATTAACTTTTGTAAATTACCAATTTTATAATCCACCCCTTCTTTAAAGATGAGTTTTATGGTCCACTTCAAGCAGGCTGCCCATTCGTTGCCTTTTGCTTTATGGCCAAAGACTCTTAGTTTGGAGCCTCAGATACCAGTTGTGGAACATCAAACATTCCCCCATTGGTGGAAAGATAAAGCAGTGTTATCTTTAGTTCGATTTTCCCCATTTTTCCAATACTTGCAAGTTGAAAGTCTATAATTATTGTGAAACTACCTGCCACACTGCATGAGGGATTATCTAAAAAAAAAAAAAAAAAACAAAAACAAAAACTTCCTTTTTGGAAAACTTGCTTCTCATCTTTTTCTCTTTTTCCTGAAAAACCTGAAGCCTATTTGTGCCTTCTAGGGATATGGGTTGTGGATCAGGTTTTTGTTTTTGAGATGGACTTCATCAGCTTTCTCCCAGATCCTGGCTCCTGCCCCTGGGTTTCAGCAGGATTCTGCATGTTTATAGAGTGTGAGGGTGCTCAAGATATTGGATGATCAAACCCTGCGTGAGCCTTCCCAGATGAACCAATCGAGCTATTTCTGACTCAGGAATGGAGTGTATTTGTTGGGTGGATGTACACAGTGGGGAGTCTCTTGGCAACTCCCCAACAATGTTGGGTTGTGGGGAGTAACTGCCCCTTGTCATCAGTGGCTTTCTGTTGCAAGAGAAACCATACACAAATGGAGAAACTGGTGTCAGGAGGGGTGTCAGGAGACAGAGGCCATATGGGAACAAGTCAAAATACCCCAGAAGCAGGGGAAACCAAGGCGAGCCAAAACAGAAGCCAGAATGCCTTCTCAGTGTGAGTCAAAGCTGAAAATAAGACCAACAGTCAGGATCCAAACTGCCGCTGGAGATCTGAAAGCAAAGAAGACCAACAACAAACAAACCAAAAAAATCAAACCAAAAAAAAAAAAAACCCACAAACAAACAAAAAACAAAAACAAAAACAACCCAACAGACATCTAGACCAAAAATACATCTGAAGCAACCAAGGTAGAGACCTTAAACCAAACACTCTGGAAGGAAACAGACGTGGGATCCAGATGGGATCCTAACTAAGTAGCTCAGAATCAACAAAAGGTCCATCGACCAAACTGAGGGGAGCCGACAGAGCTGCCCTGGAAGAGCTCACCACAGTCCACTGGAGGATGTAGCACCAGGCGGCTGGGCCTCAGCGATAGGACAGCACCTCAGTTTCATGCCGGTGACTCCTCCTTGGAGCCCCACACTGGGTAATATAACTATAAACCACAACTCCCACCTCAAAGAGGATGGAGAAAGTTTATCCTGGAGCCAAGTAAGGGTAACCATGACCCAGGAACACAGGTCTTCCAATCAATGTGCAACCTGCTTTGTGAAGTCTTTATAATAATGGAACAAAGTTGTAAACCAAAGCATTTTTCAAATACATTGGTGGAAACATCAGAAGTGCCTTTTAGTCAAACAGAGAAATCTCAGCTATCAGCCTCAATGTCATCTTATATCATCCTTAGCCGTTTGGTAAAATAATAATAATAATAATAATAATAGGCTTTGTTAATGCATTACAAAAGCTTTCTATCTGTTAGTCACAAGATGGTAGGCCTGATTCGTAGATGGACAAAGGAATGGCTATTTAGGGGGCTGAAGCTAGCCCAAGAGAACTTCTAACTAGGCTCTGGACCTTCAGCATTCCAACTTCTCCACATCACTGAATGCCTAATCAATCAGCCTTTGAAGATGGCTTTGGCTTACACAGGTGCTTCAGTGGGCCTGAGATAGAAGTACAGAGAAACTGAGGGCATTAGCAGGCAATATGAGGCCTTGAAAAGTATTCAGAGTGAAGACCATGTGATGGCTGTCATTTTATAAGGGCTAGTGAGAAAAGTAATGGCTCTAAAGAAATAACGACTTACTGCTCAGTGTGGGGTCCAAGGACATCACTGAAATTCTGAGTTAAGAGACAGCAAAGGAAAGGCTGAACTATCTGAGTGAGCAAGAGCCTGGCTGACTTACAGACCCTGGGCTTTTGGGTCAACATCAGGTTCAGGGGCAAAATACGACTCAATTCTACCACCATTAAAATGCTTAGTTTGATTACTGTGTATGTTTTAAAATTTCATTTCAAAGTTTATTTTGCATCTACAGTTCTTATCTAGCTGCATGAGCCTTGGGATCACATCAAATTTTACGTCTGCTTTCCTGGCAGAAGTTGTTGAGGCCAGCTCTGGCCACCTGGGCTGCTGCTGCATATTTACTCAATAGAGAATCCTAGCACAGTTGACCCTCCCAACCTGAGGCTTATGGGAGCTTATGGAAGATGGAGCACAGAAGCCGTAGAACTGTGTTAGAATCCAGCTGTTCAGGATGCAGGACCTGCAGCAGCCCCTCCCACCTCAGAGATAACCTGCAGGTCCCCTACTGAGACATAGTGACTAGCCAGCCGACTTCCGGTACCAGGGGTTTTCACCCAGGAAAATGAGTTTATATCAAAGGAGTACTGGAGGCCATACGTCCTACTCCCTACACCGGGCCTCCTGCCCAGGAATCCGAGAGGCTGGGTACAGAAAGGGATAAGAAGACATCCCCTTCCTTCTATCCCAAGGACCCTGATCGACGCTCTTCAGAGCCCCCTCTCCCCACCCCATGCTGTCTATCTCTGGTGCTGGGGTCTGACCTCTCTCCTGCCAGGCTGTTGCCTGTCTATGATGTTAATAATTCTTCTAATAAACTCCTTACCCTTGAACCTCACGTCCAAGATCTCTCAAGCCCAACGCTGAAAGTAAGGCTGCTGAGTAGTACTAGCAGTTTTGGACCCTGTGCTGTGGGTGAGCCATTGTGCTAAGGACGCCCCTGCAGCTCCTCATTTACTTCATGCAGCTGCGCCTTGAGGTGAGCACTGCTCCTGTTTCCTCTTTGGCTGAGAAGGATTGGGCCTCGGAAGCGTTAAGAAGTCCGTCCAGCTTTATCGTAGATGATACAATCCCAGTATAGGGAAACTGAGGCAGGAGGGATGCCGACTTGAGAGCAGCCTCAAAACAAACAAAAAAATGGGAGAAAACAAAGGTGGGGGTACTTTTCCCAGCATCATCGTTAACTCCAGCCTCTCAGTGCTGAACCACTTTCCTGGACCAGTTTGGCTTGGCTGAATGCATTGCGATTTACCTATTTAGATTAAGGCTGTCTTGACTTGTCATGCCAAGTCTTCACTCTCTTTTATTTCTTTGGATGTATCCAACTGAAGAGCATGCTAAATCCAACTGAAAGAAAGAAGTTTAATTAGGCACATCTTATCTGAGAAAGTTCAGAGCATTTCATGATTTCTACTTAAGTTTGTGAAAACTGGACTTTTCATAGACTCCGTGGGGTATCATCATTAGAAGTCTGATGCCCTTTTATGAGATATGTCACCAGCTGCTCAAGGTTGGGACCAGAGAGTGGTTTGATAAACATTAGGATAATTGAAAATCTAGAACCTCTATTTTGCTGAGGAACAGGTCTGACTTGAGGAGGCTGTGTTCAAAGCCATCTCGTTGATCCTCAGTGACTAAAGTGGGCACCCAGAAGTTTGTCCACTAAAGAGGGGTACCAGTCAGTCCCGTGAAACTTTAAAACCCTGTCTGTTTTTCTTCTTTGAAGTCATACGCAATCTATCTAACACCCTCTCTAGAATTTTCTGATACCGCCGGCTCTCTAAGAGATGAATGTTTGGTGAAGCCAAGTGAAGGGCCTATAGGAATTCCTTTAACGACTTTGACACCCTCTCGGGTAATTTCAAAATGCTTTCAAACTTAAAATTTAAAAAGAAGAAAAAAAAACCCAGCTCAGATATTGAACAGCCGGTGTCTAGTCAGAGCTCTAAGCTTGCTTTGCGTGGCCAATCAGCAGCTAGAAGCTGATTTCCAGCCCAGTTTTGAGATTTGGGTTGAGTAGGCTTCAGCCAGCCCTTGTGATCCGACCTTCAGACCTAATCTGCTTCTACCCCACCCTTTGTTGTTGACATTCCATTTGGCCTTCCTCAAAGACAAACAGCACGCTTGTCTTCAGGGCATTTGCGCATGCTTGCCTGAAATTCACATACCCTAAGTATTGACAAGCTTGCCCCAAGGTTGCTCCGAGGCTCCCATCAGTCAGGCCTTCTTCCCGGATGTTTCTGCTCAGGTGTTGTTTTTCCCGACTTTCCAGGTGATCTTGTTTAGAACCCAGTTCCGCATCACTCATCCACCCTGCACTGCATTACATCTGCTCATAGCATGCATACAAACTTCCAGTTGGCTCCCCTGCTCGGTTTTAACTCCACAGGACTTGTCACTAAGGTATACTCAGTTACTTGCGTGCTATCCCTTTCTCTGAGCTTGGGTGTGGGGTTCCTTACAGGCAGGAACTGATCTCTCACTCACACCCTGCTGTGTCTCCTCTGCTCGTTTCTGAGCACGGTGAGCACACGGTAAACATCTGAGCCATGAGTGACTGTGTGCCTCCAAACCAGAAACTCAGGACACACACGGGGGAAACAAACTTTGGATCGGTGGAATATGCGTTCCGCGCTTCAACAATTCAACTTGACGTCTTTAATGAAACAAAGCCCCAGAGTACTGGACTAGTGTTACACACCCAATACTGCTGTGCTGAAGGTTTGATGTTGATGACAATGAAGCTTCTCACACAGGGCAACCTCATTTCAGCATCTTGCCTGAATCGCTACTAGACTCTCTGTCATTATAGCTGTGCTCCGTCTTCTCAAAAGTATTATAAACAGCCAGACCCTTCTTAAGTGGTTTACCTTTTTTATTTGTTTATTTTTCCAATATTAAGATTTTTAGAAGATGGAGAATTACGGGGTTCTCAATGAGACCTCCATGCATGTGTGTGTGTGTCACTGTACTTTTCTCAGAGTCACCCTGCCCTCTGCCATTTTCCCATATCCCTCCTCCTGATGGCTTTTCCTCCCCCAAAATAGGTCTGATTTCATAACACACAGCACATCTGTTTATATATACGCATGGATATTTAACACCAGTTCTGTGTATGAGAGATACTATATTTGCTTCTCCTTCTTGATCTTTCTTCTTGCCGCCTCCCTTTTTATCCTTCCTCCTGCTATATATGTCCCTGTCTATTTTTATATCATTTCTCTCTATGCATTATATATCATAGGATGTATAGATGAATCTTTATAGAATATATAGAACTTATAGAATGAATATCTATATAGAATGTATACAATGAGTCTCTATCTATATATAGAAAGATTCATTATATTTATTTACATACATGTGTATTTTTATACCTACAAATGAATATATGTGTATATCCACATATGTGTGTGTGTGTGTGTGAGAGAGAGAGGGAAGGGGGGGTGGGAAGAGAGAGAGAGAGAGAGAGAGAGAGAGAGAGAGAGAGAGAGAGAGAGAGAGGAGATTTATTAGAATGATTTACAGGCTGTGGTCCAGCTAATCCAGAAATGGTAGGCTGTGAATGAAAGATCCAAGAATCCAGTAGTGGTTCAGTCTACAAAGCTGGATGTCTCAGCTGATCTCCAGTATAAGCTGGAATCCTGAAGAAGTGGGCTGTAATGTCTGTGAAGAAACAGACTTTCTATCAAGGAGAGAGCATACAGCCAAAGTGCAAAATCTTCCCTCTTCCACATCCTTACATAGCCTTCTATGGGAAAGCAGGGCCCAGATTATATCTGGATTAAAGGTGTGTCTTCCCACCTGAAGATCTAGATTAATGGAATGTCTTTTCCCAGTTCAAAAGACCTGGATTAAAGCTGCTTTAATATATGTATGTATGTATGTATGTATATATGTATGTATGTATGTATGTATGTATTTGCATATATACACATATATATATGAAAGCATTGCTATTTTTGTTTTTAAATCTATCTTACTTTATACTTAATATGCTAACTTTTATCTGTTTTCCTAAAACCAGTACAATTTATAGTTGAATCAAACCTCATCATATATGTATTTCTTTACCCAGTAATCTTTCAAGGGTCCTCTCTAAACTGGTTTCTATCTTGGCTGCTGTGAATAGTGTTGTACTATGCATGGTGTGCAAGGGTCTCTGTTCTGTGATGACATATATTCCTCTGAGTTTATACCCAAGAGTGGCATAGGTCAGTCATATGTTAGGTCTGTGGTTGGTTGCTTTTGAGAACCCCCCCGTGCTTGTTTCCGCAGTGGCCATATTGTTTACATTCCTGGCAACAGTGGGCAAGGGCGCCTCTTTTCACCTCACCAGGGTTGCTGTGATCTGTTTTCTACCCGGAGTGTGGTGAAATCTCAGTGTAGTTCGTTTGCATTTCCCTCATGGCTGAACCTGTTCTTGTATCTTTATTGGCCATTTGTACTTCCTTTGAGGACCTTCTGTTCAGTTCATCTGCTCATTTATTAACAGGATGCTTTGTTCTGGCATTTAATTCTTTGAGTTCTTTATAGATATTAATCTACTCTTAAATGTAGAGTTGACAACATTTTTCTTCTGTCCTGTAGGCTCTCTGTTTGGTCTGCTCTGCTGAAGTGTCTGAACCCCATGCAATCCAATTTGCCAATTGTTGCACTTACTTTCTGGTCCATTGGAGTTCTTTTCAGAAAGTTCTTACCTATGCCCATATCTTGAAACACTTTCCTCTAATTGTTTGGGGTTTCAGGTCTTACATTACAGTCTCCATTTCAAATTGATGGTTTTTGTACATGGTGAGAGAAAGGCATGTTGTTTCTTTCATATACTCGTGGATACCCAGTTCCCTGAGCACCATTTATTAGAGGCCATCTGTTCTCCAGGCTATGTTTTTGACAGCTCTGTCGGCAATTAAATGGATGTAGCAGTGTGGTTTTTATTTCTGGCTTCTTTATTCTGCTCTATGTATGGTGTATTGGACATTACCTTGCTGGTTGTGTTACTATGCCCTATGGTATGATTTGAAATGTAGCATTGTGACAGCTCCAGTATTGTTCTTGTCGCTTAGGGTTGGTTTGGCTGTCAAGAATCTTTTATGCAGCTATGTGAGTTTCAGTACTATTCTAGTTCTGTAAAGAAAAAAAAATGTCTTTGGAATTTTGATGGGAATAGCATTCAATCTGTAGATAGATTACCTTTGATGACTGTATTAGTTGGACTTGTCTAGAAGAATAAAAATTTTATATATAATTTATAAGAGTGGCTTTACAGGCTATGGACTGATTAGTCCGATAATGGCTGTCTCTCAGTGGAAAAGCCAAGAGTACAGTTGTTATACAGTCCATGACACTGAATGTCTCAACTGGTCTTCAGTCTATGTTCCGTTTACCCTGAAGTAGGTTCTAGTACCAGAAGGAACCTCTCAGCAACGGAACAGATGGACTTGCTAGAGTGAGGGCAAGCAGGTAAGAAGCAAAAGCTTTCCTTTTCCGTGTCCCCTTTATGTAGGCTGCCATCAGAAGGAGTAGCCCAGCTCTGGAATGAGTCTTCTGACCTCAAGTGATTTGGATTTAGAGTGCGTGGTCTTGCCTGAAATGATCCAATCAAGGACACTCCTCATAGTGTGTGTAGCTGCTTAGGTTTTAGTTGACTCTGGATGTAGTCAAGTTGGTATCCAAGGTTAGCCAGAAGTACAGTGAGCTAGCCATTTTCACAGTCTTAATTCTGCCTCCCCATGAAGACAGAAAACTCCCCATCTTCCAGTGTCACCTTCAGTGTCTTTGCTCAGATTTTAAAGCTTCATTGTAGAGATTTGTCGCCTCCTTAGTTAACTTTAGTTCAAGATATTTTGTTTCATTCTTCCGAAGCTATCATGAATGGAATTTTGTTTTCATGACTTCTTTTTTGGCAAGCCCACAAATGGTATATAGGAAAGCTACTTATTTTGGTAGAATAGTGTTTTGTTTTAAATCCCGGTTACTCTTCTGAAAGTGTTTATTTAAAAGTTTTCTGGTGAAGTTAATAGAATCTTTTAAATAGGCGATTAGGTCAATGCAAACATGGATGTTTTGACTTCTTTCTTTCCTGTTTCCTTTATTTGAGTATGAGAGGGACATGGTCCATGAGCACATATGGAGGTCAGAGGGCAACCTGAAATATTGGTTCCCACTTTCCATCTTGTTGGAGACAGGATCTCAGTTGTTTGCTGATCTATACATCAGGCTAGCTGATCCACTGGCTTCCAGCCGTCCTCCTGTGTCACCTTTCATCTCCCAGTAGAAGCACAGTGATTCTACCACCCAAATGATTCTACCACCCAGATGATTGTACCACCCAGATGATTGTACCACCCAGATGATTGTACCACCCAGATGATTGTACTGCCCAGATGATTCTACCACCCAGATGATTGTACTGCCCAGATGATTCTACTGCCATACCTGGTACCACATGGGTTCTGGGTACCCCGACGCAGGTCACTAGGCTTGTACAGCAAGCCATGTATCACTGAACCCTATCTTCCCATTTGCATGATTTCATTTTGGTCTCTTGTATTATTGATCTATCTAGGACTTCAAGAACTATATTTAACAAGGGTATCAAGAGTAGACACCCTTGTCTTGTTCTTGGTTTTAAAAGAAAGTCTTACAGTTTTTCCTAATTTAGTACAATTTTAGTTATATATCTGTTATATATAGCATTTATTGTGTTGACATATATCCCTCTTATTCCTCATTTCTTCATTTTTTTTAATTGTAAAAGAATAGTTATCTTTTCTACATCTATTGAGATACTAATGTGATTTCTGTCCTACATGCTTTGAATATCTGTAATGAAACAAATTCAGTCATGGTAAATGACCTTTGTAGCATGTTGTTGAATTTAATTTGCATGTCCTTTTTAAAAAATATAATAGTATTTGTGCTCATATTCATCAGCAAAATTGGTCTATAGTGTTCTTTTGTTATTGTGCTCTTATCTGGCTTTTGTTTCATAGCGATAAGTTTGGTAATCTTCCTTCCCTTTCTAGTTTATAAAGCAGTTTAAGGAACTTGGTTCTAGCTCATCTTTAAATGTGGAATTTGACAGTAAGTCTGAGTGATGGTCCTGGACCTTTCTTAGACTCCTCATTAATCTTTCAATCCTATTGTTCGTTATAGATCTGGCTAAGTTGTTCCCATTCTCTTGATTTAATTTTTTGTGAGCCATGTGCATGTGTGTAGGAATTGAATCATTTCTTCTAGACTTTTCAGCTCTTCAAAACTATGTTTTCATAGAATTCCATAACGATAATTGGAAACTTGTTGGTATCTGTTGTGAAGTCCCTTTCTCTTCTTTAGTTTTGAATCTTCTCTCTGCTTGTTTTAGTTAGTTTGCCCAAGAATTTGTAGAGTTTGTTTATTCTTTTATAAAGCAAGTTCTGTATTTTATTGATCCTCCCTGGTCCTCATTTAATTAACTTCTTTACTGTTTCTTTCTGCCTTTGCATTTGGCTGTTCTTGTTTTTCTAGGACCTCAAAGCATATCATTAAATTGTTTATCTGAGACCACTCTGACTCTTACGGTGAGCAGTCATAACTATAAACCCCTTGTGGAACAGTCTTTGCTTGATTCTAGAAAATCTGTAATTCTTTCTGTGGTTTCTTCAACAACCTCAAAACCGTTCAACAAACCTTAAACCTGGTTTAAGAGCGTATTGTTTGGGGCTGAAGAGATTGCTCAGTGGTTAGAAACATGTGTTGTTCTTGCAGAAGACATAGATTCAATTTCAAGCACCCATGTTGAGCAATTCACCATCACCTTTAACTTGAGTTCCAAGGAGACTCTATGTCCTTGGCCTCTGTAGATACTGCATTCATGTATACATGAGAATATACACTTATACATAGGTGCATATAACTAAAGACAAAGTAAGTCTGTTTATTAGAAAACATATCATTTGATCTCTATGCATTTGAATAGTTTCTTTGGTTTTTCTTCCTCTTACCTTCTAGTTTAATTTAAGTATGATATAGTAAAAGATAAGACATATTTTGATTCTATTTTATGTGATAAAACTTACATTCTAGCCTAAAATATGTTTTATCATAAAGAAAGGTTCCTTGAACTTCTGAGAAGAATGTGTGTATTCTGCATCTTGTGGGTAAAATGTTCTGCAGATGCCTGCTAAGACCACTTAGTCTATGTTGTAACTTAACTCTGAAGTGTCTTTGTTGGTTTTAAAACTGGAAGATCTATATGCCGATGAGAACTGGGTATCGAAGTAATCTACCTTTCATTAGGAGCTATCTATTCTTTTGTATCAATTAGTGTTTGTTTTGTAACATTGAAAGCCCCACTTTCAATATATGAAATATGTATGTTATTATTTGTACATATTATGTGTTATATATAGTATATATATATATTTTAACAATTGGCAAATCTACTTGCTGGATTATTCCTTATGATACTATGTAATCACCTCCTCTATCTTGTCTGACTATTTTTGACTTGTAGCATATTTAACAGATAAAAATAACTATCCTGGTTTCTTTTTGGCTTTTCTTTATTTGGTATTTTGATTCCCATTCTCTTGGGTTTTAAATTCTCTCTCTTGTCACTTCTATTATTTTATGCTTCTTCTTTTAAGTTCTTTCAATATCTTTAAATCATTTACTCACAGTGTTCATTCTAAAGATGGTACTATTTGTGACCAGCAGTGACTTTCAGGTCTTTGTACAAACATGCTTAGCACAGTTTTTATAGACAGAGTCTGTGAATTGGTGGCTTCTGGATCAATCAGTTATGGACTAGCCAACATAACATCAGAGTTATCAAAATTCTTTCCAACATTTAAAAAATTCAGATTAGTTTTACATATAAATCTGGGTTCTGTTGAACAAGTATTTATTCTTCCTGCTGCTGCTTTCAGGGAAAATACGGTTTCAGGCTATGGCAGCCCCTGACATTTGCACTCCACCCTTCCCATTCATTTTAGCTCCCTTATTAGCCTCATGGCTATTTAGAACTGATTCAAACCACACATAGGGAATGTGACCTAGGATGCAGATGTTAATGGCCCTGGCTGAAGCAGGCCGAATTAAGTTACCATGTGTATTTCTTGCACGCTCCGGACTGGCCAGCAATAACAACGCTGCAACAGGATCCTTCTGCACACGTTTATTGGGAGATCTTGATTGCAGAGGCGAAGAGACCCCGAGCCCAGAACTGGTGCTGCTTATATAGGCCTAGGAGAGGCGTGTTTCACACCCGGATTGGTTATGCACTAAGCCTCATTTGCATGTTCCTCATCTGATTGGCTACTCTCTCTCTCTGTACCTCACAGAGCCTCATTATCATACCTCATTTGCATGTCTCACATCTGATTGGTTATACTCTCAAAGCCTCATTATCATGCCCGGGCCAGGCAGTGTCTTTGCAAAAAGCTTTACTGCATATGTACACATTGGTTGTTTGTCCAAACTTATGCGTGGTGGCCAGCAGTAGCCAGCGCCACTCTGCAACGGCACATGTGGCTTCCCACATGTATTCTAAACTGTACTCTACTTCTAGGTGTTTAAATGTGAAAATTTGTAAGTTCAGTAGGTTCTCTAAGGCCACCAAGAGTAATTTTGGAGAATCCAATGTTTAATTCATTCTGACACTTTTTATAATTAAAACACACACACACATGCTTTGAAGAATCACAGTGGTGGCACATGCCTATGGTCCCAACACTAGAGACAATAATGAAGAAGGGTCACAAATCTATGGCCTGTCTGAGTTGTAGACCACGCTCCCATTTCTCATTAGTACTCAAGAAAGAATGATGAAAATAGGGATGGCAAAGCCTCCTTATCCTCCCCGTGATCGCAGAGCTTTGCCTGGGGTTCATAAAGAACTGAGAGATCATCAGCCGTCCTGAGGCTAAGGATGCTTCCCACTAAGCCCATAGTGATCACAGGAACTAGGAGTTCACTGGAGTTAAATCTGCGAGCCCTGCTTCTGCATTTCCCACCTTTTGTGGCTACTATAGAATTCACTTAAAAGATGGCATCGCTCCACTGCTTAGAAAGCACCAGTCTTTATAAAACAAACAAACAAGCAAAAACCAAGAACTGCATAGGAGAGACAGCAGGAAAGATAAGTGTATTTAATAGCACAGAGGTTCAGTCCTTAGAGGACTGGAAGTGAAGAAGGAGGTCTGTAGGTAGAGGGTAACTCCACCCTATTCGCTGCTGTGTCCTAATAGCTGAGCAGCTTCCGTGGACAGAATGAATAAGGAGGATAGGAGATGCCATTGTGGTCCCAAACACGTTTTTAATATTTACTGGGCACTTCCAGGATATTGGTGGAAGCAGATCACTATTAAATGGGACGTTAAGATTTCATCTTTATTTTTAAAACATTTCCTATATATTTTGACAATTTCATAATGTGTGTATAATGTATTTAATCACACTAACCCCCTATTACTTCTATCCACCTCCCATTTCCACTGAATTTATACCTCCCCCGCAAGACTCCCTCTTTCTTCTGTTCAGTGTGAGGGGGGAGGAAGGGGAGAGGGAAGGGAGGAGGGGGAGGGGGAGGGAGGAAGGGGGAGGAAGAGGGGGAGGGAGAGGGGGAGGGAGAAGAAGAGGGGGAGGGAGGAGGGGGAGGGAGAGGGAGAGAGAGTTGAATGAGCGTAGATGTGGAGTTATTCCCTTTATTCCCTAGAGCACAGGCAACTTACCAATGACTCCACTGAAGAAAATGACCCCCTTTCTCCAGTTTTTTATATCTCAGTTTAACTCATGAGACTTCACTTTTAAGCACAAACTTCTTCCCCTGAATACAGTGCTTCTTGAAAGGAACAAAATCTAGAGTGTACATGTCTCTGTATTTCTTGATTCTTATCATTACCCAGCAAGGAGTTGCAAGAGTAAAACCCTGTCCTTTGTAACTGAAGTGTACCTGCGTCTCAGCTCCTCTCTCAGCTTGAGCACCTGTGTGCCTTCACTTTCCCCCTGGTTAATCTTGCTTTTAGATGCAAGCGTCTGCTAATTTGTTTCTAAGTACTTGCTCCTATAGAGTCAATGCCACCAGAGTTTTAGTTACCCATGTGGAGATGAACCTCAGACTTATATATTTCAGTTCTGACCTGGTTCTATGATCTGACCAGATACTTGGCATGGCCTATGGGTCAGATTTCTTGACCTATCTTCTGTACCACCTTAAAGTCTCCTGGTCTAGTGGACTTCATCGTTAACTTGCTTAAAAGCCTCAGTTCAGCCCAGAGGATCAACACCTCCTGAATTCCTTAGATGATAAGCCTCAGTCATCTTAGTCCGGGCTCAACCTCCTTTATCTTCAAGGGTAGTCTTCATCTGTCCCTTTCGTTCGCCTCTTGTTCCTATCGCTGGTTGCTACAACCCCAGCCAGACCTTGCAGTCATTGCTGTGCATCGTAACCTTAGCCATGACTCCCAACTTCTCTGTTAGCAGTTTCTTCCACCCCAGCTCCTGGTTTGCCATTAGGCTAACGTGGCCAGTTTCACTTCCTCTTCTACTTAGAGCAAATCCCCTGTGATTCTTCCCTTTTCCAGATTTTATTTAGATTTTTTTTTGAAAATTATGCGTACAGGTGTTTTGTTTACATATGGGCATGCGCACATGTGTGCTTAGTGTCCATGGAGGTCAGAATAGGGTGTTGGATCCCCTGGATTTAAAGCTCTAGGCAGTTCTGAGCCACAGTGTGGGTGCTGGGAACTGGGAACAGGTCCTCTGCAAAAGCATCAAGCGTTCTTCCTTGCTGAGCCATCTCTCCAGCACCCATGACCGGGATCTTTTTACTCCCTTATTTCGTATCTTTTTAAAGTACTTTATTGTACACAGTAACTACTGCTTACTAAATAAGCAGGAGACTGCCTGAAATAAGGAAATGGTGTCATATGAACCAGCTTGAAGCTGCACTGACATCCTTTGACCTAGTATGTGCCGAGATGCTTGCTGATTCATATCTCTATTTAAAGAATGGAGAACATGACCAGAGATGTTTCCAAAGCACAGCTGCAAGGGATCAGGGAAGACAAAGCGATGCTCTTTCCCATTCGAGACTCAGTTTCCAGACGGAGAATGTTAAATATTATTTGTTAAGGCACCCGTTGTAGGTATCGAATAAATGGGAACTAAATCCTACTTTAGATTTGAGAGGTGTGTGTGCATGTGTGTGTGTGTGTGTGTGTGTGTGTGTGTGTTTGTGTGTGTGTATCTGTGTGTATCTGTGTCTGTGTCTGTGTGTGCACGCCTGTGGAGGCCAGAGGACAGTCTCAGGTGTCATTCCTCAGGTATCAGATGCATTTTTCCCTCTGAGATGTGTTCTCTCACCTGCAGGAAGCTCAGGAAGTAGGCAGGCCTGCCCTGCAGCCGGCTCATTCACCTGCCTCCCGCAGCAGGGCTGGGATCACAAGCACAGGCCTTTTGTTGTTTGTATGGGGGTTCTGGTGCTCGAACCTAGGTCCTTGTGTTTGCAAGGCAAGCTCTTTACTGATTGAGCTGTGTCCCCAGCTTCCTATTGATGTCACAAGCGGAAAAGAATGTGAATGACAGAATGAAACATTGGAATTTTAATGTAAATCATAGTCTACAAAACTCATATTTACCTAGAACTTAACAGAAACGAGGACGGCATGTGAAGCATATTAACAGATTTTTATAACAACCCTTTTATAGAAGAGTGTACTCTCTCTCTCTCTCTGTCTCTCTCTAAAATACATTTTTAAGCACAAAAGGACAGTCAGTGCCTTGCTCTCTTATGATCTTCTGACTCTAGATCTTTGGCTATACGGCTACAATCTTTTCTTTGCTGCCTTCATTTCTATTTACTTACTTTTTAGGGTTACATTGCTGATACGAAGCATGACTTTACACATTGGCTCTTCCACTAAGTATTTGGGCCACGCTTTGACTTTCTGTAGGCTGAGTCTCAAAGCTTTAAATGCTTGGTTGATGGTTGGGTGAGGCCCAAGCACTTCAGTGGAGGCAGCTCCACTTACCAAAGTGGAGGATGTCTTATGTTCCCAGGGTGGGACCTGCAGGGGGCTGGCACTCATTCATTTCACCTGTGGCTGTTCCCAAGTCTCTGTCAGTGGCAATGGGTCAGAGAATGTCAGGGAGTGTCTTGGGACTTGACGGTAAGTCATAGGTATGTGAACTGTCAGCTTCTGAAACAGCTGGAAACTGTATCATTTGCTGAATTGCATTTTCAAATACTTGGGAATAGCTTAGAGATAAGGCTTTTATGGGTTTGACATTTTATGAAAATCCAATTTGCGGCTGCCAACAGCCCTTCTCCTTCCATGATCTACCTGACAATAACAACTGCAATTAGTTTTTATTACCATCCCTTATCAACTAAGGATGGTAAAATTAGCATTAGAAGGGTGTAAAGTTAACCTTTATGTGGTAACTGCTTATATAAATTCTCTGAAAGGCCTATCACACTTCAAGAGAGAATTTTAGGCTGATATTTAAAATATCTAATTATGTTAGTTCTTTGGTTTAGCTTGTGAATGTCATGTTGTTTATAGAATCAATTTGTCTTCTCCACTATTCAAAACAGGGATTGAATTTCTGTATATGAAATGCACACTAGGTGCCGAGGGAGGGTGCAGTTCCTGTGCTCCAGTTCCTGAGCTGAAGTTCTGCGTCAACTGAGAGACAGGCAAGCTGTGTTTATATCTGCCGATAGCTTGTCTGAAATGATGTCCACCAATCTCCGTCCCCTCACTTCCGGGCCAGCATGAAAGCATCTCTCAAACACAGACACGTACTGTCCTGCTCCTCTGTTCTCTCTGTTACTTGTGTTTTTATGTGTTTGTTTGTTTATTTGAGACACGATCTGTCTAGATGTAGCTAAAGCTGTCCTGGAACCTGGTCCTGTAGACCAGGCCGGCCTTGAACTCACAGAGATCCATCTGCCTCTGCCTCCCAGTTGCCGGGATTAAAGGCGTGTGCTAGCAATGTGTGTCTATTTTCTCGTGGTATGCATTCGTGTGTGTGTGTGTGTGTGTGTGTGTGTGTGTGTGTGTGTGCATGTCTGTGTTCACTGGGTTGCATGTGGAGGCCAGAGATTGACATCAGGTATCTCCCTCAACATACCTCATGGGAGGGGCTCTCACTCAGACCTAGAGCTTACCAGTTCAGCCATTCTTGCTGGCCAGCTTGCTCCCATGATCCCTTGTCTCTGCCTGGAGATCACTGGGGTTATTGGCCGCGTGCTGCACTCGCTTGGCACGCCTCAGCTTTCCCTGGTGCTTTGTCCACAGGGCCATCTTCCCAGGCCTCTTTTGTTCCTTAACTGGCAGGATGTTGGTCTGGGGAGGTAGTTTCATGGGTACAGTGCTTGCTACACAAACATGAAGATCCCAGTTCAACCCCTGGTACTCATGAAAAAGCCAAGTGTGGTGGCACATTGTGGTGGCCTGTGACCCCAGAATTGGGAGCTGGAGATAGGGGTCTAGAGGCTTGACCAGTCTGGCCAACCTGGACAAGTTCCAGGTTCATTGACCTGCCTTGTTCCCTCCAAATAAGGTGGAAAGTCAAGCAAAAAGACATTAAATGTAACCTCTAACCTCCTTCTTCCTCTCCCCCACCACATCTCTCTCTCTCTCTCTCTCTCTCTCTCTCTCTCCCTCTCTCTCTCTCTCTCTCTCACACACACACACACACACACACACACACACACACACACACACACAAACCTGACAGAAACTGTGTGTGTTTCTCATCTCACAAACTTATCTTTTTGTAATGACAACATTGAAAGGTAATTTTCAAGTATATGATACATTAAGTAAGTATAGTCACCATGCTGTACAACCGGCCTTTAGAATTTACTCCTCCATTTAAATGTCATATCATTTGACAAACATAGCCCCCATTGTTCCTCCTCCACAACTCCTAACTACTCTTTGCTTCTGTAAGTCCAACTATTTAAGATTCTATATGAGTAACAGGTGCCATGAATTATCCAGGTATGTCTGGATAATTTTGCTTAACACGATATCGTCCATATTGACTTGTGTTGTTTCAAGTGTCAAATTTCCATTCTTTTAAAGGATGTATAGTATTCTGGTGTGTGTTTATACATACAAGTTCTCTATTTGTTTATCTATTGTTGAACACTTAGGTTGGGAACACAACCTGGTTTTTGACAGTAGTGTTTCAATATACACAGAAGTGCAGATCTCACTCTCAACACTGGTTTTGGTTCCTTTGGACATCTCAGAAAAATGATTATGGATCATAAAGTAGTTCTGTTTCTAACTTTTTTTAAAGGAACCTCCATGCTGTTTCCCATAATGGCCAAACTAATTTACCTATGAAGGTTTGAATGTGCTCGGCCCAGGGTGTGGCACTATTAGGAGGTATGGCCCTGTTGAAGTAGATGTGGCCCTTTTAGAGTAGGTGTGTCTCTGTGGGTGTGGGCTTTAATACACTAGTCCTAGCTGCCTGGAAGTCAGTATTCTGCTAACAACCTTAAAACAAAGATATAGAACTCTCAGCTCCTCCAGCACCATGCCTGCCTGTACACTGCCGTGTTCCCACCTTGATGATAATGGACTGAACCTCTGACTAAAGCTAGTCCCAATTAAATGTTATCCTTATAAGAGTTGACTTGGTCATGGTGTCTGTTCATAGCAGTAAAACCCTAAGACAACCTTCCTAACAATAGTATGCAAGTTTTCTCCATTCTACAGTCTTACTGGCACTTCTCATCTTCTGACACTTTTATAATAGTCATCCTAACAGATGTGTGATGATGGCTTGGTGTGCCTCTCCGGTCTTCTTAGTGCCAAATCTTTCTTACCATAGTGTTTGCCTTGAGGTTAGAATTTTAGTGTGTGTAGTAAGCTCCAGGTTACCTTTGAGCTCATGAGTCAGTCCTTTGCTTCTGTTTTTGGAGTCCCTGGAACACAGTATGTTTGAAGTAAGAGCCTGATGATAACATAAATACCACAGCCTGCACGGTACGGACTTGACCTAACTGCAGCAATGGGGAAAGAGAAAATGCCAGATACAAGTAAAAAAAAAAAAAAAAAAAGCTAGGATTGGATCGGTTGTGTGCTGAGTGGAGGGAGACAAACCAGGAACTCAGAAATATAGCACCATTGGTACAAGCTGCACCAAAGAGGAAGTAGGTTTGTAGGAGGACTCTACAGGGGAGCAGCCTCAGGCTGCAAATATTAGAAGAAATCAATTCTGTTATTTTTAGGAAAATGGATACATTAAGTAAAGTAAGCCAAATTTAAAAAGACAAATATCACATTATTTCTCTTCTATGTATACTATACCAACATATATATTATATATGATATGAAAATAAACAGGGGAATATATAGGAGGAAGAAGATATGGTTGCTGTTTCTGCATATATGGCTTTAAGTAAAGGTCAGTCATTCATCAGCATCCATACTTGGACCACAGGAAGGTCTCGTCATTCCCATAACCCACCAAGAACAGCCCTTGCCATTCTCGGAAGTCTGGGTCTTGACATGAGCATACACGTTCACTCGGGGCTGCATCCTCTCCCCACAGACACAGGTGCTTACACACACATACACATACACACACACACACACACACACACACACACACACACACATGGCCAGGCAGTCTTAGACTGGCTGACAAAGAAGAGTGAAGTGCTAGAGACACCAACAGTGCCTGGTAGACCAGAGTGCTCTAGGACCTAAGAGGGAAAAGAAGAGAAAGAGTTGGTGATGACTGAAGGCATCTCGGTCACGGTCAGAATGCAGGGTTTGAAGGCATGGAGTCTCTGGGTTCCCCCGTGCCCAGGAGGGTTAGTGTTCTAGGACACAATTAGAAGTGAGGTAACAGAGAGAGAAGTGGGGAGAGAAGAAGAGAGAAGGAGGGAGAGGAGTCTCATTGGCAAATGGGAAACGTTAGGTACATCAGGAGATGAGTAGAGATCAGAGGGATCATGTTGTTTGTGTGAGACTAAGAAAATGAATGGAGGCAGAAGTCAGAAATGATCCTGGCAGTGACAAACAATTTGAGGGACATAGAGAGCGAGAGACTGAACCATGCTATGTAAGTAGGATAGAACACAGTGGGAAAAGGAGGTAGAAAAATCAGGAGTCTGACCCTAATGTGGTCATAAAGTCGGGAAGACTGTATGGGAAACATAAAGCCACTTGTAGGCAGTGAGGGAAAAAGGAAAAGAGGACTTGAAGGGTGGGCGCCCTGGGCCACAGAGAGGAGTGATGAGGTCACTCTTTGATGCTCGGAGGCTTCAAAACACCATCCTACCGATATTTTAACTTAAATATCAGTAATGAAAAGGAGCATTTGGAGTGGGGCAGGACAGTTGGGAGGGTTGAAAGTTTAGAAAGGCAAGGGCAGCAGGCACCACCCAGGGGAGTCTGAATGGTCCAGCGAAGACTGAGGAAACTGGCAGATAAGGCAGCCTTTGATGAATCTTCATTTCCCACTGCTCCCCCCAGCTCCTCGTCTCTGTGAATGGTGCAGAATGCCACCACTCATCTCCCCATCAGAGATGGCGTCACCCTTGATCCCTCTTCTATTTCATTCAGTCTCTTCAGTCCATTATAGGTATTCAGTCATTTTCTCTCCCCAGGCCTGCCTACCTCTCTGTCCCACTGCAGTGACCATCACCTTGTACCCAGCAGAGGGCTGACCTGCACCTCCAGAGGACTTCATCTTTTTTCTCACCTGGTCTAGCCCCTGCGGTTTTTCTTTTAAACATATGACCATGTTCTACAACCGCGTCACTTCCCATTCATGCCTCCTTAGCGAATTGTACCCCAATGCAGATGTTGAGGTCCTATACCCAAGTGCCTACAAGTGTGACCTTATTTGGAAATAGAATGTTTGGAGATGATTGAGTTAAGATGAGATCATTAGGATGGGACCATAATCTATTACCATCATCCTTTAAAAAGGGGAAATTTGGGCACAGAAATGTGTAGATTCAGGCAGAAATCAGAGTGATGTCATTATAAGCAAGGATGACAAAGGATGGCTGGAAGCCATGGAGAGGGAGGACAGAGACATGGAGTAAGAAAACCACACTGTCAAAGGAGCCAACATGACAAACCTCTCATTGTAATCTTCTGGCTTCTTGTTTGTAGAGATACATTTCTACTGCTTTAGTTTGTGGTCATTGTTATCACAGACTGGTGATAGTACAGAGCCTAAAATACAGATCCCAAAATAGCTCTCTGTTGCTTGGAAAGGATGATAATTAATGCCCATAGCATGCCCAAGTACTCGGCCAAACACTATTCTAGAGTTTGGTGACAGTGTATTTGGGTGAATTTTGATTGGAAGATAGAACAAAATCAGGTGCCCCTTCCTAATATTGGTGGCTTTCATCTAATCCACCAAAAGTCTGGGCACAAGAAAAGGCAGGCTCTCTTCCTGAGCCACCCCGCTGCCTCCCAGTCCAAGATGATATGAATTGTTCACATGAGATGCTGTCTGTGGAATACAGAATTTCCCCTGGCTGGATGCCTTGAACTGGGACACTGACTTCTTTTTCCCTTTGCACCTAAACTGAAACCCTGGCTTTTCCTGGGTCTCAGGCTCACTAGAGTTCAGACTAGATCTACATCAGGGACTTTCCTGAAGGTCATGAAGATTGTCAGCCTCTGTAATCACACAAGCCAATTTTTATAACTCTCTTTGGATGTATATAAACATTCACTTGCCTGCACATCTATCTGTCTTAGTCTGCCTCTCTGGAAAATCCTAAGATTTGGCATAAATATAAGATCTGTAACTCAGACTGAAGACTAACCGTGAGCTGAGCTCTGTTCATCCCCCTTACCTATCTCTTCTTGCACTCTCTGGCTCTGCATTCTTGATGGTCAACCCACTCAGCTTTGCTCGGGTTCATCATGGACCTTGCTTTCTCTCACTAGTAAAATCTTTCTAACACACATTCCCTGTGCTATCAATCTTATCCTTCAAGCCCAGTTTAGTTTTCTTAATTAATTTTAAAAACAGCTATCTGTAAAAATGTTTAGAAGCTAACAAAGCCAACTCAGCTCTTGGCCTCCAAGAACTCCCTATCTTTGCTGAAGAGACCAGTTAGCAAAGGAGACAGCAAAACTCAGAAAGTTAGAAGCCATGAGATACACAGACCATAGGAAGTGCTTTAGCTGAGCCTCAAGTCTGTGATGCCATACAACACGTATCACAGCATCACACCGTGGGCACACAGCAGAACCCAGGACCCTGGGCTACAGGATCTTTTTAAAGACATGGGTAGAAGATGGAGCCTAAACACGGGAAGCTTGGTAGTTTACATAGGGAGCAAAGATGTGTTCCCCACACATTCTATGCTCTACTTTGCAATAACAAAAAAAAAAAAAATGTGGGGGAAAATGTAAAGGCTCTTAGCTATCGCTATGGGGTGAGTATTTGTTCCTTTATAGGCTCCTGTAACAGTTTGCTTGCTGTTGAGACAGAGTTAGGAGATGAGGTTATTATAGGAGGGACTAGTGCTGTTATAAAAGGGGGGTCGGCTCCTTCTGTTTTACCCTTTAACTTCTCCCACATGAGGACATGGTAAGAAAACCCTGCCAAATGCCACACCTTAGACTCCAGTCCTCCAAACTGCGAGCCAATGTGTTTCCGTTCTTCTAAATTACACGGTCTGTGGAATCTTGTTATGACCCCACAGAGTGGCATAGGATGTAGATGCAAGTGAGAATAACAGAAATAGCACACTAAATGGGAATTTAAGGAGGAGGCTGAAAAATCTTGATAGTAGGACACAAGGGCCAAGAGGCAAAGAATAGGAGGGGGAAGTGGAGTGTTAGAAAGCTAACCCAAGATGTACAATATGCAAATAAGTACAATGCCAGGGAAAGGGAGCCTTGCAAAATGACCAGGGTTGGAGTGAAGAGAGGAAGAAGGGAAAGAAGGAGGAGAATGAAAGGAAGGGAGTATCTCAGAATGGAAAGACTTGGATTTCCAGATTGAAGAGGACCAGAACCTCACACAGTGGGTGCACACTGAGAGCTTTCATAAGAACCTCAGAGTGAGCACACACAGACCCACACTGAGAGCTTTCATAAGAACCTCACACACTGGGTGCAAACAGATCCACACTGAGAGCTTTCATAAGAACCTCACACAGTGGGCACACACAGACCCACACTGAGAGCATTCCTGAGACCTCACACAGTGGGCACACACAGACCCACACTGAGAGCATTCCATCATGCAAACTTCAGGACACTTGGTGTGAAGGAGAAATCCTGACATTCCAGGAAAGAAAAATCACAAATGACATAGGAGGGACCACTCAGTCAGAAAGCCATCAGCTTCCTCAGTAGCAAAGTTGTAACCTAGAACACACTGGAGAGATCCCTTCCTAATTTCAAGAAAGAAAAAAAAAAAGTTTTGCAGAGTGACTTTCCAAGGCCACATGTGTTTTCAGCTGTTAAATATTCCAAGAAATTTTTGCCCCACATATTCTTAGGAATCTAGTAGAGGATGTGGCCACATTTAAACAAGGAAGTAGACTCAGAGAAGGGAAGGTGTGTGGCTTCCAGCCCAGAACAAAAGAAAGAACTTCTCAGGATGAGGCTAAGACAGATGACCTTCTCATGCATTGGGGCACCAGACAGACAGAAGGACGGGGACTTCAGAGGGTCCTCTCCAGGAGCGTGAGAGAAGAATGCACGCGTGCTTTGCTTTGTTGGGTTTTGTTTTTGTTTTGTCTTCTTTTAGCTCTGCTAGCGAGAGCTATGTGGCATTCATAGTAAGTATGCGGGAACCTGGCAGGTTAAGGAGACAGAAGAAGCACAGTGCATGCCATTGCTCTGGAATGGTTTTTGCCTTGTGTTCTTTAGTTGGTCTGTTTGTGGTTTTGTGTGTGTGTGTGTGTGTGTATGTGTGTGTGTGTGTGTGTAAAGTTATGTGTTCGTTTGTGTACGTGAGTGTGGACATGTGTGCTCCTCTGGGTGCACAGAGTGGGCAGTGGAGAGCCTCAGGTGTCATTTCTTGCTTTCCACCTTGTTTGAGATAGGCTCTTTAAAAAAAAAAAATCTTCATTTCATAAGCCAAGCCCTCAAGATTTCTGGAATCTCCTGTCTCTAGCTTTGGTTTCCCTGTTGGAATGCTGGGATTAGAGACATGCACAACCCTGCCTGGCTTACATGGGTATGAGGACTTGAAATCAGGTCAAGTACTTTACCCACTGAACCACTTTCCCAGGCATTATAAAAACTGAATATTGATTTAACAGTAACACTGTTATAACCAGGTTTAGATAATGGTACGTGAGGATCAAATCCACTTCCAAATAGGAAGTGTATATATTCATCCCGTGTGTGTGTGTGTGTGTGTGTGTGTTGTAACTGCTAATTGGTACTGGTTTTCTTTTGAGGGATATTATTGAATTGTATAACATAATTTGTATACAAATCTGATTATATGACAAAACTACTTTGAAAGAGTAAATGTTGTGCCACGTGAATCATGGGCCAATAAACATACTATTAAGCAGAAGAAAACAATATCTAACTCGTGTGTTATGGGTGAATGCATGAGATGATATATGGGAAGGGTCCAGTCCACAGCTTGGTGTAAATATTAAAAGAGCAGCTAGCACCCACTCAGCTCTTACTTTGTGACAGGCAGTTTCCCCACCACACATCAGCACGTCCAATCCTCTCAACAAACGCACGGAAGCAGACATTGCTCTTGCCCCATCTTCTAGATGAAGATCTTGAGGCCAATGAAATGAAGTCACCTGTCTAAAGCCACGCAACCAGTTCATCCGTAAAGTTGACCTTTAACCCCAGGTGCCCGATCCAGAACTTTTACTCGGCTACTCCCCTGTGCAGGTGTAATCTGGTCTGGGAGACTGGGGCCATAAGGATGATGCAGGCCTGGGTGGCAGATGAATTCCGGGAAAGCAGGGGGGATAGAGGCAAGGCAGAGCAGAGGCTGAGCTTAGTGGAGGGGGCAGCAGAGACACAGGGCTTATGGTAGGAGGGTGGGGGCCCTATCCGAGTGCAGGACAGAGGTTGTGTACTGTCTGCAGAGGAGCTAAAAACAATAAAACTCAAAGTTAACTCTCCTGTTTAACCATCACAAGCAATGTTTAAACACTGAATGAAAAAAAACTAAACAAACAAACAACAACAAACTCCACAGCTGCCTACTCCTGGGTAGATTTTCATCACTGAGAGAGGCAGATGAAGAGATTACCATGGAGGAACCTGAATGGTGAAATCCAGGATGTGGCCGGAGGCAGTGACAGGTGGCAGAGGAGGATCAGAGCTGGAAGGGGCTGTGTCAACTAGGTGGCAATGACTAGACAAGCAGTGACCTGCTGGGCAGCTTTCTTACCCAGTGTAGGCACTGTCCTGACTCAGGTTCTTATTGTGCCTGGAACCAGCTTCTAGCTGGAATGTGGTGAGTTTTACTTCTGCTCTCCACTAATCTGTGCCTGCATCCCACCATGCCGGTGTCTCAGCCCTCCCCGACGTTTCATTTCATGTCTCCCTGCACCAGTCTTGCTCCTCCCTGAGAGCAATGCTTCTGCTTCACTTCTGTCTCAGTCTCCAGCGTGGGCAGACACTCACACACGAGAGGAACCGACACACGAGTGGTTTTCTCTCTTTCTTTTATAGATTCCTTGGGTCTCCTGTGATCAGGCCCAAGCACCTACAGAATGCTCCTGCTCTCTGTCCCCCAGGTAATCAAATATAGATTGGTTCCTTTTCATGAGGCACGGCTGTTGGGTCTTTGCTCCATTCTGAAACCACAAGAGTGCAGAAGCAGACAGGCAGATGCACAGTCAGCACTCACTCTTTCCCCTGAAGAAGGCTATGCAGGCCATCTGTGGAGCTCTTCTCTAGAACCCTGAGTGGGGGCTATTCCCAAAAGTGGAGGCTAACAGCATTTAACTGCTGTATCATGCAGCCAATCTTATATGAACAATGCCTAGATGCTTCTCTGTACAAAGTCAAGGGCCCCTGAGTTCCCTCTGCCAGTTACTAACTGGGATTCTACTCACCACGTCACTCTTACCAGGGACATCTGAAGACAGCCGTCAGTTCTTACTAGAACCATTCCTAGAATGTTCTTTAGGACCAGATCTAGAGAAGACCGAACCTTCTCCATGTCTTCCCGTGCTCTAGCAGACCCTCTTTCTCAATAGGAGCCCTGTGGGTTTCTGAGTAAAAAGTTGCCTTATCAAGCAGATGAAGGAGATACACTCGGTGGCCTTATCTCAGCATTAGAAGTTAAGACGGAGAACTTTGTAAGGAAACCAGAAAAGCCAAGGAAGTCTAAAGAACAGCGGAGTCAGTGGGACCATGCTCAGCTTGGCAGCAGCCCTGGCTCTTACAAAAACACAGATACCTGTAGAATGAGCAGGCATCCTCACCGACTGAGCCTGGGGGCCTAGCTGTAGCATGCAGCCCCAAGGCTAAATGACAGCATCTCCGTTATTGTTGGGAGCGTGAGGACTCCAGGAAATGGGTGGATGACTGTTGTCTGAAGGGATCCAGCCTGTTGGAAGGACTGACCGCTTCCTGAAGGATTCACTACTCTTCTTTACAGGAAATGTTTAAATAATTGAACTCTCTAATTGGGTTAAAGAGATCCTGAACACGTGGGTGTTCTATAAGTAAAGGAATGAGTAAATAATATAGTAACCTTTCTCTATGGGCCCTGTGCTTAGAGAGATCGTTTTGTTTCGTTTATACAGATATGATCATCATTGAGAGAGTGGGAGAGGGATTGGTTTCAAATGGGGTGAGAGAGAGAGGGAGGTGGGATAGGCATGTTCGCCCATGAAAATCCCTTACAGTTTGTACATCACACCTCTTCCTTTGTTGTTTCACTGGAGATGAAGAATTTGTTTTTTCCCAGATGAAAGTATGTAGGCTCCTGGGTTTTGCTTTAAGCAACTAGAGTCAGACAAAAGAGTTCAGCCAGGAAGCTGACCTTCGCTCCCTATCTGTGATCAGAAGGGCTTAAGTAGCCCAGGGCCTGCAGAGAGAGACCCAGGGTGGGAAGCAGAATGCTCCTAGAGAGGAGGAAGTGGAAGGTGGCTTCTAGATTTCACTGTGACCTGTTGTCAGGTGATTTTCAGGGGGAGGAGACATTAAAAAAAATGTTGAGTAAAATGTCCTTATAAAGACAAAATCTATTTCTTTCCTGCCTGGTGATTTGCCACTGCAGTTACTTCCTGCCTTGTGACCACACAGCCCTGCTTGACAAGGCTGCTCTGTAGATCTGAAGGACTGGGGTTTCTGACCACACAGCAGTGCTGCTGACACAGAGGACAGTTTCTCTACCAGGTAAACGTGTTTCTCGTCCCTTTGCTCGCTGGAAGTGTTTGGGACCTGGCTGGGGCTCTGCTGCTGGGTGCTGTGGGTTTTGTCTAGAAGGGGCTAAGCACCTGTCTTCTCAGCCCTGTGTGTCTTGCCTCCCTCTAACAGAGACCAGCAGCCACCTGGGGTGGCTGGGGGTGTGGGGGGTGTGGTGGGGGGAAATATGGGGGGGGAGTTTTTTGGCTTAGTTCTTGCCAAGTTCTCTGCATTTATCATCCCCCACCCCAAAACCTGAGTTACTTTTCCCCATCTTTAAAGCCAAGCCATGTTTTGATACCTGTCAGTTGGACTATTTTAGGAAGGCTATTTACTCTCATTTGGTCAACTTTAAGATGTTTTCGGGAAAGAGCGTATTGATCATTTAGACTGTGCTGCTAGTAATTCTAATGGAGGTGGTTTAATTTTAGCTTCTGTGGTTGTTTTTCCTTTTTTTTTTAAATCTTCCTTAGAGTCAGTTGGTGGATATGTTAACATCTTAGGTCGTATGTTACCAAGGGTGGCCTGGCAGTGTGAGTGATTTTTGACAATGAGGTTTTTAATGCCCATGTTTTCTGACTACACAAAATATGAGAGGTCTTCTCCATTCAGTCTCCAAAAAACAAGAGCAATTGTGTTGCTGGCTTCTGCTACTTCTTGTAGGGCTGTCTGGATTATTTGTTAAGGCTGAAGGCCATGCAAATGAATGTCTCTACATTTTGGAGGAAAGGTCCTGTCTACACAGGGAATTCTTTTAAGCGACTGAAGCATATAGCCTCGAAGTATTGTACCATCTCTCAGCTTGTATTCATTTAGAACTGTCAGTCAAGCCCAGGACTGATGTTACATATACACTGTCCTGCACACATGGTGAAAACCTGTGTTTCTAACTGTTGGAAACCACTCTAGCAGGACAACTTAAAACCAAAATCAGAAGCAAGACAAACAAACAAACAAACAACAACAACAACAAAAAACCAAAACAAGAAAAAGAAAAAAAAAGTGATGACTTGTCAACACACACCTTGAGGTCAAATTTACCAAGAATTTACTGTAATTGGCTTCTATTAAATGAACTTTTTAAAAAAGGATGTCTGCATAGCTAAATTTAAATGGAATTCACCACTTTTTTCTATGAAGAGTGAATTTCTGGAAGTTTTGGTGTCTGGCCATTAATCTTTCTTTACTTGCAGTACTCATCTGCCTGGCTGGTTTCAAGGCAAAAAGTAAAACTAACCCAAAAAACAGTGGGGTCTCCGGAGGAGAGGCTTAAGGTCCAGAAAATACTAGGGGGAAAAAAAACGTACTCCAAAGATTTTCATCAGAGATAGTAATAAGAATGTAATTTAAAAAAAAATGCTGTGAAGGCTTGTCAACATTTCCCCCTTACATTTGGGAAGGAATAACACTGAATATGGCAGAGTTAGTGCCAACCACGTTTGGCTTGCTGAAGCATCCACCTGCCATGCCTGCCTACAGAGCACAGCGTCTTACTCATGGTAGCAGCACGAGGGAGGGAGGGCTCTTCCGGACCTCAGGTTCTACGGTGGCAGTTTGCAGTGGTCTCTGATGACATTTCGTTAGCAGTCCCTGTCTGGCAGGAGTGTTTTAAACTTCGTCTCCTTTGTATGTTGTACCTTGCAACAGTCAGGACTGTTAGATTAAAAAGGATCCCAGTGTTTTAACCTGATTGATACTTCTACCTCAGAACCGTTTGGAGAAGGGTGGCCCGCGCGTGTGTTTAAACTAGAACAGGAAGGGGACCTGTGCAGGGCCTCAGAGATGCGCATGCTCAGGCCGCTCAAATGTAGAACCCTGTACTGTATCGACCTGGGGGGCGGAGGGGGGGGGCGGAGTGGTAAGAAGGAAAATGTTAGTGTGTATTCTGGCTGTGCACGTCCAACTCTTTTTTTTTAGAATGTTTCATCTGAACTTAATCGAGTTTGTGGATATGGAATGTGTAAAGCTGGAGAGCCGACTGCCACCAATGCGGTTACTTTTAAGTGCTTAGTTTGTGTAACCACATGACTTCCTGGAATCCTCTCCAGTGCCTTGAGCTATCGGGAGTGAGCTGAAGTTACCTAAGGTCCAAGGGCACAAGGGTCAGGGTGGGGCAGGAGTTGGTCTGGATTTCGGGTGCCCCGGGACTGTGCTGGCTGCAGGGTCCGCCTTCCGTGGAGCATGCTGGGAGAAGCTATCATCCTGGAGACACATCGAAAAGCCTAATGTGTGTGTGTGTGTGTGTGTGTGTGTGTGTGTGTGAAGGAGAAGAGAGAGAGCAGAGACAGAGAGAGTGTGTGTGTACAGGTGTTCAAGACAGAGAAAGGAAAAAAATCGCCAGACACCCCAAAGGAGTTTGATATTCATAAATAGGTTCCTTGGCACATTTCATGTAACGGTGGGATGATTCATTAACAGTTTTGCTAAGAATTTTTGGTGCCTTCACGCATTTGCCTCAGCCCACTTCCTCAGCCTTCTTTCATGCCACTTCCTTCTTGTTGAACCTCTCCCCTCCCCCTCCCACGTCTTACCAACCCACGTTCTGGTTCTGGGCGCCGCGCTAGACCGCAAGCCACCAGAAAGTTCCATGCTGTTTCACTCTTTCTCGCTGTTTCTTCAATGATCTTCCCCCTGAATTGTCTGACTTTTCAAGGGCCTCTTGGAAAGGCAGGTCCTCAGCTTGCTTCCTCCACTGACTGAAGTTTGCCTAAGGCTTTGCCTTCAGGTCAGCGTTGCATCTTCTTAATATTTTCCCCCCTGTCCTGTCGCACATATAGAGCGGAGTTCCCTCTCTCCGCCGGCGCACAGGGCTGCTGAAGATATTGACTGGAATGAATAGTTGTCACTTTTTTTTTTTTTTTTAATGAATTCGTTACATAACAGGAAGGCCTCCGATTTCACTTCCTACTTTCATGCTCCCTGAGTCCTTGTGGCGACTGCTCTGAGGGGACACGTGGCAGTCATTGTCCTCAGAGCTTGCTCCCCTCCTTTTCCAAGGCTCCAGTCTTCATTTGAGCCTCACAGCGCCAAATGGACAACGGCTTCGGGAAATATAAGAAATGATACGGTAACTGTAGACTTCAGAAATAAATGACACCAGTCCATCATTGTATTTTAAATGCAGTTACAGGCATACTACCCAGCAATCCTTACATAAGCTGAATTCCCCAGATAGGCCTTTGTTTATGAAGTGAACGCAAGTACACATGTTAGGAACATTACTTAATCACTCTGTATTCTTAGAAAATTCTCAAGTCGCCTTTTCCTTTTTTTTTTTTTTTTTTCACCTGAGGACTGCAGGCCCCTCTGCACATATAGGGGATGTACCAATCAAATCTCAAAATAAAGCTAAATCAGAAAATTAAGAGATTTCCTCATTTAGCTCATGTTTGAGAAGAGCTGAAAAGCTTTATAAAGTCATTGGACTTTATGACTAATGGTAGATGTTATAGCAGGATGATACTGTTTAGATTAATGTAAATTTTCTCCCCGGGAATTTTTTTTGATAGGGGGGTGGAGGGGGGGTGTTTCCCACTTCACAGATACCCAGTGAAATAAGATGACTCAGTTCGTGTACTGAGCAACGCAAAAATAAAAGTCGAATTTAGAGTCCATCAAAATATATAACTGATTTGTCAGCCGACTCTGCTAGCTGCAAGGGTTCCTGTTTTGCTAGATGACAGTGCACTTCTAACATCAAAACACTGAAGGTTTTCTGAAGTGCTGAGACACTGCCTCCTGACCAGGTCTCCATCACCTAGGGGAATCTTGCTCTAGCTGTTGAAGTGGAGGTGCTCCCAGACAGACAGACGGACGGACGGCATCTCCTGCTGTTTTCCTCAGCTTCCTTCTGACTCAGCTTCCGGTCTTCACCACTCACTCTTCCTGTTGTTTTCTGTGTGTCAATTTCCATCATTGCATTCGTCTTCCCATCAGTTTCACAATGGCCCCATCTCGTAAGATATTGCAAGCCCCATTGGGGGAGGGGCGGTGAGGAAGAATTTCAGTTATCACCCTAATAATAACAACAGCTAATGCACCCACCCTCTCTTGGAATTGAGCTTTTCGCAATCCCACCAGGTGAATACTGGCATATTTGACAACAGGTTTATTCACTCGTGTATGTGATTTTTTTTTTTAAATTTTCGAAGACTGAATGAGTGCTCTATCAATGGTTGGAATCCAGAGAAAGCCCTAGAACAAACAACAAACTATAGTGTGTGCGTGTCTAACATCTGAAGTAGAGCTTAGATGGTTGAAACTTCCCCTGAAGTGCAGCCATGGTGTGATGGCTTTTATTAGAGACTCTTCTGTCATCACCACACGAGCTCTGTCCTGTGCATGTGATTGTATTTGGTGTGTACAGTGAATGTACAGACCCACACAACATGATCTTTCCCTTTAAAATCTTGGAATAGTTCTTAGTCTTAGGCATTAAGAATGACTTCAGTCGAGTGGCCTTCACATTTTTAGTGTGCTGTGACTGACAGTCAGGAATAAATTAATTTGTACACCTGAGTACATACACCTACAATTATACAGTAATTGCCAGATATAATTGTAAAAAAGACTTTTTACAAATGAAAGGATGCTTTAGCTGTGAATGGGAGGACAGAAGTTGGAAGCGACCCAGGTAGTGAGTTAAAATAGGTTTTCCTCAGCTTCAGAGCCCGGGTCTATGTCAGTCCTATTTACAAGATGTACAAAGGCCATTTCTCAAATATGGCCAGCCCTACCTCCCCCGGAAGGAAAAGCTAAGATGTTAAATTGAGGAACTAGCAAAGCCACGGCTCTGTGGTTGCAGCATTGATTCTTAGTTTAGCACAAGCTAAATGGACCCCTACCTACCCTTCTCTTCACACACACACACACACACACACACACACACACACACACACACACACACGCACACACACACATACACACACACATTAGTAACTGAACTCAAGTGGACATCAGAGGTTACATCCTCCACAGTGGAAGGCTGGGGCACCAGATCTGGTACCAGGCTAGTTACATACATGAATTGTAGTCTCCCAGATAATTTGCTCTCATTTTTATTCTGCTTATACTTTACAGAGGGAACTTGCCTGATGAGATAATTACCTCGTATTTAATAACCTGCTTTCTGGTTCCTTATTCTTATAAATTCATTAAGATTTATCCAAGGCATATCTCTGAATCAATGAGGTAGAGAACTACCTAAAATTATTTGTGCAATATCTGCTTATTGCCCTAAGTGCCATTGCTCAGGCAGAATTTTGATTAGCATAAGTTCATTGTCCTCTTTATTGCAAGTGAGCATTCTACAACGTGGGTCCTTTTAGCTCCTAGACAGCACAAGCTCACAGCAGCTGAAGTGCCTGACTGAAGTATCTGAATCTCAAATGCTCTGAAAGTCAAAACTTTTGAATGCTGATATAGTTCTCAGGAACTTTCAGACTCTGGAATGTTTCAGATTTCAGGTTGTTTTTGGATAGATGTCTTGCAAATATCTGCAGAAGTCTGAAGCACTCCTGGTCCCAAGTGTTTTGGTTGAGGAGTGTGGAATCGGTATTTCTATCACTTCTATTTGTGTTGTGACTGAATAACCGACAAGAGGCACTTTAGGGTGGAGCAGTCTGTTTTGAGTCACCCTTTAGAGGTTACTATCTCTCTGGGCAGGGAAGGATTGGTTACTGAAACTGTTGTAATAGCGGTTCTGGGAACGTGAAGATTGACTTGTTCACATCTAGATCTAGGTAGGCTGGACCAGGGCCAAAAGCAGGTACCACCTTCAGCTAGCCAGGTCAGTGACCCAAAGCTTGCACATTATCAGGAGTCCAGCTGCTCACACTCAAACATCTCAGACTCAAATCCTAACAGTCGCCTTTGCCCAAGGAAGGACAAGGGTGATAGAAATTGCTTATGGAGAGCTTGAGGTCGCAGGTACTGAGAAAAAGTACCTGGGGGAAAAGGCAGGGGTGCGGCTCTCCAGTGCTGAGCAGCCTTCATCATCTTAAAGCTATGAATCGAGCTGTCCGTGCCGTCTCCAGTGGTTTGTTAATGTCTCTTAAGTTTCCTCTTTGGGATGATGAAAGTATCCATGGCAACTTTTTGGGTGTCCCCCCTGCCTCACTGCCCTTCATGTGGAGATTTTCATCAAGATATCACCAGTGCTGTTTCTGTCCTCTGACCACTGAGAGTGACAGTTGGGACATTTCAGATCTCTGTTGATCAGGTGGTTTTCCCTGTGCTTTTGGGGCCTTGATTCTCTCTCCAATTTCATACAAATATCTGTTTTTAGACACTTTCCAATATTTTATAGGTTGTTTTGTTTTTTACTTTTTTTGTTTTAGGGTTTTTTTTTTTTTTGTTTTTTGGTTTTTGGTTTTTTTTTTTGAGATCTGCCTGCCTCTGCTTCCTAAGTGCTGGGATTAAAGGTGTGCACCACCACCGCACAGTTATTTTTTTTAAAGTTTACATGTTTATTCTGTGTATATGTGCACAGACCTTGGCACATGGAGAGAGAGGACAGCCTGAGGAAGTTGTTGCTCTCCACCATGTCGGTCTCAGGAATTGAACTCAGGTCCTCAGGCTTGGCAGCAAGAATCTTTATCCACTGAGCCATCTCACTGGCTTATAAACCAGTCTAAAATAAATCATATTTTACAGGTTTTAAAATCAGGGCTTATAGCTCTTATTCGTGGAAGAGACAGATACAGTGTATAGAAAATTAGCAAATGGACACAGATTTGGATTCATATTCGGGCTTTGACCATATCAAACACTGAGCAATCTCTAGAACCTCTGAGACCAGTTTAGTTTATTTTAACTTTTTGTTGATTCTTCGTGAATTTCACATCATGCACCCCAATCTTGCTCATCTCGCTGTCCTTGGGGTAATAACTGTACCCCAAAGAAAACACAACATTTAAAAACTAAAACATCCAACAAAACAAAAATAAAAACAAAAACGAGACATCTCACCATGGAAGCTACAGTGTGTGTCCCGGAGTGTCACACAGTGTACCTGTTTGTCCACACAGCTTGACTTGCAGATGTTCATTGCAATGAGTCATTGGTCTGATTTGAGGCCTCTGGCTTCTGCTACACTATCAATACTGGATCCTTACTGGGACTCCTCTCAGATATCTTGTTGTTGCCCTGTGTCATGGAGCTCCTGTGTCTCTGGACCTGCAGGATGGGCCCCTTCACTTGCTCCAGCAGTTCACAGATGGGGTGGATGTTGGGGTGGCCCAACACAAAGCCCTGGATCTGGGCCTGGGTGGCAGCTGAGTTGGTCACATGGCCAGCTCCCCTGCACCAGGGACAGATCTCCAGCACTGCCCAGCTCATCCAAGTGCTGCAGCTGGCAAGGGGCGGAGCCAGCTCTACTGAGTGCCCAAGCCACTGAGGGGCAGCTCTTTGAAGCTACCTTGGACATTAACATGGTCCAATGTGGCAGCCTAGATTAGGGATGCCCTCATGGCCTTTGGTGGTGACACACAGATCCCAGACATGCACAGGCCAGCACTTCACAATGGCCTCAGGTGGCAGCCTAGGCTCTTCACATCAGCCACCCACCCCCACATCTCCAATTCCACTCCACCTCTTTTCATAGTGCTCAAACCACTTTGCTTCACTTTTGCTTCCATCTCTCCACCACATGCTTCCACGTCATAGCAGCATGTGAGCCATGTGGTGCCAGATGAAAACCGATTTCTTTTCTGTAAATGGAAGCAACTGCTGTCTATTTTCTGAGCCGTCCTTGGCTCCATTGTTCTCATGTTGCATCCAGGGGAAAGCCTACTTTCATCACCAGTACATCTGATCAACATCATGTCAAGCATTTGAAATATACTTGCTATATTATTTCCTCATATATCCAGGTATAAAGTTGACATTGTTATCTCTTTATTTCCTAAGGCTTAGGGATGTTTCTTAAGGGATTTATCTACAGGTCATAGCAGTAGCTCATAGAGTCCAGATTCACAGCTGCCTTGTCCATTTTAAGCGCATTTCTTTTCTTTCTTTCTTTCTTCCTTTCTTTCTTTCTTTCTTTCTTTCTTTCTTTCTTTCTTTCTTTCTTTCTTTCAGATTTGTTTATTATATGTAAGTACACTATAGCTGTCTTCAGACATCTCAGAAGAGGGCATCAGATCTCATTACGGATGTTTGTGAGCCATCATGTGGTTGCTGGAATTTGAACTCACGACCTTCGGAAGAGCAGTCAGAACTCTTAACCGCTGAGCCATCTCTCCAGCCCCTTAAGTTCATTTCTTAAGAGTGCAAACTGTGAGCTGGGCGTGGTGGCACATGCCTTTAATCCAGAGGCAGAGGCAGAGGCAGGCAGATTTCTGAGTTCAAGGCCAGCCTGGTCTACAAAGTGAGTTCCAGGACAGCCAGGGCTATACAGAGAAACCCCCATCTCGAAAAAAACAAAAAAACAAACAAAATAGGAGTGCAAACTGTGACTATGTAAACTCCATTGGTGAGAGCTGGAGAGCTTGCTCAGAAGGTAAGAGCACGCGCTGCTCTAGCAAAGGACCTGGATTCAGTTCCCAACATCCACAGGGCAGCTCAGAACCCTTAACTCCAGTTCCAGGAAATCTGATGACCTCTCTGGCCTCCTCAGGTACCAGGCACACACATGATGTGTAAGCATGCATTTAGCCACACATACTCACACATGTTAAATAAAAATAAATAAATCTTACATACATGACATTGTAGTCAGGCATATGTCTATCATCCCAACACTCAGAGCCTGAGGTTGGAGAATCAAGAGTAAGGGTCCATCCTGGTCTACATATTGAAACTCTACAACCTAGGTGTCACCTGATGATGTCTTAAGTGTACTTGTCTGGGATTGAGTATTGAATGGTTATTCCTTGTGACATATTCTCTATCAGTAAGAGATCCCAGCTCTGTGTTGGGTGCATCTACTAGTTTGACAGACACTTGAGAAGCAAGCAAATAAGTGCTTGAGGGTTTGTGACATGCAGTCTAACAGTTATGCAAGTACTAGTTTACATTGTGTAGTCACTGAAATTTCCCTCTTGTGACACTTAGAACTTTGACAAAAGAAACATCTCATCATAAACTGGTATTAGTAAATATTTGCTAACTGCCTGTGACTCGTCCTCCTCCCTGCCCACCCCACCCCCTGCCCCGTGTGTGTGTGTGTGTGTGTGTGTGTGTGTGTGTGTGTATGATTGACCTTGTTATCAGAGATTCTAAAGGAACAACTGGGAGCTTGTGTTGCCATTGCTAATGTACAAATATGGTTACTGGTTTCGACTCAAACTAGAATACAAAAAGTGCCTAGAGATTTAGGGAATGAACAATCAGGGCCAAGTGAAGTGCAGGACAACTGAACTTGTACCCAAGGGTGGGGGAGGAGAGCAACAGGGGCCGTTATCTCAGATGCCCAAAGCTCTCTCACTTCTCAGGGCTCGCTGTGGATGTGGTTGGGCTTTTCTTAACATTACTGTGTATTTTCCAAGTCTGGCCACACTTCCTCAACTGTTAGAAGGTACTTTCCACTGTTAGCACTTCAGGCAAGGCAGAGCTCAGAGACCCTTAAAATGAAAGTTAATATCAATGTTGATGGCTTCTAGTATCACTTGCCAGGTCTGCACCATCTGAGGGGCTCCTAAGACTTCAAGCAGGGAACTGGCACACAGAAGCCAAAACACGGGACGCCAAGGTGTCTTAGAGATAGGCCATGGCGTAAAACCTAGATTGGCACTCACACAACACACAGAGTGTATACACAATCAAGTGTGACTTTGGGGTAGTGACTATAATATTTCTTACCTATAGACTAGAAATTTACTCTGCTCCCTAAGATAAGTTTCTAAAAGTTCTGACCTTTGCATCGTTTTTACTGTCTACCCTTTCCTCTCCCCAATTATCACCCCATTTCCTTTATGTGTATCTCACAATTCAGGGATCTCCCCCACCCCAAAATCTTCAGGTTCTTGAATTTTAATGGATGTGTTACCTGACAACTTGGTCAGACGGAAGTAAGATTCTGGACATTCCACTTCTCTATTGAAGTCTCTGACTCACTTCTCTTCTCTGGGGGGCCCCATTTTCCCAACTCCAGCATCTCTGGTTCCCTCTTGACAAAGCAGAGTTTTGTGAGAGGCAATGCTCTAAGGAGGAGCAAGCAAGTACAAGCCAAGGAAACTGTTTCTAGGTGGAAGCGTTTTGTTTACGTTTTATTACCTGTAGTGTGTGTGTGTGTGTGTGTGTGTGTGTGTGTGTGTGTGTGTGTTTGAGGTATAGCCTGTGTCACTGACATTTCCCTTCTAGAAACAAGAGAATCTCAGTTCCGTGCTTCCCTTCTGTGGGGTTTACCATCCAACATCCCTGACTTCAGCCACACCGAACCAGCATCCGCCATCTCTGTAGGCTTTTGTTTGCCTTTCTTTTTACGAAGCTGTTTCCATCTTGGTTATATAGAAAACTCCATAGCGAGTCCCTAGGACTTAGCTTGATGCTGCCTTCTCTGGAAAGCCTTCCCTTTCATTCTTTACCCCATCTCTCTTCCTCATTCCTGCCCCTCCTGCCTCCTGCCTCTTCCTCGTTCCCATCTCCCCATCCTTTCTCCTCCTAGTCCTTCCTCTGACTTTTCCCCTCTTCCCTGGCATAGTCCAGGGCTCCCTTCTCTGAGCTCACAGCACCATGATAACATTTTAAAAATGACTCAGGGTAGTATAGACTTTCCTTCAGTTGACTCTGTGTCTCTGAAAGCATCTTTGTGTTTTCAGTGTGCAAGATAAGACATCTGCTTCACAAAACAACAGTGGATAACTAAAGTATGCAGGACTCCCGGATACAGGACCTCTTTTCACCATGAGAGCCATGGGGACACAGGCAGGAAAAACCAAACCTGGCCGTGGCCTTGCTTGTCTTAACATTTCCTTTAAAATGCTGAGAAATTGGAGAGAAGACATATCTAGAATTTCCCCAGAGATTGCTAGGCCTGAGTTTGTAGCCCCATCATGACACTCACTCAGGCTTTGGCCTTTTGGAGTTTCCTTTTGGGTCACCCTGATGAAGGGCAGAGAACAGATACAGGAATGTGGTAACCAGGACACTTGGAAAGTGAGGAGCCTGCCCCAGTTCACAGCTACATGACCCTAAGCTAGTCATTTAACCTTGTCCCCTCAGTAATGCTCATGGGACTGTGGTGAGAATGTAGAAAAAGCACTCAGCAGATAGTAACTGCTATTGTTATGACCCAAGGCTTTCCACTGCCTTTTAACTACTCTATTGTCTGACTCTAGATGACTAGGCCTATCTAGAGTCTCTGGGTTAAAGATTCCACATAAAAGAGGGGAAAGGTTGACTGACCTTCGAGAAATCTTCTACTCATCTGTTGATTCTAAGCTTCTTAGTTTATTTAGTGCTGCTGTGACCAAATGCTTGAGGCTGGGTAGTGTATAAGTCAGAGAGATTCACTGTTTCCGTTTCAGAGGCTGGAACATCATCCAAGGGTGAGGGGCTACATCCCGTGGTAGCAGGCAGAAGGCAAAAAGGCACAGGCAAGGAAGGGTGAGAGAGGGTAAGCCCCATCTACCAAAAGGGAATTCCTGCCATATTGACATTAAATGGTTGAGGGGGGCTCTGCATTAAACACCGTCATTGTCATTAGCCCTCCCTCTAACACCACACACCACTACATTCCTGATTTCGTTCCTAACACAACTTTGGAGGATACATTTGAACTGCAACGCTGTGTATCTTCCTCTAGGGGGCCATCTGTACCTCTCACCAGGGGAACAGATTCTCCTGAATTCTATGTTGAGTGGTGTCTATTTTCCTTAGCAAAGGAGCCACATCTTACTTTTGTTTTCTCAGCACCTAACACGGGCCCCAGAGCACAGCAGTATTTGGCGATGTCAGTTGGAGGGATAACTGTACACATCTGAGTTTGCTAAGGGCACACGTTTAGCATAGCTGGAAAATGGGTTTCAGAAGCCAGTTAATGATACTCAAATTCCACTCAGGTAGACACTCCACCACTGCATTCTATGAGTCTATGCTTTTTTTTTTTAATCTTCTCTACATAAGCTATTGATTTGGGCTGCTTCTAGAGTTACAGAAACACCGCAGAGGTGTTGTGAAGACTCCTCTTATGCCTGTCCATCAGGTTCCATGTCTCTGCTTTCTCCAAACTGATTTCCAGTTGACCGGTGAGATGGTATGTGTTTCTCATGCAGCATAGTTTTTGAAATGTATTTGCACTGTGTTAAATGACTGAGTTACCTCATGGTTATGCTTTGATGTAGTCAACCCTCTTAGGCCACCTCCTTAGCGTTTTCAAGAGTGTGGCAGACTGTCATCAACTGTAGTCAGCACGGTGTACAGCAGCTTTCCTGAGCTTATTCCTCCATGCAACTGTGACAGTGCATGGCCCCTAGCCACTGTAGCTTCTGGTAGCCACTGCTTTACTTTCAACTTCCATATGTGTGTGTGTGTGTGTGTGTGTGTATGTATGTGTGTGTGTACATATACATATGTGTGTGAGTGTGTGTATGTGTGTGTGTACATATACATATGTGTGTGAGTGTGTGTATGTGTGTGTGTACATATATTCTACATATTAGTGAGATGAAGTAGTATTTGAGTTTCACTTGCTGTCTTCAGGTTCATCTATGTTATTGCACTGACAGAAATTTTCTTCCTGTTTTTTTTAAAAGGGTATAATTCCATTGTGTTTTTATTTTATCATGCGCCACATGTAGATGATGCTTTATTGAGTCATCAGTTAATGGACATTTAAATTGTTTCCGTTTCTTCGCCATATTTTCTTTGAGGCACCACCTCACTATGTAGCCCACTGTCTTGCCTCGGCTTCCCAGGTGCTGACATTACAGTGTCTGCCACCATGCCTGGCATTTCTTGGCCACCAAGAACAGCGCTGCTGTTTGGGGTGTCCTCCATGGGGATGTAGATCTCTTAATCCAATGGGTTCTTGTCCTCTTGATAAATAACCAGTAATGGTGTAGCTGGACCATGTGGTATTGCTGTTTTTAACCCCTTCAGGAATCTCCTGGCTCTTTATAAGGGCTATCTTACAACCTTGATAGTCTCATCTTCACTGGTTAAGGAAGTTGGCACAAAGGCTGAACATAGCAAAGCAAATTTAAAGGTTGAAAAATAAACTCCTAAACTAATAGCTAAAAAGGACGAACCATCTCCAAGGTGGGAGATTTATGAATTGGCCAGCTCCTATAGTTCTGTTTAAGATTAGTCCAAGATAGGAAGAGCTGTAATTGTATCAGAAAAGATTTAGGTTACAAGGCAGGGATATGAGACACCGGAGAGGTTATAGAGTTTCCTTATTTGGGTCTTTTCAAAGAAAATGCTAGATGGTTCTCTTTCTGGGACAGTCTGTTCACTGGCTCGCCTAGAAGCTAGGAATGAACTGGATCAGCGTCTCTTTAGCCGTGTGTGAAGACATCCCAGAAAATAGGTCCCATGGGCCACTTTGACAGCTCTGCTGCTCTGAACTGCTCCACTGGGCAGCCGAGCAGGGACATCTACCTGGGGTTCAGAAAGAGATGCATCTTCTGGAACAGCTCTGTGTGTGACGAAAGGTAAGGACAGGGACAGTGGCTGGCCCCTGGGAGCCAGGCCCCCTCCCCCACTTGCTCACTTCTTAAGAGACATCTCCGGGGTCCAGCCACTACTCTGGTGGGCACTCATACCAACCACGTTGTTCTCTGCAAGCTCGGCTCTAATCTGCAGATTCACTGCTCAGCTACTGAGAGAAGTCTTGAGACTTTTTAACATAGAAGGGACTCCCCCTGTCAATATAGGGATGAAGAAACTGAGGCCCAGAGAACAAACTGGAGGTTAATGCTACACAGCCGGAAGGGAGGCAGGGTCTCCTCACGAGAGCCCAGACACAGCCTTCCCTCACTCCCCCTGCCTTTTATCCCAGTAGAGACTCATTTGGCAAACTTACTCATTTAGTGAATTGAGTGGGCTGATTTCGGTATTTGGTATTCTTAGTTATGTATGTCTGTATTTCTGTACTTTGAGACAGGGTAGTCCTGACTGGCCTAGAATTTTCGCCATGTAGCAAAGGCTGATCTCAAACTCAAGGAGAGCTTACTGTCTCAGTATCCTTTGTGACAGGCTTGTGGGTCCATGTCACGATGCCTGCCATGCTATTTTCATTTTAGATAGGCCTCCTCTCTGCTCCTTTTTTTTTCCTTTAATTTGCAAAGGTCTGTGTTTAACCTTTTCCACTCCAGGAAATCCCACTATTACATTAATCATCATCTACGCGTTACATTCAAGACTTGACGTTTAAGCGTGGGCTTCATGAAGCACTAGCCTTTGGGGCTCCCATTCTTGTTCCTCTTTCTGCATCTCTCAGCAACTAGAGCAGAGCTTTATACAGAAACAACTAGGTGGGATTTCATTCCTGGATGAGTGAATGGTGGTGTATATTCAGACGATAACTTTAGATTGATCGATATCAGTTCTTTGAACAAACGTTTTGGGCATGGTTCTTAAAAATCCCTGTCCTAGAGCAAGATGAACAGTAGCTGTGGATTCCCAAGAGGCCAGTACCATGGGTAGCACTGTAGCCTAAGCAAGAAGAGGGGTGCCAGTGTACTATAGTACCCTCAGACTCCAGCCTGGTGTATCACCCTTGCTTACAAAGCTTGGGGTGGTTATCTTGGTAGAGAGCAGGGGTATTAGGGATGTTCAAGAAAGGACAGGCGGGGCCGTGCAGTCTCTTGAGTTGGAGATGGGGCTGGGACCTGTCCCTGTAACCTCAGAAGCCCCTTGATTGAATGGCCAACTTCTAGAGGCTTTCAGAGCGTGGTGAGCAGGCTAGAGTGCTGGGACCTGCTGGCTTTCCTAGCAGTGTCGGCCCAGCTGCAGCTTCACGGGTGACAGGCCTCCTTTGTCTTCTCCCCTAAGGCCTTCAGGTCAGAGGCTGGAAAGAAAGGTGTCGGTGCCCTAGAACAGCCTGTGGGAAACTGGTGCATTGGCAGAAAAAAAAAGTCAAATTTGAGGTTAAACTTGATAGAAGGATTTGTAAGATTCCCTTTAAGTGCCCATTTATATCTGAGACCATTTGTAATTGAATTCATTTTTAAAAAGGTATGTTTGGGTATTTGCCTGCTTGTGTGTCTGTGTACCAATTGTGCACCTGGTGCACGTGGAGGTCAAAAGAGGGAGCTGGGTCCCTTGGAACTGGAGTTACTGGAGTTACAGATAAATGGGAGCTGTCATGTGGGTGTTAGAAATCTAAACCCAGGTTCTCTGCAAGAGCAGCCAGTGCTCTTAACCACTGAGGCATTTCTACAATCCCTAAAACTGAATTGAAAAAAACAAAAACCCACAAAAAAAACCCCAAAAATCAAAAACAAAAAAACAAAGTCATTTAAAAGCTGTGTTTTTGGAGTCATCCTTTCTCTGAAAGGTGAACATAAGGAACCCGTATCAGTGACACAGAGTAAGTTGCGGTATATTCTTTGTTAGCTCTCCTAAGGGTGTTCCTGTGAAGCAGAGTCGGCAAGCAGCTTTCACCCTTTTAAACTGTACGAATGTTTTCTTTGGCTACAGAACCGTGTCACATCTTTGCTTCATATCTTAGTCACCTTAAGCTACTGTCAGCCCCGGTAGCTCCTGTGTTGCTTAGACAGTGCGTTTCTGATCGTTCACCGTTCTCGGAGGTCTCCGGAAGCTCTGTCATCCCCCTGGTGGATGCTGAGATCCCCTGAGGTTGCTCAGATGCAACTGGGACCAAGAGTCAGAAGTTTCCAGTTTTCCTTCACCTACAGAGTCAGATTGCAGAGAAAGTGGGGCACAGGCAGAAGTGTGCCTTGATCCTGTGATACGAGGTGGCAGATGCCTGGGACTCTAGCAGGTGGATAACTGGTCACTACTGTCCCTAACCTTAACACTGATGCACCCAGAGTAGCCTGCGTCACCACACCGGGACAGGCCGCTGCCCCCCTCTTTCTGCTGTTTTCACAATCAGTTCTGAAACCTGAGAAATCCCCACTCCTAAGTCCACACTCACTTAGAGGAGCCGTGTTCTTCTGCAAATCCCTCAGCACTGTGATCTGTGGTAAACACCTAACACGCGGTTTCTGCATCTGGTCCTTGGGCAATTTGAGTCAAAATTCTTCGGTAATAACTCATTCTCACAAACCTTGTTGTCTGTCGAGAAGGAGCAGACTTTGTGGCTTCGGCAGCTGGGGAGGTATTGAGCTAGTTTTAAAATTAAGTAAACAACAAACAGAAAAAAAAAAAAAACCTAGCGATCTCTTTAGCCAACTGTCTTGGGATTCTATGGCGATGGATCGAAAAGGCCAAAGTCCCCACGGGAAAGCAGAAGTGACCCAGAGAAATGATTTGAGATTCGTTCTCTTAGATCTAATGGTTTGGGTAGGGATCCATAAGGGAAGGTCCTGAGCTTACTGCTAGTTGAAATGCTTCCTGGCAGAGCATTGTTAGTTGGTGTGGTCATTAGAAAGGGACACGTGAGCTGGTGAGATGCCTCAGCAGGTAAAGGTGATTGGGACTCAGCCTGACGACCGGAGTTGGATCCCTGGGTCCCCACATGCTGAAAGAAGAGAAACGGACTCATTCGAGTTTTCCTCTTACCCCTACTTGTTCGATGTAACACACCCACAGCCATACACTCCCCCACACTAAATAAAATACAATTAAATGTTTTACCAAAAGGTAAGGCACGGGCAGGGTCTGGGGATATAGCTCAGTGGAAGAACACATGATTAATATATATAGGCCCTAGAAGCAAAAAGAATAAATAGTATGAACCATACTCACAACAGAGTCTGTAAAGCTCAATTGAAAGTACTCCCTCGTGCCCTGGAAGACACGTGCCTTCTTTCTTTTTGGGCTCCTGATACCCAAGTAGGAGCCTTTACTGCTGCCTATATGGTGCTAGTATTGCAAAGCGACACCTTCCCCTGAGGACCTGGATAATAGGTGGTGATAAGATAGTCCACTCCTTCTAACTGCAGGAATGAAAATGGGCACAGTCCCCTCAGGCAAACACATAAACTATGTACGATATCTAAAATTAGACACTACTGCAGCGATGTCCTTCTTAGACATGGCTGGTGTGCATGTTAGAACATTAATCATGTCCTGCCCCACGCTGGGGAAGCACTCTCCTTTCCACACCGCACTTGGTCTAATTAGCTGAAGAGTCTCCTCTCTGTCAAAGTCACTGAGACTTTTAGGGGTAACTTCACCCTCTCTCTTCTCTTCTCTGTATTGGGAACACCAACTGGAACGGCCTTGGAGCATTTGTGCACAAAGCATTTCACGTGGTTGCATGACAGTTTACCCCGTGCATAAATCAGAAAACTGTAATAAACTTCATCTGATGCTCCAGTCTCTAAAAGTGGAGCTGTTTTTCTAGGTCCTGCTCAGCATGAAGGTAAAAGAAACACAATGATTTGTGTAAGTCTGGGCCCTACACAGCCCACAGTGGCCACAGCAACTTAAGCTGTCAGCTCCAACCCTCTTACCAGCCCATTTCTTATACTGCTTAAGTACTCTTTTCTCCCCCCTTCTTTCCTCCCTCTCCCTTCCTCTCCCTCCCTGCCTCCATCTTTCTCTCCCTCCCTCCCTTCCTTCCTTTCTTTCTCTCTTCCTTTCTTTCTTTCTCAAAGCTATTGAACCAATGAAGACTTGAGGATTTTTAAACATGAAGTTATTTCCACTATTTTCATCTCCAAGTTGATCTTCCCACCCACAAACCTCTAAAGAGAATATTGTTAGGTGGTATGTTACATTATATTAGACATTTGTTCCTGACCAACATATTGGTTTTATTTTGTGGTTGTTTTGGTTTTTGTTGGTTTGCTTGTTTTGTTTTGCTTTGTTTTGTTGAGACAGGGTTCCCCTCTGTGGTCCTGGAACTCACTAGTTCAGGTTGGTCTCAAATTCAGAGATTTCCCCATGCCTCTGCCTCCTGAGTGCTGGGATAAAGAGGTATGCCACCATGCTTGGAGACATTTGGTATTTATACTAAAACATTTCTCCTTCATTATACCATGACCTTTGAAGGTTTTTTTTTTTCCCACTTCGATGGTTCTTCTATTGCTTCTATGGCTCTGTTCTTTAAAAGTTATTTATATTTTTATTTATGTATATGTGGGTGCCTGCATGAGTTTATGCACACCACGTTTGTACAGGTGAGGCCAGAGGACATCGGGGCCCCTGGAGTTGGACTTACAGGTGTTGCCGAGCTACCCGATGTGGGTGCTAGGAATCAAATACATCTCCTCTGTTAGCATAGTATGTGTTCTTAACTGCGGAGCCATCTCTCCAGTTCTCTTAGCTCTGTTTTTGACACAGTGCAATCTCATTTCTATTTCTACTTGAACTTCTCAGCAGTCTCTCACAGTGTCCAATAATCGGACACTCTTGTGTGCAAACCCAGGGCCAGGTTTAGATTCCACGACCCAGTTTACTCGTCTCAACCACAGTCCTTGTGCTGTGCTTTTCCGTTACTAACCAGGTCAGGCTTCCCTTGGAAGAAAGAGCAGGGCCTGACCTATAGTAGGCATTCATAAAATATGTGTGGAACGTAAGCACCTATGGACACCTATATACCAAGTGTGGGATGTCTAACAAGGAGGCCTGCCTGACAGCTGTAGAACCAGACTTGCTGTGGCCTCTAGGAATTGCCGCAGTGTGTTAGGGAGACCCTGCTATGAATGCGCATGTGCGGTGTTGGTCTTGTTGAGGTGAGATGAGCCAACTCAGCCATAGTAACTTAGTAAAGTTACAGCAACTTTCCTATAACAGAGGCCTCCATTGCATAACATGCAGAAGTGCAAACTTCCTCTTCTGCAATTCCCAGACAGGCTCATGATGTTCACATTCAATGCCCCACTAGCTAAGGTATTCAAGATGCTTATTAGCGACTGCTGATCTATGAGCAAGTGCAGAGAGTGAGAGAAAGGCATGGTGGAGTGGAGCCTGGGTGCACAGCCGGGAAGAGGGGAGTGAAATGAGAGTTGGAATGTTGCTGAGATGTGAGTCTTAGATTCTCCCAGCTTCTGTGTCCTTCTCTATAAAATGAAAATAATTGTACTAATGCATACCGTCAGCTTATACTGAGAGTCATCGGGGGACAGTAAAATATGGTGCTTACTGCACCCCACAAATCCCTCTTCTTAGTGCCTGGTAAGGATTTTGCTATGAGCCTATGGTTCTTTTTAGCATTAGCTTTTAGAGAGCTGGAGTTTAACTTTCAGCCACTTACTAGCAAAGTGCGACAGATTTTAGGCATCCATTGACTGCTGAAACTCCTCGCTGACTGCATCTGCTTGCTGCATCTATGTTTATTGTTCTTTGGCTTGAAGATGCCTCTATTCAAATGAGTTTTGGAAATCTGATTATAAGAGGAGAATGGAGAAGGAGAGGGAATGGAGAGAAGGTGGTGGTCCGATCACTAGTGCATGTCTCTTCAGAATTTCTGTGCTCTGTGAACGAGATCATGTGTGTTTGTACACTTGTCCTTCAGCATGTCCTGGGTCCCCCCAGAGAACCCATCATACCACTATCTTGTTAGATATAGAAGGCCAATGATAATAAAATAAAGTTTCAATAGCAAAAAGGCCTCTTAAATGAGTTAAAATGCACCTATATTAGATACTTTCAACCATGTCTCTAGTTCCCACCGATGATGGGAGCTAAGATCCTGTTGGGTGGGGAGTAGTCTGAGCTTCTCAGGCAACACTCTAAGGCTTGCTACTTTTATTTGCTTACTCTTGTGGCCTGGGCATTTGTTTATTTTCATTTTCATGCATGAATTTTATTAACAAAATATTGGATAACAAAAGTTTGAGCCATTGTCATTTCATGTGGCTGGAGAGTTTCACTCACACTGGCAGACATGTGCCACTCCCATTGGCAGATAAGAGTGGATGGAGGTTTCACGGGTATGTGTGATGCAGTTTGAAGTGTGGTGCAGTTTGACCCATGGGGTTTATTGTTATAACATTTGCTTTTTTTGCACGGATGTCAGTCGTTACTGAGAACAAACACAACACCACAGAATAATGTGGAAACATAAAAAAGAAAATGGGTTTAAAGTATCCTTGCCATAAATGGGAAATATTTTAAAATATATAAGTTTATTACAATGGTCAAAATAAAATTATAGTTAGACACATCTCATCTGCTGTTTCCCTACTCCATTTACAATCAAGAAATCTGGCGAATGGAACCTCCATCCCCAATGTAGCAAGGAGCCTTTCTGGTTCATTCACTTTCTTACCACAAGGGGGCAGCAGTGATGCGTAGGGATAGCAGGTTGCTCAGCAAACGTTTCTGAGAAAACATTTAAGATGTGTTTCAGATTTTCATATTTGAATTTTTAGAAGGTCACCTCCTTCCTTCATCCTTGACTGTGTATGGTCAAACTTATGCACAGAACTCTCTGAATTTATAAAGGATATCTACGGGCGTGGCCAAGCATTAATTTAAAGATAATCATGATGGCATTTGTAAAGTTACTTATGTAAAAGTTAAAGGTTTTAATTGTATGTTTCTATATGGTAAATTACTCCAAAATATAGCAATATTACCACCTCTTTCTCTGTTCCTTGTAATGTTGGCTTAGAGTTCAAATGGGTCAGAAGTTTCACCCTGGCCTTCTCAGCCAGCTGCCAGGTGAATCCCTTAGCTGGGAGTTCAGGAGGGGCTGGTACTTAATTCTCCTTCACCTTAATTCTTCTCACTTCCCTATGAGAACAGGGGGAGGGGGGCCGACAAAGGATGAGTGGCCCAAGAATGAATATTTCAAAGTAAAGGAGGTGGGAATTTCCAGTCCCTCCATCACCTTCTGATTGTCACAGAAATCCTAAGGTCGGTTTAGATAAGCACTTACTAAGCCTTAAGTCAATATAGATAAGCACAGCTTACCACGTGAGGAGCTGCCTCGTGGTGCGGGGAGGGGAGAGATTGCAGGCAGCTGTCTTTGATGACCCCACGTGGGAGGCTGGGAGGCTTTGAAAGTCATGGAGGGTGGGGGCGAACATGGCTTCCTCTAATAGACAGGCTTTGTTCTGAGCTTACTGGAATTTAGATGCACAGTGCTCACTCTGACGTTCTTCTCCCAGGTCTGTCACCTAAAGCAGTGAAAATGGCCAGAGGATCCGTGTCTGACGAAGAAATGATGGAGCTCAGAGAGGCTTTTGCCAAAGTTGGTGAGTGGACCTGATTCTTCCCCACCCCACGCCCCCTCCCCCGCCCCCATCGTCACGCCCCGTCACTGTTTACCACTGTTCTCAACCTGTGGGTCGCGACCCCTTTGGGGGGTCAAACTTCATAGGGGTCACCTAAGACATCTAGAAATCGTAGGTGTTTCCATTACAATTCATAACAGTGTCAAAATTACAGTTGTGAGGTCGCAATGAAAATAATTTTATGGCTGGGGGTCTACAACATGATAAACTGTATCAAAGGGTCGCAGCTTTCGGAGGAATTAGAGCCGGGGAGAGTTGGTTTCAGTAAGGTGCGCTGGAGAAAACAGGTCCTTCCTAGTTAAAACAGTGAGCCCGCAGCCTTTTCCCATAGGCGTTCCCTACACGCCCTTATTTACATTCTGCCTGCTTTCCTTTGATTTCCTTTATATTGATATTCTTCCACTCCTTATTGGTAAGCCCCTTGTGGTTTACTTTTTAAGTTTCTCTAAGAATTCCTAAGGATTGCAGAAGCAGGTAGGGCTCAGTCAGTAAAATGTTGCCACTCAAGCGTGAGGACCTGAGTTTGATCCCCAGCACCCACGTAAATGCTGGGCCTGGTGTCCCACACGGGGCAGCAGAGACAGGTGAGTCCCTGGGGCTCACTGGCCAGTTGGTCTAGCCAGTTGGGGAACTTCAGCTTCAGTGGGAGAGCCCTGTGTTGGAAAACAAATGGCTCCTGAGGAACAACACCCAAAGTTGTCCTGTGACCTCTACATGTACATATGCCCTTATGGGTACATACACAACACAGACACACACACACAAACACATGTGTGGACACACACACATGCAGGAAGATGCACACATACATGCCTGCACACGTTCCTAAATATCCTGTTAGTATCCCCTTAATTTCAAGATCTTAATTAGAATTAGTCTTTTACTGTGGGTGTTGGAAGTGATGTGACTGTCTAGATCCAAGAGCAATAGGCCTCCTGGCAGGTTTCTGCCTCTATCTGGGTCAGACCCATGCCTGGTCATCTTTCTCCAGCTCCACCCATCCTCTAGTATCCCTTTGCCTTTCTAAAGACTGCACCCGAGTTACCTTAGAGCTTCACTCTATCCTTTGTGTCACAGATACCGATGGCAACGGATACATCAGCTGCAATGAGCTAAATGACTTGTTCAAGGCCGCCTGCCTGCCTCTGCCTGGGTACCGAGTGAGAGAAATCACAGAAAACCTGATGGCCACAGGTGATCTGGACCAAGATGGAAAGATCAGCTTTGATGAGTTTATCAAGGTGAGCAATGATACTGAATTCAAGGCCATGCACTTGAAACTTGAACTCAGTGTCAACAAACATCCAGAGAGGCGATCCGTCCCTTCCTGGCTCGTTGGTACAGTTCTTACCTTTGTGGTTTCCTTGACTACAGCTTGAGTTTCTAAAAATGTCTTAATCTACCTGGGTGTGTGTCTAGGTTAGGGTGTTATTGCTGTAAAAAGACACGCTGACCACAGCCACCCTTACAAAGGAAAGCATTTAATTGAGGCTGGCTTACAGTTTCAGAGGTTCAGACCATTATAATCTTTGTGGGAAGCATGGCAGCATCCAGGCAGGCATGGTGCTGTAGAAGGAGCTGAGAGTTCTGCATCCTGTCCTAAAGGCAGGAAAAGGAGACTGTGTGTCACACTAGGCATAGCTTGAGCACAGGAGACCTCAAAGCCAACCCCTACAGTGACCACTTTCTCCAACAAGACCACACCTACTCCAAGGCCACACATCCTAATAGTGCCACTCCCTATGGGACAAGCATTCAAACACATAAATCTATGGGGCCACACATATTCAAACCACCACAGTGCCCACCTCCTTAATCCCTGCCCTTGGGAACCTAAGGCAAGAGGATTTGGGGTTTTGTTTGTTTGTTTGTTTGGTTGGTTGGTTTTTCGAGACAGGGTTTCTCTGTATAGCCCTGGCTGTCCTGGAACTCACTTTGTAGACCAGGCTGGCCTCGAACTCAGAAATCCACCTGTCTCTGCCTCCCAAGTGCTAGGATTAAAGGCATGCGCCACCACTGCCCGGCAAGAGGATTTTTTTTGAGTTCAAGGCCAGCCTGGGATACATAGTAAGCACCAGGCCAGCATAAACTGTGTAACAAAGAGTTGGTCAAACAAACAAACAAACAAACAAAAAAATCAAAATCAAAACCAAATGAACCAAACATGTTTTTAACAGGTCTTCCATGGCTTAAAAAGCACCGAGGTTGCCAAAACCTTCCGAAAAGCTATCAACAAGAAGGAAGGGATCTGTGCGATTGGCGGCACCTCTGAGCAGTCCAGCGTTGGTACCCAGCACTCTTACTCAGGTAAGCTGTGCTGATGGGCGGGGGCAGAGGAAGAATGTGTGAGTTGAGAGAAGACTGGCAAAGGATACAGTGAGGAGGAAGGACCCAGCTGTCTGGGGTTGTAGAGTCGATATTTGCTATGCAAACCAAAGGGCTAAAAGCAAAGAAGCAAGCACACCCACCTGGATGGAGACCCATCTTCCCCTGTAGGAGTGGACCAGTTCCAGGCACAGGACCCAGGAACTGCCTGAGCCCCAGGGAGCTTCCTGTACGGAGTGACCTCATTTGCATTTAAAATTTGCTTTAAACGCTGCCAAATCTCCTTTAAAAACTTTATGGGCAAAATTGGCCCTTTTAGAGTCTTCATCTTCAATATCATGATTATTCTTAACGCTGAGTGGTCAAAAAATATTGATTGAAAAAAGGAGTTTTATATTTATTCCAAAGGCTAACACGGAGCAGCCTTAATGGACGCTTCTAATAGTCCGAATGCTGTGGTTGCTTAACTCGTCTTAAAGTTCAGTTTTTTTAAAGGATGATTCAATGTCAAAGATAAGTTTGTGGATAGGCACTGTTTGCAGTTGCTAAGACAAAGTTTAGCCTTTCTTATTCAAAATATATTCTGTTTATTCATTCTTTGAGACATTTATACAAGGTATTTTAAACATATATACTCCTCCTCCAGCTCCTCCCATAACAATGGTTATGTTCCTCTCCTCCATCCCTTCCCACTCTCTTTTGAGATTTCTTCTTCTTTTTCTTTCTCCCACGTTGTCTTGGGAATGGGTCATGGGGATGTGTGTGATTGTCACCTTAGAGAGAATGGACTCACCTCCTCTTCAGGCAGTGGTGGGGTTTCATGCACACCTTCCCACTTCTATGCTGGGATTTTATCTGCCTCCAGCTTGCTTAGGTCTTCTGCATGCTGTCACAATCACTGTATTCATAGGTGCAACAGTTGTGTCTGGTAAACACTGTTTCCTTGATGTCGGCAACCACCTCTGGCTCTTAGAATTTTTCCACTCCCTCTTCTGAGAACCTGAGCCTTGAGGGTAGGGGTGTGGCATGTATGTCCCATTTAGGGCCCAGCATTCCACGGTCTCATGTTCTCTGCAGGTTGATCAGTTAGGGATCTCTGTGTTACTTGCCATTTACTGGAAGCTCCTCCTATACGGATTGAGAGGTGCTCTGATCTAAAATTGTAGCAATATGTCATGAGAATTGGTTTCATACTATGCCCATTTAGCAGAATACTGCGTTCTCTCCTAGGGCCTGTGGCCTAACCAGCCACAGGTTCTTGGCTCCTTTAACACTACCAGGTATGGGTCCTACCTCATAAAGTGGATCTTAGACCCAATTTTTAAAAGGTAGTTGGTTGCCCCATAACAATCTGTGCCATTATTGCACCCGTGGGCTTAGCTTATCTGGCCAGTTTTAGCTTGCAGGGTTCTGAATGTACCCAATCGCATCTAGCTTTGTATCTTTAAGTCTAAGACTTGTCCAAGCTTTGACCGTGTGAAAGTGCATCATGAATCTGCAGAACAGGGATTCACTATGCAGCCTTCCACCTTCGACAGCTCAGAATTCCTCCGAGAGACACTTGTTTTCAGTGACAGGCAATTTACAAAACATGGTGCTGGGGAGAAGGCAGAGAGCTTCAGGTTTTACTAAGACCTGTGAGATCAACTCCTTGCAGCTTTGCTTGTAGGAAGGAAGAATCTATCCCAGGTGATTTCACTTCCTAGCGGTCTCATTCTAACCATAAAAAGCCCAGCGATACCCCAGTGATTATCCCTGACAAACAGCATCTAAATCAGCAGGCAACACAGGCAGGATCCTGAGTTTAAGCCTGTAAATACCAAATCACATTTATACTTATACCCACAGAAATACATATTATTTATCATCATTCAAATATAACATGTGCATTTTTAAAATGTTGTCCTAAATCTTTAATTGCATCTTTATAACTAGATCCAGTGCCTGGTTCTTAAAGGACCTCTGATTTTCAAAAGCAGTAAATACAGGATGATAAGATGTTGGCCTGGCAGTGTCTCTCTTGGGCATGAGAATGTGGGGTCCATGTGGAGAATGTCTTTGTCTGGTTTTCATCCTGTGTGTAAGACATTTACATTCTTTATCTATAGAGGAAGAAAAGTATGCCTTTGTCAACTGGATAAACAAAGCCCTGGAGAATGACCCCGACTGCCGGCATGTCATCCCCATGAACCCCAACACCGACGATCTCTTCAATGCTGTAGGCGATGGCATAGTTCTTTGGTAAATGAAGACTCTCCCTTGATTTCCATAGAATCCCCCTTTTTGGTGTAGCAGCAGCTAAGTGTATTTGCCATAGGCCACTTCTTTTGTGACTCACACATGAGTAGAGTTGCCTTAACGGAATCCACTTGATAGGGTACAGGGGAGTAAACTAACCTCAGAAGCTAATTGTAGTGAAATCCATAAAACTACTGTTGTTTCAGTGGAGAGAAGAGATACAAAGTAAAGATAAGCTTTGTAAATGGAGACACAGCACGTAATCTGGGGGCGTGGGGGGGGGAGGGACGAGCCACTCTGCTGCTTCTGAGTGTGACCTACCCAGATGGCAGATAGATTGGCGAAAGGAGACAGAGCCCTAGAAGTTAATTTTAAATATATATGGATGTTCACGTAGAGACACACATATGCACATACAGCAATGTTATGAGAATACATGTTCAAATGTAACTGAAAAAGATAGTTGATTGAAAACTGATTTCTCACTAAAAGGAAATGGTTACTCACATTTTCCAGTGTTCTTTTTTGATTTGCTTTCTGGGGCATGGTAAGATCGGTCAGTGGGTCAAGGTACCTTACAGCAGGCCTGAGGACCTGAATTCAACCTCAGGAGGAGAGAACTGGCCCTTGCAAGTTGTTCTCTGACTTCCACACATGCACAGTGACACATGCTACTCTCTCTCACACACACACAACAATAAGTAAAATTGTTTAAATGTTTTTGGTTTTGTTCCTTTTGTACCTTTTTGCCCTAGCATGACAAACTCAGACTCTCCCACCCACTGAGCCACATTCCGGCCTCCATTTTATTCATTTACAATGTTGAGGGTCTCAATAAGGTGGTTGGGTTGGCCTTGAACCTCTTCTCTCGCCCAGACAGATCTTGGACTTGTGATCCTCCTGCTTCAGCCTCCTGAGTAGCTAAGATTATGTCCTAAACCACCACGGCTGGCTGCCTTTTGGAGATTTGTTTTCTATGCTCATTTAAAAAAAAAATATAATAGAGGTTACTAATGGAAATTTTTTTATGCCCTGTTGAGGGTTAAACAAAGAATACCTTGGACAACATCAGTTTTTCATAAACAGCAATTGCTTGTTCTAGATGTCTGATCACTGTACTAGATACTTAAGTGAGGAAAACTCATCGAACATTGATCAAATGACTGCAGAATGTTAGGATGAGCCATTATATGTTTAGTTAAAGGTATTGATCAGGTTTCAAATAGAAAATGTAGACCTATAACCCCAGAAAAGGACAATTTCTTGCATATCATGGGGACATGTATAAGGCTGAGAAAGTCGGGAGGGGAGGGCATCTGTTTTAATCACCCACTGAGAATTCAATGATGTTTTAAGGGAGTGATTCTCAACCTGTGGTCCATGACCTTTGGGGGTCACATATCAGCTATTTACATTATGATCCATAAACATAGGAAAATTATAGTTATGAAGTAGCAATGAAATGATTTTATGGTTGGGGGTCACCACCACATGAGGAATTGTACTGAAGGGTCGGTAGCATTAGGAAGGTTGATAGCCATTTTTCTAAGGGAACCAGTGCACTTTTACAGCTTAGGTAAGCGAAGCAAGCAGGACCTCCCTTCTTACCACAGTGCATTGTGATAGCCTCATGAACACTGTGGGTGAATCTAACCACAGTGGTATAACTCTCATACACCATGTATGAAAAATGTGTTGCTGGCATGTTCAGTCAGGGTCCTGCTCGAATTTAAATCCAACCTCATGGAGTTCTGTTCCTCAGAGGGCTGCTTTCTTTCATTTGATTCCTTCTCTTTTAGTAAAATGATCAACCTGTCTGTGCCAGACACGATTGACGAGAGAACGATCAACAAGAAAAAGCTCACACCATTCACCATTCAGGTGGGTCTCCCCACAGCTCCCCAAGGGTGGCGCTGGCCCGGTGTGAATGAACATCATCATAGCAGTGTCAGCTCATTCTTCATTCCCCACACCTAGGCCTTGGCTAATGGTGTCTTACAACCAGGAGAAAGAAGCACACATCTGTGTCTTAGGTTTTATTGGTGTGGCAGTCAAGAAAGGAGGCTGGTGTGTGTTAGTAGCCGGGTTTGTTTCGGCCACTTAAGAATCAAATTCCTATTGGATGAATTGTTTTTCTTAACAGTTTTTTCTTGAGTTACTGCCAAATGTGTAGCGTTAGCTGACAAGAAAAGCCTTTCTAGGCAAGGGAGAGGATGAAACCCAGGAAATGCTCTGGAGGCCTCCATGGCACTGCTGACGCAGCCCAGAGTGGAATAAATGCAACCTGCTCCTAGCCCTCCGTTTGCTGATTAACCAAAATAGTCACTAGCAGGAAATAAGCAGCCGCATTTCTATCTTATGTTCCAATATTTTAACATTATTCTAATTCGGTAGCTCAGAAACCATGTCTAATACCTTAAATCATGAATAGTACATTATCTCTTGTTTGGACACAAGCAACCCTGTGTACTTTTAAAAGAGACGTGTAACCAAGCTGGGAACAGTAATTGAATGCATGGAAATGCTCTTAATGGTATTTTTACTCATAAACTTGGCTATAATAGAAACAATATTTTTATTTACTATTTTTTAAATGGTCAGCAAGGGCTTTCTGGTGGAGTTTGTTTTGTTATTAATTCATCACACAAACAACAAAGCTTGTCTACGTCTCTGACACTTAACCTCTTCCTTCATGGGACCAAAAATAAGGCCCAGAGACTGAGAACACTCCAACGATTCTAGCTGTGTATAAGTTACAGTAGATGCAAGGTTAGTATAGCATCCTGGAGCCTCAGGCCTGTGTGCAGATGCAGGCTTTCTGGTAATCGTCATGGAGACTCAGTAACTTGTTCTGTTAAAAACCCATCCATCTTTTCTGGGGATTGATTTATATGGGGGGGGGGGCATTTCTTTCCATGACATTAAATTTGCAAATCAAAAGGTTATTGTGTTGTTCTTTTTTATGACCCTAATTTACATCAACAGTTGTCTTCTTAGCCATAGGCTGTGACAGGACAATGACTTCCTCCAGCTAATGGAGGCTCTGAGTGTATAGGCTTCATCAGAGTGCAAAATAGAAGAGCATAAGATTCATTAATCTCACGCCAGAATGGGTCTTCCACACTGGGTACTGGTTTGATTGGGTAGGCCATTGCATTAGCTCAGTACCGTGGGTTATTAGGTCTTCTCCCATCATTATTTTACTGCTTTTCCTGGGGGTTAAGACTAGTACAGATCTTGCCTCTGGGTCTGTAACCATTCCAGAAGGACAATGTCACCGCTGATGCTAATCAGGAATCATTTGGCACTGGCAAAATGAAGGAACTAAGCTTGCATACTTTTCCCTCCCTCAGGAAAACTTGAACTTGGCTCTGAACTCTGCCTCTGCCATTGGGTGCCACGTGGTTAATATAGGGGCCGAGGACCTGAAGGAGGGCAAGCCTTACCTGGTCCTGGGACTTTTGTGGCAAGTCATCAAGATTGGGTTGTTTGCTGACATTGAACTCAGCAGAAATGAAGGTAAGAGAAAGTGTCAGAGGCTGTGATCAGCACGGCTTTCTAACGCTGTGTGTATTGGTGGCTGGAGGAAGACATTAGGCATTCTCCAGCTGAGAAAACCACTCAGTTATACTGAGTCCTTGGTATTAAAGTAGCAGACCTTATCCATGAAACCAGACTTTTAAGATGACAACGCAAAGGCTTTTAGACCCCACAGACTAGCAGTAATGCTTTAGAATATATAGCTCCATGTGCCTGGAACCCCATCGCCAGCAGCTGCTTCCTGGCACACATTGTCTACAGAGGCTTCACAGCAAGCAAGACAACTTTTATTTTGTGAGACTAATCACATTCAGATACTTTGGCAAATGCACCAGACTGGGAGAGATTGGTCTATATTTTATCTAGACAATCAAGGAAGCTGTAGGTTGCCTTTATACAGGGTGGGTGAATCTGGAGACCTAGGGCTACAGTTGATCCTATTATAGCCCATGCCAATAGTTTAGCAAAAAGTGGATTTCTAGGTACGCTTAACACCCAAAGAAAAGAGAACAAAGCAACTGTAAGTTGATGAGACATTTAATGCTTGATTAATCACATCACTGTTCCAATGTGATCGGTACACAAATACACCTTAAATATATACAGTATACATTTAGATATATAGTACATATTATACACCTTAAATATAAAATACATTTTAAAAAAATATTAGAAAAATCACACATAGAGCTTTGAAATTCTGAACTGAAGCCAGGCCTGCTGGCGTCAACCTATAGTCTCAGCTCCTTGGAAAGCAGGACAATCACAGCCTTAACCCCTGCCTTGACTTTTGAGTTAATTCAAGACTAACCTGAGCTATTAAATAAGACCCTGACTAGATATAGATATAGATAGATAGATATAGATGATATAGATATAGATATAGATATAGATATAGATATAGATATAGATATAGAATTGTGTGTGTGTGTGTGTGTGTGTGTGTGTGTGCGCGCGCACACGTGCACAAGGCCATAGATTCAAATCCCTAGTGCTGTGGCAAAAAAAAAAAAAATACAGGGAAAATTTCTAAAGAGTATATGTAAGCAATGATAGTCCAATTGAGTAGACAGGCATGTTTCTTAATAAGGGCCACACAAGTCAAATATTACCTTCAGGTACAAACCTCACAACTCTGAAATCTGTAGCTAAATTATAAACTATATGCAGTTATACATATTTAAGTTTTAATATTAATTTCTAGACCTACTTTATTCAGATCAATGTTTTGGAGATATGTATACTACATGCATGCCTGGTGTCTCTGGAGACGAGAAGGCAGTGTTTGGTCCTCTGAGACTGGAGTTACAGATGGTTGAGAGAGTCATGTGGAGGCCAGGGATTCAGCCCAGATCCTCTGGAAGAACAGCCAGCTTAACTGCTGAGCCATCTCTTCGGCCCTAGCTATCCATAGTTTTAAAAATCTATGTGTTTGAGCTATAATAAGCAGTAAAAATGTTGAGATATCACTTTAAAACCAAAATACTAAGCATTATATTTAAAAAGCAAAAACCCCCAAAATAGCAAATAGGAATCTTGAAACCCAAGAGGAAGAATATTGATTTGCAAAATTGAATCAACTGGATTTAAACCCAACGAAGCAAAAAAATATTTATTCATCTGGGGAAACATAGAGGAATGTTGATTGCATTGTTGAGTTCCTATAATTATACAGGTAGGCATTTGGATTATAAAACACCAATGGGAATAGAAAAGAGAACATTATCGTGATTGCAAAATCAATCTCTCAAAAACAGATGTGTCATTGTGATATCAACTGAGGTCCAATGGGCCCAACAGAGTACTTCCAGCAAGTTGCCATGGTTACCTTTATACTGAAATGCGTGTTCTTAGGCAAATATTTGAGATTCCTTGGTGCCTTGTGTTTTCTAATTAAAAAAAAGGGGGGGGGATAATGATTTAGCTCACAATAATGTATCACTTTTAGGAAGTATTAGTGAGCTGTTTATTTTATGGGAAGGACTTTAAGACATTACATCTGAAGGGACAATGCTGCTCTTTGGTCTTCTAACAAGGATCCATGTCTGGGAAGGCAAATGCCACCCCCCAAGATCCTCGTATTTATTTTGGATCAACTTTTTGTACCTCTTCAGCTCTGATTGCTCTTTTGAGAGAAGGAGAGAGCCTAGAGGATTTGATGAAGTTGTCTCCTGAAGAACTCCTGCTGCGGTGGGCTAACTACCACCTAGAAAACGCAGGCTGCACCAAAATCACCAACTTCAGCACCGACATCAAGGTAGGCCCAGCGCTTGTTACATGTCAGATGTTGGCCTAAGCACTTTTATAAGTCCGTGATCGACTCACTGCATCCTTACCCCAGGCTCTAAAGTAAGGATTTCATAAGTAAGAAAGCAAATAAGGAATCTATAAAAGAATAGCTAGGAATGCAGACATGTGACTAAGGTGATAGGAAACAGCTGTAACCAGTGACAGATGGACCAGGCTGAAACACAACTAAGGAGTAGCTAAGATGCAGGAAAGATTGGTCCCCATAGCAACAGGGTGATGTGCAGGAACACCAGCATTAGGAAAGATTTCCGTGTCCACTCTCTCAAACACAAGAGCCAGAGAAAGGTCACGTGACCTGCCAACTCAGAGTGCACCAGGCCTATAACTCAGCAACAACAGCCTCTGGCTGCTGTGCCATATGAACTGATCTGGTGGCGTTTAGAACTCTGCATATGTCAGGCACAGGACCAATCAGGATAAAGCATGTATCTGGGAAAAGCCCCTACCCACCCCTGGTCCCATTCCTGGGAAACTCTGCTAAGCACACTGGTTATCAACAGTCTCTCAGCAGCACCAGCCAATATGGGACTTAGAGGAGTCAGGCAGACTACATTTCCATGTGTGTTCCACAGTTCTGCCCTGTCATGATTGGAAAACTATGTACCCAAAATTATGATCTCAGTAATAAATGGGTCTGATTTGCTCTCACTAAAAGGCCACATCCTTAAAGTAACTAACCATTTAGACTTGGGGAAGGTCAGTAGGGCTCTTACGCAGTACATGCGCCCTGTGTGTATGTAGAGGGAGCATCTCTAGCACATGCATCTAAGGTGTGTATCCAGGTCTCAGTGTTTAAACTAAATTAAAAGGCTTTTAACTATCTCAGCAAATGCAGTAAAATAATGTATGCTTCCATTGACCGAGAGTAAATTTGTATTTTTTAAGGTCATGACTGTGGAAATTCTATTTATCAATATTATTAAAGGATCCAATAAGACTTCAGAATTCAGATCCATTTCAATTCATTATAAACCAGGCTAGCTGTGTTTTCTAATTTCTAAAGAAATATGAAATGGTGATATACCATGTGCTATTTCCCCTTTGACTAAAAGACTACTTGTTCCCTGTAATCCCAGTACTGGGGAGACTTCATTCCAATCCATGGGAGGAGACCATTACATTCAAGGCCAACCCATCCATGGTTCTTGATGAAACCCTGTCACCAAAAAGTGGGCTGGGGATCCAGATGGATCAATGGATGGTTACTTGCTGTTAAGCCTGATGACCTAAGTACAGTCCCCAGGCCCCGTGTGGTGGAAGGAGAGAACAGACTCCTGGCAGTTGTCCATGCACTTGCTCCTTCCACATAGACACATAAAGAGATTGTAATTTGAAAAGAGCAATCTTCTTGCTAATGTCTCCGTTGTCTGTCTTTGACATCTCTTCTGTTGCTGACTGTCTGTTTGAATGTGTTTTTAAACTCTGCTTCCTTTCTCTGTCATTTTCTTTTTTTTAACTAAACCTTAGCTGGCTGACTTCTACAGCAGTGTAAAGGTATAGATACATTTTCCTGTATACAACTTAACTCGTGTAAATAAGTTGTTCCTCTCCCCACCCCGAGGACAACAGAATCTTTGAGTTGCCTATTATGTATATGTATTTTTAATTGTTAGACTCCTTTGAGGAGTTCACAAATACAGTATGCAACTGGATTGAGGGAACCTTCTAGTTGAGTGAATGTGTCTAGGTCAGTTAATTGCTATATATATTCCTGAAGGACAGGAGTAAGAAATACGGAAGTTTGCTTTTAGGGAATGATTTTCGTGTTAAGTGTGCAATCAGCCCCACTGTTTTGATATTGTGATTTCTTAACTTTTCCTCAGGACTCCAAAGCTTATTACCACCTGCTCGAGCAAGTGGCTCCAAAAGGAGATGAAGAAGGGATCCCGGCGGTTGTGATTGACATGTCAGGACTGAGGGTAAGGCCGTGCCCGTGCCGGTTGTCTTCAGAGAACACCATGCTTTCTTGGTGTTGACTGTCCCTTTTTGCCACCTTGTTCCCTGCTCTGCTTAAGTGTCTGTTAAACTATTGAATGCTGCCAGCAGTTTTTGATACTAATTACAGAAAATTAAATCTGGACATAAAACACCAGGATAAGAAATAGATGCCAATGTAGTGCCATGTAGCACACAGAGTACTTCTCTCTATCCCTATCATTTCAAAGGCTCAACAACACCAACCTGGGTCTAAAGATTACAACATCAGTTCTTACATGCTTAGTATCTTTTATTTTCAATTGATGCAGAATAACCACTAATTTAGCTAATATATATGGATATATTAGCTAGCTTTCAATTGCTGTGATAGACACTGTGACCAAAAGCAACTTGGGGAGGAAAGGGTTTATTTGGCTTACCTTGGCTTATCATTTCCGGTCATAGTCATCATAGAAGAGGGTAGAAACCGAAGCGGAAGGCATGGAAGAATGCTGCTTACTGGCTTGCTCAGCCTGCTTTCCTTGCCAGCCATCAGAGCCACCTACCTAGGGGTAGCACTTTCCCCAGCGGACTGGGCTCTCCCACATCCATCATTATCTAGAAAATGCTCTGCAGATTTGCCTACAGGGCATTCCCATGGAGGCACTTTCTCAGTTGCGATTGCTCTTCTCGGATGATGTTAGCTTGTGTCAAGCTAGCGAAGAACTGAAACCTTGTGCCTTGGGCGGTGATCGAGTCACAAGAAAATTCATGACATTTTGTTGTTAGTGTTTGTTTCCATTCGTTTGTGTCTCGCCGGGCCTGGGAGAAAACCCTGGGTTTCACATGTGTAGGCAAGCCCTCCACCACTAACTCACTGCTCACAACCCTCAGTTTTACCATCCCATGTAACACCAGTCTTCAACACAGTGCCTTGTTTCTAAACATGCCTCATTTAAAGTCATTGGGATCAAATCTACTGAGTTAGTATTGAAGTGAACTCAACTCCGAAGGAGACATGAAGTAAAAGCAAATAATGAATGTTCACGAGACCGCGTTGCTACTACTGCAGAGGACTAAGGAGTAGCTCTAAAGTCAGCCTGTGCTTTGTGAAAGCTGGCGTTTCCATAGACTTTACATAGACTGGAGCATCATCTAAGACATTTCAGTCTTGTTTTAGAGTCTGATTATAAACGACTTGGGAATTGTCCTAACTTATTTGAGCATGAGCTGCAGTCTTCAACCTGCATTTTGCCAAAGCCAGGTTATTATGGTATGTTTACCACTGGCAGTATGGAGGTTGATAATTACTTTGGATTTTAACCAACCTAATGTGGGAAAAGTAATTGTATAAATCAGATGTTCTTAATTTATGACTGCAAATGTCTGCTCTGAATTAGAAATGGGAATATAAATTATTCCTTGTTATTAAACTTTTTAACAGCGCGAATTCTCATAAAGCCTGTGCAAAATAAACTATAACATAAAGAAGTTTAACTACTGAAATAATTGAATCAATGCAAATGATAAGATGTCAGGTTTTTCCTGCATTTCTTTTCAAAAGGGCAATCTCATCTGAACTTATTTCCTGAGGAGGGGATCCTGGCGTTAGTTACAGATCCTGTGACTCTGTGACTTGAGTGCATGTGATATGTGTAGTAGTGAGCTGTGGTGGGGTGTCTGCCTGTGGTAGGCATTCACTTGGCACACTAATGAGACCTTATCTATTTCTCATGTTATGCCTGCTCACTCGCACATGGATCCTTGACCCGGCCTTTTGACATCCTTTTCGTTGCAGGAGAAGGATGACATCCAGAGGGCAGAGTGCATGCTGCAACAGGCGGAGAGGCTGGGCTGCCGGCAGTTTGTCACAGCTACTGATGTTGTCCGAGGGAACCCCAAGTTGAACCTGGCCTTCATTGCCAACCTCTTCAACAAATACCCTGCCTTACACAAACCAGAGAACCAGGACATTGACTGGGGGGCTCTCGAAGGTAACCATAATGTTGCTGCTTAGGGTGTTCAGGAGAAACTGCTCAGAGCTCGGGTTCAATGGCAATTCCAAAATCAGGCCCGAAGCAAACACAGAGCCATCACATACATAAGCAGGGCCATCAATTCTCCAATATACAACAAATAGAATGAATTAATCAAGTCAATTATAGCCAAGCAGCAATAATCAAATGCAGTTATATCACATCCATTATACATAGGCATTGTCCGCTACTAACTGTTTTAGGGACGATATACTGATAATTATTGGATGAAAGAAATTCTAAGGTCCAAAATCCTAGTTTATATACTTAATGGACTGTGTTAATTCCTAGAGGCTAGAAATGGCCTCTGCTTACCATGAGAAGTGATGTTTAACTTATACTAGGTCGTGGTGGCTCAAGCTTCCCTTTTATTTTTTGTCTTTCCCGGATCATTAGGACACAGGAAAGCATTTTAAAGCAGACCCCTGACAGTCATAGTTTACAAATGAAAGCCCTAACACCAGCCACACACGGCATGCACCCAGTCAGCTCAGCCTCATTTGCTGATCCTTTTTAAACCATGAGCTGATCTCTACATCAATATAGAAATAAAGGTGAATATTGAAAGGATGTTATTAACTCAAGAAAGTCCACGTTGTTTTTCTGTAAAACCCTTTCAACGGTGCCTCACTTGAGTTATTGACACAGTATCCATCCATATCCAAGCCTGCTGCTTTGGATAAGTGATGGTTTAGTGTCCTGAGCTTGAATCTGTGCATCAAGCCGACTAGTCAGCCAATCCATTTCTAGCTACCATTCTGGTGCCACAGTTCGGTCTTTCCCAATAAAGCACATAAAAGCTGAACTGAATCCTCCTCCTGCCTCCCCATTCCTTCCCCATTTCCCACCTCTTGTATGCCCCGTTAGTAAGTTAGTACCTCGCATTGCAATCCATTGTTGCATTTTGTTCTGTTTTGTTTTTATTTTGGTCACCAAAACAAATGGTCTTGAGTTCTACTAAGATATTTTTTTTTTTGCCCTTCACTCTTAATCTATTATGTAAACAAATAATACCAATAATCCTTCATTCGAAATGTCTTCTAGATTGTTTCCCCTTTCTGCTCTTCTGGACTTACATCGTCTTATGCATCAATTATCTTAGTAGGTCTTAGGGACCGTTCCTCCATTCATCAAACGGTTAAATGTGCTCCACACGCCAGTGCCAAGTAGGACCCCTTCTGAATGTTTAATATAAATGCATATCATCATCCCTCAGTAATTCTGCACACCGCTGCCAGACACATCTGGCGGAGCTTTCATTGTACCTCTGCCTTGCTCAAGAATTTATTATAGCAATCAAGCAGCAGAGCCTGCAATGACTGGCACTGTGGAATGCATCAGTGTAAATCTGCTACCATGCACATAGAGATTCCCGGTCCTGGCCGCAGCCTCTAGACAGTCTTGGCTCTGCGGCTACAGCGCGCAGATCCCTGACGCATCGCTTTTCAGGGTTCTGAGTGGAGAGGAGAGCGTGCTTACTGCTCTCTCTCTACTCATGTTTACACTCTTGCTACTCATGTCTTAAGGTCTTCCAAAATGCTCTACTCTCCCCTCATTCCTATTCGGCTTTTTGACCCCAGGAAGTGAAGTGCAATTCCACACTTCCAAATCTGGGCTATGTTGTCCCGTCCGCCCCCCACCCCCACCCCCACACCGAGAACAGCAGACAAGCCTGCATCCTCCCTCAGTGTATCCAGCTGGCTCTGTGGAGCCTCCTTGGTGCCTCCAAATCTTGTTCGATGCTATCGAATTGCTTGTGGAAAGTAAATGGGGGAAACTAGCAGATCATCAGACCACCTCTACAGTCTCTGTTTTATTCCATATCTTTCATCCGTGTTGCATCCACTGCAGATAAACTTAGATCATTAAACAAGCCCTGTTCTAGGTTATGTATTAACTAGTCTTCACTCACCTAGGTGAGACGAGGGAAGAGCGGACCTTCAGGAATTGGATGAACTCCCTGGGCGTTAACCCGCGCGTCAATCACTTGTACAGGTAAGAAGGGATGGGAGCATCCTTCATGTGTAGCACGGAGACACTGAAAGAGCAAAGGACCCCACACACCGTATCACTGTGGTGCGTGTGTCCTTCCCAAATGTGTACCTTGGTAGGATACAGAAGTGCCACAGGACCTGCTCTGCCCAGGAGCTCACTTCTGTGCCTCAGCCATCACTGTCTTTAATATGAAAATTATACCTCTGCAAAGTAAACAAACTTGCTGCGTTATCATATGCTCATGATCTTCGCAGCAGCAGGCAAAACAGAGAAGGGTTTTGCCTCCTGTGTTGTGCTGTTGTTGCTAAAGCCATGTTTCTTTTCCTGACTAAAGGCAGGTTTTGTCTACGGGAAGGGACAGAGCTGGTCACTGAAGAGGGTAAATCTCTCTCTGAATCACGGTTTCCACATCTTTTAAAGGTGGAGCTACTCCTACCAAGTTTCTAGGGTTCCTAGGGACGTTGCAGGAACTAAGCGCCTCACTTACTATAGTCTGTGATCACAATGTTGGGTCTCTGAGAATTCTGTGTGCTTGTTTTGTTCAGCGACTTATCGGATGCCTTAGTCATCTTCCAGCTCTATGAGAAGATCAAAGTCCCTGTTGATTGGAACAGAGTAAACAAGCCTCCATACCCCAAGCTGGGGGGCAATATGAAAAAGGTAAGCAATGATTTTTCCTGATGGGCCATGAGGCAGGTTGGTAGCATTAGCCTGCAAAAGCTCTTTGTGAGCGCACTACCAGGTGGCCAAGCTTCGTTGAGTGTTCAGCAGGTATTAACACAGCAGACAGAGACCTTATGAAGACTTCCATTACACTGAACCTGTCATTGCAGTGGATTACTTATTTATAATTCATGTTGCATGTCTCTACACATTATCATGAAGATTTTCCAATTAAGGTAATTAGAAAAAGCAAAGCCACAGGGTCTCCTCCCACCCAAGCAAGATCTTCATTCGAATTTTCTAAAGACCTGGGGCTTCCTGCTCACAGCCTGGCTGGTACTGTTTGCCTACTGTCAACACAGTGGGAGCATTGTTTTGTAGCCATAGGGTTGGCACAGTCACACCTCACTGCTTTTCAGCTCTGTGGTTGTTTTTATAGTTTTTTTTGTGTGTGTGTGTGTGTGTGTGTGTGTGTGTGTGTGTGCGTGCATGCACACACATGTGCGTTCATACATGTGTGGAGATGCATACAAATACACACACACATGTGTTATAGCATGCATGTGGAGGTGAGAGCACACCTTGCAGGAGTCAGTTCTTTCCCACCATGTATGTTCCAAGACTCAAACCCTGGTTTTCAGACTCAGTACAAGTCCCTTTACCTGGAGAGCTATCTCACTTCCCTTCTGTGGTCCATAATGATCTACGAGTAGCCACAGGACTATCTGCCTACATGCCTGTCCACTATGTGTACATAAGACAGAGAACATAAATTTTCCCTATCTATCTATCTATCTATCTATCTATCTATCTATCTATCTATCTATCTATCTCTAAACGTCTAGCTATTTTAGAACTATCACAGATAGATCACTGAGGCTGGCTCGCTATGTACTGCAAATGCTTATGGAGGTGCTCATGCTAGTAAGTTTCTTCCAGTTTTAACTAGTATAAATCACAGTAGTGCGGAACCAGTCGTTATCTGAGATTGCACAGGTCTGGCATTATTTGTCTTACTTTGTATCTTTATTTTGATCATTCTCTGATACTTATCATAACCAAGGTGATGCCCGAGCTGTTTTCTTTCTGCCTCACTCACAGCTGGAGAACTGTAATTATGCAGTGGACCTGGGGAAGAATCAAGCTAAATTCTCCCTGGTTGGCATCGCAGGACAAGACCTCAATGAAGGAAACCGAACTCTCACGCTGGCATTGGTTTGGCAGCTCATGAGAAGGTAACGTGAAGCACAGGGGGAATGAGATTTTAGTGACTGGGCCATTTATCTAGAAACATACCAGAAATGTTCAGAGAAAGGAATTTTAACTTAGCGAAACCATAACTTAAGTTAGATTTAGCAACCAAGGAAGTGCCTTTTGGTTTTCTGCTATGGTTTTTATTCTTTTAATTTTTAGTTTTTGTTTGAGTTCTTATGAAAATCTATTGTTAGGTTCATTAGTATTTTGGATTATTAAGTTTTCTGAATGAATCATACTTGTATCTTATTGCAGAGTGACCTTCTGTGTGCCTGGCTGTGTTCTTTGTTCTGAACATTTCTCGCTGGCATTGATATAGTCACCACAACTTCTCCTGACTGGTGTATCTTTTCTCATCCTTTGACTAACTTCTATCAACACAGTAAATTATTTTCATAGAAGTTTAAGTCTCAACCTTAGATCTTTTTTCTTATATCTGGAATCTTTGTAATAGTATGGGTCTATTGAGAATGAATTGTTTCAGTTTCTGTAAGCCAGAAAAGGCCTTAATTTCTTTATATTATTCTTGATATATTTCTATATATTGTCAACACACACCCACACACATACACACACACACACCCTTGAAGATATATTTATTTCTATATCATAGTGTCTACATCCAGAAGTGTTGAATTTTTTTTTTTTTATTTCCAACCTCTCATCTTCTGCCTGCCTCCTTGATCATATGGATGTAGTGTGGTGACTTCTTTTCTACTCTATTTCTAATTCGCTTTCGTCTTCAATACTAGCCCTATGTTCTTACTCCTTTGCATGTTGCTTATTTTTCTAATCACATGCCAAACATTCTAAGGCTTACCGTGCGGGCTCTCGGCACTTGATACTTCTCCATTCCCTTAACAACTTGTGATTTTGTTTTGGGATGGAGTTAGGTTCAACCCAGTATCAATCTTTCCAGGCTTGCCTGAAGCTTCCTCCTCCAGCGTCATTCGCTGCGTATTAATGAGATGCTGAGTGTGTTAGATGATGACCCAAGTGTTATTAATTCTTTCCTTTCAGCTGGTAGAAACCAAGTGATTTCAAGCCCCGTGTGATCTTCAAGGGGTTGTTCTAGCTGGTCTTCCCCCCCGCCTCACATGCATGCCCTCAGTGGCTCAATTCCTCCACCTCCAAAAACTCCCGCAATCTTCCCAAAGTGCATCAGCAGCTGAGGCCAAAGCTGGTGATCAACCACATGAGCCCACAGGGAACACTGGACATTCAAGTAAAAATAGGTGTGTCTCACCTTTGACATTGAGGCAACATTGTCATCCTTAAAGTTTATGTTCAAGAACCACCGTGAAATTGCTACCAAAAAGAATTTCAAAACCATCTTTAATGTGTTAAGTGGGTGTAGGGCTTTTCTGTTGGGCCACATTCACTGCTATCTTCAGTCACATGGCACCCACAAGCTATGGGTTGAACACACTTGACTGAAAGTCCCCAAGGGCCAGACTCACCAGTATATAACTCCACGAACTGTTTCTGAGTTCCATTGCTTTCACATGATCTGAATTCCAAACAGAAAGGCTTTGGGTACTGATGGCTTTCAAGCAAGTCATTTTCACTGGTGTAAATACATTTTCTCGTGGATTATGATATAGTATAACACTTATATGTTTTACTTTAATGATAAGAAAACTTAAGCAAACTATACTATTGCTATTGTAAATTTCATACTTTCTAGAAATCACCCTGGGTTGTGACATATGTTCTGAAAGTATTATTAGTGGTCAGGGCTGGTCTGGGTGTTTCCAAGCTCTTGGGTTCTTACTCAAGGAATTGAAAGAAAGACTCACACAAGTTGTTAAAGTAGCAAGAAAGCATATTCAAAAGTGAACGATAGTATAGATCAGAAAGAACTATGCCATTGAGAAAGGCAGCAGGCCACATGGGTGAGGGAGCTCAGGGGGCCTGATTATTATTCGGGGCTTCGTTTTGAAGACACAGGGGGAGGAGCTTTCTTAGTAGGGCCATAGTTTGAGTAGTTCTTTATTTTGATTGACAGGTTTAAGTTACATAAAGTGTGTGTTTGTTTATTGATTGTTACTACACATGCCCCTTTCCATATACATCTTTATCTTAATCTTAGCATTCTCAACCATGCACTGATGTGGCAAGGCAAATAGGAGATTCTCTCTGGAAGTTCTCTTGAGGACAGTTTGTCTTATTGCCCGTGTACCCAGATCCAATCTAGGCCAGATTGTCTTACCGGGACATAATGGAGCATGACTGAAAGGGTTTGTCTGTGTTTAACCATCAAGGGAAGAAAAAGCTCATTCCACTGTTCAGAGATGGCTGTACATGAAGCTCAGGATTAGGCAGGGTCCTGGATTACCAACAGATTGCTAGCCATGTTGTTTGGGGAGGTGTGTGTGTGTGTGTGTGTGTGTGTGTGTGTGTGTGTGTGTGTGTTATGTACAGGTAAGGGTCTCAGACTGCCAATTGCGTTATTAGGAGTGGGGTTTGTTCATAGCCCAGACCAAGCGGTGCTCCAGGTTGTGAAACTATTCTCTATGCTCACCTCAGAAGTTTCAACCACACATGGCCCCAGGCCTTCCTATAGGGCTGAGATAATATACAAGGTAAGGTCTGTCTGCTACTGCAGCTGACTTCCCCCAGATGATCAGTGACAGTCCTCACAAGTGTTTATTACAGAAGATTTCTGCATACAAGGAGGTAGACAGAGAAATGCATTCCTACTGAAGGAGGGAAAATGCCTGGTGATTATGTAAATGGGGCCAGCAGGGATTTGTTTTTGCTTTGTTTTCTTTTCTTTTCTTTTTTTTTCTTTTTCTTTTTCTCTGCCTGCCACACAGTAACAGATCTATTCAATTTGCATCCAGTTCTAGGTAGAATTTATTTCACTTGGATTGCACAGATATGCTAATTTGGTCATTCATCAGGACAATAAATGGCTTGTCATTTTGCCTAAGCCTCCCATTCCCCCTCCCATAGCATGGAAATCATTCTAAGCTTGGACAGCTGGCAAGTAATGTATAAATTAGGAGACCAAAGCTTCCACCAAGCACTCTGCCAGGAGATGGCAATGGTACTGTGAAGCAGGAGAGCAGACTCCAAGGCAGGCAAGTGACAATATCACCTACAGCCACACAGGCTATGGACGGGGACTTTGGACTAGGTCCCCAACAAACAAAAACCACACATGGTCCCTCTTATCAAATGTTAAATAACTAAAATGAGTGTTGGGTGTGGGAAGGCGGGAGAGCAAGTAAGGGATAGCACGACTTCCCTGGCCTCACATAGCCACGCCCCATCGCTCCTCCTTTGTTGAGTGAGGAACTGGCTGGACCTGGGGCTCACAGTGCTATTTCATTTGGACAAAGTCTTTTCAGTGCAGTGTGTTTTGCAAGCACCAGCAGGATTGAAATCTTATCAGTAGTGTTCCAGCTAATAGCATAGTCACCCTAAACATGTGTGATAATAAAAAAAGTGTGTGAGTGTGTGTGTGTGTGTGTGTGTGTGTGTGTGTGTACACCTGAGTGTAGGCTAGAAGAAGGTGTTGGATCCCTTGTTCCTGGAAGTACAAGTGGTTGTAAACCACCTTGTGTGGTTGCTGGAAACTAAGCCCAGATCATTTGGAGAAACTAAATGTGCTATGGTCCACAGAGCTGTCTCTCTGGGCCCCTGTTTCACCAACCATCCCTTGCTGAAATGTTCACTGGGCAAGAAATTCTTGAACATTGTCTCAAATGCAAACAAATCAATACATATGCTAGCTATCAAAAAATAGAAGGCTAATTATGCTATAACACACCATGTTTATGAACCTACAAAAGTCAGGATCTTTTTCAAACTAGGAGTATTTTTTGTACCTGGATGAACAATTGCTTACTGCACTGTCTACCTGAGATTACAGCCCAGTTCTAGTCTTTCTTCCCTTTGCCTTTTTCTTACAAATCTGTGTCTGATTCCATGAAGTTTCTGTACCCCACTAGAGGTGGCCAAGAGACTGTTATATAACTCATCAGAACTCTATGCTATCATGAGAGGTTGTTCTTAAGACCAGAGTACCAGAAGAAGTCACCTCAAAAGTGCCCACAACCCAGGAAAAGGATCTCTGTTCTTTTGTTTGGGTTCTAACGGACAGATCTTTGCATAGAGGTTGGCTTCTCCTTGTAGCCTTTAATACCCAAGGTCAAGAGAATGGGAGAGAACTCAGCTTCTGATTTCTTGATTTGATCAGTAGAGCAGAACTGGGTTTCTGACAAGGGGAGGTGCACATCTGGAGTGACAGAAATGGCCATGAGGTTGTGTTTAGCTTGTTCTATCAGGTTACATATAGGAAAGACTTCATGAGGTAATCACTGACCAACCATCCCTTGCTGAAATGTTCACTGGGCAAGAAACTCTTGAACATTGTCTCAAATGCAAACAAATCAATACATATGCTAGCTATCAAAAATTAGAAGGCTAATTATGCTATAACACACCATGTTTATGAACCTACAAAAGACAGGATCTTTTTCAAACTAGGAGTATTTTTTAAGTACACCTTAGACTTAAATCCTGAGTGCTCGTTATTTCCTATCATGTCGGTCCCATTTTTAATTTATTTTTCTTTTTTAGTACAAACAAGCATCTCATTCCTCTTCTTGCATTTGTTTTACATATTTTACTCACCAATCTATGGTTTTATTTACTAGATGCCCAGCATGCACTAGGGACCCTGCTTATTCCTTGAAAACATCATAAGTAGACACAGACCTGTCTCCATGGGAACGTGGTAGATGCTGTCTCGGTCAAAAATTTTAAGAAACAGGCTTGAATCAAGCTTAATAATTAATGCACAGCATGGTTTGGGAAAGAGATGCTTGAGTTGGACTGGAAATATCTCGGAGATTGGACCTATGAACCAGCAAGCATAGATAAATGGTAAAGCAAGAGGATGCACGGTGTGGATAGTGTGGTGGGAAAGCTGCTACTGGTTCTGTTTAGTTGAAGCATATATTCGTGTGTGCTGAGGATGAGGGAGGAAGAGGAAATTGAGAACGTCCTAGGAGACAGTGAGCCAAAGTGTGAAGGGCTTTGTGTGCCGTACTGGGAAGGTTGACCTGAGTCACTGTGCTGACATGACCTCAACTGTGCTCTCAAAGGAGTCAGTGGTGTGGTGTGGGGGAAGAATGCAATGCACTGCAGCGGGGAGCTGATTGCCAGTTCAGTGAAGGTGATTGATTGATTGATTGATTGATTGATTGATTTTGCAAAGAAAATCTTCAGGTGAGGCGAGGTGTTGGCTCACTGGGTAAAGTGCTTGCCATGCAATCACGAGGACCTAAGTGTAGACCCTGACTGGGAGCATGGCTACAGGTGTCTGTAAAACCAGCGCTGGTGGGGCTGAGCCGGGTGGTGGATCCTGGGAGCTCAATGGCCAGTCAGCATAACTAGCTAGCTAAACCCACAGTTGGATGAGAGACACTGTCATTTATATGACAGGAAAACAGTGCCAACCTCTAGCCTTCAAATGAACATACCTGAACACACACACACACACACAGAGTGGGGGGAGGCAACTGAACTCCTATTAAAAATAAAATTGGGGCTGGACTGATAGCTCAGTGGTTAGAGAGGACTGGTTTGGTTCCCAGCACCCACATGGTGGTTCATAACCATCCATAACTCCAGTTCCAGGGTCCCAACTCCCTCTTCTGACTTCCCCAGGCACCAGGTATGCTTGTGGTACACATACATACATACATACATACATACATACATACATACATACCGTCGAACATTCATGCACATAAAATAAGTAAAATAAATCAATTATTTTTAATTCCAAAAAGATTTTAAATAAGAAAAGCATTTTAGACCATCTCTCCTATTTTCAATGGCAGGAGGCTATGTTAGCCTAGAGCAAGCCAGGTAACACTTTAACTCCAGGGTTTAAACTTGAAATCCCAGTGGGCAAATGTGTGAATATTGTGCTTTGTGTAGACTAACCAGAGCAAGTGGCAGGACAGATTGTGTAAGCATAATTCAAGGCACCGGTGTGGATGGTGCGTGCCCTCGTGGGTCAGGCTCTCTCCCAGGTGAGAGTTAGTCACCAGCTTCCTGGGTTTCAGTTTGAGAAGAGGTCACTCATGGGGAATATGACCCACTCCTGTGCACTTGAACCATGACGTCAGCAAGCCTGCCTGGGTTTTCACCTGCTTGGCTTTCCTCCATTCCCGAAGGAAACAGGTTATCTGTTCCTTGCTGGAGAATTTTAAGGGACTGGTGGATCTTATAACAAATGTTCTTCCTGAAAAGACAACGTTTCTAAATCCACTGTGGACTGGAGAGGATTCTGGCCTTTTGTCAGGCTGAGGTCTTCCTTGTTCCCGTATTCCGTACTACTTACCAATATTTTCCCTTTATTCTGTTCACGGCTGGAACTTCCCCCCAACATTTTAAATTTAAAAATGTTAACTTTTAACTTAACATTCTTTATTGCATGTGGCAGGGGCGGGGTGGGGGTGGGTGCTGGTGCGTATGTGAGTGCCACAGCTCGAGTGTAGAGCACAGAGGATAGCTGTGTGTGTGGAGTTGGTTCTCTCCCTCCACCTCACCAGGGAATCGTGAGAATCTAACTCTCCTGTGGGCTGTGTGACAATCACTTTTACCTGCCGATCAGCTTCATTGGCCCTTGCTCCTTAATTTGCATGGTGCCTTGAAGAACGATGTTGCAGGTTAAATGAGCCCGTTGCTCCATTCTTCTTTCCACACATCCCTACTCTCCTGCTTGCTCTTCTTTCTCAGAACAATGGTGTCAGGTACAAGAGAGCATTAGCTCTGTAGTTCACTATAAGAACCATATGCTTATGCATTGCGTCAGTCTACAGTAACTCCATTTAAGTTGTTCTTATGCGTCTCTCTCTCTCTCCCTCTCTCTCTCTCTCTCTCTCTCTCTCTCTCTCTCTCTCTCTCTCTGTGTGTGTGTGTGTGTGTGTGTTTTATGAAGCTTCTGTTGTCATAGGTTTCTATAGGACTTTTTCAAAGAACCTTTCTTTAATAACCTTTAATTATCCCTCCCTACATTGCCCTCTATTCTGACCTCCCATCGCCCTTCCTGTACCAGTGATCCCTCTTTAACCCTTCATAGCACTGTGTTCTATCTGCTTTCACTTGAAAGCATCTCTGACAGCCCATTATTAGGTCCCTGACTGCTGGGTATTCCAAAGAGAACATGCATTATCTGAAGCGCCAAGGCTACCGTCCACAAATGAGAGAAAATATCCGTTTGTCTTCCTCGGTTTGGGTTACATCACTCCGAATGATTGTTTCCATTTGCCTGGGAATTTCACAGCTCATTTTTTTTTTCCTGAACAGCCAGATAACCTCCCATGCTATAAGGGTACCACATTCTCATTACCCATTTGTCAGTGGATGGACCTCTAGGCTGTTTCCATTTTCTAGCTATTGTGGATAGAGCATCGATGAGCGCAGGGCGAGCAGAAGGGGCCGGCATTATTCATTGCCCTCATCCCTAACCAGTGTAACTGTACTCAGGCTCTTCCCCGTGGTGTGTCTAGAAAGAACATCCTAGCTATTTTCTGCAAGTAAACAGTCATTCTTGATTTCATTCAGGTACACACTGAATATCCTGGAAGATATCGGAGGTGGACAGAAGGTCAATGATGACATTATTGTCAACTGGGTGAATACGACCTTGAAGGAGGCACAGAAAAGCTCATCCATTGCTAGCTTCAAGGTAAAGGTTTCATCTTCTGCTTCTTCCTTTTGTTTTCGTTACATGTTGAGTGACCTTCAGGGACAGGGCTTTGATGCTCGCTTTGGATTTCCTTAAATCATCTTGTTTAATGTTCGAGGCCATTTCAGTGACAAATTTCTCATCATTGTTCCTTTAATGGTTAATTTTCCAGACCTGTTCTTTTAAGTACCCCATTTTAGACTCTGTTCTTTTGAAGTGGTGTAACACACGGGAATCCATTTTAAAAAAATGTGCACACTTCAGTTCAGAGTTTCTTATATTACAGTAGTAAAGTGTAAAAGGCTTGTCTTAGAGTTTTACTGCTGTGAACAGGCACCATGACCAAGGCAAGTCTTATAAGGACATTGAATTGGGGCTGGCTTACAGGTTCAGAGGTTCAGTCCATTATCATCAAGGCAGGAACATGGCAGCATCCAGGCAGGCATGGTTCAGGAGGAGCTGAGACTTCTACACCTTCATCTGAAGCTAGCAGAATACTGGCTTCCAGGCAGCTAGGACTAGGGCATTAAAGCCCACACCCACAGTGATACACCTGCTCCAACAGGGCCACACCTCCTAATAGTGCCACTCCCTGGGCCAAGCTTTTACAAATCATCGCAAGGCTAAAAGATATCTTGTGTCATATATTTGGGGGGGGTTGTACTTCATCCCAATCATATTTTTATTAATAATACCATTATATATTATCAGACAAGAGTCTTTCTCAAGGACCCAGACACTTGATCTATGTAGTAATCATGTCCATGCCTCCATGTTCATATTTAAAGGTCAGGATTTGTGGGGAGGGACCCCCTTCCACCCACAGGAAGGAGAAGAGAAATTAAAGTCTCTTCTCCCCAAGAAGAGTAAGGGCAGAGCGGGGTAAGCTGGTACCAAGAGCTACATCAGCTGTGAGCTTATCTGGGATGTGGATACCCCCACCCTCACCCCCACCCCCACCACACCTCAAGCCTTCTGCTCTGCCTGGGTTGCTGAGCACAGGGAAGAGTGGAGGCTAGTGACTGAGGTGAGCAGATATTTCCAGAAAGACATTTGGAAAGGCAGGGAGGAAGAGGGAAGTCAAAGCCATCAAGGCTACGGCTGCATTATGAGTCCCGGGGGCTCTTCTCTCTGAGTTTGTCTTCACAACTTTCTTTCTTTTGTGAGTAAAGAAGCTAAAGCTTAGGAAACTTTTAGAGTCACAGCCCATAAGCTCAGGCACGGTTCTCTAGCTGAGGGGAAAGCACCTTTACGTGAGGCAGCGGGGCCACGGGTCACTCAGCCATAGCTATGAACTGGCCAGTCACTGATGCTTTTCCCTGGAATAGAGCTGCTACCCCAGAGCTGTATTCCGTGAAGATCTCCTGGTACCCTTGTGGGAACGAGGTTTGATAAGCCATGCTGAGACTCACTCTTAGGAGTACTGGACAGTTCTCTCACACCACAGGTCAACCTGGTCTGTTCTTCCCTGTCTTCTCCCTAAGTCATTACAGCACTGGTTAAAAAGAGCCACTCGGTGACGCAAAAGGAAAGGTCAGATTAGCTGAGTCCCTTTCCAGCGAGACTCTAAAACAAGGAACCTTGATGTCCACCACCCTTCACTCACTGTCAGCTCCGCACCCAGGGCAGAATTCTGGAAGGAAGGCAGGGCTTGGATCACTTCATTTCTTGAGTGCTGTGTTGTCACCAAAACAGCCTGCAGAGGGTAGCGAAGAACATTAATGGAAGAAGCTGGGGTGGAGTCCCATCTTTCTTTGTAACTACACTGCTTCTTTTATCCGCCAAGAGGAAATATTAAAAAGACTCATTCTGATATTGAAAATGACTGCTTTACCTCTATAGGAAAACAGAGGTGGGAGAACTGATATCAGCCTTAGAATTTAGTCTGATTCACACTTTCCAAGTATGCGCTGCTTGAACTCTGTGCTCAGACAGTAGCACAGACACACCCCTTGTCCCAGGTCCACGAATAAAGAAAACACACTTGCTGAGCTCCGTGCATGCACACCCGAGGAGTGTTCTCAGCACCAGACGTGATCATCCAAACATTTACAAATGTCCAAGACCTTAAGGCTGAATTGTAGATTCAAATCCCAGCTCTACCAATTCCCAGCAACTCACTTATCCACGTAAATCCCATCTCGTCTGTCAGTGGAGATTAACTGTGGAAGCCAAAGCCCTGGTTCAGGGGTGCAGTGGATACTGACGGGTGTGAGACTCAGAGTTCTGTTACCAACACTGAACACACCGACAGAGATTAACCACGAACCGTAAACACCCACACCACCAAAATGACCACTCATAAGGTTATACAAGTGCTAGCTCCACATAGCCACCCGTAATGTCCATATACTTCAAAGCACGAGGAATACATACCATGCTGTGTGTCGATTACAAAATGAGCTTCAGAGGTTAAAGCTCTTGTAAAAGGAAAAACAAAAGAAAAACATGTTCCTGGGGCCTGTGGTGACAAGAACAGGCTGGGCAGTGTGTTAATTACTGTCATCGTGCTTAATCCCACGTTGCTGCTGCTGTCTCCATGGAAACCTTGAAGTTCCCCCCACCCCAGTTCCTGGGAGAAAGAGCATCTATTGTGACCCAGCCTACCTGTACCCTCATGTGTCTCCTGCTAGCTGTGCTTTTCTGACATTTTTGGTCTCTTCTTCTCTATGTCTATTCTATAGGTAAGAAGAAAGGCCTACCCACTTCCCTTGAGGCAGACAGAAGGAACTCTAGAATAGATTGATAAACCTTCCCTTTGTCTCTACTTAGGACCCAAAGATCAGTACCAGCCTCCCGGTTCTGGATCTCATTGACGCCATTCAGCCAGGTTCCATAAACTATGACCTTCTAAAGACAGAAAACCTGGATGATGAAGAGAAACTCAACAATGCAAAGTATGTAAATAAACGCGGGGGTGAGAAAGGGGGCACAGGTGTCAACTGGGCAGTTGTAGAATCTGGTGTTTGTGCCTTGTACAAATTACCTTATTTCTACTATTCCCGGGTTTTCTTCTCATGACTTATTGCAGTTTCATCATCAATTTAGGTGTGGTCCAGTAGCAGCTTCAGATTGTTTGTATTGGGATGGGGCAAAACAAAATCTAGGGCAGGTAGTTCCATAAGCAATAAACAAGGCCAGAGATTTGAGGGTTTATGACATCCCCATATCTTTCTGGGAGAAGGGGCATAACTAGGTCCTTTACAAGTCTGGGATTAACCCCTGTTTTAAAATCCCAGCAGTGCCCTTTTCTCTGTGGCCAGCTTTGGAAAACAGGTCCTTTTCCCAAATATCCCCACATGATAATAGCATAGGCTACTGAAGAGAAGACAGTTAAGCTGTGGTTATGAAGAGTATAATCCGGATATCTAAGGGGAAGTACCAAGATGAGGGGGCAGGCAGGAAGGGTCTGTGGTTCTTTGGTGCAAATGACTTCTAAGCTGAGCTCACTAGCAAAGACAGGTAAGTCAGCAGGAAACAGACAGAAGACAGAAGTTCCAGATAGAAGAACATCGTGAAAACAGAAAACAATAAACAACCACAAAGGTTTGAAACTAGCCAAGACTGGGCCCCGTGTGCAGTTTAAGGGATGTAACAAGGTCACACATTTTTAAGCTGCACAGGGGAGACACCAGAGTCTGACTTCGGAGACCAGGCTCCTGTGCGTTCCCCTGCAAGGACAAGACACAGCATTCTTTCAACACTGCCCAGGGCTTGGGACAGAGCAGAGCATACCCTATTATGCAAGAGGCCTTGCTTTAATTTCTAGCATTGAAAGCAAAACCACAAACAAACGTCTTTTTAAAAAAACAGAGTTTGAAGAGCTCTGGAACAAAATATCTGCTTTGCAGACAGATCTGGGTATGGTGGCCTGGGCTGTAATCCCCCTGCCAGGGTAGCAGAGCCAGGCAAATGCTGGAACTCATTGGCTAGTCACTGAGGTCATCATGGTGAGTTCCAGGCCAGTGCAAACCACTGACCAAAAGAACCTAAAATAATTAATTAAATAATGTGGGCAGAGCTGAAGAAATAACATATAAAGTTGTCCTTGTGAATATACTCATATATACAACACACACATACACACACACACACACACACACACACACTCACTCAATCACTCACTCACTCACAACATAAAATAAAGGGAAATAAGTGTGGGAAAAAAATGTCAACCAAGAGCTAAGAATGGTTATGTTTTTGAGACTGGGTTATGGGTTGGGTTGGGACCTTTTTTGTTTGATTTGTTTTTTTAACCCTCACAGATTTTCGTGTAGCTTTCCCTATGTGTTTTATGATGGAAACATTAATTTTCTTCATTTGTAACTAATATGGAGGAAGTTATTGAGAGACAGACAAGGAGGAAGCATGGATGTTGCTCTTAAATTAATTTGGTCACTAAAGCAAGGATATGTTCTTTTGGAACTAGGAGGAAGGGGTGGGGCCCTTGGGTGGGGGTGGGTGAAGGTGTGGAGTAGCTACAGTAAGGGGTTACAAGGAATGAGGGAACAAAAGAATCACCAGGCATCAGTGTGAAAGCAGTCACGACTATCAGATTCTGTAATGTGTAGAACTCCGAGGCTCTTGTGTGGCTGTGATGATTGCATTTGAAAAACAACAGAACCTAAAACTCTGACTATTCGAATAGCAGTGCACTATGAGTAAAAAACAAAACAAAACAAACAAACAAAAAACATTTGTACACAGAACAAGAAATTATAGACCCGGGTATTATGCACGACAAGATATTGTACGTGCAGTTTTCTTCTGAAATTTCTGTAGTTGAAACACAGCCCACGGAGTGTTTGTTCCTAGCCGAGCTGTTCATACTTAATTCTTGGACTTTTCCTGCCACCCTCTGCACCCCAAGAGAATATTTCTCAAAGCATCAGCAGGGAGCCTGGAGAGAAGGTCCAACTGGCAAAGTGCCTGCCTCCCAAACACAGGATCTGAGTGGAGATGCCCAGCTCAGCCACTGCCACTCAGCATCTGTGTTTTTTCTCCCTTTCAGGTATGCCATCTCTATGGCCAGAAAAATCGGAGCAAGGGTGTACGCCCTCCCAGAAGACCTGGTTGAAGTGAACCCCAAAATGGTCATGACAGTGTTTGCCTGCCTCATGGGGAAAGGGATGAAGAGGGTGTAAGTCCCAGAGGAGTAAGCCAGAAATCGACACAGACAAGCCTGAGGGGGTCAGCACATGGTGCTCCCAGGATGCAGAGGACCATTCAAGCCATTGCAAAGTCCTGAACCTTGGAGACATTATTTGAAATTCACACATTTCTTCAGCCAAGTAGCTTCTGCTATAATTAGCAATACGTGCTTCTCTTTTGTTGTTGTTTTTTCAGAAGATGTACTCGCCTACAAATTTTTTTTTTATTCTTTGAAAGTCTACCAGGAAAAAAAAAAGAGTTAAAAAGTTATTTCCAGATGCTCACCCCTCCCCTCCCCCCATGCTTTCACTGGTAGTCAAGGATATAAACTACAGTATGCTTAAGGGTCACCTGATCTCTTGAGCCAGCTTGATCTAGCTGCTCTTGGCCTTGTTCAGACTGAAGACCTAGAAGAGATCATCAAACTTGCCTTAAATAAACCCTCTCAACTAGATGGTCACAGCCCCTCCTTGCATCTTCTTCTCCCAGTCTGTCTCCCTGTGAGTCTGTGAGTTTGCTCCATTCCCCTCAGAACCATACCTGTGGTCCCCATTTGTTTTTTGTTTTTTACCAGCCTTGCTACTGGAGTATCTGACAAATCAGTCAAGGTCTCAAGAGTCTCTCAGGGAGACTGCAACACTGGGGACTCAAGGAAAGTGTAATAAAGAGTAGAACCACTAGGGGGCAGCATGGTGGGACCACAGAGCATCTACCTTTCTGAGTGCCTTTAACCCCACTTGTGAGAGAGCTGCTTATCTTGGTGTTGACAAAATGCCTGACGATTGTTGAAAGCAATCCTGCTCAACTTCATTTGCTTTTAGACATGGGCATATCTGATTGCTGCCCAGCCATATTACCAAGCCTCACTTTGCTGGTACTACGGAAGCTTTTTGCCACCCTAAAATTCCTGGAATTGGGGCATTGATATGTGCCAATAATCTATGTCCCTGCCTCACCCAAATGCTTACACGGGCCCATACACACATGTAGCTGGATGTCAAGAGTAGAATGTTGACTAGGAACTGCCTGGAATTCAGAACAAAGAGGACAGTATGAATTTGAATAGCTCCCACTAGATAAGCAATTTCCACGAGAACCTACCAAAAGCTAAAAAGCCACAGAGCTTCGTGAACCAAAGCAAGACTCCCTCTGCATTAGTGAAAGGCTTACCGCCATAGCATCTTCCTTAGGGGTAGAAGGATGTAATGGAACTTTGTTGTCTTCCAAACCAATGCAAATGCAGGGCTTCTCAGCTCCCTCCCCTGACAGTAGGCTCAGGAAACCAATAGATGACTGTTTCCAGCTCCCAAGCAGTATTCCCGCTGCATCAGACGCAAGGTGTTTGGCTGTGACTTTAGTCTGAACTTCGTGTAGCCTTGGATGATGTTTGTCCATCTGCCTCCGTGAAGGAAGGATATTATTATTGCCTTAATGTAAAATGAAAATAAATCATGTTAAAAAAATCTTTCCGAATAAAATGTCCCCCAATTCTGGTTATTTCTGCATATGCTTAAAGGTTGCTTATAGCTCGCTAGCTCAGAGCACATAATATCTGAGAAACTGTCTAAGGGCTAGGGAAGGCTTCTGTACGAGAGAGAGCCTTTGTACTCGAGTAACTGGCAAAACCAGACACCACACACAACTATGGGCATGTGGTAAGTGGTATTGCAAGGAGAAATGTCTCAGCTGAAAACTGAGAGGTACACTGCCATTAATTGCATGAAGGAAGTTGAAATGGGGATTCTTCAAAACACTTTGAACTCAATCATGACGATCAGGCTTGGAGACGGGTAAAATGACTTCTCACATGAACTGACTGTGCTTTGAGTCAGTATCATCTGGGACCTCCTGTCCCTCTGGGAGGGATGGGTGTGCTTATGGGGGAATAGGAAGTGAGTCTGCAGTGGCCAGCTCCTCCTGGGCTAGCCTGCTGAGACAACAGAAATTTGCCCTCAATGTGGCATGGCTCTGCCTTGACACCCAGAGAAGCTCCATTGCTGTATGGTGGCTAGGACACTGAGGTTTGGCCTCTGAAATGTGTGCCCAGCCTTTCCACTGACTTGTATAAAAGTGGCTCTTTCCTAGACTGGATGGATTTTCAGCTCCTGTATGTACGAACACCGTATTTATCTCTGTTCCATGCACATGAAGAAGCCAACAGTACTATTGGTTGGGATTAGACTGCAGCTATAGGTTTTATACGTAAGCACACAGACTAAAGACAGGTATGCTCTACCAAGGAAGAAGAACCATTGTGGATGAGAGACAAGGTACTCAGTAGCACAAGGGACAGGGGTGTTCTAAATGTAGCTATTTATGGGTACATTTCACTTGGGCAAGCAAAGTGAGGCATGAGGAGTTGAACCACACTCAAGGATCAACAGTAGACAAAAGCCACTCCATTTCCTACTTAAACTGCACCTGAAGATCTGTAGTAGCAACCATTCCCTCCCCCTATCCCATGCTAGAGGTGTGCTTTGAAGCCATCAGTCTATTGGAGCCAGCTGAACTTTTGTCCAACTATTATTAAAACAGTGTAGGCTAAGAATTGGTACAGCAGGTATTTATAGTACAGGAATGGTCAGGTTCTACTCTTAGGGCTTGTGAACCCCAAAGTACTATTGTATCAACTATCCACTGCCTCTGTCTCAATTCCTCAATGTTCTGCCCAGTTATCAGCTACTCTTACCATTTATTTTGTATCACAGGAATATCTGTGCATGTGTCATGTGTATCCTAAAGTGCTTTATTCCCTATCTCATGCTCTTCCACTAAACGACCTAACCTTGACATCCTCAGAGATGGAGTCACCTCGTCATATAGAGTCCAGCTCACCTTTTCAATAGGTCCCTTGGATTCTGTCTGTGTCCAAGCTGGGTCTGACTTACAGCTTATGGATATTTCAATTGCCTCAGTCTTTTTGTCCTAGCAAATAAGGCCAAAGTGAATAATAGTGTACCCACTTCTTAAACATAGCCTTAATTTTAATTGAATAGGTACCTATGTATTTCTGACCTATTCAATTCATTACATACTGGAGGAGTACAACAGAGATTCTTTTAAGTTCCCTCAAATTATATTACATAAAACCTGGGATAAATAGTTGAGCCAACCCCAGTTTCTCTGTTTTGTACCTAAAGATATTGTCTTAGTTAGGGTTTTACTGTTGTGAACAGACACCATGACCAAGTCAAGTTTTATAAAGGACAACATTTAATTGGGGCTGGCTTACAGGTTCAAAGTTTCAGTGCAGTATCATTAAGGCAGGAACATGGCTGAATCCAGCAGGCATGGTACAGGAGGAGCTGAGAATTCATCTGAAAGCTGCTAGCAGAATACTGGCTTTCAGGCAGCTAGGACTAGGTCTTATAGCCCACACCCACAGTGACACACCTGCTCCAACAAGGCCACACCTCCAAATAGTACCACTTCCTGGGCCAAGCATATTCAAACTATGGCAGATGTTAATACAGCAAAGAAATAATGCACGCACATGCGTGTACACACAACTAAAATAAAGTGCAGACTTTAATAAAGGTGTAGCAAAACTATAAATGAAGTTTTATGGGAACTCAAATATCTCAACCCTGAATGAAGGATCCACAAACATTTGTCAGGGAGCTCAGGTCTGAGGAATGAGAAACAGGCAGGAACACTGCCTACTTACATGTGTTGGTTGGTACCTCCTACAAAGCCATCCACATTCCCTGATATTTAGGAAGAGCACAGAAACGGTTTCAGTTGTGATTTATACTAGTTACTAGCAATGTTTACTGACTGCGCTAAACACTGAGCAGGCAGACTGGGTTACAAGGAAGGTTATGAAATAAATGTACCTGGAAAGGTCTCAGCATAGAGTGGATCGCTGTCTGCCTGGAAGTTAGGACTCTGGAGTCCACATGATGCAATGGTTGGATTAGGTGACTTACAAAGTCCCAGCTAGCCTACTGACTGTATCCACGTAGACATGCATGTACCATGCACACACGCTCATCAAGGCTGACCCAGGGGCACAATATCAGCCCTTTTCAAAGACTGATCTCTTTAGCCACCTAAACTAGTCTATGCCACACTGTGCTTAATGCCTGAAACACACATCCCCATGCCTCCAGGGTCCCTGGGACACCTCTAGTGTCCTTGGGCCCTGGATCTGCTACCCCAACCTTTATTCTTCATCCATACCACTAGAAGGCACACAGCCCTGGAGTAAAGGCTAGCAGTGTTCTCTTATAAACCTGACATTGTTTTGCCCAGTGAGGCTCTGCAGTCCCCAAATCCAGAAAGACAGCTGGATGACCAGAATGGGCAATACTGACCGATCCTCTTGTGAAATCATCACTCTTCAGAGTTCCCTAATAAAATTCTGCTAACAGAAACACCTTCCCTACTCTTCCCGGTAACAATGGCTCTTTTACACAACATCTTGTCTCCCTCTTTCTGAAAGACAGAGTTTACATATATATTTAAATTTTTTCATTGGCTTTTGTATCGCCTTGATGTGCCAGTAACTTTGGTCCAGAGAGGTACTTGGTGTGCCAGCAAAGGAGAATGTAAATGCCAATGCAGCTACAGATTCTTTGATCTACGATGGTGTCCTGCCTGCAAGATCTGCTAGTGCAAGAGTGGCACAAAGGTTGTGAGAGTCACCAACCGATATATGACTTGACTGAAGGCCCACTGCACAAGATGGAAAATGAGCCTGACATTGCTTGAATAACCTGAGTCTAGATAGCCCAGGGGCCTAAGGTAAAGCCAAACACCACTGTTCTACTAAAAGAACATAGCAATAAAATAACTCCTAATGACATCCTGCTATACTCACAGATCAGTGCCTTGCTCAGCCATCATCAGAGAAGCTTCCTCCTGCAGTAGATGGGGAAAACACAGAGACCCACAGCCAGACAAAATGCAGAGAATGAAGAATTTGGAACAGACAGCCCTAAATGGGATGTCTTGAATGCTTCCCTTCAGAGCTCAGGGAACTCTACAGAAGAGGAGGTGAAAAGAGTTTAAGAGCCAGAGGGGATGGAGGACACCAAGGAGACAAGGCCTCTAAGCCTCTGGGATCAATGTACATATGAATTCAAAGAGACAGAGGCAACATGCACGGAGCCTGCAGAAGTCTTTTAGACATACATAATGGTTTCCAGTTTAGTGAAACTCTCGAGTGTGTAAATGAGTGGATCTATCTGTTTCTTCTGTCTTTTCTTGGGCTCTTTTCTTTCTGCTTGTTGTTTTTCCTATTCTGTGTGTCAGTTTTTGTTTTACCTTATTATATTTTATTTTAGTATTATGCCTTAGAAGGCTGTTTGTTGTATAATGAGAAAGAAAGAAGGTGGATCAGATGGGAGGGGAGATGGGAGGAGCTGAGAGAAGTAGGGGAGGGGAGACTGTAGTCAAGTATGTAAAAAAAATCTATTTTCAATAAAAGGGGGGAAAGAATTTGATGAAACTGGGGGGTTGGGATAGCATGAAGGACACAAACAGGGGCAACTGAGTTAGTTCACACTTGCGGTCCACAATCCAGAGACAAGAAGGCAAGAGAATGGTAACTCTTACATTACCTGGCACTTGAAAACTGAAAACCTCCATTTAAATAAGTAGCTTGGTTAATAGAGAGCTACGGCACATTATTTTGGAATAGAAATCTTAAAAAAAAAATACCTACAATGCAAGCAAATATTTCTTTCTAAAGCTCTATGGGATCTGATATAAAAGTGAATGACTTTATAGACAGCTACCACCAAAGCACACTGTTTATGTTCTGTTCCTGTTATGTTTCAGATAAGGTACCCAGACATGATGCACTTGGAAGCCGTTTAAAAACGTGGATCTCTAGCCGGGCGGTGGTGGCGCACGCCTTTAATCCCAGCACTTGGGAGGCAGAGGCAGACGGATTTCTGAGTTTGAGGCCAGCCTGGTCTACAAAGTGAGTTCCACGACAGCCAGGACTATACAGAGAAACCCTATCTCGAAAAAAAACAAAACAAAACAAACAAACAAAAAAAAGTGGGTCTCAGCCATCACCTAGCCCTACTGAATCAGCACCTGCATCTTCAAAAATCCCCACTTGATTCATGCCTTGGTTTGAAAGTTTCTCCAAAAGATTCACATGCTGTAAATGTAATCCCCAAGGTCATATCAGAATTGTCTGGAGGTGGGGGTCTTTGAGAGGTGTGGTGGTTTGAATAAAAATGGCCCCCACAGGCTCAAGGGAGTGACACTATTAGGAGGTATGATCTTGTTGGAAGAAGCTCAGGAGAGATTTCCACACTTTAAAGTATGGAGGAAGGACCTGGCATTCGCCACTTCTCTGACACTCACTCAGTTCCTCCAATTTGCCCCTAAGAGATTGTATAGCTTGTGATTCATGCACCACATTGGAGAGGGCTTGGCTGACTCAGGTCAGCTGCCCAAGCATGCTAGCCGCTCATTGGAACCGCCGTGAGAGCTTTAGAAATATAGTCCATGCTTGTAATCATTGCCCCAACATTCAGATACAGTTGGTTTAACGTGGATATCGAAAAGTGACTGAGTACGCAGGGACATTTGAGAACTTCTCTTCTGTACCTGGAGTATGGCTCCGAAGGCCTGGCTGGAGCACCTCCGCAGGCAAATAGAACACTCAAAGTGAATATGAACTCATGAAAACGTCCCAACAAGAATGCTTGCTCTCTCCACTGCTCTAGCCAGCTAGCCAATGAGCATGTGCCTGTCTGGGTTGCCAGGCAACCTTCTGGCTCAGTTTTGCGCACCAAAGCAAGGAAATTGGAACCCGGGATTGAGCTGTCTGCTTTTAGCTTTTTAAACGTCTTTTAAAGTGTGCCTTCTTTCCTCCCCTTTAGAAATACAGAAAGCCAGATAGCCTAAGAGTTGGTGTAAATTATAACACGGATTCATTTTCTATGAATAAACATGAGAGAGAACGTGTGAAGCGTGAAAAGATCTATCAATTATGTTCTTCAAAGCCACCCAAGATTATGCAGCTTTAATGGCTGAGTAATTTTGAAAAGAAAGCTTGGAAATTGAGCTGCACCTGAACTCTAATTAAAAAAAAAAAAAGGCACCAAATTAATTGGCTCTCAGTGCTTCTCTAACAATGAGTCTGAAGTGCATGTCTGAAATGAGCTAGTGGAGGCGACCATGGCTTGGCCCTTGTTCTCCCAGAGCTTGAACCTGGGAAAAACTCTAAGCAGAAATCATTAGAGAAACTTCTGCCTTATTGAAGAGGGGTTATGAGGTTTCATGAAATCCTTGTTAGGTTATTTTCGCCACCTAATATTCCAAATTAGCTGGTGACCCGATCCATGAATGAAATGGGCCTCACATGATCAAGTTTGGCTGAATCCGCTTGTCTGTCTCTTTGCATGGGAGTTTACCACCTAAAATAGCAGAGGAAAAGGACTAGCTGTTCTGGAATTCTGATGGGCCAGATGAGTTCCTGAGCAGAGCATGCACTGACTGGCCTATGCTCGCACTTTTCCACTTTCCCCTTTACTGTGAAGGAGCTGTGTGGTCCACCTCTTTTGCCAGTTGCTTCTAGACGTTACCCAGTTCAGCCCTTAGCACAGCTCTCTAGTAGAGACTCACTTGAACCATGTGGTATATGTACTCCCCCATACAAAATCCAAAACACAGTCAGACACATGATTTTTAACCAACACTTCTTTCTGCCTATGTACACATAAATGCATATACACACAAAATATACAATATATAGGATATATGCTATCATATATTTCATGGGGAGTGAGAAATAGGCATAGAGAGAGACAGAGGCTTCCTGTTCAAAATGAGCCCGCAAACCAGGACTCTAACTCAAATGCTAATGAGCCAGCAACGAAATCTTCCTTCACACAAGGAACAGAGATTTGCTCTGAGTGTTATTGACCTGGCAGAGCAGTGTGACACCGACTTTCAGGAAATAGTCTAAGTTCTCATCATGATCCGAAAAAGAGACCGGCGGAGAGCCAAACATAGACAAGGCCCTGGAGTTCATTCCCAGCAGGGCGGAAAGATAGGAGAGAGGGAGGCAGGATGAAGGCATGGAGGAAGAGAGGGAGCAATCTTACTGTAAATGATTGAGCAATAAAGTAATTTTACACAGTACGTTAAAAATAATGACAAAAGCCCCAAATTGGTAAATATATAAATGCCCTATGAAAGGTTTTCAGTTGCTGAGATGATTTTCTAGTGACTATGATATCTGTTTGAATGGGGTAATGAATTGGTAGATAGTATGAGAAATGGAACAATCAGGGACAAAGGTCGTGATTTTCTAAATCATGAAAGGACAGTCATAGGATATAAAGGAGTGACTGACAAACTCCAGTAGCAGTAGCAGCTAAAGAAGGAAGGATGATTTACAAAACAAAAACCAAAACCTAAATTCTCAAATCAAAAGATAATTAAAAACAAACAAACAAAAAACAAATACACGTCTAGGCCAGAGAAACATGTCTGAGTTGCATCAAGAAGAAAGCCCAGCTAACGTGCCAGGAGCGACACCGATCCTGTCAGCAGATGCCCAGCACAGCAAGAGACACTGAAGGACAGGAAGTCCTACTATACATGCCACTACGTGTAGCTACTACGTGTCTGGGACCAACAGAGAAAGTTAAGGTCAGCGGTCTAGATGGTTTTATGCCAACCTGACATAAGCTAGAGTCATCTGAGAGAGGGGAACCTCAAATGAAAAAAAGGCCTCTGTGAGATCAGGCTGTAGGCAAGCATGTAGTAATTTAAAAAATTATTTATATGTTGGCCCTAGATCCCAATATCACACACATATCCTCCCCCTCCCCCATAACGTGTCCCTTTCTCCTCTGAGAAAGGGGATCTGTAAAAGAACCACATTTTGCTTATCTATTCCTTGGCTGAGGGACATCTAGGTTGTTTCTGGTTTCTGGCTATCACAAATAAAACTTCTATGAACATAGTAGAGCAAGTGTCCTTGTGGTATGGTGGAGCGTCTTTTGGGTATATGCCCAGTGGTGGTATAGCTGGCTCTTGCAATTTTCTGAAAAACTGCCAAATTGATTTCCAGAGAGGTTGTACAAGTTTCCACTCCCACCAGCAGTGGGGCGGGGGTGGGGGTGGGGTTCCCCTTGGTCCACATCCTCGCTAGCATGTGTTCTACCGAGTTTTTTTTACCTTAGTCATTCTAATGGGGCTAAGGTGGAATCGCAGAGTCATTTTGACTTGCATTTCCCTGATGACTAAGGATGTGGAACATTTCTTTAAGTGCTTCTCAGCCACTTGTGATTCTCTGTTAAGAATTTTCTGTTTAACTCTGTACCCCAATTTTTAATTTGGTTATTTGGGATTTTGGTGTCTAACTTCTTGAGTTCTTTATATATTTTGGATATTAGCCCCCTGTCAGATGCAGGGCTGGTGAAGAACTTTTCCCAGTCTGCAAGCTGCCGTCTTGTCCTATTGACGGTGTCTTTTGACTTACAGAAGTTTTTCAGTTCCATGAGGTCTCATTTATTAGTTGTTGATCTTAGTGCCTGAGCCATTGTTTCCTGTTCAGGAAGTTGTCTCCTATACCAGCAATTGTGAGTGGTATCACCCCTGATCTTGTGGTCCTGGGTTCTATAAGCAGGCTGAGCACACCATGAGGAGCAAGCCAGTAAACAGCACGCCACCATGGCCTCTGCACCAGTCCCTGCCTCCAGGATCCTGCTCAGTTTGAGTTCCTGCTCTGGCTTCCCTCAGTGCATTGTGGTTCAGTATATGTAAGCCAAATAAACCCTTTCCTCCGCAGGTCATGATGCTTTCTTACAGCAATATGAACCCTAGCTAATACAGTCAGGCTCGAAGAACATAAAAGATCATATCACCCTATAGACTGTTACTAAAGGAAATGTCCAGTTACTTCAGCAGAAAGAGCTATAATTCAAAGTATATTGACTTTCATACTATCTTTAGGGAACACAGAACACAAAATATACAGCACAACATTTATTATACTTGTCAGAAAAAAAATCTTACCTCTTGTGCTCACAGAAGATAAAAACTCACGCACACATATGTATCCGTGTGAATAGATACGAACACACAGGTCCTCACCCATAAGCATTAAAATCCAGTACAAATGTATACTCAGAGACTGTGGCAGCATGCACAGGGCCTGCACAGGGCCAAGCTAGATGGGGTCCCCTTGTTCAGAGAAAGACTTGGACATGAGCTCCCATCCCTTACCAAGAAGCTATAGCTGCTTGAAGTGAAAAGGTAGCTTTCTTCAATGGCGTCTCACTGGATATACAAACCACACTTAAGGGCAGGCTCCATGTCCAGCAGTAGATGAGCAGCTCAAAAGGAACTCACCAGTGGGTTTTGTAGCTTTTTTTCTTTTTTTTTCCTCATATTGCTTTGTTTGGGCTGTTTTGTTTTGTTTCGCCTTACTGGTTTTTAGAGTGTATATTATGGTTTCTGATTTTGTGTTTTTATGGTGTGTGTGTGTTGTGCTTTTTCTTTGTTTTATCCTGCTTTGCTTGTTTGTTTTTTAGTTTGCCTGTTTTGTTTTCTAAAAAGAAAGGGGAAGGATGGATGGAGGTGGAAGGACGGGAGGTGGGGAAAACCTGGGAAGAGATGAGGAAGGGGATGCCATGACCAGAGTATGTTGTATGAAAAAAAAAAAAAAAGGTTTGTTTTCAATGAAAAGGAAGAGTTACTTGGGCTAGTTTCCTTCTCCTTCCCCCCTCCCCCTCCTCCCCCTCCACTCCTCCCCTTCCCCTCCACCTCCCCTTCCTCCTCCTCCTCATCTCTGTGTCTGTTATTTACTTGAAACCCAGATTTATTTGCTCTTGTTTGTATTCATCATTTGAATTTATGTTCCTTTATTTTGGGGATGTGAAAACACAGCATGCCCTACTCAAAAGGTTTATGCAGATAAATATCTCTCTCTCTCACCATCGCTTCTCTGCCATCTCTCCACACATGCCTGTGGGAGAGCAAAACCACCGATTTATGATCTATTCTACCTGTGATTTGCTTTACAGAAACCATTTTCAGGGGAAGTCATCTTAACCCAGTGACTTTGCTTTGGTGGCTTTAAATCTCAGGGGAAGACTGAAACGTCCCCCCACCCCCACCCCCACCCCCCACCCCTACCCCCAGGTGTCTGTTGTGGAAAAACTGGATGGACTCATTTGTAAATTTCCCTGCCCTAATCTCAGGAACATTTTAGTGTATTTACAAGCCGGTATGTGGGGAAGGCTGTCAGGACTCTGTCTGCTTACAGAGTGCAGATGCCACCTGAGACTGAACCGAATGTCAGATGGTGCTCAGTGATGGGTGGAGGGCCTTCATTGAGATAGTGGCTACCTTGATGACGTTCTCTGAACAAACATAACCCAGAGCCTGCCTAAACTCTTTACTGCTTGTACCAGCCCCATGATACTGGGCCTATCTTTCCTTATGGTTAAAGAAAGATATTTTTGCTGGGCAAGTGGTGGTGCACGCCTTTAATCCCAGCACTTGAAAGGCAGAGGCAGGCAGGTGGATTTCTGAGTTCGAGGCCAGCCTGGTCTACAGCGTGAGTTCCAGGACAGCCAGGGCTATACAGAGAAACTCTGTCTCGAAAAACCAAAAAAAAAAAAAAAAAAAAAAGAAGAGAAAAGAGAAGAAGAACGGTATTTTTAATGGAGACTCTAGAGTCTTCTCTACACAGACCCTGCTGCTCAGCTTTTTAAGCCACATTTTGCAAACTCACCTTCTATCTTCACCTAAGTTGAAAATGTTGACAAGGACACAGTCAGAGGAAGAAAGCATTCTTCTGCACTGAGGCTTCTCCATGACATGGACCAGGATCGTCTCGGCAGTCTTCATGACTGTGAGTCTTCCGTGAATCAGATCATATCCTCTGAGAATATTCCAGGCCTTCTCTGAGGGATTAATTATCTCCTAGGTGTGTCTACCCGGCTATCCACAAGCTACAATGCATTTATTTTTTTTTTTTCTTTTCTTTTTTTTTTTTTTTTTTTTTCCATTTTTTATTAGGTATTTAACTCATTTACATTTCCAATGCTATACCAAAAGTCCCCCATATCCACCCACCCCCACTCCCCTGCCCACCCACTCCCCCTTTTTGGCCCTGGTATTCCCCTGTACTGGGGCATATAAAGTTTGCAAGTCCAATGGGCCTCTCTTTCCAGTGATGGCCGACTAGGCCATCTTTTGATATATATGCAGCTAGAGTCAAGAGCTCCGGGGTACTGGTTAGCTCATAATGTTGTTCCACCTATAGGGTTGCAGATCCCTTTAGCTCCTTGGCTACTTTCTCTAGCTCCTCCATTGGGAGCCCTATGATCCATCCATTAGCTGACTGTGAGCATCCACTTCTGTGTTTGCTGGGCCCCGGCATAGTCTCACAAGAGACAGCTACATCTGCGTCCTTTCAATAAAATCTTGCTAGTGTATGCAATGGTGTCAGCGTTTGGATGCTGATTATGGGGTGGATCCCTGGCTATGGCAGTCTCTACATGGTCCATCCTTTCATCTCAGCTCCAAACTCCGTCTCTGTAACTCCTTCCATGGGTGTCTTGTTCCCAAATCTAAGGAGGGGCATAGTGTCCACACTTCAGTCTTCATTCTCCTTGAGTTTCATGTGTTTAGCAAATTGCTACAATGCATTTATAAGAGGCCCAAAGCAAAATCAGAAATTTACTAAAAGCATGAACCTTTTTGAGTTTGTTTAGTTCAATTGCATGACTTTCATGACGTCATGCCACAATGCCAGGATTAAAATTGTCTAAATTAAACACAATGGTTGAGCTCATCATCATGATTTGTTGTTTTGGTTTTTTGAGGGTTCAGATATCAGACGACCTAACTAATTGTACGTGTATGTTTCTTTTAGACTGTGGGAGTGGAGGCTCAGTAAACTGAGCTGCGGGAGCCAGAGGGAGCCCACTGTTACACTTTAACCAGTGTGCAAAGAAGGCTCTTAGGCAATTAGTTACCTGGGACTTTCTCCCCAAGGGCTTGCTCACAAGTCACTGTTGGGATGAAGCTTCATGGCCTTGGAATCCTGGTAGCCATCATCCTCTATGAGCAGCATGGCTTCGCCTTTCAGAGGTAACACCAGGGGCCTAGGCGGGCTGGGTCCTTCCCACTTGTGTGCCTCTCACAGAGCAGAAGTAGTGTCCTGGGATAGAGAGCCAACTGGGTAGAGGCCAGTTCCTTCAGAGACTTGAAGTCGTTTGGGTATAACAGGGTATCAGTAGTACTTTTTTTTTCCATTTTCTGCTTTCATTTTACCAGTGTGATAAGTATACTCAGAGGCTATGGAGATTAAATAAACAAATCGGACCTTGACGAATCGCCTGTACCTTCACATAACACATGATTTATATTCTTCCTGCCTTAACACATAGATATATGAACTAAATAAATAAGTTTTAATCTTGTTCATAGAGCATAGGAGAGGCTAAAGGTAAAGGTATGAAATAGACCTGGATTACACACAGTCATTGAGCAGAGACCGAGAGAGGGTGCTGAGTTACAATGGACGGATAGAAGAACTTAGCTATTTCTTCATTAGCTTCGTTGGAGTGATTTCCTGAGAATCTTTGACCGTAAACTAATTAGGACACAAATGAATAAATGTTAGAGCACACTGAATACATGGGATAACAGTTGCAGCATACCTGCTTGGTTATTATTATTAACTAGGCGAGGCTAAGCTTTAAAATTGACATATAACTTTGGGATGGTGATACTTTTTTTTTGTTTTGTATCTATAACCCTTTTCCAGTTGTCTCTGAGATGGGCCCTTGTCTTCTTCTTACAGAATCGCAGGGAGAGACAGCACTTGATCTGTCTGGGTGGGGAAAAGTCTATGCGTCAAAATCTTTTCTGAGTTAGAAAACCCATAGAATGTTCACTCATTCAGGTAATGTTGTACAGCTGAAGCTGTGTTTAGGATAGCTGGCTGATTCTCTTTTGTTCAGTGTGATTGTCAAGTAGCAAGCAGTAAATTCCATTGTGAGAGACTGGCTGTTAATGAGTTCATACAAAGATCAGAAGTGCTAGAACAGTTGGTGACTCGTGCATCTATATTTTATTAATAGTTAAGTAAGTATGATTTTAGGATCTTTGTAGGTTCTAATATTCCATAACTTGATGACTGTCTTTTGTTAGAAGGTAGCAGCAACTCTGATAACATCATCTAACCCTAACCGTAACCGTAACCGTAACCCTGACCCTAACCCTAATCCTAACTGTAACCGTAACCCTGACCCTAACCCTAACCCAGTTCCTGTAGAGGCAACATCATTGTCTTTGAGTGGTGGGGGCAGAAATCTCTTGTGATTTAGGAGTGTGTTTGACTCATGTACTAGGCTGGACACAATGCTGCTATTTAAATACCTGTCCTATACTTGGGATCTGTTCTCCCCCTCCCCTCCCCTCCCCTCCCCTCCCCTCCCCTCCCCTCCCCTCCCCTCCCCTCCCCTCCCCTGCCCCAACTTTATCAAATGGCTTCTCTATGTTACCCAAGTAGACTCTGAATTTCTCATCTCCTGCCCAAGCCTCTCAAGTCGATGTGCCTGGACTGCAGATGTGCACTACTGAGCTGGCTCCAGGCTGCCATGATGATTCTATACTAAATTACACAAGGTACTCATCGCAACACAAGACACGGAAAGATCTTACCGTATCTTTACAAAATCATCAAGCCTGTGCCTATTCAGTGGAGCTAAATAATGCAAATGAAAGAGACGGGCAAAGGGAAATGGTATGGGCACGAGGGAGAAAACTCGCTCGCACGTGGTTCTTACATCCTTTGCTGCGGCATGCACTCTGAAATCTACAGACAGGTATGCTTGAAGAGTAGGATGAGAAAATGGTTACAGTTAGCCAACTAATACTACATGGAAAACAGTTAGTGCTTGCACATACCTGGAGGACCTACTTGTGAGTGAGAGGAAAAGGAGGGGCCATGTTGGAGACAGAAGCATCCCCGAGCTCCGAACTCTCACCCCTGCACTAGAAATAATAAAATGAACCCCCTCCCCCAGTGTTTCTGAGCTTTTTCAAGAGTAAGCCATTACTACCACTAAAAGAAAAATCTAATTTCATTCAGAGTGACAGCCTTTGATAAATTCTTATTTCTGGGGGTTAGAATTTAAACCTTTCCAGAAAGCAGTAGCCAGCTGGCATTTGCCTGAAGCTGTTCTTTGTTACACTTTTCTTGCCGTGATCATTTTCCTAATAACAGTTTGGGTTGGAGCAATGTCCTCGTGGTTGATTTGTAGGCGCGTGCTGATAACTCTCATCCGTGAAATGCCTTGGAACTACAACCACAAAACAGCCTGTATAAAGGCATAAATACCATATGCCAAAGAGGAAGGCAACTGAAGCCCACATTTCCATATTCGGTTGATTTTCAGGGCCAGATAAATAAATAAAACACTAGCAAGAATCTTGTAAACAAAGTCATTAATTGTATTGTGCAATGATTATCTAAGTGGAGTCTGTCAGCCCAGGCCATTGAGAAAAGAAAAATGAGAAACATGGACAGAAAGGAAGAGAAGGGTTTGGAGAGGAGGGCATGGAGGGCATCGTAGACCACAGCATATGTGGTTTGTTAATGCCACACTCTGGCTGGGTACCCGATTCCAGTCATTCTCTTTCAGTTATTAGTTCTGCCCCCTCCACTCATAACTAATCATTATTTTCACCTCAAGGAACAGACCACCAGTGGCCCCCAAGCACTGCAAAGCATATGACAACATCACAACCTAGAACTATCTATCTATCTATCTATCTATCTATCTATCTATCATCTATCCATCTCTCTATTCATCTCTTTATTTATCTAGCTATTCTCTATCCATCTATCTATTCATTTCTCTATCTCTCTCTATCTATCCATCCATCCATCAATCCATCTATCATTTCCATCAGCTATCTCTATCAGCTGTTAATATACCTATCTACCTATATACTCATGTATGTATAATCTATCTCTTCTTCCTCTGTGCTTATGCGTTTTATTCTATTTTTAGTGCAAGTTTTTTTTTTACTAAATATTTCTTGTGCAAATGCTGTAATTATCACTATAGAGATTTGTTCTTAGTCATGGTTTGTATTCCATATTCCCTCAGGACCAAGAAGCAAGTTGGAGAGGAAAGGGTTTATTCAGCTTATACTTCCACATTGCTGTTCATTACCAAAGGAGGTCAGGACTGGAAGTCACACAGAGCAGGAACTTGGAGGCAGGAGCTGATGCAGAGGCCATGGAGGAGTGCTGCTTACTGGCTTGCTTCCCCTGGCTTTTTACACTTGATTTCTTATAGAACCCAGGACTACCAGTCCAGGGACAGCACCACCCACAATGAGCTGGGCCCTCCCCCCTTGATCACTAATTGAGAAAATGCTTTATAGCTGGATTTCATGAAGACATCTCCTCAAGGGAAACTCTTTTCTCTGTGATAACTCCAGCTTGTGTCAAGTTGATACACAAAACCAGACATTATAAGATTCAACAAAACACACCTTTATTTTCATCTCTCGTTGCCCCTGGGCATTCTACATAGTGGAATTATTTTTCCTCAGGGATACACAGAATGTCAGTTATTTCAGCCCACTGTGAAATAACTGACAGACCTTGGGCTGTATTAGAATACAAAGTGTCTCTATGCAGAAGTTAGAATACCATCTCCAGTGAAGCTATTGTTCAAATTTCTTGGTCTTTCTTGTTAAAAAGAAAAAATTTAGGTCTGTTCAATGAATCTGTTGATTGAAGTGAAGAGAGCAGCCTACAAATTCCCCAGCTCTGACCAGTGTTCAGAGGACCTCATCCAGTTAGGTACAGAAATAGGATGTTTGGGAACGAAAGAGCACGGTTTATTGACTGCCTTGTGCCATTTCAGCTGATCTAACCGGCAAGAGCCCGAGACTGGCTCAACCTCAGTTGCTATTTGCAGCGCCTGGCTCAACCTCAGCCACTGGAAACACAAAACCAGAACCAAACAAGAAAATCTCCTAACTTAGACTTTTTTGTTCATTCGCCTGTGTAGTCAGCCAATTCGTATTATTGTAGCAGACCCTGAGGTCCCTGTGCCCTTCTTTATGATTTACCTCACATAGCAGGAATTTCTATCTGTTTCTGCCCAAATTTCCCCAGGAGGTTGGCTCTGAGATGAAGACTGACAGTTTTCTGAAAAGGAATGTCATCCAGCTCTGTGGAGGAAGGAGGGAGGAGAGTTTGGGGTGGTGGGATGGGGGAGGTGTAGGGCAGGGTAGGGGGAATTGAACTGTGAGACTATCACAACAGACATGATGCTAAGACCTGCCACAACCGCCCCTGCATGTCCCCTGCCACACTGGAAAAATTTTTAAACTCTCCCATCATGGCTGGCGAGAAGGTGCTTCTGAGCCTTCCCCCAGTACACACACATTACAGCAGCTTTTACCTTCTGAGATCATGTGGGAGCCGTGCCAGCTGAGTCTGATCACTGTGATTACACATTTGAGCACTGGAGAAATCCATATTAGATTTGCAGATCTAGTGCATCCATTTTGATTTGGACTTGGTCTAAGGTTCCAGATGCCCAGAGTAGAATATCAGCGTGGACCATGCTGACAAGAGCCCTCAGAATATTTGAGCACCTTCTCTGGCAGTGTTCAGAGTAGCTTGAGTCAACTGCCACAGGACTCTTGCAGAAAGGAGTTGTGATCCCTTTAGACCAGTGTTTCTCAACTTTCCTAATGCCTCCACCCTGAAGTGTAATTCCTCATGTTGTGGTGACCCCTCTCCAACCATAAACTTACCTTTGTTGCTGCTTCATAACTGTAATTTTCCTGTTATGAATTGCAATGTAAATATCTGACAGGCAGGTTATCTGATATGTGACCCACAAAGGGGGTCACGACCCACAGGTTGAGAACCACTTCTTTAGCTATTTCTTACAGTACTACAGTGTCTTTTGGGAGTGTCTAGATTATCCTTCAGGCAAGAAAATCTGGGAGTAAGTACTGACTCCAGTCTGGAAACTAGACGATGGTTTATGACTTTTGACTGTGGTAGCTTGTCTTCAGTCCTTCTCAGTGCCCATCTTTGACATACCCTGATTATAAAGATTAAGCAATAATCTTACTGGCTATTCATCTGTAATTGGCCCTGGGAGTGTTGTGTTCTATTTGCCCTGTGGCTCCCTGAAGGTCATGTCTCTCTGGCTACTGCTACAGCTTTGCTGCTCACAGGAGCAGTTGGGCTTGGCTTCTTGCTGATGCACAAGTCCTGACCCCTGGAACTGGCAGTAGAGTGTGGGGGGACCTGGGGGGCGGAGGAATCTCATCATCTCTGTTGCTATCAGGAAGCTCCAGTCTGTGGCAGAATGCTCTACACTGGTTCTGTGAATTGAATCTACTTCCTTGCTTGGCTTCCAGGACAGTAACAAGGACTGAAGCCTGGCAGTGGCAATGCTGGACAGCACAGTGGGACAAGAGTGGCCCTCCCCTAAAGGGGGTGCTCTTGGCCATTCTGATGGATTCAGCTTTCTAGTTAGGTCGTAGGGTTTGGATGCTAGGATGGTTTTTAGACCCTTGGAGAAAACAATGGCTTGCACTAACTAAACTCAAAATACCAGAATTAACGTGGCAGATACTTAAAGTGTATGTGTGTGTGTGTGGGGGGGGGGGTGCTATTCATAGACTGAGACGTGTCAGGATTTACATACCGTGCAAGGTGGCGCTCGGTTTATTGTAATGATCGAGGACGAAAATGAGGCTCCACAGCACTGGAGTCCATAGTGCCTTCTGTAGTCAAGAGTGGTTTTAATATTTGTTTTTTGTCATTCTTGTTGTTGCTGCTGTCATTGGTTTGGTTTGGTTTTTCTGAGTAAATAAAATGTTAAGATTTCTTTTTTTAATTATTTTTTTAAGAAAGAAAAAACTAGAGAGAAAACACTGAAACTATCCAGGCGTGGTAGTGCACACCTTTAATCCCAGCACTCGGGAGGCAGAGGCAGCGGATTTCTGAGTTAAAGGCCAGCCTGGTCTACAGAGTGAGTTCCAGGACAGCCAGGGCTATACAGAGAAACCCTATCTCAAAAAAACAAACAAACCAAATCAAACCAAAACAAACAAACAAACAAACAAAACACTGAAACTGTGTCACCTGGAAAAAAAGGTCTTCGGCATACCAGTGGCCATTTTCTTCTGTATTTCCTGCCTTTTCTGTAGCTTCTGTCCATGCCCCTGCCCCTGCCCCTGCCCCTGCCCCTGCCCCTGCCCCTGCCCCTGCCCCTGCCCCTGCCCCTGCCCCTGCCCCTGCCCCTGCCCCTGGTGCTAGGATTAAAGGCCTGAGCTACCACACCCAGCTGACCTTTTTTAAAAACAAAAACAAAAACAAACAAACAAACAAACAAACAAAAGCCAATTGTAATTAGCTGTGCATGGTGGCACACACCTTCAATCCCAACATTCAGGAGGCAGAGGCAGGCAGAGCTCTGTGAGTCTGAGGCAGCCTGGTCTACAGAGTGAGTTCCAGAACAGCAAAGTTACATAGTGAGACATTGTCTCAAAAAAACAAAAATAAAAACAAACAAACAATTGCAGCTATGTATAAGGCTCTGGGTTTGATACCTGTGATCAAAAGCACATCATATTTTGCCCTCTCTCCTTCCCAGACAGCCATGGGAGCTGGGGTTCACAATATGTTCTTTGTTTATTCGTAACTTTCTCCTGCTTTTAATACATAGTGGTTTTCTTTCTCTTCTAAATTAGTTTTTCAAAACTAGGACCATATTTCAGTTTGCGTCATCTTGTTTCCCTGCTTTATAATATATCACGGAAATCATCCCCAAGTTAACTGTTATAAATCAAACTCATTCTTTATAACTGGAAAACGCCCTAGGATAGCTGCATGCGTGTTTCCAGTTATTGACACTTTGAAGAATGATTCAATACATAGCCTTGAACATATGCCCCTAGGCAGTGGGTGAATGGATTATGCTAAACCTGTACCAGGGATCCACATCAAATTTCCCAGGCTGATGTTCTATGAACCACTGTTTGCTCTTCTCAATGGTGTCCAGAATCCAGAGTCATTTTATCAAAGTTCTCTAAACAAAAGCATCCTCTGCCCCATTGCTAATCATGGTTATCTCCTTACTCCTAGTTACTTGGGAAAAGGAAGCCCAAATGTATCGGTATGCTTTCAAAATCTTCTCTATGGAAGGACTGCCTAATATTTTTACATGTGACCCTGGGTATACAGGTATATAAAACCGATATACAAAGCAATCATCTGCCAAAAATAAGTCCTAAAGAAATTGGTTTTAAACCAATTCTTCAGTATCCATAGAACCTTATTGTTTAATAAAGATGAAGACAAAATTGCAAGCTAATGAGATGAGTGTATTTGTACACAAAGGAGTAAACGCCGCCGAAGCTTCTGATACTACAGAATGAAGAGTGTTTTCAACTTTCTCCGTGTTAATCAATATCCTCATTTTTATGCAATCAATGCTGAGAAGTCCGTCTTGCATAAATACTCCACACACGGTGGGAGAAGTATGACAGAAACATTGTAGGAATTGTTGGAAATTCTGTCCTAACCCCAGGCCAAAATTCATTTATAATGGCTTTTTACGAAATGCAAGTCAGTGACTCAAACGGCAAGTTTTAAAATCCAATAGACTAACACAATCCAATCCAAAGGTGACGCTGACCTGTGGATGCCGAGGGGAAGCAGTAAAGAAGTGTTGACTCCTTGTTTTCAGTTATGAAACCGCCATGAGTTTGTAGCAGCAGAAAGCCGTCACGCACCGCCGTTCAGGACAGTGGAACTGAGTTGAGGTGTTTTGGGATCCACTGGAATTGTGTGGTCTGGTGGCACAGAGTACACATGCTGTGTGTTCAGAGCAACAGCTGCAGTGACCTCATGCATGTCATGCCATACAGGAGAATGCTACACAAGTGCCTTGGATTCATCTGGTGTTTGGTTTTAAATTAGTTTTTGGTTTTTTTTTTTTTTTTTGGTTTTCATGCATGCCAAAACCTCTTACTGTTGCCAAGGTTTTAGGAGGTCCACACTCAGCTATGTGGTTTAGAAACTCAACTATGGTTTAGAGAGGTGCAGGAGATACAGATAATTTCTTTCTGTTTAGTTACTATTCTTCTCCTTTTCTGAACACCCGTGTACTAGAAGGTGCAGGTTGCCATTTCCCAGCAAAGCCCTGTGACCTCCTGGGTTCAGCCTCAGCCAGTCTAACTTAGTCAATAAACACTGTGTCTTAGTTAGGGTTATCATGGCTGTGATGAAACACCGTGGCCCAAAGTAACCTGCGGAGGAAAGGGTTTGTTTGGCTTACATATACTGAGTCACCCTCCACTAAAGGAAGCCAAGGTAGGAACTGCAGCAGGACAGGAACCTGGAGGCAGGAGCTGATACAGAAGCCATGGAGGAGTACTGCTCACTGGCTTGCTCTTTCTGTCTTGCTCAACCTAATTTCTTATAGAACTCATGACCACCAGCCCAGAATGGCACCACCCACAATGGGCTGGGCCCTCCCACATCAATCACTAATTAAGAAAATGTCCTACGTGCTTGCCTACAGCCTATCTTATGGAGATATTTTTCTCAGTTGAGGGTTCCCTCCTCTCAAATGACGCATTCCTCCTACGGAGCCTGTGCTAATAATGTCTATGTACCCTCCTGAAAGCTACTATAACCTCTTCTGCACTTTCATAGTTCTCTGTATACTTCTTTAATAAAATCTTCTATTCGATGTATTTTTAGGAGGTTGGAGAATGAGTGGTTAAGAGGTTAAGAACACTTGCTGCTTTGACGGAGAATTGGAAAACCCATAAGGGAGCAAGCCACAGATGTCTCCAAGTCCAGGGGATCCAGGGCCCTCTCCTAACCTCTGGTACACATTTACACAATACACATGCACACATGCACACTGAGAGACAGAGACAAAGAAAGACAGAGACAGATACAGACAGATGGACAGACAGACAGAGACAGGTACAGAAAAATAAATCTTAAAAAAAAAGTATTTTTTAGAGTGACAAGAAATGTGCAGAGGAGACACATGGAGTTCTTGCTTGGCCCTCGTGCATGCTTCCAAAACCCATCATCTTACATTATCGCTCCATATTCGTCAAAACTGTGAAGCCAGATCTGGGTGGCCACTGTTTTCCTTTTCTTTTTATATAATAATCTCCTACAGAAAAATTGGACGGCAAGCTGCGAAAATGAAATCTGCTAAGAAGCCCTCCCTCTCTGAGTAAATGGTTTACAAACAGAAAGTAAATTGAGACTGAATCACACTAATGTATTGCCCAGACTGTACCAGCAGCCCTGGGAATTCTTAACACTGTAGCAAGTGTTACACCACAGAAAGGAATACTCAAAGCAAAAGAACATGCTAAGAAAACTGATATCCCAAAATCAAATTCATCTGTATGTCCTGGCAACAAAGGTGGCTAGGATATGGAGTATTCAATCACCATTTGCAAAAGAAAAGAACATTGTTAGAAGAAGTATAATTTTAAAATATGCAATATATTAATGGATAAAACTTTTATAAAAGGACAGGAAAGTAGGCCAAACAGATGAATCGCCCGTATTTGTTGGTGAGAAGACTCAGACTCCTGAGTTTGTCCATCCTCCCCAAATTATGAACCTATAATTTAATAAACTCACCGTGAAAACCTGAAGGTTTTATGAATCATGACAGGTTGTTGATTTTTAAATTTTGTGCTGAAGATCAGATCTCCCCAAGAGGCCTTTTGAGAGGCACAGGGTAAGGGTGGGGGTGGGGTGGGGGGTGGATAGGAGCTCATTCTGTAGGATACTGAGAATTAGTTTGGAGGTCGAAGAAGTTAGTTCTGATCCTCAGAACCCATGGGAAAAAAAAAAACCCAGCTCTGGTGGTTTGTGCTTTTACCCTCACCCCTGGGGAGAAAAAAAACAGGCAAAGAACAACATCCCCATTAAAACACAACATCCCAGAAAGCCATACTATATTATAGGTGAGGAGCATCCTAGCTTATGCTACAACAACTAATGCATTCTAAAAGAGCCTGGCCTAATGCAATAAAGCCTTAATTAGTAGTTCATTTGTGCGGCTATAACAATGACAGTACTTTCAACTGTGCGTTTATAAGCAACAGAAACTTCTCCCTGTGCTAGAAGCTAGAAATCCAAGGTCAAGGACTAGCAGATTTCCTTTGGAGTTGTGCACTGTGCAGATAGGGTGTGAGGCAATGGGTGAAGTCACTCCCAGGCTTCTTTTATAGGAACATTCATTCTAATCTTATTCCAAAGGGCTTTCCAAGTCCCTCACATCTTTACATCACTTTGGAGATTGGGATTTCAACATATTTCAACAGATCTGAGAGGGACGCAAGCCTCCATCACAACATTTTTCCTGTCAGCAATCATAGTAATCAATAGAAAACACAGCCCTCCCTGCTACTCCACTCTAAACTGTTTCCATTACACAGCTCGATGTCTGTCTTGAAGTTCTTTGCTCTAGCATGCTTTCAGCCATGCACATCCCCACTGGCTGAAAGTCAGGCCTCAGCATAGCCATGTGCAAGGCCGGGGGATGCAACTTTTCTGTAGCCTGGGTAAAAGACATGGTTTGATGCACATTTTCTCTGTCAGGTAGTGTAAAAACCCACATCAATAGTGACATATATATCTTTGGAAGGTATTGGAGATTCTTAAATGATGATATGATGTTAAAAGGGGAAAGAAAGAGCGACAGAGACACACACACACAGAGAGAGAGACAGAGAGAGAGAGAGACAGAGAGAGAGAGACAGAGAGACAGAGAATTCCTTTGCTATACTCCCTACCAATCATTTCCAATGACTTAAAAGATGGGATAGGAAAGACAAGTACATTGGGGGACTGAAGAGGTAGCTTAAGGGCACCTCTGGATTTGATTCTTAGCACCCATGTGGCAGCTCACAACTGTCTATAACTCTAGTTCTTGGGATCTGACACCCTCTTCTGGCCTCCATGGTCACCTCACACACATGTAGGCAAAACACCCTACATAATGCATAAAATAATTTAAAACAGAAAGATGAAAGATATAGATGTGACTACTATTGTATTTCAAAGCTTGGTAAGACCTCTTACCTATCAATCTGTAAGAAAATGATGGATAAAACTATATCTTAAAAAGAAGCCAGGGCTATAGCTCAGTAACAAAGCACTTCCCTGGCAGGCACAAGTGCCTGAATTCAAACCCAACACTGGAAATAACAAAAGAAAATTAAAGGGGGAGGGCAGGGAGACAAATTTGAGACTGGTAGAAGACTTTTGCAGTATGAGTCGCTGATAAAGATTAGTGCCCCCCAAAAGAAATAAGTGATATGGTCAATTATCACAAAACCATGAAGGAATGAGTAGGAGAAAAAAAGAGCAAATAAACTGGATATAAACAACACATCAGTACAAACTGGAATGCAAAATAGTTAGGACATAAAAGTGTGCACAGTTGGTAGAAGCCACAACCTTAAAAACCAAGTTAGTCAGAAAATTAAAATACAAGAGCTGTGTGCTTATGTTGAAGGTAGAAGTTAGAGGGCAGATGTCATCAAGCGATGGCAGGAGGGGGTCAGGGGAAATCTTCCCCACAGGAAATACAAATGAATGAAAAAAGTGATGGACTAATTTGACATTATCTTGTGAGAGGAACGTGATGCCTACCTCAGGACTCAGCAAGTCCACTGGCCAGGAAATGCTTGTAACGTGAGCTGTGGCAACAAGCTTGAACACGCAACTGTAAGAGAGGAAGCATAGTTCGCACGAGTTCTTAGAATGTGCTCTTTTAAACTTTAACAAAATCTATGGTCCATGCAAGGCAGGCACACTACCACCAAGCTATGTCTCTTATTTTCTTTTTTATAAGATTAAAATAAAAATCAAATAAATCCAGACAGCTCCTGAAGGATCTCCACAGACAATAACCCGCTGCTGTGTATAAGAAAAACCACTGTAAAGTGAAGCAAAAGATAATGAGGAGCAAGAATGGGAAGGGAAGGTGCTGGGTGTCTTTGGGAGGATAGGGATGTGAGAGAGGAAGAAAGACCACACAGGGACCTCCAAGGATGGCAGTCGAGCTCTCTCTGAGTCTTTCTCCTCCTGTGCACGATGAGGGTGGAGGTGTGGTGATGCTTGATGTAGGATCTCACTGTGTAGCTCAGGCTGGCCTGGAATTTGTTCTGTAGCCCAGGCTGGTCTGGGGTTCATTTTCCTTCAGCCTTGAGAGTGTTTGGGATTACAGGCTACACCATGGTACCTGACCTGGAGTCGGATTTCTTAAGTGGGGTGAACTTAACTACTGTTAACACAATGCTCTGTTATATCTCAAATCCTCACTATTATGTTGCTATTAGTTGACATGGCAATTCTGCGTATTTGTGGGATACAGTGGCACATGAGGATACACATGCACAGTGTCTAGTTGGATCAGGGTAGTTCGTATCTCCCTTTTTCAAAGCTTTATATTTTATTTATGAAAGCATTCATATTCTCTCTTCTAGCGATGTGAATATATAGCACAGTATTTCTTGTTTATCATAGTTGCTCCTGTGTGGTATAATATATTCATTGAACACTAATTTGGATCTGAGGATCGACACCCCCCTCCCCCATCTCCTCCTATACTTCCCAGCTTCTTTGGTAACCACTTTTCTGCTCTCTCCCTTCTTGAGATCTCCTCTAGAGTCCACCTGTGGATAAGATCACATAGTGTTAGCCTCTCTATGCTTGGCTTATTTCACTTAACATAATCTCTGTTCACATACATGACAGAATCCCATTGTCTGACACTTTTTTCTCTTACATTTTCCTATTTTTTTTTAATGTGTGTATGAGTGTTTTGCCTGCCCTGTATGTATATGCACTGTGTAAGTGCCTGGGGCCTACAGATGTCAGAAGAAGGTCAGATCTCCCAGAACTATATTGCAAATGGTTTTGACCTACCATGTGGGTGCTGGGAATTGAACCTGGGTCCTCATCAAGGGTAACAAATGCTCTTAACCACTGAGCCATCTCTCCAGGCCCAAGGATCTCAATTGTTTTAATGCATGCATGTGTGTGTGTGTGTGTGTGTGTGTGTGAGAGAGAGAGAGAGAGAGAGAGAGAGAGAGAGAGATTTATCACACTTTCTTTATCAACTTATCCACTGATGGATACTCAGATTGACTCCACAGCAGCGAGGGGTATTGCAACAAACGTGAGAGTTGCAGATGTCTCTCTGATGTACTAATTTCATTTCTTCATCCCAGCAGCATTGTCAGAGCACATCTGAGCTCTACTAATTCACATTCCCAGTGACAGCGAAGTAGAGTTCTGCATTCTCTGTGTGCAAAAACAAAAGCAAACTTGTTATTTGTTGGATACAAGTCCTTGTGCACCTGCATGCACAGAAGGGACAGGAAAGAGATTGGTGCTCTGCTTAAGAGCTCTGGTTCTCTGGTTGGTTAGGAGTATAACTATGAGAAAGAGGCTGTTAACCCTCTACACTGAGTCTGCCTGTGCCCTAATACACTTTAAGTTTTGTTTCCTTCAATAGGTGTGCATTCCTGTCATGTTGTTATTTAACTGAACCCTGTTTCCCTCCCCAGTGGCCAGGTTTTATCTGCTCTTCCAAGAACCTCCAGGCAAGTTCAACTACTTCAGAATCTTACTACAACGTATGAGGTATTTCCCCTAACTTACATTTACATTAGCACTTTTCCCCTGCGAGCATTGTGAACTGTGTTCCCCCTCCAGTCTGCCTATGGGCATCCGGCTATAATCACATAGCCTTTGGTTTCCAGAATCAAACCTTTACCTTTACTTGAGATATCATGGCATTACCTTGAAGCTGTAAGCATGTCAGCACAAAGCTGTTACCATAGAAGACTGATAATATTTTGCTTGGAGAATAGTGGTTCTTAGCCAAGGGGTAGTAGGCACATGAGCTAAAGGGAAACTTTTATTAAATTGTCTGGGCTGGGTCCAACCTCCCCGGAAGTCCAAGCTGTGGAAGATTGACAGGCAGCAGAGAGTAAATGAGCCTATGTTTGTTAGTGTGCTTTGGGGACTAGAGATCCAATACAGGTGCAAGCAGTAAGGGACGCTTGCTAATCATAAAGAGAAGGGAGGAAGCTGGAGAAGGTGGAGGCACCTTCACTGCACGGGGCAGAAGATGACCCAGTAGAATGGAGAGGCATGATGATAGTTCTCAGACTGCAGAGAATTTCCCGGGTCAGGCAATGGAAGCTTCACTTTAGCAAAATGGTTACCAGAAGCCCACCTCTGGGAGGAATGACCCTACGTGTAGTGTGAGGTGGCATGAGCAGCAGCCCTGGGCAGTAAGGCCTCAGCCCGGACTGTATATCACATGGGTGGCCACTAGGAGTCACCTGCACCTCTGACAGGCACAGAGCTGAGTGGAGCATGTCCGTGACCCTCTCATAAGATAAAAAATGAAGTATCTCTAGAGAAAGGATCAAAAGTCTCGATTTTTAACCACTTTGTTCTGTTCCTTGTCTATTTTTTATTTTCATTGTTTAATTAGCTTACAAAAAAACCCTGAGTTCATTTTGACATTTTCACACATACACACACAAACACACACACACACACACATATATGTCATAACACTGAGTTAATCTTTACATCTGCCTGGTTGGTATTCTAATAAGAGGAAAGAAAGAAAGAAAGAAAGAAAGAAAGAAAGAAAGAAAGAAAGAAAGAAAGAAAGAAAGAAAGAAAGAAAGAGGAAGAAAGAAAGAAAGAGAAAGAGAACTTTGGAGAAGTGTAGTAGAATGATAAAAATGTAAATATTCAGAGGCATTAGATGAAAAAATGGGACACTAATGTGATAATAATATCAATGCACAGAATCTTTATTAAACAAAATCAATGTATAATCAAACTTCCTTCCTTAGAATTTCTTTTTTCTTTTAAGCTCCTGAAAGACACATCCAGCTCGGTAGTATTCATAAATGTATTCATCCCCTTATCAAATATGAAGCACCTGGAGTGCTCCAGGGCCTAGTTGGCAGCTAGAACGGCAGTGGGTAAAAAGAGCCCCCTGCAAAATGAGTGTTTATATTACCGTGTGCAGGGTGGAGATTGACTGAAAGGTGCCTTTGACACAGCCTCTTTAGAGACAAGTAGCTAGATGGGCCTAGCTGCATTTGCAAATGATGTGTACGGTTCAGCTTTCAATTTGCCAATCTCCCCCCTGGAAACTGTAGGTCGTTCTCTGGCAGCCAGTGACAGCTGAATTCATCGAGAAGAAAAAGGAAGTCCACTTTTTTGTGAATGCGTCTGATGTCGACAGTGTCAAAGCGCATTTAAATGTGAGCAGAATTCCATTTAAGTACGTATCCTTTACTATGTGTATTCAGAACCTATGATAAGCACCTACCGTGTCTTTGACTGAGAAACAGTATAGTTGGTTTGTGGGAAAATGGCGTGCATCAAAAATGGCGGGGCAGCTTCTGGGACAGGCTGGTGATGAGACCTGAGACCCAATTCAGTAATTCAATGACAAGTGGTTTAACATCTTACCACTTCAGTCGGAATTAAGACACAGTGGTCTTCCAAACCTCTCATCCATCCTTTCTGTGACTAATCTCTTCCTAGACCTAGTAGGCAAAACTGTCATCACTGTGAATTTAGTTGTCTCCTTGTTACAATTTAAAAAAAAAAACTTACAAAAGAAACCTAAGGAAAGAAGGAAGATGTATTAGGCAGGGTTCTCTAGAGGAACAGAGTTGATACTGTGTGTGTGTGTATAATTATGTACATAAATACATAAATACTTAATAGTAGGCACACTTGTAAAGAGTTTCATTTACTTTTATGTGCATAGACATTTTTCCTGCGCACACCATATGTGTGCCTGGTGCCCACAGAACTGGAAGAGGCTATCAGAGCTCCGAAAACTAATATGTCTCAGCTGGTGTTCAGCGTCCTTTGGAGTCCTGAAAAATAGGCTCTAATACCAGTGAAGGAATACCTCAGCATCAGGATAGATGCTCTTGTCAGTTAGAGAGACAGAGACAGAGAGGAGAAAGCAGGCAAGAAGCAATGCTCCTTTCTTCTGTGTCCTCTACATAGGTTGGCACGAGAAGGTGGGACCCAGACATAGAGTCGGTCTTCTGACCTCAAATGATTCAGACTTAAGATGAGTCTTCATACCATCCAATTAGCTACATGGTACTCACAAATGTGTCCATCTGCTTAGGTTTTTAGTAAATTCCACATGTAGTCAAGTTGACTTTTAAGAATAGTCACCATAGAAGGGGTTGTCCTTGTGCACAATCCATCATGGTAGCAAAGCATGGGGGCAGGAGCCAGGCACACTGCATTTATAGTCAGAAAGCAGAAAGTAAGGAGCTCTGTTGCTGGCTGGACCGTACGTAGCCCACGGAATACCTCCATCTATATTTAAGAATGGTCTTCCTGCCCCAGTTAACCTAATCTAGGAAAGTCCCTCACATGCCCAGAAACCTGTCTCTTCAGTGATTCCAGAGGCTGTCAAGTGGACAATGACCGTCACCCTCTGGTAGGCGTTGAGATGTCTCTTGGAAAAGGAGATGAATCTGTCTCGGATTCTTTCTTCTCAAAGCTAGTGAATGTTTCTGAAGGGCCAGCCCTCAACTAGAAAGAGGGTCTGACACTGGAGTTCAGCACTGCCACTTAGTCCACCTGTATGATTTTGTAGAAATTATAAATGTGCAGTGACGGGAGATAACACTGACTGCATCTTAAGTGATTCAAAGGCGTTTCAAAAATAAAAAAGCAAGTCCAGCGTACTGGGTGTTTCTGTGCAGAGGCCATTCCCTCCTCTGCTTTCTCTGGCTACGTTCTCCTTTCCTGAGCCACGAGCCAGGGTCCCCCTGCCGTCCCTTTATACTTCATGAGACCGTGGTCTGAGGTGTGCCAATGGACACCCTCTGTAAAATATGCTGGGAGAGTTATTGATGATTTATTAGAGGTATTTACTGCCCCTTCCAGGAACTACACTGAGCCAACCTGCACATGGTTCCTCTTGTCCTTATAGAACTGTGCCAAGTTAATGCTGTCCCCAGAGACAGATGAAAAAAGTTTAGAGGTCCATTTATTTTATGTGCACATATTTTGCTTGCACATATGTCTCTGTACCACATGTGCACAATGACCATGGAGGCCAGATGAAGGTATTGAATCCCACAGACTAGATGTTGGGAGCCACCATGTGGGTGGTAGGAACCTAGATTCTGTCTTCTGCCGAAGCACCCAGTGTTCTCCATTGTCTCTCCAGCCCTGGAATTTTTTTTTTTTAACTTACAAGGAAACTTCCCAATGTCAGCCAGTTGAAACATGGAGGCAAAAATCATCCCACTGGCCTAAATAAAGAAATTTTCATCAGTATGAGAGCTAATTCCAAATTGTTCAGCCCTATAGCTCATGGATAATTCTGGTAAAGTACTTGCCTAGTTAGTAGGTAAGCAAGCTAACAGTCTCAATTTTATCTTTCCCTGCATTTTGATTTGCAAAAGTTTGCTCATGTTTCGTCCTGCAGAACATCTAGGTTACATCAGTGAAACACAAGGAAGAAGGGCTGCTCGGTGTGTCTCTCCCGTGTCCTTCACTGAAGATAGATATTGCTAGCGATTGAAGCAGGTGTCCATCAGTCTCTGTCTCTAGCCGCAATACTGTTGCTGTGATAAATACCAAGACTAAAAACAACTTTAGAAGGAAAGAGCTTATTTAATCTTGCATATTCTAGTCTGTCACTGAGGGATGTTAAGGCAGTAGCTTGAAGCAGAAGCCACGGAAGAGTGTGGCTAACTGGCTCTCTCTCAGGCTCATATTCAGCAACCTTGGTTAATATAGCCCATCTGCCTAGGGATGGTACTACCCACAGTGGGCGGGGCCTTCTTACATCAGCTAGCAATCCAAAAACTGCCCCACCGACTTGCCCACATGCCAATATGGTAGAGACAGTTCTTCAGTTGAGGTTCCTTCTTCGAGGTTATGTCAGGATAACAACCAAGATCAGCTATCACAATTTTCAGAGAAAACACACCAACGAATCACAGTCCAGAAATAGAGATATTGGTAGAGATGGATGAGATCTAGGCAGTTCTGAAATCATACCTCATGCCCTCTTCCCAGTGTCCACGGGGCTCTGCCAATAGGGTCTGTGGATTCATCTTGTCTCCACACACCGCTGTGTTGTTCTACCTGCTGAACTGCTGTCAATCTTCCCATAAGCACACATTCCATGCCTGCAAGGGGCCCTGTGAGAAGGCCAGCACTGTGCTTGGTAACTGCTCACCTTCTGCTTCCTCATCAGCGTTCTGATGAACAACGTGGAGGACCTAATTGAACAGCAGACTTTCAATGACACGGTCAGCCCCCGCGCCTCCGCTTCATACTATGAGCAGTATCACTCGCTAAATGAAGTAAGTCACCTCGCCATTCCTCAAAGGTACTGTGTTCTCTTACCCAGCATTGCCACTTTAACCAAGAGGAATTACCGAAGAACCATAACCAACAGAGGAGTTTTGTTTTGATTTTTAATCACACTTAGGTTGATTAGATGCTGGTAATTCATCCTTTTACTGATGTCTCCCCTGGGAAGGTTGCCCCCATATTTGATAAACTGGCTCTCTATCAGCATGCTAGTCTAAGGCTGAGATTATCTGTCATTTCTGGGGATAATTGGGAAGAAACGTTAAATGCTAATAACAACAGAAAATAAAGAATAGGACTGTTACATTGAAACGGTCCAAAAACATTGTAACTGTTCATGTCTCTTTAGATCATTATCTGAATTTCAGTCCTTTTTTTTTGAAGATTTCTTTAAATTTTTTTATGTATATGAATGTGAGTGGTCTATTTGTACATACGGCTGCATAACAGGATTGGGCCTTAGACAGAACAGGACATCAGATCCCATTATAGATGGTTATAAACCAACATGTAGGTGCTGGAATCGAACTCAGAACCTCTGGAAGAGCAGTCAGTGTTCTTAACCACTGAGCCATCTCTCCAGCCCTTTGAATTTTATTCTTCACAATCACCAGATTACCTCATGGAATTAAAGTGATATATCACCTCATATTTAAATGTTACAAATGAATGCATTTTATCCTTCTGGGTAGGAGCCTTTAAATCGGGATATCTTTGACTGGGTGCCTAAAAATTGGCAGGAACCACAACTGAGACTTGGATAATAAGAATCAATTTTATCTTTCATCTTTGAAATCATCCATTTCTTTCCAGTTGGCTAACCCAGAACGCAGTCTGCTTCCAGAACCTATGTGCCTGGTTGACTGATGGGGTTGTTACATTTTCACACCCTACATTGTTTCCCTTTAGCATCCTGCATCTATGTGTTCTACATAGGGCACTTCCCACTAGCAACGATCACCAGCAACGTGAGACAAACTTGGTGCAGAGAGGCTTGAAAAGCAGAAGATGCCCATGATGCCACTGTGTTGAGTTTGATGGGCAGAGGGAAATACATTATTTAATGATTTAACGCACTATTAATTTAATACATTATTAAATCTTTTTTCCCAGACAGTTCTGTTGTCTTAACCATATTCCCATGAAAGACTTGGAATGGCAAACACACACCATGGCTGTGCTCCTGTGCGAAGGATTCCATAGCAAAAATGACACAGACTGTCTAGACATGTATTGGCTCGTATTTCTGGAAGCAAGAAGTCCAAGATCAAAGTGTTGGCAGGGTTTAGTTTTCTTCTGAGGCTTCTTTCTTTGGCTTGGAGATAGTTGTTGCCTTTCTTCCAATGCTGTTCTAGTTTGCTTTCTCCTGCTCTGATAAACACCACGACCAAAAGCAACCTGGGGAAAAAAGGGGTTTTCCTCGTGCCACACAGAACTACCTGCTCAGGGATAGTGTGCGTGCGTGCATGCACACACATGTACACACACACACATGTACATGCACACGCACACGCACCCCAGTGGGCTGGGTCCTCCTCTATTGTTTTATCATGAAGAAAATGCCCCCATGTGTTTGTCTACAGCCAATTTGATGGAGACATTTTCTACTCTGAGTTTCCTCTTCCCAGATAACTCTAGCAAATGCCAAGTTGATGTACAATCCTCCTGGACATGTGGCTTTCCTTCGTACATCCCCACATACCTTCTTCTGCCTTAATCTCCCCTTCTTTTAAGGGCAGTAGAGTGATCAGATCAGTGTCTCCCGTGAACTTCATCATAGACACAAGCTACGCTACTGAGCATCAGGACTTCAATATACCAGTTGAGGAAATACACTAGCCCATCACCATGGTATTTCAAAAAGTATTCTAAACTTCCCTTCCCCCTACTCCAAATCCTTTCTAAGAGATTCGTAGGAAATACAGTACTTTTACTCTCAGGAAGTTCTTTTATCCTTCACCTACTTACGACTACCTCATCATGACCACCCAAGATGGCCTAGTAAGTTCATCAATGAAGCTGGCTCTGAAGCGGTGGGAAAAAATACGCCGAATCACCAGTACTACAGCATTGATTCGTCCAGGTAGTAGTTTTCTCAGACATATTCACCCCCATATAACTAATGTAGGAAATAGAATTCTAGTGAATAACCCTTTGGTGGTTAAATCTCTGGCACCTTAGAAACCAAGTTGGAATTTGGTGACTGGCCTTTCAGGAACACCTTTGTCCCCAGCATACATACAAGAGCTCACAAAGTCCTTGCTGATTGTCCCATGACTGCCAGTCAGGGTTGCTGTGTGAAACCATCACTAGGAAATCAGAGAGATAAAACCAGAGAACTGATCATTGTGAGTTCCCTGGGTCCAAGACTACCAATGACGTTGGTCTGCCCCAGCCATCTCCTATCAGATGCTAATTCAGTATCTGCTGGACAGGGGATGCTAAAGTCAGCCTCAGAACTTATTTTTCTTCTCATTGTAGTTTGGATAGACCCTCAGATTCCTCTGAGCTCCTGAGCTGAGAGTGAGACCACCGCTTGTGGTGGAGTTTCTTTCTTCATACCCATATTTACCTTTTGTGGTCACCACAGCCTCATTAGGTTTATGGCGAAGCAATCATGTTGACATTTGGCTCACTGATTCAGCTAGATTGGTTGGTCAGTAAGCTCCAAGGGTCTTCCTGCCTCTGTCCCTCCTGACATACTCCCCCTTCCCTAGTGTTAGGATTATACATGCATTCTACAGTGCCCAAGTTGTACATGGGTGCTGGAGATCCGAACCCAGGTTCTTACACTTGCTCAGCAACCACTATAGCAACAGTAATCTCCCCAGCCCTGAATTTCTTTTTTTAAGCCACATAATGTGAGCTCCAGAATGCCCGGGGAGGACCTAGGACCTCACAAAGAGAGACAAGAGTCTTAATGTCATAAGTGTCTAAAACAGTGGTTCTCAACTTTCCTAATGCTGCAAGACTTTAATATAGCTTCTTATGTTGTGGTGGCCTCATAAAATTGTTTGTGTTGCTACTTCACAACTGTAATTTTGCTAGTTATGAATTGTAAATATTTTTTGGAGTTAGAGGCTTGCCAAAGGGGCTGCAACCCACAGGTTGAGAACCACTGATCTAAAATGAGTGGAGTAGGGCATAGTGGCTCAATCCAATAACCTCAGCCTTCAGAAGGCTAAGGCAGGAAGATAGTAAGTTCAAGGCCAGCCTGGGGGTTACATAGTGAGATCCTGTCTTAAAAAGCAAGGCATAGCTCAGTCATAGCTCTGGCAGAGTGCTTGTCTCTTATGTACAAGTCCCTGAATTCCATCCTAAGTACCAGAAAATGAATAACAAATAATGTCTGGGCTGGAGAGATGGCTAAGCAGTTAAGAGCACTGGCTGAGCTTTTCCTGTAAGCGGCCAGAGGTGACCTGTGAAGATGGTTCACTACTCTCGTGACCCAGAAAACCCCACAAAGTCATGCAAATCAAGAGGTTCAAACCTTCGAGGTCACTTTAAGAACACCTGGGGAACCGTCCAGGCCATCAAGGGTATGCATATCCTCAAAGCCACCAAGTATCTGAAGGACATCACTTTATTTTGTTTTTGTGTTTTTAAAAGATTTATATATTTTATTTTATTTATGTGACTACACTGTAGCTGTTTTCAGATACACCAGAAGAGGGCATCAGATCCCATTACAGAAGGTTGTGAGCCACCATGTGGTTGCTGGGAATTGAACTCAGGACTTCTGGAAGAGCAGTCAGTGCTCTTAACCTCTGAGCCATTTCTCCAGCTCAGGATGTCACTTTAAAGAAGCTATGTGTACCATTCCAGTGGTATAATGGTGGAGTCGGTAGGTACGCCCAGGCCAAACAGTGGAGCTGGACACATGGACAGTAGCCAAAAAGAGTGCTGAATTTTTGCTGCTCATGCTTAAAAATGCGGAGAGCAATGCCGAACTTAGGGTTTAGACGTAGATTCTCTAGTCATTGAACACATCCAGGTGAACAAGGCACCTAAGATGCGCCAACGGACTTACAGAGCTCATGGCCGGATTAACCCGTACATGAGCTCCCCCTGCCACAGTGAGACGATCCTCACTGAGAAGGAACAGATCGTTCCAAAGCCAGAAGAGCAGGTTGCACAGAAGAAAAAGATATCCCAGAAGAAACTGAAGAAACAAAAACTCAGCCTGGGAATAAACTCAGCAAAAAATAAATGCAGATAAAGTAAAAAACAAACAAACAAACAAACAAACAAAAAACCCACCACAGACATACACCCACAGACAAAAGATAAAAAGAAGCCAATGATCTCCACAGCCGCATTTTAAAGATGAACTCTTTGCTCTCTGCTTCTTAGAGCTGTCTCGGTATTTTCCTAATGCTTAGAATTCACCAAAATTCTGCTTTTATTCATTTTCAGCAGGGGAAATATAGAACCCCGAGTGTTTTCGCTTGTTTGGTTCATCTAGATGCTGATAATGGAGAGGTGTCCTGTACCCGAGGAAGCTGCCTATCCCAGTGGTCAGGGACGCCCTTTGAACTTGTCCCATGACTAACTTGTGGCTTCTGTTCACACAGATCTATTCCTGGATAGAAGTCATAACTGAACAGCATCCTGACATGCTCCAGAAAATCTACATCGGATCATCATTCGAGAAGTACCCACTTTATGTTTTAAAGGTATGTGAGGAGAGGCATTTGCCGGGTCGGGGTCGGAGATTAACTCGCCAATGGTGTTTGTTATGACCTCTGCTTTTTTTGTTGTTTTTATTCAGGAAGTATTTTTTTTTTATTTGAAGTGCATCTTACATTTAATATCCAGATACTTAGGAGTAAATTATCTTTAACATTTTTTCTTGAGTAACGAGTTTATAAGACTGAAACTCAGCTCTAGAGTCCAACTCACCCGAGTCCACGGTACACTAGACAACTAGACAAGCCACTTTTTGCGGGCTTCAGCTGCTATATCCATAAAACAAAGGAATAGTCTGGGCTACTCTACAAGGTCTTGTGTTGTTTATATCACCACCTCCTCAGATTGGCCAGGAGAGATTGTGTGTTGAGTTGTTCTTGAACAAGCAGGACTCTAATTTTGAAACCAAAGTAGGAGCTGTGCCACCAAACCAGGTAAGGGCAGAGAGCGGGGCCATACTGCAGCCGCCACCCCAGCTCCCCTCCCCCCATGGGGTTATTTACTCTCAGCTGCAAAATCTTGTGGGGGAGAATTGAATTTTTAAAAATTAGTTACAAAAAATAATTTCAGGATATGGAACTACAGAGAGTAATAAAAATGAATGAATATGTAGAGTAACAAAGACGAGAAGAAACGAGAATTAAATAATGCCATCTATGCCATTCTAGGAGGGCTTCTTTTCCAACCCTGTAGTTAACAATATCCAAATAAAGGAGAGAGGAACAGTGCCTTGGATGGGTGGCATTTTTGAATAAATCGTGCTTGAGTGAGTGTGAATCCTGGAGAAGCTGTAGGCATCATGACCATGATCACATTTCCTTTTACACTTGCCAATTCCGTAGTTCTGTTTTCTCCCATGCTCTCTCCCTTAAAAATTAAAGAGAAGCTCTGGAGAAATGTAACTCGTAGGAAAATACGTTTGCTGTAGCGGTATAGGATTGGTATCTCATATCTGCAAATCGGTAAGCACTTTCAGTCACTCAAAGGTAACATGTGGACTTGGGAACTCAGGTTCAATCTGCCCTGGACAAGAACTTTCAGTGCAGACTCAAGGCAGAGATGAGGAGCACTGGGTTCCTCTAGCGACCGAGTTAGTTAATCAGATTAGTGTCTTGGGAACTGTCATGGGATGCCCACCTGTGATGCTTTCTTGTTTTGTGTACATCTCAAAACTGGATGTCTGGAAGCTGAATGACTACATGAGAAAACTCATGCATCCTGGTGGTTGCATCAAGGTTTACTCTCACTTACCTGAGGGTGTGCAAGCAGTGTGAGGCTCTGCAGACCCACAGTGTTGTTAGTGTTGGAAGCAGTGGGCAGTTTATCCCTAACACTGAAGTACATAGATATGAATGAATGAATGAATGAATGATCAAGTAAGACAACTAACCTGGACAAGTAAGGACTTTCCTGACACTGACCAGATGGAGTCATCCATATCTATTTGATTAGATAACCAAATCATTATATTAGATAACGATCATCATTGGTCATTTTTTCTTCCCCTCTTATTTAGATATTGCTAACTGCAGGTTGGGAAACGAAACCTTCCGAGAATGGTGTAGATGATAATATTTGCTCCGTTTTCTTCTTGTTTCAGTGACTCGGCATATTTGTTTGGATTTATAATTCTCCCTTTTCTCCATATAAGTTAGGGGACCTGTAGAGCTGGCTCAGTGGTAAAGACCCAGATTCGACTCCTAGAGCCCACACAGTAGCTCACTAACCATCTGTAAACTCTAGTCTCAAGGAATTCAATCTTCTCTTTTGGCCTCTGAGGGTACCAGGCACACACATGGTGTGGGCATGCATGCAGGAAAAACATTCCTAAAGATAAAAGAAAAATAAAGAAAACGGTTTTAGGTTAAAAAAAATTATGATTGATTTTGGAAATGTTTTTGAGAGTTCTTTTTCATTGATAATTTCATGCACTTCATAAGAGCCTCTCCTCCATTCACACTGGTATTTTTAGCTGGCTTGACCTTGAGAGCCCATCTAAAGACATCAAAGGTTGTCACTGTGTACAAACTGGTTATTCTTGCTGCACAGAGTCAACACTTTTACCATCTCTCCATCCTGTGTGTCAGGTCAGAGCCTCTGCCCCTAACCTAATGGTATCAGATATATGAATCAGCTGGTTATGTATTCATCCTTTGGGGACTGAAATGAAGAGATAGTATGTGCATTAAAAGTGTACTCCATGGGGGAATCTGAGGGAGTTTGTATTTCTGAAGTCTCTCTCTTTCCTGCAGACAACAGACCACCAGCAAACACTGTTTACCTCTGAGGAGTAAAGACATACTTAAAGCAACTGTTCTCTGCTTCTCTTTCTGTCTGTGGTGCCTATGATGAGCAGGGGCAGGAGGACTTTAACAGTCTGGCTTCAATATCACTCCCAGCTCACATGTGTCAGATATAGGCAGCTGCCCCTTCCATCTCACTGGCTTTGAAATTTACTTGTGAGAATGTTCAAAAGAACAGTGTATATGCGGTAAGACCATTGAAGTGCAAAGTAAAAGAAAGGATGAGGATACATCCTTTGTGTTGCATTTTTATTTGTGTGCACACAGGTCTCAGGAAAGGAACAAAGAATCAAAAATGCCATCTGGATCGACTGTGGAATCCATGCCAGAGAATGGATTTCACCTGCTTTCTGTTTGTGGTTCATAGGCTACGTAAGTACTTCCCGTAGGCTAGTGTTTTTTCCACTGGGATCCAAGATCACTGGAGTCAGAATCCCTGGATTATAGTTAAGCTGCATTTCCGTATATCATACACTGGCCTTCTTGGTTCATGTCTTACAAGTGAAGCTTGGAAAACTGTAGTGTCCACACCGAATGATAACTAAGAGACAACACACTATTAAGTGATACGCTTCCTAAGTAGAAAAGATATTTGGAGCAATTATCTGTTTGGTTCTAATCATCATCAATCATCAATCATCATCATGGTTTGAACTGTCTGGACATCCTTTGCCACATCCCATCCTTGGGATCAGAACATGAAGCAAACACAGAGCAGATAATGCTTCTCATTGTGCCATAATAATAATAATAATGATAATAATAATAATAATAAACCTCTGTCCCTGAAGAAGCGGTTGTCATTAAGAAAAAAAATGTATATAAGATAAAGAGTAGTCCATAAAATGACACATAGGAGGTCTATAAGCCTCCATAATGAATAAAAGCAGTAAAATTACACTTCAAATCCTACAAATGAGTACTTGTGTCATCCATTTTGATCAACTTAAGAAAGAAAACACCATTGCTGAAAATGGGCGTGGCCACTGCTGGTGGACATGCATTATTTACTCATTGATGCTTTTTAAATATTCAACCTGGCTACAACAGGAGATGTCTACACGATTTACCTCTGACAGCAACTCTTCCTCACATAGATAAAAGCACAGAAGTGTGTATGCGGGTAGTAATGTTATTGCACAGGACAACTGTATAGACATATTTTATTTTAAAACTTCCACAAGTGAGTATTGTATTGACATCATATCCCAACTCCTTCTATGTCTCCTCCTCTACTTCTCAACATCACAGCCTTTTATTCTTTAGCTATTCACACACACACACACACACACACACAAGGACACAAGCATGTGCACAAACACATAAATACAGCCTGCTGACTTTATTTAGTGTTTCCCCTATGTATACATGTCTAGGAATGACCACTTGGGATCAGGTAACCTATCAAGGCCTGGAGAAAGCTGCCTTTTCCTCTCTCTGAAGCCATTAAATGCTGGGAGCTCTTCATGTCGACATGTTTGAATTATGTGTACGTGTGTGTGAGTGCATGCAAAAGTGTTCAGGTACCCATGGAGGCCAGAAGTGCCAGATCCTTCTGGCGCTGGAGTTAGAGTGGCTGTGAGCCATATGATGTCAGCACTGGGCATCAGACACTGGTCTATGATTTGAAGTGCTAAGCCATCTCCCCAGCCCTAAAGTAGGTTTTAACAGTTCACAATGAGAAAAGCCTATTTCTTACTGATATCTTTTGATTCGTGTTTAAGACAACAAACAATTCTAAGCTAATGTACAAACTAAAATATACCAAAGCTGCTACAGTATGAACATTTTAAAACAAAGCTTTCTAGGTGACATGATTTCACCTGCTGGAGAACATTCTTTGGGTTCTCCTGCCTGAGTTTTTGACCATTTTGGAGTGAACTCTGTGGATGTCCTTGGACTGCTGACAGATGTACCCTCTAAGCTGGGTGTGAGTCACCGTGGGGAGAGTGAGGGCCAGATGACGGGTACAAGCACCTCGGAGCGAGTGCCTACTAAGACTGCCACGTGCATTACAGCTATGTTACAAAATGTGAGGGAAAGCCCTGGAAACAAATTTCATGACAGTTCTAAGGACTAAGTAGAAAACCATCTAAGTCTTGGCCTATGACAGTGGCTCTCAACCTTCCTAATGCTGCAACCTTTTAATACAGTTCTTCATGTTGTGGTGACCCCCAATCATAAGATTATTTTCATTGCTACTTTATAGTTGTAATTTTGCTGCTGTTATGGATCTTAATGTACGTATCGGATATGCAGGTGGTCTTAGGCAATCCCTATGAAAGGATCGCTTGACTTCCAAAGGGGCCAAAGTCTACAGGCTGAGAGCTGCTGGTCTCATACAAGATCAGGAAGAGTTCTGGTTACTACGGATTATTGAAAAGATGCTGAACTGTATCTGGGTTTTTGTTTTTAAAATCTTTGTTGTAAGCTTTATGGCTTTAAAGGGTATCCTTTCTTGTTGGGTTTTTTTTTGGGGGGGGAGGGGGGTTCGAGACAGGGTTTCTCTGTATAGCCCTGGCTGTCCTGAAACTCACTTTGTAGACCAGGCTGGCCTCCAACTCAGAAATCCGCCTGCCTCTGCCTTCCGAGTGCTGGGATTAAAGGCGTGCGCCACTATGCCTGGCTTCCTTTCTTGTTTTGAAGTAGGGTTTAGAAATGGATGGTTCTATTTTTCTATCCTTGTTAAATAAGATGGCATCTGTGCTGTGAACAAGGCATTGTTCCACGTGGTGTCTGACTACAGTAAATTCAGTCACTTTAAGGGACTGTCACTCTTCTTGCAAGTTAAATTTTCACATTGAAATCTGCCAAACAACTTAGGTAGAGAAGAAAATTCATTTAAAACTGAGGCCAAGCTTAGAAGGCCCTAAGCTGAGACATTAAACACCCCTGGTTTAACTGCAGGTGACACAATTCCATGGGAAAGAAAATCTGTATACCAGACTTCTGAGGCACGTGGATTTCTACATCATGCCCGTGATGAACGTGGATGGCTATGACTACACGTGGAAAAAGGTGGGTGTGGCCAAGAGAGCAAAGTATGCCCCTTGGGATGGATGCATTCATGGGATCCCAGGCCTTGGTGAGGAGGTTTTACTTTGGAAAAGAAAAAGTGTTCAATAATGGGAAATATTAAACATCCATAAAAACAGAGGTAGTTACATACCAACTGTACACTAACCCGCTAGACACTCATCTCACGGCCTCAGTAGTGATGGTCAACTTTCTGTTGCTGTGACAAAATACACAAGGGTAAAAGCTTAGAAGGAGGGAAGGTTGGTTTGGGGCAGAGCTTCAGAGTTCAGCTAATGGGGCTGGGACAGGAGGTCATGGCAGGAGGCACAGGCTCAAACAAATTCCTCCCTCCTGATGGCTGGAGAGCAGAGAGATTAGGAGGAAGCCAATGTCCAGTTACCACATGCAAGGACACAGCCGGCAGTGAGCGCAGATTCTCCAGCTGGAATCCACTTCCACTCCCTCCTAATAATGCCACAGGCTGGCAGCTACGCTTGTAGCACATAAGGTTCTGAGGAATGTTACAGATCCAAATCACCCCACAGCTCAAGGCCCACTGGGTTTCGTTCGTGTCCTCTCCCTCCTTGTACTTGACCCAAAATATTTTAAAGAAAATCCAAGACATTGTATCATTTTATTAACACATCCTTGTGCATCTCAAAAAAATCAATTCTTAAAAATTAAAGCTCACTGTTGATGTGGTGGCCCATGTCTGTAATCCCAGAAGTTGGGAAGCTGAGGCAGGAGGATCACTGGGGCTTTGAGGTCAGCCTGGCTACAGTGTAAGACCCAGTCTCCACCAATCACTCCTCTGACTTATTACCAGCCCAAACCAGCACAGTACAGAGAGATCGCTTAAATGCATAGCTCATAGTTCTGAGCTGAGTTACAAGCTATTTTACTTTTCTTTGAAGGAGTTCAAAATAAGCTTGTCCGTGAAATAAGTCTAAAGGAGACAGGGCTCAATAAGAAGGCCAGGGTGCTGCTTAGCGGAACTAAATGAATTTTTATACTTGAATAGGCTAAAACCCATGAGCTATGGTAGCTGGTCTTTGCTACTTTGTGGGTTCTCCTTTTTCCACCCTTTATCCCTGGCCCCATTTCACCCTCTATCACTAAATAGGAAAGAAAGAAGGATAGAGGGGAGGGAGAGATAGAGAGATAGAGATAGATAGAGAGATAGATATATATATATATAGAGAGAGAATGAATCCCTGAATCTAATTTCTTTCCTTTTGTTTCTTCTTTGAGCATAACTAACAAAATGCAACCATCACTTCCACCCACCAAAGACAAAAAAAAAAAAAAAAAAAAAACAAACACCAATCCTGCCTCTCATTTATGCAGCATTTATAAACCCTCTCAAAAGTTCCCAGAATTCCCAATGCCACACAGTCGCAGAAACTATCTGCAGCTGGCAAAACTGCATCTCTGCTAGAGCACGAGGCAAATCATAGTCAGCTGCTTTGGACGGTCTGAAGCAGCCCCACATCCTCACACCTGGGGTTAAAATAAAAGCACCTTCTTAACCAAAATCCCAGAATTCTCAAAAATGTCACAACAAGATAGCATTCCTTTGTTAGGCTCAGGCTAACAGTTTGAATGAGTATGACCGGGATCTGGCTGGAGATGGGGACTGTGACAGAGACGGGATGCTCCAGCAGGATGCTAGATAGCCTTGTCCCCCTCTGGTTCTTTTAGAATCGAATGTGGAGGAAGAACCGCTCTGCTCACAAGAACAACCGCTGCGTGGGCACAGACCTGAACAGGAACTTCGCTTCCAAACACTGGTGTGGTAAGTATTTTTTTTCCTGTGTCTCTTCATGCAAGTGGTGAGAGAAGTCCAGGGCTTCAAGGAGATTACAGGGAAGTCCTGGCTGATGTCGGATAACCAAATAACAAGCATCCAAAGTAATTGCAGTGCTGTGACTGCTGACTTGAGCCAGCAAATCACTTTAATCTCTCCCTCCTGCTGTTGGCTCATCTGTAAACAAGAAAACTGAACCAGCTGATTTTTATTTATTCTTTGACTCTCGATTATATTTACCTTCAGCTTTTTTTCTCACTCTCCCCAAATTGCCCTAAACGTTGCCTTATCTCCTCTTCTTACTCTCCCCCTTCCTTCTATAATTCACTGAGTCCAGTTAGTGCTGCCTGCATGAGGGTGGGGAACCTACCAATGCAAATCCACAAGGAAAAACGACCATCTTCCGCAGCAACCATCGATTGCACATGGTTCCTCTGCTAGGAACTGGGGTCTGTTAGGCTCTGGCCGTATCCCTGCTGGACTGTTTCGCTGGCTTGATCTCGTGCAGGTGTGTGCAGCTGACCATAGTTGCTGTGAGTTCCTGGGTGTGAAGCCATGCCATGTCCAGAAGACAGTGTTTCCAAGCTCTCCTCAGTGTCCTTGGGCTCTTCCATTCTTTCTTCTGCCTCTTCCACAATATTCCTTGTCCCCTGCAGGAGTTAATACCGATGATCCACTTAAGGCCGAGGACTCAACAAGGAACAGGGTTTAAAGGTCTCTTCTACTTCCTAAACTAATATATATATATATATATATATATATATATATATATATATATATATATATATATCAGAACCAAGAAAGTCAGAGATCTTGCTTTAACAAGTCATGTTTATCATCAGGATAACAAAGACTCGGGTAGAGAACATTTTTAATGTTCCTAGTCTTTCATTTCCAATTGAATAGGCAAATGTTTGTTTATGTAGTGTTTGAAGTATTTTTTGTTGTGTTCAAATGTTGCCTTTCTTAACAAGTTCATTTTTCATGAATAATATAAAACATTAAGAAATAATAAAAATATTAGAAATGCTATAAAAACAGGCACAGTGAGAACTTGCCATCCTTTGGTTTGAATGAGCTGAGGTCTCAGTGCGTATAGACTTGGATCATAGGAACAATCTGCTCTCGGGGAGGCAGACACAAATTTACCCTTTCTTCCCACTGCAGCCAAATTTATAGTTCATAATGCTATGGTTAAGGAACAGCTATGGGCCAGGAATGATGATATATATCTGTAATTACAGCAATCTGGGGCTGAGGCAGGCAGATGAGAAGGTTCAAGGTCAGACCAGGTTATATAGCATGCAACAAACAAGCCTCTTAAACTAGACAATGAGTACTAATCATCTGTCATATCGAAAAGATGTATACAGTGCTTAGGCAAAATGTGGCTCTCTGAGGCTCCACTCTTGTGAATTAGGGTCAAAGGAGAAAGGCTGAGAGGCAGGCGTATTAGTCAGGGTTCTCTAGAGGAACAGAACTGGTAGAATGAAAAAAAAAAACCATATACACACACACATACATATATTTGTATACTATGTATATTTTACATACATTGTTTACATCTACATATGCTACATATAAACCATATACATCATATAAACATATCTACATCATCTGTATATACTACATCTATAGCATATAGATCATATACATACATATGCACATACATATACAATATACATATATACACATATGTATATATACACTCCACTTCAAATAAATCAAGGAAAATCCTTCATAGGTGTACCCAGTCCCTTGGGTTTTAGTTAATTCCAGATATTGTCTATTCTAAGAATGGCCATCACATCAGGCTACCAGGCTAAAGGGATACATATTATGACCTCTCAAACTACTGTAAGACAGATCCAGAGACTTATTTCTAAAGTCGCACTTGCTGTTGAGGGCTCTTTTTTGTTTTGAATAAACTATGCTGATTTTTAAATTGCTAAGACCTTAAACAAAAACATTTATAGTGCCTAAGGAAATTCAGAGTTTATCTGTCCTCATTTAACCAAAAGTTTGGCAACAAGTCACATCTTAGGCCTTCCTGGTTGTGTTTTCAGGATCCAAGAGAGCTGCCCCCAGGTTGTAAGGAAGACTCTCCTAGGACGCCTTTAGCAAGTTTGCTCTAAATACTTGGCTTCAAAAGAAACACAGACAACATGTACTGGACATAAAGAAATATGTCCCTTATAGAAATATAGAAATATATCCCTTATGTCTCCCCTTATCCATCTTTCTGGATTTGTTGCACAATAGCTATAAGGGGAATTCACAAAGCACAGAGGGACACGTGTCTTATAATAATGCCATATTAACAATTTCACTACAGAGAAAGGTGCGTCAAGTTCCTCCTGCTCTGAAACCTACTGTGGACTTTATCCTGAGTCTGAGCCAGAGGTGAAGGCAGTGGCTGACTTCTTGAGAAGAAATATCGACCACATTAAAGCTTACATCAGTATGCACTCATACTCCCAACAAATACTGTTTCCCTATTCCTATAACAGAAGCAAAAGCAAGGACCACGAAGAACTGGTAAGTGCTTCTTATTATTTTCTTAGAAGAATTTTATAAATTATTCTATCCAAGAATTAAAAAAAAAAAGATAGGACAAGTTATTCCTTTAGGGAACAATAGGTAGGTGTTTTTCTCTACACTCTAACTCTGTCAGGAATTGGCTTGGGTCGGAGGGCACTAAGAGGATTCCAACCACAGTGAATGGCTTCCCTATATCAGATGAACTATGCAGAAGCCAGGAGGGGCTGTTGGCTGATGTGATCTGAGCATCTCACTGGGGGCTGAGAATGGTAGGGTTACACAGTGGTCACTGACTTTCTAGGACAGCTTGCCTCTGGCTAACTCATGTGGGTGCCAGCAGTGGGAATTATTTATTCAGTGCCTCTTTTTAGCTCCAGTGCTAGCAAAGAACCATCAGTCAGTGTCTGCACTAAGACAAGCCTGTTTGGATTGTAGTGGACAATACAGGACATTCAGAGAAGCCCCACATAGCCTGCTGTCAACGTACTGCTTTTTGGTCCCAGAGGTTCTGTTTGGATTGACAGGTATAAAGGATGCAGGACTCTCAATGGGTTACACCAGTGGTCCTCAACCCTCCTGATGCTGTGACCCTTTAATACAGTTCCACATGGTGTGGGGACCCCAACCATAACATTATTTCACTGCTATTTCATAAGTGTCAATTCTGCTGCTTTTATGAACTGTAATGCAGATACCTGATATGCAGGATATCTGATATGTGACCCCCCCCCAACAAAGGGGTCACCACCCACAGGTTGAGAACTGCTGGGTTATACTCAGACTTAGTTAAACCCTTGTCCCAGGTGCTTTGGAGAGAGTGGAAGTGCCCTGGCATTGGCAAGGGCTGATCCCTGTTTAGTGGATTTTATTTACTGCTTGATCTTTGTTCCCTGGCGCTCGCTCGCTCTCTCTCTCTCTCTCTCTCTCTCTCTCTCTCTCTCTTTTGCTCTCGCTCTCTCTCGTTTTTTGAGACAGGGTTTCTTGTGTAGCCCTGGCTGTCCTGGAACTCTCTCTGTAGACCAGGCTGGCCTCCAACTCAGAAATCCACCAGCCTCTGCCTCCCAAGTGCTGGGATTAAAGGTGAGCACCACCACTGCCCGGTGTTCCCTGGCTCTCTTAACAGAGTAAAGCATCGCCACATTAGGTAGGCTGACAATTATTCATGACAAATACATATTTTCTGAAAATAGCTAGTTTTAAAATAAAAGATATTGATGTTTCTGCTTTTTAATTCTTAAAGGAAATGTTTTAAAGAAACGTTCATCATTTTATTATTTATTTACTAGTTTATTTATTAATGCTGCGCATAGAGAAATAAAAGGATACTTACCACAATTTAGATATAGAATTGATCTGGTTTTTACCTTATTTGGTGGTTTCTGTCAGGACAACTACTTATCATGGGTAAAGGTCTCTATCCCGCCCACATTCTAAGAAGCATTAGCTAACCCCGCAGCTAAGGTTAACTCCATAGGATTAGCGAGATGATCGACAGTGAGCATCACAGACAGCTGTGCTCATAGGTAATGCAGCAGAAATCACTGCTGTCTGGAAAGCCGGGGAAGTAAGGGATAAGGTGGACTGTTCACCAAGGGGTAAGGAGACAAGAATAATAAAGGTTTATTGATGTCAAGGGGCGTTCGCTGTTGCAACCAGGCACGGAGAGTCTTCTATGCATAAGGGCAGACCTCCTCTACAGAGATGTTTCCCACAGGAACATACTCAGGGGATGTGCTGGGGGCCACAGGGAAGTAGATGAGGTCAGCATGGGAAGGTGTTTGAACGCTAATTCATATTGATGTATACAGATAATGAAGTTCTGTTGAACTGTTTTTCATTTTATTCTATGTGTATGGCTGTTTTGCCTGCATATGTGTCTGTGTACTACATGCCTGCGGCGCTTGGGGAGGCCAGAAAAGAGCATTTGGATCCTCTAGGGCTGGCGTTACAGACAATTGTGAGCTGCCATGTGGGTCCTGAGAATTGAACCTAGGTCCTTCTGGAAGAGCAACCAGTGCTCTGAACTGCTAATCCATCTCTCCAGCCTCTCTTACCCACCAAACCTCTTTTTTTAACATTTACTTAACGCATGTGCATAAGTGTACATGTCATAGCTTATGGAGATCAAAGGACAACTTCCAGGCATTGGTTCTTTCCTTCCACTGTGTGGATCCCAGGGATTAAACTCAGGCCATCCAGCTGTGTAGCAAACACCTTTACATACCCAAAGAACACCCCCCCACCCCCCCCACCCCCCCACCCCCCCACCCCCCCGCTCTTAAAACCAAATTCGTTTTTGCACAAAAACAAATCCCCGCTGTTATAATACAATAGCCACAGATAACCCTCTGCATCTTCAAACAACCGATAGTGAGTACCAGAAAGCTAGCTCCAACGTTAGAGAAGATATGCTGTTAAGTGGGAACTTCGGGAAACATTTCTAAGAGTTGGGATCACCTGTAGTGGAATCAGCTCCATCTCAGGAGTGTAGCCCTGCGTTTGATAAGTCTTTGATAGCTATTGGACAAATACACAAGAACAAACAGTGGCGTTTGTAAGAAGCAAACTGTGCATCCAGTGAGAGCATGTGTGCTCTTTACAGAAGTGAAGTTTAGAGTACAGTGATAACTTTGTCTAGGAATGGAATAGTGCCCAGTGTTATAAAGATCTAGCTCGTTTTACATAACAAATTAATTCCTGAAATGCCACGTGAAGTTTTAAAATGCAAATTAGTGAAAACATTCAAAGTATTGGCAGAGTTCAGTTTTTAAAGCCATTCAGTTGTGATTGCCATAAACTGAAAAACTGTACTTTTTTTTTAAAAGTTAATATCTTTTAAATTTACTTTTTGGATAAATCTAGGCTTTTTACATATAGACTTGCATTCAATTAATGTGCTTATTTTATGTTTGCTTAGAAAGTTCAAACTGTCCTGTTTTGAAGCTGAAAACTGACCCAACATTTTCATCCTATTTCTTCTAGTCTCTAGTGGCCAGCGAAGCAGTTCGTGCAATTGAAAGTATTAATAAAAACACCAGGTACACACACGGCAGTGGCTCAGAAAGTTTATGTAAGTATTTCTGCAACAGTAACTTTTATTCTCTAGATGTAGTTGTCATCTTGGAGTCTACTGCCTCCATCTGCTGACCTAGGCCTAGCCCTGGAAGCTTCTGGCCTCTGTACAATCGAATCCAGGCCTAGCATGTTCTCAGCCTCTGAGACTTACTGCTGAATCAGCTCACTCTTTCTAGTTCTTTCTGAGCTCTGGGTGGTTGGTTCACCTCAGTCACTCTGGCTTAAACTCCTCTCCCAGATGACTTCTTCAATCTGGGTTTTCTCTCAGCCCCTGAATTACTCTGCTTGACCTCGAACTAACTCTTCCAATCTTTTCTATCTTCTGGATCCTTCTCATTCTCTTGCTTGTTGTGTCTTTACCTGTGTCCAGCCTGTTCGCTCTTCAATCTGTCTCTGTAAAAACTCCCCCGGTAACACTGCCTCCTTCTCCCTCTCTCTGCTCCACTCTCCCACCCAACTCTACTTACTGCTCTCACGAGCTCTATTGTATCCTGTACTGTACTCCTTCCGGAGCTGTCTGTCTCTTCCTGAAGTAGCTTATCTTTCCTCTCTTTTCTTGTGAAAGTTGGGCACATCCTATTCTGTCAAATCTTTCTCTGATTCATCAATTTGCCCCTCCGTTAGACATCACTTTCAAACATTGGTGCTTCCTTCTACAAACTAACATTACCGTCATTGTTTGGGATTAAAGGTATGCACAACCAAGCCTGGACCTATGCTTTTCTTTACCTGGAACTTGGTCTGTACCAGGCTGATCTTGAACTCAGATCTCCTGAGATTAGAGTCATGTCTGTATTCCAGCCAGATCACGAATATCTTTGGATGCGATCCCTTGCCAGCAGCCATGTTCTGAATGAACATGCCTTTCTGTACTCCTCCTCCTTTTTTTCCCTCTTACTCCTTCTTTCCCTCTCCTCCTATTTCACCCCGGCATTCTCTTTGCCGTGCTGGGGTCTGACACCCATGGCCTTCAGCAATGTTTCTTCAGGGCAATGGTTCTTTTTGGGAGCTTAGACCATGGGGCACAGCAGTGGCATCTGTTTGGTTTCTTGTGGAGTTTTAGTCTTCCACACCACAGGGTCATATGTGAAGTCACCATAATGACTAGAAACAGAAGAATAACTTAATCAGTGACAGGGCAGAACAAAGCCATGGTGACTGAGAAATGCACTACTGGGCTGGGCATGAGTTAGAATCCCCAGGATCCCTGTTTAAAACCAGCAAACGAACAAAGACAGATGTGGCCACATGCACCTGTAACCCCAACACTATTCAGGGGCAGGAGGGCAGGGAAGGGGCAGGAAGTTTGCTGAATGTTCTGGCTGCCAGCCTAGCTCCAGTGTCCTAAATAATCCAGTCTCAAGTGAATAAGGTGAAGAGTGATAGAGCAAGCATCCAGTGTCCTCCTTTGGCCTCCATATGCAGGTGTGTATGAACAATCAGATATAACACACACACACACACACACTTGCAGCAACAAAAGAAGAAGCCAAGGTAGTATTTAAGAGATGAAGCTTGTCTCTATAGAGTGGGGGTTCTATACTTGGCAAGCATACTAATTAGGAGGAAACAGCAATACAAGGCTAAAAGTGCATATGAGATGCTCACAGCTATCGTGTGATATATAAAGCTAGAAGATGCCATTCGCCTCGCATGCTTTTTAGCGACAGCCTGTTTCCTGATGCATAGTAAGAGCTTGGTTGCGGCAAACTCACCAACTGT